>NC_065446.1:232679273-233879273 GCF_917563875.1 Diabrotica virgifera virgifera | reverse complement strand
TCTTCCCCCCAAACCGGACGCTCAAAATGGTGTAACTTTTTACTGAACAATATGAAGACCATATAGAACAATTTGGTGTTGGAGGAAAACTTTTACTTTGGTTGTTTGGGTTAGGCCTTTTTTTGGATCCATTATACTATACTACCTCCGTCACTTTGCAACCGTTCATTTTAGAAGGATTATGAATAGGACCTTTCTTCTTTCAAATTTAATGTAGAACCTTTTTATATAGAAGGTTGTTCATGCTAAACCGCATGGTTTTAGAAATATTGACAAAAAACCTAAAAAACTATTTGGTGTTGGAGGATAACTTTCCCTTTGGATGTGTGGGTTTGGGTCTAGTTATACCATACTAAAACCCAAGTTGTAGTAACCGTGTTAAACTTTTTAGACACTCACTATATTAAGTCAGTAATTCTCTTACGGTCAGAGGCGGCTCTAGCCTATGTAGCGCCCGTGTGCAGTCGATGCCCTGGCGCCCTTTTGTAGACGCGCATTCAAAATGGAATTAAGTGCCAATGTAATTTTTCGCTAGAAAATGTGAAGAACATAAATTAATTAGTTTGATGAGCTCTTTTAACATGTACTTAAAGTACTTGTTACTATCATTCACTCGCGTATATACACCAAGTTAGAAGAACAGCTGAGTGAAAAGTTCAATTTGGATTCAGAGTTACTCTTATAGAACTCGGAACGAGGGAAGCACTTTTTAGCTTGCAAGTTCTAATACAGAGAGCTAGGGATGTCAACTGCGATGTGTATGTGTATACCAGTTTTATAGATTTCGAGAAGGCATTTGATAAAGTCCCACATGGAAAACAAATCGATATCCTAAAAGGAAAATACATCTCCAACAAAAAGCAACAGTTCGATTCCAAAATGAACTGTCCGAAATCTTC
Source organism: Diabrotica virgifera virgifera (assembly GCF_917563875.1). Taxonomy (NCBI): domain Eukaryota; kingdom Metazoa; phylum Arthropoda; class Insecta; order Coleoptera; family Chrysomelidae; genus Diabrotica; species Diabrotica virgifera. The sequence continues at coordinate 233,878,374 of NC_065446.1, read as the reverse complement.
ATAGTCAAAAAAGGAGTTAGACAAGGTTGCATACTGTCACCAGCATTATTTAACATATACTCTGAAAACATCTGGAGAAAAGGCAGGTGGCTTGAGATTGAATTGTGTTATTCCGTTCTTGTGAATCTTCAACCACCTTGTCTTCTCTGGGGTTGTTGGTGTATTTTCTGGAGTTTTTGAATGGACTGTATTATTTGGAGTTTCTATTTAGTACGTAAAAGATAAGAGTAACACGATACAAACTTTTATTTCTTTACACACTATAGGCAACATGAACAGGTAGGTATACTAGGTTGATTATATCGAATATGTTGTTACACTAATTTTAAGTTATTTTCTCAATCGCTGTGACAAATTCTGGTTTTTCTAAGTTAATATTTGAGATTCAGAGAGCGAGGAGATTTTACAGAGAGTAGAGAGACTTTTCCAATGACAGAGTTTTTCTTAAATTACAAATTTTGTTAATAAATAAACTGATAAGCAACGCAGAACTCGATCTGTGACGTCAATAAATGCTGACGTCACACAATAAAATACACAAAACGCGAAGAAAGATTTTATTTCACGAATATTTTGAAATTTACAGGGTTGGAAACAAACCAGTTTTCAACTTTTAGAGAGGCTTGGACGAATCAGAAAATGGTATTGAAGTAAATGCAATAAATGCAATGCTTATAAATAATATTAGATATGCAGACGATACAGTATTGCTGGCAGATAGTGCGCAGGGACTCCAAAGGATCATGGAAAATGTTGTAGAAGCCTGTTACAAATGCGGCCTAAAACTAAATTGCAAGAAGACAAAAATAATGATCATTAGTAATAACACCAACAAATTACCGTAAAAACATTAAGGATACGTGGGATCACAGCTACGAAATAAAAACTTGTATTGAAAAAGCCAGAAGCTCTTTTAACAGTCTTAGGAACGTTCTCTGTAACTTGCCTTTAAGTATCAATATACGCATAAGAATTCTTAGATGTTACGTCTTTATTGTCCTCCTCTATGGAGTTGAAAGCTGGAGTCTTACAGAAGATGCCATAAAACTGGTAGAGGCGTTTGAAATGTGGTGCTACCGACGTATGTTGAGGGTCTCATATTATATACACCACACAACTAACATAACTATTCTTTAGAGGCTAAGAAAAGACAAAGAAATAATTTACACCGTAAAGAACAGAAAATTGGCTTACTTCGGCCACATTATACGGAATGTTAAATACCGATTACTACAGTTGATTCGACAAGGCAAGATTGAGGGCAGGAGAGGCCCTGAACGTAGACGTATATCCTGGCTGGCCAATCTTAGAAAGTGGACTGATCTAACGTCAACTGATCTATTTCGAGCTGCCGTAAATAGAATAAGATGGGTCAATGTGGTCGCCAACATCTCCACAAGATAGGCACCTTTAGAAGAAGAAGTAATTTTTCATTAATCATTTTAAAGCATATTTTATGTTGAAACAAAGTAAAGGACCCGCTTTCTGGCGCTCGGCGCCCTCAACATCCCGGCTCCCGTGTGCACCGCACACCCTGCACAATAGGTAAAGCCGCCGCTGCTTACGGTATCACATTTAACCATTTAATTTTAGCATACGCAATCGCAAATCATTGTACCCTTTTAGCAAGAATAATTGACGTGTCTCAATGAATAATTTTTTACAATGATCTTCCACTTTTTATACGAATACAGGTATACTTTTCACCCTTACCTAATCCACCCTCTCAAATTACGCCTCCATGTGTTAACATCAATCAAGTGAAGAAACATGCATATCTCATGTACACCATCTTGCTGTTGTATTGAAAAACACGTTCCCTTCCTTAGGGAGATTACAAGCATCTTTTAAAACAATAATTTAAAAAGAAATCCGACGGAACGCTGCGCGGGAGGCTGAGTGAAATAGAAAAAATGTTTCTGAAAAAAAAAAAAGAATTGTAACAAGAAACAAAAATGAAAATGTATAATAAAATTGTGATACCGACGATACTAAATATGAGTGAAAATTAGACTTTGCAGAAAAAGCAGACTTGCAACTAAAATTTTACAAGGCCTAATGAATCAGATGATAATAGTCTGGGCTGATTATCGGAGAATAAGCCATTTTTGGGAAAAGTTATTTACCAGCAATTTTATTGCTGGAATCGAATTATAAGATCCTATATATTAATAATATAGGTATGCAAAGTTCTCAGATAGTGTGCTACTTTTTTTATAAACAAAATGGCGCCAGAAAATCTTGTTTTTTTTCAATTATTGCTCTATAACTCCGAAGATTTTAATTTTACAACAAAAACTCTCAAATAAAAATTCACCATGATTAAATTCTGCATAGAAACGTGTTTTTCACGATCTGCTTCGATGAAAATTTTCCTCGGAAAATGGGGGTTTTCCCAACAAAATCTTTAATTTTCAAATAAAGTTTTAGATAAGTAATTATCTACCAATATTTAAATAATTTGGTGACTTAAAAGCCTTCTTGGTTTAGATTATAGTTCCGGAAGCTGATGCAAATTAAACGAATATTTTAGCAACAATTCAATTGTTAATTAATAATTTACGGTCGCAATAATAACCAAAATAATTATGATACACTGATCAAACTTTGAAATCTTATAAACATGAGATTCCTTTTTAATATTTTGTCGACAAAATATAAATTTTTTATTTTTTTGCATAATCTTTAAATGTTTAAAAAAAATAGTTATAAACAAATTAACGTTTCTCAGAAAGTTTTTATTATATTGTAATTTAAAAAAAATAGCTAAAATGCGCATTTCAAATATCTTGAAAATGAATGCTTTAAAACTTTTTTGCAACCATTTACAAAAAAGTTATGAAACAGCAAAATAAACATACGATTACTACGGTGTTTATATATTTTTTTAATCCTTTCAAAGCGTAGAAGTGAGTATAATGTACAAGCTAATTATTTACAAAAAAATATCGATTATCAGTTTAATGGTTATATTTTAATTAAAGATTATAAATATATTTTTTTGTAATTTACACGCGCGAAAGTAGAATAATACAGCACTGTAGCTGAAATTTTCACTCGGAGCGACGACCGGTCGCGCGAGACGTACACTTTTATAAAATAATATATGCTGCGTGTCAGTCGCTTCGAGTGAACATTTTAGCTCCGACTCTGTATCAGGCCTACTTTTGCGCTAAAAATTACAAAAAAAGTATTTTTAATCTTTGATTAAAATATAACCATTGCACTAATTTTTGACATTCTTTGTGAGTAATTAGATTGTACCATAGACTCACTTTTAAGCTTTTAAACAATTAAAACAAATTATAAACAACGGAGATTTCGTATATTTACTTTGCTGTTGCATAACTTTTTTGCAAATGGTTGGAAAATTTTTTTAAAGCATTCATTTTCAAAACCTATAAAATCCGCATTTTAAGTATTTTATAAAATTAGAATATAATAAACAATTTCTGAGAAATGTTAATTTTTTTATAACAATTTTTTTTAAACATTTAAAGATTATGCAAAAAAATGAAAAATTTATATTTTGTCGACAAAATATTAAATAGGCATCACACCTTTATAATCTTTCTAAGTTTGATCAATGTCTCATGATTATTTTGGTTGTTATTGCGACTGTAAATTTTTAATTAACAATTGAATTGTTGCTAAAATATTCGTTTTATTTTCACCGGCTTCTTAATTTACAATCTATACCAAGAAAGCTTTTATTTCACCAAGCTATATAATTATTGATAAATAATTATTGGCCCAAAAAATTTATTTGAAAATTCGAGATTTTGTTGGGAAAACCCACATTTTCCGAGAAAAATTTTCGTCGGGGCAAATCGGAAAAAACATGCTTCTATGTAGAATTAAATTGGGGTGAATTTTTATTTGAGTGTTTTTGGTGTAAAGTTAAAATCTTCGGAGTAATAGAGCAATAATTGAAAAAAATACGATTTGTCGGCGCCATTTTGTTTATAAAAAAAGTAGCACACTATCTGCGGACTTTGCATACCTATATTAATAATACATATGATCTTATAATTCGATTCCAGCAATAAAATTGCTGGTAAATAACCTTTCTTTGTACTTTACTAATTAGACCAGCGTATTATAACTATTTTTTTTTCAAAATTTAAAGATTATGCAAAAAAAAGAAAAATTTATATTTTGTCGATAAAATATTAAATAAGCATCTCATTTTTATAATCTTTATAAGTTTGATCAATGTATCATGATTATTTTGGTTATTATTGCGATCGTAAATTGTTTATTAACAATTGAATTGTTGCTAAAATATTCGTTTAATTTTCACCGGCTTCTGAAATTACAATCTATACCAAGAAAGCTTTGTTGTCACTAAGTTATTTAATTATTGATTAATAATTACTTACCTAAAACTTTCTTTGAAAATTAGAGTTTTTGTTAGGAAAACCCGCATTTTCCGAGGAAAATTTTCGTCGGAGCAAATCGTGAAAAACTCATCTCTATGCAGAATTTAATTGCGGTGAATTTTTGTTTGAGTATTTTTGTTGTAAAGTTAAAATCTTCGGAGTTATAGAGAAATAATTGAAAAAAATACGATTTGTCGGCGCCATTTTGTTTATAAAAAAAGTAGCACATTATCTGCGGACTTTGCATAACTATATTATTAATATATAGGATCTTATAATTCGATTCCAGCAATAAAATTGCTGATAAATAACTTTTCCATGAATTTTGCTAATTAGCCCAGAGTATAAGTTTAGCAGATGAACAACAGGATTTTCGTGCTGGAAGATCGTGTACTAATGCAATATTCGTCATAAAGCAAATTACTGAGAAATTACTAGAGTATAATAAGCCAATATTTCTATGTCTGATTGACTTAAAGAAAACATTTGACAGGCTAAGACTGAAAGATGTAATCCATCTTCTATACAGGGTGTCCCGAAAAGAATGGTCATAAATTATACCACATTCTGGGGTCAAAAATAGTTCGGTTGGACCTAACTTACCTTAGTACAAATGTGCTCATAAAAAAAGTTACAGCCCTTTGAAATTATGGGGGTTTTGTTCCTTTAAACCCCCCAAATGTTTGTGTACGTTCCAATTAAACTATTATTGTGGTACCATTAGTTAAACACAGTGTTTTTAAAACTTTTTTGTCTCTTAGTCTTGTTTTGACAAGTCAACTTTGATCTGAGATATGGTTTATTTTTCAAAATATACCAAAAAATTTAAGTTAAAATAAATTTTCAGATTATTAACAGGTGTTTATAATCATACTTAACCATATACAAATAGGTGGTGAATTCGACAAATATTCAAAATATCTCGATAAACACTGGCTTATCAAAAAAGTACTAAGAGGCAAAAAAGTTTTAAAAATATTGTTTTTAACTAATGGTGCCACAATGATAATTTAATTGGAACGTACATAAAAGTTTGGGGGGTTTAAGGGAACAAAACCCCCATAAAATTTTTATGGGGTACACAAATTTCACTATAATTTTTTTTTAAGATGTTGGTACAATAAAGATTCCTCATGTTTATTTTCAATAAAAAACCTCTAGGAGTTTTCGATATATTAAAAAAATCGATTTTCATTTTGTAACTTCAAAGGGCTGTAACTTTTTTTGTGTGCACTATTGTATATAGGTAAGTGAGGTTTAATCAACCTATTTTTGGCCCCAGAATCTGCGGTATAATTTATGACCAATCTTTTCGGGACACCTTGTATAATAGATATCACAAAAAAATCTGAAAACATCTACCAAAACAACAAAATAAAAGTCAGAATAGATGGACAACTTACAGAACGTATTATAGATATAGGCAGCGGAATAAGACAGGGAGTCTCATTGAGTCCTAGCTTTTCAATTTAATCATGAATTAAATCATGAGAAACGTCAACAAAGGAAGAGGATATAGAATGGGAAACAAAGAAGTAAAAATACTCTTCTACGCAGGCGACGCAATATTGATAGCTCAAGATGAAGATAGTCTGCAAACATTAGTCCACAGAGTTAACATAAGAGCAAAAGAATTCAATATGGCAATTTCATCTCAGAAAACTAAAACAACAGTTATCAGTAAAGATGTAAAATAGAAATTGATGGTATCAGTATTGAACAAGTAATGGAAGTAAAATATCGTGAAATTACATTGTCAAGTTACGGAGATATACCTATACCGTAACCGACAGGTTAACACTGAGATGTTTAAGTCAATAATTTATAAAGCCAGTGTAAGAGCAATGATGACATATGTATCAGAAATAAGACCCATACAACCACAACACAAAGACTACTGGAAACGGCAGAGATGAGAGTACTGAGAAAAATTACTGAGATCTAAAAAGAGTGAAGACGTTAGAAGACAATGTAACGTACCTATAGTATATAGACGAATGGACACTACATATAAAAAAAGAATGGAATAAACCACATAACCAAAATGGGGAGATACGTGTGGTCAAAATAGCAAGAGATAAATCACCAATCGATAGAAGAAGTATCGGCCGACCGCGCAATAGATGGAGTGACAACAATCCATAACGGTATCAATCCGCCAATGAACAAGCAGAATTGCTTATAAAGAGGAAGAAGAAGAAGATGAAGAAAAAGCAGAATAGTACTATAAACGCAATGGAAATGAGACATCTACGAGCTATAGTCGGAAAGACAAAATGGAATAGAATAAGAAATGAGACAATAAGAGGGATAATCAAACAGGTACCACTAATACACAAAATAATAAAAAACAGTTGAGGAGCAGACGTTCTATATGCATTTTGTCCATTTTTTCAAATTTTCAACCAAAGATGGCATCGCAAACTATATGTATAGAGCCACCATTTTGTGCCACGAAAGACGTTCTAAGTGTCTATTGTCTTCGAATTAAATTAAAAGAATACCTTGGACTTTCTATGTGCTGTATGTCCATTGACGGTAGACGAACTAACCGAAGTTTGTCCGTACGCTGTGGACTAATTGCGATTTGTTTGTCGTTGGCGATCGTTGTCGTTGCATAGTATTTGGTGTATGTACTGTTTAATAATAAGTTAAACAACTTGGTAGAGACTGGTGGATTGTTTATGATATAAAAACTGCATTAACCTCTTTAAAAAATTGAAGGTATCAGTGTTGCCAAACGAATTATTATTAAGAGATCACAAAATGATAAGGATATTTTGCTTAAGACCGAGCTGTTTTACAGAAATGATAATCCATCCAAACAATTCTAAACGTTATTTAAATGTGGAAAGAAGCTTTTGACTTTACATTTACCTTCTGTAGAACTTCAAAATTAAATTAAACCAAAAAAATCTTAGTGGAACTGTCAGGGTGTCAGGGGCGAATTGGGTCAACGATCCTGAAATAACAATGTTCCAACCAATTCTTTCTGACACTGGTGACCAAAATGAAAATCGAGCTAACCTCGGTGAAACTCAGGATGATGACGTTATCGAAGGAACTGAGTGCTGCGATTGCATGATGATGACAATGGGGACATGTAAAATGCCAATACTGTTCATTTAATTTTTATACATTATTTTGTATTTAAAAATAAAAGACTATTTTTATGAAGCTACTTGAGTTTTTTGACATGGTTACTACCAAAAGTCGTTCATATCGCTTTGTGTAGACAATCAAAATGCGTTTTATCCCAGGATGACAATCTAAATGCAGTTTGTCCAACAGTTTTTTCAAGTTTTTTGGGATATTATCAATACTAGCTTTTTGGCATATAGGTATATTATTTGCATGATTTTTTATCCATATTTTAGGTATATCAGTTTTTCTTTTAATTTCTTGCCAAACGCGTAGCAGTTTTTCTCTATTTGCCAAAATTACAAAAAATGGACAAAATGCATTTAGAAAATCTGCTCCTCAGTTAAACTGTTATAGATATCTGATGAGAATGAAATCCAGTACACTCACGAGAAAAATTCACGAAACAAGAAATATCACAAATAGTGGAGTCACTGAAGGTGGATATGAGCTATTACCTCCGATTTCGTTGAACCTCCATCGATTTGCATGAAAATTGGTGAGTGGTTAGAGGATATCTCAAGGAACAAGGTGACATGGTGCCAACTTGCGCTTTTACCCTGATGGTGGATGCCACCCGTTCTCGGGGGTGAAAATTATTTTATTAAAAATAACCCCGTAATTAGATAGAGGGAAAAACTTCAAGCAAAATTTGTTGTATAAAGTTATTAAAATAAATCAAATCTTTTTGAGTTATTTAAGATCAAAGATTTTAATTTTTCTTGAGAAAATGCATGTTTTTGACCAATTTTTCATCAATAACTCAAAAAGTTTAAGTTTTTACAAAAAAATTATTATCCAAGGCTATAGCGGGATAAGATGGTCAAAAATGCCCCCGCACCGATCAGCCCAGCTACTTATGTTTTCGATAAAGGATATAAAATTATGCCCTCAAGCAAATTTTTAGCTTCTCGGAGGTCCTAAAACCTCTTAAATCGAGAAAAGAAGAATTTTTAGGTTTTATTTTTTTGTGAGCGCAATTTTAACTTAAAAAATCTGAAAAAATTCAAAAGGATGTATATTTTGAATACAAAATAGCCTGATTTTTTCAGATTTTTGTAATGAAAAATGAGCCCAGGAAAATTTTTTGAAATTTTCAAAAATTTTTTAGGTTGTGTAAATATGATTTGGCCAACTTTTAAATAGTATTTTTTGTCGTTCTTTTGAATGGCAGAGACAGAATTTTTAATATCTGAGCGGAAAGAACGAAAAAATTGAAAAAACCGTTTTTGGTTGTCTCGAGATGCATCTCGGGACAGCCAATTTTAGGATTTAGGATCCTGACTACAACTGAAAAAACACTAAATGTGTGAATTTTGTCATAAAATTTGGTATGTGGGCTTATAATAATATTTGGAACAGCTTTTCCAAATAAATTTTTTTCGATATCTCTAACGCGAAGCAAATCGAATCGCATATCCAAAATTCACCCTGTTTGTGGATTCGCAAATGCGACACACTGTATATTATCAATTTGATAATTTATTGCAACTAATATAGTCGTATTTTTTATATGTACCTAGATTCAAAATATACATGTTGTTCTGAAGCTATTTCCTTGTGGCATTTTTGTAATTACGTATTTTTTATGGGAAATAAGCCACAATTTTACTAAAAAATGAATAATATTTTGTATTTTGACAACGAAACCCGATTTGGGCTTCGAAACGTTAATAAATTCATTTTTTAGTAAAATTGTGGCTTATTTCCCATAAAAAATACGTAATTATCAAAATATACATTCGAAACTGACTAATTCACTAATTTTATCATAAAAAGTTCAAATTGATTGCATTGAAGTATTGAACCAATTAATGCGTATTAATATAATATTATTATAGTATAATTATAATATACTTACAGAGTGAGTTCTATGTATAGAAACCCTCAATTATCTCGAAAACGTCTTGCAGGATTTTTATAGGTTTTGGTGGGTAGGGGTTTTCTAATGCAGCCGATATTATAGTGATAATTACATTGTTGTCAGATATTCCGTTTTTCTGGAAATCTAATGAACTTTCTTATTTCAAATAGAACACCCTCTATATCTTTTGCGTTTTGAAGTCCTTAAGAAATACTGATTATTTTTCATGTTATATTGCCTATACCTAAAATCCCATAGTTTCGGAGTTATTGCTACATGTATTTAAAAAAAATTTTAAACAAATTATAAAAATCAATTTTTTCGGCCCGTGTTGACAATATTTAACATTCTTTGGATCATTGGGAAGAAAAAAGGTCTTTTGTAATTATTCTCTAAAGTTAATGGTTTTCGAGCTCTAAACAATTTAAAACTGAAAAAAATCGAATACTGACGATTTTTAAGGTTCAAAAACACAAATAAAAAATATTATTTTTGAACTGCTGAGTACCCAAATTCATGCTAAGCCCTTCTTCTAGGCGCTCGCTTTAAACTTTTTTGGCCCGTTTTATTCTAAAACATTGCTTTTTAATAATTTTTAGAGAAAGCATATGAGAGGACGGGCGATCGGGCTGCATTAACAACTAAAAAACATCATTTTAGAATGGAACAAGCTTAAATTACTTATTGGTAACTGATAAAATAAGGCTTGAACTTGAATTTGTATACTGGGTAGTAACAAAAATAATATTTTTAATTTGTGTTTTTGAACCTTGAAAATCGTCATTATTCGATTTTTTTTCAGTTTTAAATTGTTAATAACTCGAAAACGATTAACTTTAGAGAAAAATTACAAAATAACTTTTTTGTTCCCAATGGTCCAAAGAACGTAAAATAATGTCTACCCGGGCCAAAAAAATTGATTTTTATAATTTGTTTAATTTTTTTTTTTAAATAAATGTAGCAATAACACCGAAATTATAGCCTTTAGGAATGGGGAATAAAACATGAAAAATAATTAGTATTTTTTAAGGACTTAATTATTAATTGAAGTAAAAGATTTAATTAGATCCTTATAAAAACGGAAGATCTGACAACAATGTAATTATCACTATAATATCAGCCGCATTAGAAAACCCCTACCCACCAAAATTGATAAAAATCGTGCAAACCGTTTTCGAGATAATTGAGGGTTTCCGTACATAAATCTCACTTTGTATATATTATTACTACACATTAATTGGTTCAATACTTCAATGCAATCAATTTGAACTTTTTATGATAAAATTGGTGAATTAGTCAGTATTTTAAATGTATATTTTGAATCTAGGTATAAAAAATACGACTATATCAGTTGCAATAAATTATCAAATTGATAATATATCCACAAACAGGGTGAATTTTCGATATGCGATTCGATTTGCTTCGCGTTAGAGATATCGAAAAAAAGTTATTTGGAAAAGCTGTTCCAAATATTATTATAAGCTCACATACCAAATTTTATGACAAAATTCACACTGCTAGTGTTTTTTCTGTTGTTGTAGTCAGGATCCTAAATCCTAAGATTGGCTGTCCCGAGATGCATCTCGAGACAGCCAAAAACGGTTTTTTCAATTTTTTCGTTCTTTCCGCTCAGATATTAAAAATTCTGCCTCTGTCATTCAAAAGAACGACAAAAAGCACACAAAAAATACTATTTAAAAGTTGGCCAAATCATATTTACATAACCTAAAAATTTTTTGAAAATTTCAAAAATTTTTCCTGGGCTCATTTTTTATTACAAAAATCTGAAAAAATCAGACTGTTTTGTATTCAAAACATAAGTCCTCTTGAATTTTTTCAGATTTTTTAAATTAAAATTGCGCTCACAAAAAAATAAAACCTAAAAATTCTTCTTTTCTCGATTTAAGAGGTTTTAGGACCTCTGGGAAGATAAACATTTGCATGAGGGCATAATTTTATATCCTTTATCGAAAACATAAGTAGCGGCGCTGATCGGTGCGGGGGCATTTTTGTCCACCTTATTCCGCTATAGCGTTTGAAGCTAATAAAAAATGAAATAAACCCCTTACTACAAAAACCTTTTAATGTTAACTAAAAGTGAGTTATAGGTAATTGAATATATATTTTTTCGGCGAGTAAAAAACTCTAAGTATTCAAAAAACTCATACAGAAGTAAAAAACTTCAACTTGTATTCTGGTATAAAATCGTTTATTTAAAAACTATCTAAAAAGTCATCCAAATGGATTGCAAAACGTTTTCGTTCTAATTCAGAACATCTTTAGTTCATTCTGCAGAGCAGTTTGAAACTAGCACACCATTTAAAGTGGTAACATCATAATATATGGTTTAAATATGTTATTCTTACAAAACATGGTAAATACAAGTCGATGTTATTAGATATAATAGAACATATGCTCAAAGGGCAACATGGTTCCCTGCTCGAAAATGCTAGGTACTTGCCATGTTTTGTAAAAATAACATATTTAAACCATATATTATGGGGTTACCACTTTAAATGGTGTGCTATTTTCAAACTACTCTGCAGAATGCACTGAAGATGTTCTGAATTAAAACGAAAACGTTTTGCAATCCATTTGGATGACTTTTTAGATAGTTTTTAAATAAACGATTTTATACCAGAATACAAGTTCAAGTTTTTTACTTCTGTATGAGTTTTTTAAACTATGGTATACAGCCAACTATTGGGTTTTTCCCATTAATTTTATTTTCTAAGTATTCAAGCTGAAATAACGGGATATTGATGCATTTTATAACATATACTGATTAAACATTTGTCAAAGTACCTAAAAATACCTATAAAATGAGCCTCCGAACATGTTGATAGCGTTAAAATTTCTGCTCCAAATTTTTTTTCAAAATTTAACTTTTAAAAGTTTTTCCAAAAAATGTTATTGTTTTTTTTTTAATAACTCCGTTCGTGTTTACGATATCAGGTTCATCTAAAAATGGTTTGAAGGTTAATTACAAGTTCTATTTAAGCACGTTGAACCTAATCTTTTAAACCCCTTACTTTTTAAAAAATAAAAGGGTAAATGACCCCGGTTGCATGGTTCTAACAGCAAAATTTAAGATTTAAACGTTTCTATCTCGGTTATTTTTTACCCTATAGAAATAGTAAAACAGGTAAAATATTTGGCACAGAAAAAACTAAAATTTAATTATATATAATTTTTTACGTATATTGAGTATTTTTGATTTATTATCAAATGAATATGAGAATTACAATAATTTTAAAAATTATGATTTTTTTAAATTACACCTTTTTTTCAAAAATATGCATTCTAGACCGGTCAAAATGATCAAAAACATTACTTATGCTAATATGAAGAAGTTCTCTTAAGAATTACTATAAATTTTAATTTTTGTGGAAATAGTGTATTAGGTCTGGATCCCGCGTATGAAAAAAAGTTGATTAATAGCAAGCTGAAAATTTGTTAATAGCTTAAGGGTGTCTAGTCGGACAAACTTTGATATATGGGAACACTGGAACAGGGGAAGTTTTAATTGTGGAACAGGTTAAAAATTTGGAACGGTCAGACCACGAAAACGGCACATGTATTTTGTCCGACAGAACAGACTTAAACTCTCCGAACAGAGATTAAACTCTCATGCAAAAATCAGACTGCTATTTATCACCAAATGGGCGTTTTAATGAGTGGAACATGTAGAGCATGTCAAATGACAGGAATTATGACAGGTGATAAATAGCAGTCTGATTTTTGCATGAGAGTTTAATCTCTGTTCGGAGAGTTTAAGTCTGTTCTGTCGGACAAAATAAATGTGCCGTTTTCGTGGTCTGACCGTTCCAAATTTTTAACCTGTTCCACAATTAAAACTGCCCCTGTTTCAATGTTCCCATATATCAAAGTTTATCCGACTAGACACCCTTAAGCTATTAACAAATTTTCAGCTTGCTATTAATCAACTTTTTTTTCATACGCGGGATCCAGACCTATATGTTTTATTTTACAATTTTTTCTAAAATATTCGAAACGGTTCTTTTATTTTCATTATAACTTCCATAATTGTGACGCTATTACCTTGTTCTGAAGCTCATTTGATAGGTATTCTGAAGTAATTTGCAAAATGTTTAGCAGAAATATTTTATACATTGCATCGTTTTCCCGTTATTTAAGCTTGAATAATTAGATTTGAGTACTTGTAGAAAAAAATACAAATTAAATTGCCAATAACTCACTTTGAACTAACATTAGTGTAGTTCTTTATATGAGGAATGTATTTGATTTTTTATTATCTTCAATTTCAGTAATAATAACTTTTTTGTAAAAGCTTATAGTTTTTGATTTATACGTGAAAAACCGATTTAAAACATGCATTTTTTTACGAAAAAATAAAATCTTTGGTCTCTAATAACTCAAAAAGTGTTGATTTATTTTAATAATCTTATATAACAAATTTTGCTTATAATTTGTCCCTCTACGACTTATGGTATTATTTTTAATAAAATAATTTTCACCCTCGAGAAGGGGTGGCATTTACCCCCAGGGTAAAAGCGCAAGTTGGCATCATGTCACGTTTGTTCCTTGAGGTATCCTATAATTACTCACCAATTTTCATGAAAATCTATGAAGGTTCAACGAAATCGGAGGTGAAAACCTTCAGTGACTGCACTAAAAAAAGGCAGACCCAAATAGTAGATGATGTACAGATTAAACAGAAAACGCTTGAAGAAATGCAAATAATAGCACAAGACAGGAAATAATGGAAGATACGGGTAAATATTTAGCTAAACTAAACCCAAGGCCGACACCTGAAAGGGTATAAGGAAGGGGAGAAAGAAAAAAAGATAAATAGTTTATTACAAACGCTGAAAGATATTAAGAATATGTTTAATTACATCAAAACACTGAAGTAGAAGTGGGAATGAAGATCTTAAAGAATAGACGATCGCCAAGTACTGATGGAATACGGCGGCCAGAAACTCAGTAATTGCCAAGAAGCTCACTAAAGACAAGAAGTGATATAATACGAAACAACATCATCAGGGAACAATGTGGCGTGCAAGATGTAGTAAGACTGGGTAGGCAAAGACGAAGAGAATGTTCAGTCAAGTCAAAAAATGAAGGAACACAAACTACTGAGAATTGCGCTAGAAAAAGCAGCTGGCAAGCGCCCACCGGGGAGACCACCAAAAAGATGGAGAGATAGTTGGAAGTCTACCTCTCAAGAAATACTTCAACGTCATTAACAAATCGAAAGATCTATAACAAGTATAAAAAGAAGAAGACGACATCAAAAGAAGTGAAGTAGTTTATGGTTAAGTATAGTGGAAAATATGGATGAAAGTATAGAATTACAAAACATGACGTTTGCTAGTGTAGAAATGTAAAATAAAAGAAGATCAAATTTAGTTAATACGTTGACGGACGTCTATAGACGTCTAATTTCCATTGATGTAATGTGACGAAACGAAAAATACTTAGAGACTTATTTAAGGGGGCGAAATAAAAATGACGTATGGCGCAGAAGATATAATTTTGAACTATGCGCAGCATACAACGAACCCGACGTCATAGCATCCATAAAGATCGGACGTCTGCGCTGGATGGGCCATGTTGAACGAATGTTGGAGACCGAAACACCAAAACACATAATGAAGCAAATACCAGTATGGAGTAGGTCAAAGGGAAGACCCAAACTTAGATACATGGAACAAGTGGAACAAGATCTGAAAACACTTGAGATTACCCACTGGAAGAACAAAGCAAGGAACAGAACAGAATGGCGGAAAATCCTGGAACAAGCCAGGACCCAAAAAGGGTTGTAGAGCTACTGATGATGATGAATGTGACACAACGTCTATAGACGTTGCATTTTTCCCTATTCTACTTTGCAAAATACATATAGTGTCACACAGGGACCCGTGACCGGGTGTGCAACGCGTGCGACGCACGCGGGCGTAACCCCGAAAGGGCGCCAAGCCGAAGGTTTGGTTAAGAAATACATATTTATTTTAAATGAGATCATTTTTTTATTCAATCTTAATTTTAATTTTTCCGCTGACTCCTAGAGAAATCTCATAAATCAAATATTGTGTTATTACTGAAAAAATAATTAAAATCTTATTTTATATTTGGTGTTAATAAACAATCTCTACTATTATTGTATTTTTAAAAATAATATAATTTTCGAATATCTGTTTTTCAGTTTTTTTTTCTAAAGTAAAAAATAATATTTAGGGTATGCTGCATAGTTCCAAATTTTATTCAATAATTATGGACTGTACCTCAGATTCAAGTGGTACAAAGCAAATAAACCTAATTTTGAGTTATGTTGTATTAAACGATAATTCTAAAAAAAGTTCAAATACAAGAGAGTTTTTTGGCTTCTCGGATAATATTTGACACTACAGGGGAAGGGTTATTTAATTTTGTAGTTGAACTATTACAAAATTTAAATATAAAAGGGATGAGAGGTCAAGGGTATGATAACGATGCCAATATGCATATATGATAAGGCTCGAGCTTTTTTTGTTTCACGCGCTGCATATAGCTTAAGTTTAGTAATGAATGATGCTGCTAAAGTGTCAAATAAAATAGTAAACTTGTTTAATAAAGTATAAGAACTTTACGTATTTTTCTCTTCATCCACAAAAAGATGGGATATTATAAAACTACATGTTCCTGAGTTCAATCTAAAACCCTTAATTGATACAAGATGGTCGCGTAGGATAGAAGCTATAAAGCCATATAAATTTCAAATAATTTAAGTTTGTGAGAATCTTACAAATATAACAGATAATGATACCTTTAACATAAAAATTAGACAGTATTAGAATAATTGATCAAATCCTAAGTTCGTTAAATAGTTGATTTGATAAGATGTTTGGTTATGATAATTTTTTTGGTTTTTTAGTGATATTATTACATTAAGTGACGACGATATTTTAAAAAAACTGTCTTGCTCTTCAACAAAAGCTAATTGATCCAATAAAAACTGAACTCACTACTAAAAACTCCTAATAATCAATATAGGTACATTTGAAAATATCCAAATACATCTCTACTAAATATCACTTTTTCATTAAGAATTCTCCTTACTTTAACTGTCTGTTGCTTCTGGTGGTGAGAGGTCATTTTCAAAATGAGAGTCATTAAAAATTATTTGAGTTCTACTGTGGTAGAGGAAAGATTATCTGGTTTGGCAATACTAGTTATATAGCAAGAGCTCGTCAATAAAATTAACTTTGAAGATAATATAAAAGAATTTGCTGCAGTCAAATCTAGAAAAACACCCATGTAATTCAATTTAGATTTAGCTGTCGCTTTCTAGATTTAAGAGCGTAGGCCCAAAATTTCGGATCAGTGTTTATTAAATTTACTCATTTTTTTCAGATGCTGAGAAAACTAATAAATATTTTTAAAAAATTTAAATGCAGAATGAAAGATTACATTATTACCAATGGCCGAATTATTAAATCCATTAAAATAAACAAAGAGTTTTTTTTAATGAGATATTTAAAATTAAAAATCATAATAAATTTTCTCTTTTTTTTACCCCTGTAACTTATTAAAATAAACGTTATAGAAGTTTTCAGGGAATTTCGGCTCTCGGTAATAACGTAATCTTTCATTCTGCGTTTAAATTTTTGAAAAATACTTAAGCACATATTAGTTTTCTCAGAATTCGAAAAAAAATGAATACATTGAGGATATAGTAGATTTAAGGGCGCTACCATATATGCCGCACGCGGGCGCCTCTCAGCCTTGCGGGGGCCCTGGTGTCACAACACTTGCTTATACATTTGACGCACTGTCCGTCAACGTGTTAAGAAAGACAATACTCAAAAGATGCAGATACGATAATAGCCAAATGAAATACTCACACAAATGCAATGTTCAACGCGACCTAACATCGAAACCGATTGAGTTTTATATTAATTATTATAATCACATTTAGGTATCTTATAGAATCTTAAGGTAATAAAGTCTAATGTGCCTAACATAGAATAAAATTGTACAACTTAAACATGTTTAATTTGTTCATCTGCGCGAATTATTTATCTTGGTAACACCATAAATATTTTCAGTAAGTCTAAATCAAGTTGCTGAAAGTACTTATAGTCCAGAAAGCCACTGCGCATCCGCTAGGAAAAATATTCTGATTCTGATTTTTTGCATAAGCCATTTTAACAAATTTGCATGTTGCCAGGACCAAAAGGTGGTCAAAAATTTTTTTTGTTTTTTTCCTAAATTTTTTTTTGCATGGAAAAAAGTTTTTTTAGGTTTTTTTGGATCATTCCAAACAGAAAAGGTCTTTTGTGACTTTTCTCTAAAAATGATAGTTTTTACCATATAAGCGATTAAAAATTGAAAAATTGCGAAATCGGCATTTTTAACCCTCAATAACTATGTGAAAAACTGAAAATTTGAATGTTGCCAAGGTAGGCACATATTCTCTAAATATCGATTGATGAGATCCCGAAGAGTTTTTTGCAATACAATATTCAAAACTCCTTTGTTTTTTAATTGCAAATCAAGCGTGCGCGACACTATTTTCCACCGACAATATGGTGCAAATGAAAGGAATAAATTCGGTATTTCGTAAACCGGCGACTTTAAGGAAAAATCCCGAAACAAATCGATTTTTATTTTTAAGTTATGATATTGTGGCATATATGGTATACTAGTGACGTCATCCATCTGGAAGTGATGACGTAATCGATGATTTTTTTAAATGAGAATAGGGGTCGTGTGCTAGCTCATTTGAAGGATTCTTCAATTCTCTATTCAGTACTATAAACACTTACATAACTATTTATACAGGGTGTCCAAAAATTTTTTGTTAAATTAAATTATTTGACAAAAAAAGAAGTAGAAGGACACCCTGTATAAATAATTATATAAATGTTTACATTACTGAATAGAGAATTAAAAAAACCTTTCAAATGAGCTACCACACGACCCCTATTCTCATTTCAAAAAATCATCGATTACGTCATCACGCCCAGACGGATGACGTCACTAGTATACCATATATGCCACAATATCATAACTTAAAAATAAAAATCGACCTGTTTCAGGATTTTTCCTTAAAGTTGCCGGTTTACGAAATAACGAATGTATTCCTTTCATTTGTACCATACTGTCGTTGGAAAATAGTGTCGCGCACGCTTGATTAACAATTAAAAAACAAAGGAGTTTTGAATATTGTATTGCAAAAAACTCTTCGGGATTTCCTCAATCGATGTTTAAAGAATATGTATCTACCTTGGTAACATTCAAATTTTCAGTTTTTCACATAGTTTTTGAGGGTTAAAAATGGCCTATTTCGCAATTTTTCAATTTATAATCGCTTATATGTCAAAAAATATCATTTTTAGAGAAAAATCACTAAAGACCTTTTCTGTTTGGAATGATCCAAAAAAACCTAAAAAAACTTTTTTCCATGCAAAAAAAAACAATTTTAGGAAAAAAACAAAAAAAACGTTTAAAAAATTTTTGACCAACTTTTGGTCCTGGCAACATGCAAATTTGTTAAAAGGAGTCCTTTTTGAGTAATATTGTGCAAAAAATCCGAATCAGAATATTTTTCCCAGCGGATGCGCAGTGGCTTTCTGGACTATTAGACTGTTGTTATCAAGAGAAATAATGCGTACACATGTACAAAAGTGAAAACATGTTTATGTTAGGCGCATCTGGTTGTTAAGACTACAGAAGCCTTTCCGAACATATTTATGTAGAGCGCTTGGTTTAAACAGGATGCCAGTCATGAACTGAGCTCTACATGTTCATGCACCCCGTTCGATTTTTATCGGTAAAAACGAAATTTCAAAGCAAAAAACCCAAAAAAAAAAACGCGAAGGCTACACCAACTAACTCTTTTGGGAGTAAGCATCAAATGATGCATACTGTAATTATTAATTAGTTGAGATACCTTTTTGTCGGCTACTATTGGGTGTACCAGTAAGTACCAGTTGGTGCATACCGTAAGGTGCTTAAATGGTATATCTTTCAAGTAAACAGTACATAAAAAATATGTTAGTAATATAAAACCCCTGACTCATTCCCTACTTACCGGCTACATTGTACCATTTGTACTGCAAAAGAAACAAAATAACATTAATTTTACTCTATGGGCATTTACTATGTTTTAATATAAAAAATTAAATGTAGAAATGCAGACTTGATGAAAAGACCAAGCAAATTAAATACAAACATGCTTTTGGTCTTCTCCTTCTTCAGTCTTCATTAATCCAACGTTGGACATAGGCCTCCCCCAATTCAATCCACTGTTGTCTATTTTGCGCCATCTGTTTCCAGTTGTGTCCTCCAAACGTCTTTATGTGATCGGTCCATCTCATTTGTGGCCTTCCTCTACTTCTTCTTCCTAACCACGGTCTCCATTGTTGTATTTCGTGATTCCATCTTTTATCCTTCAGTCGGGCATTGTGTCCTGCGAAGCTCCATTTTAATTTGACAGCATGTTCTCCTGCGTCTTTTTTTTGCTTTGGTTTTGCTTCTAATCCATGTGTTTGTTTTTTGTCTATGAGCCTCACCCCAAACATTGATCTTTCCATCGCTCTCTGTGCCTTTACTATTTTATCCATATTGGCCTTGGTGAGTGTCCACGTCTGTGAACCATACGTAAGTATAGGGAGGATACACTGATCGTAAACTCTGGTTCTCAAATATTGTTCTATTTTAGTGTTTTTCAAGATCCAACGCAGTTTTCCAATTCCTGCCCACGCTAACCTTATTCTTCTAGTAATTTCGGCAGTTTGATTTTCTTTGTTAACTTTCATTATCTATCCTAGATAGATGTATTCGCTTACTCTTTCTAAATCTATGCCATTCAACGTTATTTTTGTAATGTTCGGTGTATTCGTCATTACATTTGTTTTTTCCAAGTTCATCTTAAGACCTACTTTTTCCTAAGCTTGAAATAGTTGCGTCATCATGGTCTGTAATCCTTCGAAACTTGTAGCGAATATTACAATGTCGTCAGCATATCTCAAATTACTCAGTTTTCTTCCATTAACATTTATTCCTTTATCTACCCAGTAAATGTCTTTGAACACGTCTTCAAGTCCCAGTGTGAACAGCTTTGGTGAAATAACGTCTCCCTGGCGAACTTCTCTGTTGACTGGTATATCTTTGGTTTTCTCATCTATTTGTATTTTCATTGTAGCTTTCTTATAAATATTATGTATGAGCATCCTTTATGAGCTGTGAACAGCTTTGGTGAAATAACGTCTCCCTGGCGAACTCCTCTGTTGATTGGTATCGCTTTGATTTTCTCATCTATTTGTATTTTTATTGTATCTTTCTTATAAGTATTATGTATGAGCATTCTGTATCGAGAATCTATCCTGCAGTTGTTCATAGCTCTCTCTCTATTGCCCGAAGTTCTATGGAGTCGAATGCCTTTTCATAATCAACGAAGCCAATGTATAAATTCAAGTGATATTCATTGGCTTTCTCTATTAGCTCTGACTGTAAGAAGATGATCCGCTGTACTGTAACCCTTTCGGAATCCTGCCAGCTCTACCGGTTGATAGCTATTAAGCTTCGACGATAGCCTATTAGTTATTATTCTCATAAACAAATCGTACATTTGGGAAAACAGGGAAATTGGCCTATAGTTCTTCAGATCTCCCCTGTCTCCTTTTTTGAAGAGAATTATTGTCAAGCTTTCTTTCCAATCATCTGGGACTTCTCCTTTGTGAAGGCATTCGTTGAAATGATTTTCCAATTCTTCGAGAATAATTTCACTCCCCTCCTTTAACATTTCGACAAGTATTCCATCTGGGCCCGGAGCCTTATTGTTCTTTAGTTGTGCCATAGCTTGTTTTATTTCGAAGGATTATATATTAGGGAGTAATTCTGAGTTGACATTTATTATATTTTTCTTAGGATTTTTCCTTTGCAGTGTTATCTGGGTCTTTGTTTGAGGAATATTAATCACGGTAAAATGTTTTTGTAACTTTTAGGATTCATGTTATAATTGACAGAAGGCATTTTACAAACCTAATAGACGTCAGAAGTTACAGAGGCGCAAATATTGACTCAGACCATTTCATGGTAGGGGCCAAGTTACGACAAAGAATTTCCAATGCCAAGAGAGAAAGGGGCACTAGACAAGTAAAATATAATGTACATATGCTAAAAAATGAAAACATAGAGAAACAGTTCCAGTCACATATAAAAGAAACCCTAGAACACACCTGGGCAGTCGACCAGTCAAGCACGGAAATGTAGAACAACTGCAAGGAGGCTCTGAAATTAGCAGCCGAAAGCACATTAGGGATATCCCGAACCCAAGAAAGAAACGACTGGTTCGACCAAGACTGCAAAAAAATAACAGATGAGAAGAACGAGGCATTTAGGACCATGCAACAACGGAAAACTATGACAACAATAGACAGATACAAAAACTTAAGGAGAGAGGAAAAACGCATACACCGAAAAAAGAAACGAGACTCGGAAAATGACATATTAGAACGGCTCGAAAGCCATATGAGTCACGGAGAAACAAGAAAGTTCTATCATCAAATAAATATTATTAGAAAAGAATTCAAATCGAGAATCAACTATTGTAATGATAAGGAAGGTAACTTACTTACCAACAAAGAGGATATCCTGTTACGATGGGTAGAGCACTTTCAAGAGTTACTGGAAGGGGAACCTACTAACAATATAGAGCTGGAATACCGAAATGAGGAACTCGTGGAACCCCCCTCGGTAGAAGAAGTGAAAATATCTATAGAAAAACTAAGAAACCACAAATCCCCAGGCAGCGATGGCATCCCAGCAGAGTTATTTAAGCACGGTGGAGAGCAGCTCACCAAGGTGATGCGAGAAATTGTTTGTAAAATTTGGTCTGAGGAGCAAATGCCTGAAGAATGGAGCTTAGGCTTAATATGCCCGTTACACAAAAAGGGAAACCAACTGGAATGCAATAATTACCGCGGAATAACTCTCCTAAATACAGCATACAAGATATTGTCAAACATTTTGCACGAGAGATTGAAGCCTTATACCGAAACGTTTCTAGGAGAATATCAGGCAGGATTCAGGCGTGGACGTTCAACCATTAACCAGATCTTTACACTACGACAGATCCTGGAAAAAGCGCAAGAGTTTAACATAGATATGTACCATATTTTTGTCGATTTTAAAGCTGCTTATGACAGTGTATTAAGACCAAGTCTCTACAACGCTATGAATGAGTTAGGAATTCCAAAAAACTCATATGTATGATAAAAGTGACAATGGCGAAGATGATATCAGCAGTAAAAATTCAAAACGACTCGTCAACCCTATTTGAAATACATAGGGGGTTAAGGCAGGGAGATGCGCTGGCGTGTCAACTTTTTAATGTAGCATTAGAAAAAGTCGTACGAGACGCTAATATAGATAGCAGGGGAATAATATTCAATAGATCTGTCCAAATTCTAGCATATGCAGACGACGTGGACATTATAACAAGAACCAGAGCGAGAACTGCGGAAATCCTAACCGAGCTAGTAGCAGCAGCAGAACAAATGGGGTTACATATAAATCGAAATAAAACAAAATTCATGGCGACTAACACAAACACAAGAGCTGGAAATATTGACGCAGATCTAATCATCAATGACCAAAACTTCGAAGCGGTCAAAGAGTTCATATATCTAGGGACATCGGTTAACCCCAATAATAACACATCAGAGGAAATAAAAAGACGAATAATAGTTGCAAACAGGTGTTATCATAGTCTATCAAAGTACTTAGCTAACAAACGTCTGTCTCAAAAAACTCGTATAAGGCTGTATAGAACATTGATAGTCCCCGTTCTCACATATGGATCAGAGGCATGGACGCTAACTAAAACAGATGAATCCGCTCTGTCGATTTTTGAAAGAAAGGTGCTACGTAAGATATTCGGAGCGGTCTGTGAGAACGGAATATGGAGGCGTAGATATAACTTTGAACTGCAGAATATCTACAAGCATACGTTTGGTGGAAAAGATATTATCACTATAATTAAGCGAAACCGCCTGCAGTGGGCAGGACATGTAGCCCGGGCCCCTGAATCGAACATGATAAAAAAGATTTTAACAGCGCAACCCGTGGGAATGAGAAGACGGGGTAGACCAAAGCTGAGGTGGATGGACGGGGTAACACAGGATGCCGAGAAGATCGGAGTCGGCAACTGGAAAATGCAAGCAAGGGACAGAGCAGAATGGCGTAGGAAGCTTGAGAAGGTCGAGGCCCTCTAAGGGCTGTAGCACCAAGATGATGATGATGATGAACTTTTAGGATTTTGTTCTTTTCTCTTGTTTCTTTTCTATCTTTATCTTTTAATGAGATTATTAGAGGCTTTGCTCAGGACGAAAGCCTCATGCTTTTGGTAGTATGTATGTATTATTAGAAATCCATAAATAAAATTGCTAAAAACATAATTAGTAATCAGACGAGAAGAACATGCCATAGTCAGAAAAGTTCTTGGCCAAAAAGGGCCGATAGGACAACCAGCAAGAGGAAGGCCGAGACTTAGGTATCAAGACAACCTAGAAAATGATTTGAAATCTATTGGAATTAGAGCATGGAGAAGAGTTTCCAGAGACAGGGGCGAATGGAGGATTGTTCTGAAGAAGGCTTTGGCTCATAAAGAGCTGTAACGCCACTGATGATGAAACACATAATTTTGCTAATATTATAAACTAATTAACTTTTGCCGTAAAGTTACTTACATAAATGCAGATCGTAGGCGCAACATTTCGGACCAATGCTTTTTAAATGGATTCATTTTTTCGAATTCTGAGAAAACTAATAAATATTTTTGAAAAATTTAAATGCACAATGAAATATTAATCATTACCGAGGTTAGAAAGTCCCTTAGAATAAACAGAAGGTTTCTTTTGAATAAAATATAAGTATCTGAAATCCAAAATCATATGTACTAAATTTCCTCTTCATTTTCACCCCTGTAACTTATTAAAATATTAATAGAAATATAAAAAATGAATACAAAGAATGGTTTGATGAAGAATGTAAAATAGAACTGGATAAACGAAATAAGTTAAGATTTAAAATGATCCAAGTGAAAACACCAGAGATAGAGATAAAATACAACGAACAAAGAAAACTAGCCAAAGGAATCATAACATCAAAGAAAATAAAGTACAACGAAGATAAATTGAAATGCATAGAAGAGAACTATAAAAATGGAGAAATCAGAATTTTATATCAAGGAGTAAAAAGGATACCAAAGAAAACCTGTACACTACAAAAGCAAAAATGGAAGATATTTAGTAAGCGACGAGGAAATACTGGACAGATGGAAAGAATATTCAAAGAGTTTCTAAATGAAATACCCACAACAGAATATGAAGGAGAAGAAGAAGAAGAAAAACCGAATGAAAATACTGATCAAAAAGAAACAGAGAAAAGACTCTAATGAAAAAGAAATAATAGAGAAACTAAAGAAAAACAAGAGCCCAGGAAAGGACGAAATAACAGCTGAAATGTTTAAATGGACCACCAGTACTTATTAAGCATTTGGAAAAGTCGATAAAAGAAATTTGTGAACAAGAACACATACCAAAAGAATGGACTGAAGCCAGAATTACAGGGGAATAGGGTAATAAACGTTGCATATAAATTACTTGCAGTACATATAAAAGACAAGATAAAACACAAAAGATAGGATAATGCCATAGAAGAATATCAATGTGGATTCAGAAGAGTCAAATTATTCTGCTGCATGAAATACAGACGGAAAGCTACGAATACGAGAAACCTACAGTGGCCTTATTCATCGATTTTAAACAAGCTTTTGACATAGTAAAACGAAAAGAAATATACAAGACACTATGCGAAATTAGAATTAGTGAAAAATTAATAAAGATGATAAAAGTTATACTCAGAGAAACAGAGATTAGGGTTAAAATAAATGGAAAGGAGACAGATAAGTTTAAGATCGGTGAATAAGTACGACAAGGAGACCAACTGTCATCATTGTTGTTCAGTATCCTTTTTGAAATAATTGTCATCAGAGAAGCTGAAATTAACAGGACAGGATTTGTATACCAACGATAACACCAATGCTTGGCATTCGCCGATCACATAGTACTGAATAGTACTGATAGCCAGAAGTAAACAAGAATTAAAAGAAATACTAAAAAGGCTAGAGGCGATAGGGAGAAAGAAAGGGACATACATAAACAAAGAAAAGACTAATTATATGGAATGGACAGAACGCGAATACATACAAGGACAATACCTGACAATAAACACAGAAGAAAAAATATATGAATTTGAAGAAGTAGAAAGATTTCAATATCTAGCAGCGATATTCATTAGGAGACCAAATATAAAAGAATAAATCCAAGCAAGAATTATGACAGGTTATCGACAGGTTATTGACAGTGATAAGAACTACGTTATTATATGCCAGTGAAACATGGACGATGAACAAATCTGAGCAAGTCATGCCTAAAGTGTGAGAAAAATATTTGGCGTAAAGATGTAAAATGAAATGTGGATAAGAAGACCAAATATAGAACTGGGGAAGATGTATGAAAAACCGAATATAGTAGGGATTATAAAATCACAAAGGCTGAGATGGTTTGGACATATTCAAAGAAGCATGCCAAGCATGAGACTTCCCAAAACGATACTAATGGGAGAAATAGGAGCAAAGAAGAAGAAAGGTAGATCAAAAACCAAATAGAAGAAAGATGTTGAAAGAGACAGAAGAACTTGAAATCACAAATTAAAAAAATAAAGCAGCAAATAGGAGAAATTGGAAAGAAATAGAAAGTCAAGCTATGGGTCTTCTAGGCCTGACAGCTAAACTAGATAACTTATTGAAATAAACATTAGAAGCTTTCACGAACTTTCGACCTCGGTAATAATGTAATCTCTCATTCTGCATATAAAATGTTAAAAAATACGAAGACACATTGTCGCGAAATTTTGCGCCTACGCCCTTAACCTAGGTAATATAGAAAAGTAAATGTATAAAAATGCAGATATAGATGAAGGTAACAAAACTTGATTGCTAAATACTTACCAATGCGCCTGACAATTATTGTCCAAACTGTAACATAACAACTGTCCAGTTTCCATGGACCTTCGTACACAGGGAAGTCTATGTTTAGCTATCCGATAGTTCACTAACTTTTCTTCGACAAATACCACACGCATATGCACTAATATGTATATTATTACATGTTTAAGCAATAAAAGAAATAATTTATAATTATTTTACGATAAAAAAATTTACTAACTGACTACAAAACATTCGTACATTGTTAGATATTTTCTAAATTAGATAATTTCTTTGAATTGATTAAACTGTTAATACTAGTAGAGAACTGTTTCTAAATATATAATTCATAATATGAATATAAAAACTACAAAAAAACTCCCAACAAAAAACTGTTGTTAAAATACGCACTACCCAAATGACGAAACACCGATACCGACAACGTTCAAAAATGTACTGAAGAAGAATTGAAATCAGATGATACATAAACAGGTACTGTTTATTAAGTTTGACAAATATGTTAAATTACTCATCTGCTTATATTATACACACACTAAAATAATGCAGGAGACACCTATATTTTAACAGCTTTAAATCAATGTTAGCTGCAAATACAAGTGTTTTCTTGTTTTTTCGATTATTGTACCAACTTGGACGGTAATGCTGATAAGAATGGCTATAAAAAATAAAACAAAACTTCAGTATGCGTTTTTGTCTATAAGATAAGAAGTAATCCTCATACAGAAGTAAATCTTATTTTTTTTTTAAAGAAGTAATATTTTTTATTGGTGCTTTATTTTCGATATCTATGTGGATTTTTATTTATTTTTGCAATTGCCAATAATGAAGAGACATCATTTAAATCGCGAAATGCAGTGGCGTTCTATCGGTATGCTTAGACCTTCCAGAAGCCAAAGAGATGTTGACAGTCAAAAAGACGAGAGATGTAAATTAATGTTATTAATTTTTATCCCTTTTTGAATGCATCGATGCACAGATATTATTATCAACTGTTTATTTTGAATTGTTATTCTCTTTGTTTTTATTCATTTATTGCTTTGTGTTTTCCAAACCTAGTTTTTTTTTCTGGCGGAACATGGCCCTGCAAGCTGAGTGAAATAGAAAAATGTAACAGAAAAAGATAACAACTGAAGACGGGATTCAATAAAACGTGAAACATATTCAGCGCAACGTAAAATAGCGCAATGTCTCTCAAAATTTGTGATTACTGTAACAAAGTACTGTAACATTAATAAATACTTACTTTTATGTTAAAATCAGTTGGACCATCATGACCAAAATAACCCTCTTCTTCTTCTTTAAGTGCCGTCTCCAAATAGGATGTTGGATATCATCATCACTATCTTTATCCCATCTATGGTTGCTCTGAAGAGTTCTATAGAACTTCATTTAAACCGGTCTTAAATTCTTTAACCATGACACTCTCCTTCTTCCTATACTTCTTCCTCCTCTTATCTTTCCCTGTATGATCAGTCTTAGCAGTTCATATCGCTGTCCCCTCATTACGTGTCCCCGATATTCTAACTTCCTTATTTTTATTGTGTTTATAATTTCGTATTCTTTGTCCATTTCTCGCAATAATTCCGTGTTAGTTTTTTCTCTGTCCATGCTATTCTAAGCATCCTCCTATAACACCACATTTCAAAGGACTGTAGCGTATTTTTAAGTGTTCTTGCTTCAATGTCCAGCTTTCAAGTCCATATTGCAGCATTGAAAACACGTAGCATATCAAATCTCTTACTCTCAGTTCTAATCTAAGGTCTTTGTTGCAGAGAATTGTTTTCATTTTTACAAATGCATTTCTTGATATTTATTTTTTTCTGTTAAGGCACGTATATAATATACAATACGTATATTGTATACGTATGGCACGTCTTGGCACGTATACGTTATACAATAATGCAACCATGACCGTCCGACTACACAAAGATACCAAATCAATAAAAACCAAAAGAGGAATTAGACAGGGAGACACGTTATCTCCCAAACTCTTTACGGCAGTACTTGAACATGCTTTCAAACAATTGGAGTGGGACGCCAAAGAAATAAATGTCGACGGTGAAAGGCTCTCCCACCTACGATTCGCAGACGCCACAGTTCTTATAACAGACAACTTAAAAGAGATTAGAACTATGCTTACTGAGTTAGATGCCGCCTGTAAAAAAGTAGGTTTAAGGATCCCCCAAACCTACGCGAAAGTTTTGCGACGCGAATTTTCCGTAGCGGAACATTCGCAGGCGGAGCGGTAGCGGACAAGGGTTCCCCATATTGACGCGAAAGCCGACGCGACTATTCGCCATACAAATGTGAACAAATTATATTTTTAAATCGGCCAACAGGTTTAGGAAATACAAGACATCAAAAATGACCAAATTTTTAAGTGGGCGTAATCTCTATGCACGCAAATTAATAATAATATTATAATATATGTACAGGGTGTAACGAAAATACAGGTCATAAGTTAAATCACATATTCTGAGACCAAAAAAAGTTCGAATGAGCCTAATTTACCTTAGTACAAATATGCACATGAAAAAAGTTACAGCCCTTTGAAGTTATAAAATGAAAATCGATTTTTTCCAATATATGGAGAACTATTAGAGATTTTTTATTGAAAATGCACATGTGACATTCTTATGGCAGGAACATCTTAAAAAAGAATTATAGTGAAATTTGTGCACCCCATAAAAATTTTATGGGGGTTTTGTTCCCTTAAACCCACCCAAACTTTTGTGTACGTTATAATTAAATTATTATTGTGGTACCATTAGTTAAACTCAATATTTCTAAAACTTTTTTGCCTCTTATTATTTTTTCGATAAGGCAGTTTTTATCGAGTTGCGGCTTCTTTTTTAATATGTTTACATAAAAATTTTATGGGGGTTTTGTTCCTTTAAACCCCCCAAATGTTTGTGTATGTTCCAATTAAACTTTTACTGCGGTATCATTAGTTAAACACAGTGTTTTTAAAACTTTTTTGCGTCTTTGTATTTTTTCGAGAAGGCACTTTTTATCGAGATATTACTCCTTTTTTAATATGGTTCAAAATATACCTAAAAATGTAAATCATAAATAAATTTTCATATTATTACCAAGTCTCCATAATCGTACTTAGCCATATACAAATATGTGGTGGATTTGACAAATATTCAAAATATCTCGATAAAAACTGACTTTTCGAAAAAGTACTAAGAGGCAAAAAAGTTTTTAAAATATTGTGTTTAAGTAATGGTTTTACAATAATAATTAAATTGGAACGTACACAAAAGTTTGGGGGGTTTACAGGAACAAAACCCCCATAAATTTTTTATGGGGTGTCCAAATTTCACTATAATTTTTTCTTAAGATACTACTACCATAAGAATGCCACATGTCTATTTTCAATAAAAGATCTGTAATAGTTTTCGATATATTGGAAGAAATCGATTTTCATTTTGTATCTTCAAAGGGCTGTAACTTCTTTTATGTGCACATTTGTACTAAGGTAATTTAGGTTCAATCGAACTATTTTTGGTCCCGGAATATGTGATTAAATTTATGACCTGTATTTTTGTTACACCCTGTATAATGAAAACATCATTTTCTCCTAATTCTGACCCTATACTATTCCAGACTTTATCCTTTTTTCTTATATTTTTATAATCTTCGTCCGTTAAATCATATATTATAGGATATTTAACAATTTCAATGAGTTTTTCTGTAACAACCATTTTAAAACACGCGAAACTACAACGGTAGCGGAAAAAACCGTGCATGCAGCGTTTCATGAGAGGAACACTGTTCTGCCGCGACCGTTGCGGATTCCGCGCAAAGTGGTCTGAACACGTTCATAATCCGCCGTGCCTATCGATTCGCCGCGATTCCGCGTAGGTTGCGGTTGCGAAAGTTTCGCGTTGGTTTGGGGGATCCTTTAAACGTAAATTTTGGAAAGACACAATACATGACAAACCTGGTACCAAGCAAAATTCCAAAAGTCGACATCAACGAAATAGCATTAGTCCATAAATATAAATACTTAGGGCATGAATTCCAAAGGACAATCAAACTGCTGAATGACAGAAAAGGATCAGCTTAGCATGGGCCGCATGTGGAGCTCTATCAGAAATCTTCAGGAGCAACTTGCCAAATTATTTGAAAAGGAAGACGTTCAACCAATGTGTGCTTCTAGTCATGACTTACAGCGCCAAAACATTATCGTTAATCCAGGCCACAACAACGAAACTTGAGTGGCCCAAAGAAGAATGGAACGGTCACTACTTGGACTGACTCTCAAAGACAGGGTCAGAAAGGAAGAAATCGGAAAAAGGACAGGCGTTCACAGATGTCATAGAGCGAGTAGCATGGCTGAAGTGGAATTGGGCGGGCCATGTAGCCAGAATGAAGGACGGGAGGTGGACCCAAAATATTACAGTGTGGAGACCAAGAGAAGACAGAAGAAGTAGAGGTAGACCACCTACACGATGGACAGACGACGTCAAAAGTATTGCTGGGAATTGGTTGCAGAAAGCCCAAGATCGACAAAACTGGAAGAAATTAGGGGAGGCCTATGTTTAACTTTGGATACAGCAGGCTGGATGATGATGATGATGATGATAAAGGCACGTACACATTACGTTGGTGTTCCGTGCTACGTGTAACTGCTCCCTGATACGGCATGCGCTCCTCTACATATAAACTGCCCCCAATTGGATCGCCGAGGGTGAGCGCCGAGCGGGAGCACCAACGTATCCACTGTGTGGAGCAGTTACACGGAGCATCATCGTGATAAATACGTGCCTTTACATTTTTCTATTTCGCAAAGCGCGCGTTTGCACGCTCCGTGGGAATTCTTTTATACAAAGCAATATTTTAGGCGTAATTTTTTGGATAGGTGTAATACACACCCCAGACAAAAAAAAATTAATCAAACATTTATTATTGAAGCGAATTGAATTCTTGATGAGACACGTAATTTTTGTTTCGACGCCTCGTGTAATTGGCTGAATTTGTCAGGATGAAAGGAAGCGATCGACTTTTATTAAGATAAAGGATAAACTATTGTAATTGGTTTTTGTCGAAGAGTGAAATACTTCGCACTTTAATATTTTAAATAATATACAGATTTAAATATAGAAATATCCAAAACTTGTACAAAGTATCGCATAAATACCACTTTCCTTCTTCTTCTTTTTATGTAGACATGAGTCTGTCTGTTTTTCAATGTGCCTCTAATACCTAAGTTGTCATTGTACCGTTTTCGTTGTCTTCCCACTGATCGTCTTCCTATTGGGGAATCGTCTCTCGCTGTCCTTACTACTCTATTTGTTGTCATTCGGCTTATGTGGTCGTTCCATTCTATTCTTCTGTTTTTCACCCAGTTATTAGTGTTGTCCACTTTGCATCTGCGTCGTATATCCGCACTTCTAGCTATATCCCATAGTGTCTTACCATTGATTTTTCGAAGTGTTTTCATCTCTGCTGTGTCTACCCTTCTTTTTGTCCTCATCATCAGAGCTTCGTCTTTTTATCATCAGAGCTTCGTCTTATAGATATAAACACCATATTATAGAAGATCAACTGTTGAAAGCCCTTAAAAATGTATAATATCACATCGATGTATTTAAAGACAATATGGCTACCACATTTTAACTTAAACAAGTCAGATTGCATTGAGATTTATCCAACTGCAAAAATTTGGTATTTGAATTAGTTTAGGTATAGTTTGGACTTTGACACTTTTGAACAAACTGCGGAAAAATCCTATTTCTCTTTTACTAATGATTAAGAAAGTCTGTGATTGACTTCTTATTTAGAAAAACAAAGTACAAGATAAATAGATACATTATAAGGTAATACAATAACCCCCTCTGTGACTCAGTGGTAAGAGCGCCTACCTTTTGATCGTAAGGTCTGAATGGTCGTGAGTTCGAATCTCACCATGGCCAGGAATTTTTCGTTTATTATAAATTAATAAATGACGATAGTTTCTGTCCTTGTGGGATCGGTACTCACCGGAGGGACCGCAGACGTTCGGATACAATTAGCGTCTCTTTGCAAAGACAATGACGTCGACTTTGCAAAATAACAAGACACTTACTCAACACACACATTACACATGACACTAAGTACCTCATGTTGTGACTGGCTGAATGACATAAAATCCATGCCATTAAAAAAAGTTACTACCTATTAAGATCTTGTTGTTTAGAGATATAAACGAGAAGTACAGAGAAATAAAAATAAATATCTAGGTACCAAAAAATATTGGTGGGGACCAAGTTTTAAATGTTTTTACATCAGTTTACAAACAATCTGTTCACTTAATAATAATAGTGTAGACAAAACATGGTATATTAATTCAGTACACGTGTTAATTACTTAAAGTTTAATCGAGGTGCTCTTGAAGTCTAGTTAATGTATTAAATCCCAGAACATAGGTAGGGAGAATAGATATCAAACTGTTGTGTTTGCATAAGTTATCCAAGATAATTGTGATAATTTAGTTACTTAAGAGGTAGTTTACTTAATTATAAATTTAAGTTATTAATACGGCGAGTCGGAGAGTGTATTACACATTGATCTACATATTTACATCAAAATGGTCTATAGAGCATTTCACGTTAAGAGAATGTAGCTTAGATAGTCCAATGCACTTTTTATGGACTATAGAAGCGCGCCGATGCCATGCCGTACAGATTAGAATGAATCGTGTATCGGCTGTCGAGTAGCCACCCGCGCTCGAGAGATTTGGCAACACTGATCTCCATAAGCGTAATGTTCCT
This sequence comes from Diabrotica virgifera virgifera, assembly GCF_917563875.1. Classification (NCBI taxonomy): domain Eukaryota; kingdom Metazoa; phylum Arthropoda; class Insecta; order Coleoptera; family Chrysomelidae; genus Diabrotica; species Diabrotica virgifera. The sequence goes on along the minus strand of NC_065446.1, from coordinate 233,845,185 downwards.
TCTTTCCCCTTTTTCTTTCCAGGCTTTTCTGTCCTGGGCTATAGTCATCCATTTGGAATCAGCGTGTTTTTTGATGTCGTTAATCTATCTCATTCGAGGTCTTCCTCTTTCTCTTCGGTTTTCCCATGGTCTCCAGTGTAGTATTTGGTTATTCTATCTGCCGTCTTTTGCCTTGCATTGTGCCCAGCGAACTTCCATTTCAGTTCTGCTATTTTTTTAAATTTTTTGAAGATTATCTATTCAACAATACAATTTTTGCTGCAAGTGTAATTAGAATTGGTTGTTATTGTGGTTTTAACTAAGTTCATTTTCAAAGAAATCCCCTTGGTTGTGAAAAACAGTAGGGCGGTTATGACAGCATTTTCAAGAAACTGGTGATGTAAGGGAAAGACACACTGGTCCAACAAAAGCAACACAACCGGTACATAATAGGTTTGTGCAAGTTCAGGCAATAAGTAATCCCAATGTTACGGCTAGCCACGTAAAAATTGAGCTTCAATGGATTCATGGCATTAAAGTCTCTGCTCAAACTGTCAAGAATAGGTTGTATGAGGCTAATATTCACGCTAGACATCAAATTAGAGTTCTAACCCATGGAAATCGCACAAGGAGAATAAAATCGGCTGGAAACCATCAAATTTGGCAAGAACGACAATGGGCAAACATTATTTTCGCCGATAAATCTAGGTGTGGTCTACCCGATTTACAAAGATCCAGGGTGTGGTGGACACCTGGCAACGCATCTCGCTATTGGGACTGGCGCATATTATGATGATTGATATATCATGCCGGATTTATACTCAGCCTTTGCCACTACTGCTGCCGCTGCCGGGAATATTGCCCGAAATACAATATCGACGCGAGTGACGTGTTCACACAGTCCTCCATAATGTCCTCATAACTCATTTACCGAACGACTCTCAAAGATGAAATGTGACGACAGCATCGTCTTGCTCACTTACTCACTTGCCGCTTTGCCGGCGGCAAGTGAGAGGGAGTGGTTGAATGTGAACAAGCACTCGTGCTCGCTCTGCCAGTCCTTTGACTTCCGTTCCGAAAACCGACTTTTTGGGTAGCGCCGTGCAATGGCAGTAGCATGAGAAGCGGCAGCGCGAGTGAGCTATTTACACATTCACGCTGTAACTGTCCCTGTCCAACTGGACTGAGTGTAAATCCGGTATAAGGTACATGCTGAAGACTAGTGATTCGATCGAAAAAGTAGACTCCTATGGAAAATGTCCATTTTGGTCTGCTTTGCGATAGATTCTGCCTGGACTATATATGTTAAAATATTAAGTATATTGAAAAATAAAATATTTATGTAAATGCTAAATATGTACTTTGGCAAACATTTAATTAAATGAAAGAGATGAAAGTTTTGTTATATATTAAGTTTTAAGTATTTCTTTAAACTAATAAAAAGGGCTTATAAATATTTTGAAAATAAGTTCTTTTCTTCTAATACGTTTAAACTGGAAAGAGTACATTATAAAATTGGAAGCTTTTTGAAGTTTATTCAATAAAAATCTATTTTTCTGTTTTGTGTATTCGCTTTTAAAGATATAAACTTATACTCAAAGACTGTGAAACATCAAAAAGTAAAAGTTTTTGTTCAACCAGGCGTGTTATGTGTTGAAATGTCGGCTAAATGACAACTTGCTATGAGAGGCATCACTCTAATGGTTCTGTTTTGTTACTCATACACCGACACAACTTTTTGCCGCATTTCTTGTTAGCATTCTCCTCGGCTCTCGTCATTTATTTTCTTGGCTTTCAGATAAGAACGCGAAAAAACTTTTCGGCTTTTGTTTAGGGAGAAGGAGTTTGCTGCTTACTGTATTTAACTGACGGCGCGGCGTGATAAAAAGGGACACGGGATGTTAAGATATTAAGTAATCATCTTGGTGATGATTTTTAGGGTCATATCCATTACATTAAAAAGAAAAGTTTAAGAAACGCTTTATTAAAAAAAGCCTTTTGACTTTTCACTGTCATAAACTTCAAGAAATATTCCGAATTTATAAAAAAAATTATTTTAAGTACAACAAAAAAGAAGAATCTACTAAAATATTGTATTGAAACAGATTTCTAACAGTAACATTTCAGCTGCACAATTTTAATGTCAGAATGGAGCAATTTAACACTAATCGGTTAAGTGCATTACATTATTACCACAGGACAGACCTTAAAGTCATGTGTCTTCGATAGTCTTAACTAGGTTCTTCCACTTTTTCCGGTCTTTCACTTTTTCTCTCCATTCCCTTAAACATATTTCTTCTATGTTAGTCGGTACGGTAACAAACCACTTCCTTCGTAGTCTTCCTGTTTTTTCCCTTGCCCTCCTACTTTCAAAACGCTTAAAACATTTCTTTCTTGTGGCATTCGTGAAACATGTCTCAACCATCCACCTCTCTGCGCCCTAATTTTCTGCATTCTGCATCTCTGTCTCTTATCCATCTCCATTAGCTCCTGGTTTATTCTTCTGCGCCATTCCCCGTTAGCCTTCTTTATACCACCAAAAACTTTTCTCAAGATTTTGCTTTCTCAAATTTCTAGCTTTTTTTCTTTTCTGATTCATTGTCTAAGTTTCATATGCATACAACACTATTTGAGTTAAGTTAAGTTTAACTTAACTTATTAAATTTCTTAAGGTAGATTATGCAATTTGCAATTTTTTTTTAATTTTGCAATAGATTGTTTCTGTTTTTTTGTTTCTCTTCATTATTTTTATTTATATAGACGATTTATATCATTTTAGTAAATTGTATTTGTTATTTGTTATTGTTCTTATTTATGATTCTTGTAAGCTTTGTCCATAAAATTGTTAAATTTTTCATGACAATAAAGCATATTTCTATTTCTATTTCTATTGGTCTCACTATTAGTTCTAACACTGTGGTTCCTCTATAATTTTCACAGATAGTTTGATCAACTTTCTTGGGAATTGGGCAGATGAATACTGTGTTTCATTGCTCTGGCATTTTTTCGTTTTCCCATATTTTTTTATAAGTCGTGCTATGTATCTTTTGCTGCAGTATATTTCCTCCTACCGTCAATATTTCTGTTGCCAATCTGCTTCCATCTCTACTTTTATTATTGATTAACTCTTTTATTATTGCTATTTTTCCATTTTTGTCTGTTCTTGTGTTTGTTATTGTATTTCTGATTTCTTTTGGCTTTATCGGTTAGTAATTCTTCGAAATACTCTACCCATCTGTTTAATTTTTCTGTCTTATCTAATAGTTTTGGGAATCTTTATTTCTGCAAAACATTGTGCCTTTATTTTGTGTCACTCGTGTCTTTTTTATTTCTTGATTAAAATTTCTAACTTATTTTCCTTTTTGGACTTTCTTTTTGGACATAGTTTTTTTCTATTTCTTCTAGTTGCTTTTCCAGCAATTTTATCTTCTATTGTCTGCATAATCGTTTATCTTCTCTTCTTTCGATTTTATACTCTTTACTTTTTTCTGTGTTGCTTTTAATATTTTACATGTTTGCGTTGTTCCTATGCTCGAGGATTAATTTGCAGTCCTCACCAAACCAGCTTTCTCTCTTTTGTTTTTATGCGTTCCCAATTCTACTTTAGTAGCTTTAGGAGTATTTAGTATTATCAGTCGTTTCATTTTTTTTTGTAGTTTGAGAATTTATTGTTAAGGTTGACGATTGATAATAACGCGAAAAAACTTTTCGGCTTGTGTTTAGGGATGAGTTTAATGCTGCTTATTCTATTTAACTGACGGCGCGGCGTGATAAAAAGGGACACGGGATGTTAAGATATTAAGTAATCATCTTGGCGATGATTTTTAGGGTCATATCCATTACATTAAAAAGTAAAGTTTAAGAAACACTTTATTAAAAAAGCCTTTTGACTTTTCTCTCTCATAAACTTCAAGAAATATTCCGAATTTATAAAAAATATTCTTTAAGTTAAAAAAAGAAGAACTTCAGTGTCAAGATTTTTATATAGGTATGGCATTCGGGGAACTAATCCAATAATTTTCATAAGCAACCAGAACAACCGAAAGGTCCAAACATTCCGCCAGACTCAGACAAATGATCGCTATTAGACCTGGATCTCGCTCACCAAAAAAACGTTGATAAATAGCAAGCTGAAAATTTGTTAATCGCTTAACGGTGTCTAGACGGACAAACTTTGATATATGGGAACACTGGAAAAAGGGGAAGTTTTAATTGTGGAACAGGTTAAAAATTTGAAATGTCAGACTACTAAAACGTTCCATGTATTTTGTCGGACAGAACTTCCAATTGATTTGTTACTATATCGTTAAACTCTCATGCAAAAACCAGGCTTGTATTTATCACCAACTGGGCATTTTAATGAGTCAAACACGAAGAACTTGTCAAATGACGGGAATTATATTGGTGATAAATAGCAGTCTGATTTTTGCATCAGAGCTTAATGAAACGGTAGCAAATAAATTAAAAGTTCTGTCCGACAAAATATATGGGGCGTTTTCGTAATCTGACGTTTCAAATTTTTAAACTGTTCCACAGTTAAAACTTCCCCTGTTTCAGTGTTCCCGTACATCAAAGTTTGTCCGACTAGATACCGTTAAGCTATTAACAAATTTTCAGCTTGCTATTAATCACCTTTTTTTGTTACGTATGATCCAGGCCTATATAATACGTATGTACACATCACTACTTACTTTTCATCTTAGTCTCTTACAGTGCTTATTTTTACGTATGTTTTTAAAAATTAAAACTGCTTAATTAAAACTACTAAAAATTAATAATTAGTAATCCCAGACTCATTTCGTTAATATTGTTATTCGATGTTCTGATACCAACATTGCAGCAATCATTCTGGGCAATATATATAAATTAAAAAATAATGATCCTGACCTGTGTAATTTCATCTCAGAAGACTGTAGCAAAGCTGCAGGTATAGATAGATTAGATGCCGAGTTACTGAAATATCTGGGAGAATTGGGCAAATAGGAACTTTATAAACTGTTAAACCTAACATGGAAAATTAAAAAATACCTAGTGACTGGAACACGCCTATAATACTACCTATACATAAAAAAAGGAGATTCGAGAGGATGTGGAAATTACAGAGGCATATCACTGCTCTGTTTAACAATAAAAGTCTACGAAATTATACTATTAGAACAGAAACTCCGGAATTTAGTCGAGCCTAGATTAGCAGATATTCAAAGTGGTTTTAGGCCAGCATATAGATCACTGAATCGCCGTTCACTCTACAGCAGATCATCGAAAAAGCAATACTAAAAGATGAACCGATATATTTGGGATACCTAGATATAAAAAAATCTTTTGGCATGGTGAGCAGAGAGGCAATATGGCAAAACTTGACAAACAAGGGAGTAGATATGGAAATGATATCCACAATCCAGAGTTTATATTCCAACACCATAAAACAGGTAAGAACAGGCAATTTTATTTCCAGCAATAACGACAGAGTTAGACAAGGAGGGGTATTGACACCACTACTCTTAGTTGATCTGTGTAATTGACAAAGTAATTAAAAAGTGCTGGTCAAAAACATAGAAATATACCATGGGATATAGAATCCTACAAAAAAATATTGAAATCCAAGGCAACAAAATAGAACAGGTAGAGACATTTAGATACCTTGGAATAATTTTAAATAAGAAGGGAACACAACAGAAAACGATAGTAATCAGTAAAGAACCGATCAGATGTAAAATAAATATTGATATGTCCGGTATTGAACAAGTAATATAAATAAAATACCTCTCCAGCTACGGAGACCTGGACAAAGAAGTTAGAAATAAAGTACAAAAAGCAAATAGATTGGCAGGATGCCTTAATTACACTATATGGCGAAGCCGACATATTAACACTGAGATGATGTCAAGAATTTATAAAGACATGTATCAGAATCAAGACCCGATACAGCAACAACATAAAGACTACTGGAAACGACAGAGATGAAAGTACTGAGAAGAATTATTGAAAACAGGCTAAGATCGAAAGAGGAGTGAAGACATTGGAAGAAAATGTAAAGTACAGTGTACGAACGAATGGACACTAAATAAAAAAAATAATGGAATTACCACATAATCAGAATGGGGGAAATACGTTTGGTCAAAATGGCCAAGAGAAATATAATTTATTAATAATACAAGGCAAGATAGATGACCGACGAGATATTCGGCATGATGGACCAACGAAGACAAGCCAAGATCAAAGAAAATCACAGTTACAAAATAATTAACAATGAAGTCAGAAAAAAGATAAGAGAGGCAAAACAAACTTATTATGAGGAAAACTGTAAAGAGATAGAAAATCTTCAGAACAAATATGATCTATTCAACCTGCATAAAAAGGTTAAAGAAATGGCAGGCCTGCAAAAAAGAAACCACAGCACAACTCTTTTAGACAAAAATGAAAACACTATTATAACGACTGACGAAAAGCTAAAACGATGGAAAGAATATATATGAAAGAGCTTTTCGACGACGAAAGAGGAAACCTACAAGACATATCTTTCGAAAACAGAGAAACAAGTGTAGAAATTACAAAGGAAGAAATATTGTATGAATTAAAAAACACCAGTAACGGAAAAAGCCCGGGGCCAGATCAACTGCCTATTGATATCCTTAAAATAATAGAAAATGAGTGTATAGATGTCCTCTTAAAGTTTTTTAATGAAATTTATCAGTCGGGTGACATACCCAATGAATGGTTGACCTCAACATTTATTTGTCTCCTAAAAAAGAAAAATGCTAGAGAATGCACCGACCACCGCACCATAAGGCTGATGTCTCGCATACTTAAAATGTTTTTAAAGATCATTCATAAACGCATTTACCAAACACGATATGGATATTGAAGAAACCCAATTTGGATTCCGTAGAGGCGTAGGTACCCGTGAAGCTCTCTTTACATTCAACGTACTAATCCAGAGATGCCTGGACGTGAACCAGGATATGTACGTCTGTTTCATAGATTATAACAAGGCTTTCGATAAAGTCCGCCACAAACAGCTGATGGACGTCCTCAAAGCTAAACAATTACAATACAATGGCCTTCGAATTATAACAAATCTATATTATAAACAGCAAGCACACATACGCATTTACGAACACACATCAGAAGAGTTCGAAATTAAAAGAGGAGTGCGACAGGGCTGTGTATTATCACCACTACTATTCAATGCATACTCTGAAGAAATTATGAAAAGAGCTCTTGAGGGAGGAACAGCAGGAATAAAGGTAAATGGAACGCCAATTAACATTAGATATACAGACGATACTATGATAATAGCAGACAACCTTAAAGACCTCCAAAAGCTAATGAACAAGATTGTTGTTGTTGAATATGGATTATCAATAAACATCAAGAAAACTAAATTTATGGGGATGTCAAAAACCCAAAATAATGTTGAAAGAATGACAATTAAAGGTAAAACTTTACAACAAGTAGAAAACTGCTTGGCAGAAAACTATCTTGGCACAATAATTAATCACACAAACGATTACTCCAAAGAAATCAAAGTTCGAATAGAGAAAGCAAGAACAAACAATAAAATGAGAAAGGTACTTTGTGCAAGAGAACTGAAATTAGACTTGAGAGGTAGGCTGGCAAGGTGTTATATTCTCTTGACTCTGCTTTACGGGATAGAAGCATGAACACTTAGCGCATCGACTACTAAAAAGTTGGAACCATTTGAACTGTGGGTGTATAGAAGAATCCTGAAGATATCATGGACCTAGCATATAACAAACAACGAAGTCATGAGAAGAGTCAACAAAAGACTGAAAATATTGGAAACCATCAAGACACGAAAGCTGCAGAACCTGGGGCATGTTATACGTAATGAGAAAGACAGCATACATCAGTTGATTATACAGGGGAAATCCAGGGCAAGAGAAGTGTAGGAAGGAGACGAATCTCGTAGTTGCATAACTTGAGGGAATGGTACGGATGCACATCAACCGAACTATTCAGAGCAGCAGCATCTAAGATCAGAATAGCCATGATGATTGCCAACCTCCATCGCGGAGATGACACGTGAAGAAGAAGAAGATAGACGGGGAAGTGGGCCAGGTCGAAGAAAAACGTCAAGGATTACGCACGATAATCTAGCATGACACAGAAAGTAGAAAAAGAACCCCAGAAATAAAAGAATTATATATATATATGACAAAAGCGGAATAAAAATGGATACATCCTTTAAATAAGCCCTTAGCCCGAATACTACTTAAAAAAGCAATAATTATCGCACCGAATATTTTTAAAGATTATCTTTTTAGAATAGAAGAGTTTTAAAATATGTTTATCCCATATGTTCGTTTTTAATAAGATAAGTAATAAGTATCTAAGTAGACCCTGCAACAAGGCTAAAATACTTTGAGCGTTCATTAGCTCGAATGGAGTAACGGGCATTTTTAAACCCCGATCACGTACTTTTATGGAAATTACTATTGTCAGTCTTCTGGAAGAGAAAACTATTCCCTTGTGCATTATCCACGATTCTAATGTAACGTTTGTGAGAATTATGGAAATGTTAGTATAATGACCATATGTTTGAGAGTGTGACGATAGTAATTTGTCATTTAAAGTTTTCATTTGGATTATACGAATCCCCATGCGGAATGCAAACGACATCACTTTGCAATTTATGAATGCGAATGTTTAAACTCTAATTTATAAATATAAATGCTGAAACTTTATGTAAATTATAGAAAATAATAAATGCATGATGCTGCGCTACAACGAGTGGAAAAATATGGTTCTAGTTTTAAACAATGGGACATGGCAAAAAGAATGTAAGTGACAAAATTATTTTTAATGGCCATGTGCTGGAAAGAGTAAAAATTAAATATGGTATTTGTTATGGGTAAATGGTTTTTAGATATAAGTAAAAATTGCGTCCAGTGAAGAAAAAGGCAGAAAAGCCATTGGTTCTGATTATTGACCGTCGTTGTATCGTCAATGGTTAGCTGGAGAATATTTATCAAATGTGATATTCTTCTAGTAGTCTGGGCTGATTATCGGAGAATAGGCCATTTTTGGGAAAAGTTATTTACTAGCAATTTTATTGCTGGAATCGAAGCTTATGATTATACATATTAATAATATACTTATGCAAAGTCCGCAGATAGTGTGCTACTTTTTTTAAAAACAATATGGCGCTCGAAAATCTTGTTTTTTTTTCAATTATTGCTCTATAACTCCGAAGATGTTAGCTTTACAACAAAAACACTTAAATAAAAATTCACCGTAATTAAATTCTGCATAGAAATATTTTTTCCCGATCTGCTCCGATGAAAATTTTCCTCGGAAAATGCGGGTTTTTCCAACAAAATCTTTAATTTTCAAAAAAAGTTTTAGATAAGTAATTATCTACCAATAATTAAATAATTTGGTGACTTAAAAGCCTTCTTGGTTTAGATTATAGTTCAGAAGCTGGTGAAAATTGAACGAGTATTTTAGCAACAATTTAATTGTAAATTAATAATTTACGGTCGCACTAATAACCAAAATAATTATGATACACTGATCAAACTTTGAAATCTTATAAAGATGAGATGCCTATTTAATATTTTGTCGACAAAATATTATTTTTTTATTTTTTTGCATAATCTTTAAATGTTTAAAAAATAGTTAAAAACAAATTAACGTTTCTCAGAAAGTTTTTATTATATTCTAATTTTAAAAAATAGTTAAAATGCGTACTTCACAGATCTTGAAAATGAATGCTTTAAAACTTTTTTGCAACCATTTGCAAAGAAGGTTTTGAAACAGCAAAGTAAACATACGATTACTACGTTGTTTATAATTTGTTTAATTCTTTCAAAGCGTAAAAGTGAGTTTAAAGTACAAGCTAATTATTTACAAAAAATATTGATTATTAGTTTAATGGTTATATTTTAATTAAAGATTATAAATATATTTTTTTGTAATTTTCACGCGCAAAAGTAAATAGACTAATACAGTACTGTAGCTAAAATTTTCACTCGAAGCGACGACCGCCGCGCGACGCGACGTACAGTTAACCCTTAAACGCCCAAGGGTGGGTAAAAAATCTCCACCTAATGCGTATTCCCTTATAACATATTTATTACGTGTTTCAAAATTTTTGAAAAATTATTTATTGTTAAAAAGACAGCCCTTTATCGAATTTTAATTTGGTTCTGCCGATATTTTTGAAAATAAAAGTAGCATCTTGGGTTAAATATGGGTGGGCGTAAAAAGTACTTTGGTAAAACTTGTTCCTAAAGGTTTCTATATAATGTCTCGTTGGTAGGAAGATAATCCATATAATTATCGACGTATAATTACATAATCTACATAATTATCCGCCAATGAGGAGGCTGAAAGGAAGAGTGTGGAGAAAATCGACAAATATGAATTACTGGCTTTTACTGGTATTGTGATGTACAATGTAATTTTGTTGTAAGGTTTGTAAATTGTTTATATTAATATTTTATAAGATGCCGTGTTTATTAAGCATAAGATTCTTAAGGTTAATCCATTTCCAATAACTCTCAATAAATATATTATCTATTTTCGAGGTGGACATTTTTTACCCACCCTTGGTCGTACATGGAACCTAAAAAAGGTTGGGCGTTTAAGGGTTAATAAATAAAATTAAATATTATTATGTATGCTGCGTGTCAGTCGCTTACTTCGCGTACTAGGCGAAAGCCTACTTTCGCGTTAAAAATTACAAAGAAAATATTTTTAATCTTTGATTAAAATATAACCATTGAACTAATATTTGATATTATTTGTGAGTAATTAGATTGTACCACAGACTCACTTTTAAGCTTTAAAACAATTAAAACAAATTATAAACAACGGAGCAATCATATATTTATTTTGCTGTTTCATAACTTTTTTGCAAATGGTTGTAAAAAAGTTTTAAAGCATTCATTTTCAAGACCTTTGAAATACGCATTTTAAGTATTTTGTAAAATTAGAACATAATAAAGAATTTTTGAAAAATGTTAATAACGTGATAAATGTGTAACTATTTTTACATTTAAAGATTATACAAAAAAAGAAAAATTTATATTTGGTCGACAAAATATTAAATAGGCATCTCATCTTTATATTCTTTCTAACTTTGATTAATGTCTCATGATTATTTTGGTTGTTATTGCGACTGTAAATTGTTAATTAACAGACGAAGCAAGTTTTCAATCCTAATAGTAAATTAATAATATTGAAAAATATTAAAAATCACTAAAAGATTTTTAAATTGAAAACTTATTGGTACATTTTCATGGTAACACCTCCAAGACTTCTATAATTTGCAAGTCATATGGATGCTGCAGTGAAGACGAGAGGAAAGGAATTCTAGAATTGTAGAATTCCTTCCCTCTCGTCTTCACTGCAGCATCCATATGACTTGCAAATTATAGAAGTCTTGGAGGTGTTACCATGAAAATGTACCAATAAGTTTTCAATTTAAAAATCTTTTAGTGATTTTTAATATTTTTCAATATTATTAATTTACTATTAGGATTGAAAACTTGCTTCGTCTTTCAATTGCCAGATGGCGCTAGCCACCTATTATCATCCATTTGGTTGCGATGTGTGGGAAAACCTTTCGATGCAATTTAGTTGGAGTATGGAGAACAGTGCCTACGTTTCTTCTGATGAAGCTCCAATAAGAGCAGAAAATCGCGGTTAAAAAAACTGGACTGCACTCCGTATTCTAATTAAAGAGTAAGATTGGTTTGCCTTCGCATCGCAACCGAATAAAAATGGTACACATTTTTATTTTGTTAATTAACAATTGAATTGTTGCTAAAATATTTGTTTAATTTTCATCGGCTTATTCAATTATAATCTATACCAAGAAAGCTTTTATTTCACCAATTTATTTAATTATTGATAAATAATTACTTCACCAAAAAATTAATTTGGAAATTCGAGATTTTTTTGGGAAAACCCACATTTTCCCAGAAAAATTTTCGTCTGAGAAAATGGGGAAAAACTTTCCTCTATGTAGAATTAAATTTCGGTGAATTTTTATTTGGGTGTTTTTGGTGTAAAGTTAAAATCTTCGGAGTTATAGAGCAATAATTAAAAAAAAGAACACGATCTGGGGACGCCATTTTGTTAATAAAAAAAGTAGCACACCATCTGCGGACTTGGCATACCTATATTATTAATATATAGGATCATAATATTCGATTCCAGGAATAAAATTGCTGGTAAATAACCTTTCTTTGTATTTTACTATTTAGACCAACGTATTATAACTATTTTTTTTTTCAAAATTTAAAGATTATGCAAAAAAACGAAAAATTTATATTTTGCGAATAAAATATTAAATAAGCATCTCATCTTTATAATCTTAATAAGTTTGATCAATGTATCATGATTATTTTGGTTATTATTGAGATCGTAATTTGTTAATTAACAATTAAATTGTTGCTAAAATATTCGTTTAATTTTCACCAACTTCTGGAATTACCATCTATACCAGGAAAGCTTTGATGTCACTAAGTTATTTAATTATTAATTAATAATTACTTACCTAAAACTTTATTTGAAAATTAGAGATTTTGTTGGGAAAACCCGCATTTTCCGAGGAAAATTTTCGTCGGAGCAAATCGGGAAAAACATATCTCTATGCAGAATTTAATTGCGGTGAATTTTTATTTGAGTATTTTTGTTATAAAGTTAAAATCTTCGGCGTTATAGAGCAATAACTGAAAAAACACGATTTTAGGGCGCCATTTTGTTTATAAAAAAGTAGCACACTATCTGCGGACTTTGCATATCTATATTATTAGTATATAGGATCTTATAATTCGATTCCAGGAATAAAATTGCTGGTAAATAACTGTTCCATGTATTTTGCTAATCAGCCCAGAGTATAGGTAATTTTAACAGAATATACAAGATGTTGGGGGGAGTTTTTTTAAGTTGTTTGGCCAATTGGTTCTCGTGTTTTAACTAGTTCTAGATTATTGTTGCTTATTAGCTATTATGTATAGCTCTCTTCCTCGGGTCATATCTAGTCTAGAACCCCAACTCAGATGCTTGTCAATATATTCACCGCCACAAATGAATCGGTTGCCTAGTTCATCGAAGAACTTTTTAAAGTCTTCTTTTGTTATTTTACGCTTTCATCATCACGTAGCGTTGCAACCCTGGATGGGTCTTGGCTGATTGTACAACTGTTTTCTAATTTGTTGAGACTTCCATCAACCTAGGCTCAAATGGAATCTTCATTTTCCGTAGATCTGCTTGGATGTTATCTCCCCATCTCATTCTAGGACGTCCGAATGGACTTTTGCCTGTAGGGATCTCCTTCCATACCAGTCTTACACGTTTCTATTTTACGCTTTGGAGGGCAATAAATCGCAGAGAAAGAAATGGGGCCTGTTCAGTCTTCTACAACTATATTTGTGGTTTGTATGTATTCTTTTGCAAGACAAGTTGTGAGATGATGTTAGGGTGTGTTTTTGATAATTACTGCAGTACCACCTTGGGCAGTTCCATCAGGATGCGTGGTATGGTAAACTGTATATTATGGAATTTTTAAGACGTTATTTTTTGTGAAGTGCGTTTCTGATATTAGAATTAGATCAATTTTATAACTTACCAAGTATATAGGGTGAGGCAGATAAAGGGCCTGTTAGAAATATCTCGAGAACTAAAGGTAACTGAATTATGAAAATTGGAAGAGAGGGGTTTTGAAGACTGATCTATTTAATGAAAATATTTTCATCTACTTGATACTTCCGGTTATACCGGAAGTTGCTTATAACTTCGTTTTTTTAAATGGGACACCCTGTAAATTTTGACATTTTTGGATTCTCCTCAATGTCTTCTTTCTTAAAATATAATGTTTTGTAATATTATACAGGGTTGGTTAAGAGATAATTACGTTTTCTTATTAATTTCGTAGCAATATTCACACCCTATAGGATTGTAGTGGTTTGACATAATAAACTCTATTTATGTTCAATTATTAGTATGGCTAAATTTTTAATTTTAGTACACAGGGTGGATCTAAACTCGGAATGAATATTTTCTGAGTTTTCTTAAATGGAACACCCTATATTTTAGTATTGTAATGAAATGATATTTCATGGTACTTTTTTATTTCTTAGCATTCCCTATACCTAACTGCTTTAATTTGTGCTTAATTGTTAATCGCACCAACAACCTTAACTTCGATGGTATTTTGACAGTTCAACCATTATTGGCAATTTTAAGTATCAGTCTAGATTAATATGTATTTATTTCCAAAAAATTATTTGTGATTGAATATTTTCACGGCCAACCTAATACAATTTCACTTATTTTGTGTTGCAATTAATGTTTTGCTTGAATCACCAATAACTCACAAATTAAAGCATTTGGGTATAGGGAGTGCTTAAGTAATTAAAATGTACCATAAAACAACATTTCATTACAATACTAAAATACAGGGTGTTCCATTTAAGAAAACTCAGAAACTACTCATTTCGAGTTTCGACCAACCCTGTATACTAAAACGAAAAATTTAACTATACCAATAATTCCTAACAATAGTAGACTATATTAAAAATCATTTGAACGTAAATAGAGTTTATTATGTTAAACTACTACAAGCATACAGGGTGTGAATATTGCTACGAAATTAATAAGAAAACGTAATTATCTTTTAACCTACCCTGTATAATATTACAACACCTTATATTTAAAGAAAGAAGAAATCGAGGAGAATCCAAAAATGTAAAAATATACAGGGTGTCCCATTTAAAAAAACTAAGTTACAATCAACTTCCGGTATAACCGGAAGTAGCAAAGAGACCAAAATATTTTCATTAAATAGTTCACACCTCAAAACCTCTGTATAACAATTTTCATGATTGTCTTGCCTTTAGTTCTCGAGATATTTCTAATAGGCCCTTTATCTGCCTCACCCTGTATAGTGGGGGAGGAGCAGAGTGGTTTCAGAGCAGGCAGATCGTGTATTGATAACCTGTTTTGTATAAAACAATTAATTGAAAATCATTAGCATATGGGAGTCAGCTACATCTAGTATTTATAGATTTGAGGAAATCCTATGACACTGTGCCGGTAAATATACTTCGGGAAGCTATAACAGAGAACAATGTACACCCACAGTACAATAATGCGGTGAAAAAATTTTTCCAAGGAAACAGCAGTTGTATAAAAACGAGAGATGGACACTCAGAATCCTTTCAGGTTATCAAGGGTCTAAGACAGGGATGCTGCCTGTCCCCTACCCTCTTCAAAATTTATATAAACACGGCTCTGAAGAAATCAGGGTAATCTGACTGCTTTGTTATTTGCTGATGATCAGGTGGTTCTAGCGGAGGATGCAGAGGACGCTGCTTATATGGTTCGAAAACTGGTAGAGGAGTATGAAGATTGGGGTCTGCAAATAAATACAGACAAAACAGAATACATGCCAATAGAATTGCACGGGCGGAGACCTAGACTTATAAGGAAAAATAATAAAGAACACTAAAGAATAAAACTACCTGGGAGTTACATTGACGGAAGATAGAAACGACGAAACAGACATACAACAAAAATTAGGTAGAGGAAGAGCCATCACAAGTCAGATATACTCATTACTATGGAGTAAAGATATACGAGAAAGTACAAAAAACAACTATATAAAATATTTATTGAAAGTACAGTTACACATGGCTCAGAAATCTGGACAATAAATAAGAAAATGCAGAACCGAATAAACGTAGTAGAGAACAATTTTTGGCGAAGATGCTGTAGATTAACATTACACGATAATGTAAGAACAGATAGAATAAAAGCAATGATGAAGGTAGAGATAACATTAACGGATACGATCAACAGGAAACAACTTTCCTAGTACGGACACATAAGAAGAATAAATGATGAGAGATTACCGATTAAAACCTGGAAATGAATCTCAAAAAGAAGAAGGAAAAAAGGAAGACCAAAAAAGTCTTGGGAAAATGGGATCAATATAGCCATGAACAGAAGAAATATAGAAATAGATTCATGGCAAAACAGAAAACAATGGCGTTCGAATTGCGATAAGCGGCCTATGGTGCTGTAAAACAGTCGCTATATATACCAAGTATATACTAAGTTTATATTTATGTTGGGCTAAGCTATTCGCATTCCAGATTACAAATTTTAGTTTGCCGACCATCACTTCATCTTTTATACGACCGTGGTAAGAAGGTTGAGCATGGTGCTCATCTGCTCCGTAAGACCCTTTATCATTTATTTTAACTCTTGTATGGCGGTTGGTTATGTAGTAATTTGATTCGTTTATTTTTATGAGGTGCATAAATTTCACTGTATTTTTTAAAGATGTTTCTACCATAATAAAGCCACATGTCCATTTTCAATATAAAATCTCTAACAGTTTTCGATATGTTGGAAAAAATCGATTTTCATTTTATAATTTCAAAGGGCTGTAACTTTTTTATGTGCACATTTATACTAAGGTAAGTTAAGTTCAATCGAACTATTTTTGGTCCTAGAATATGTGATTTGATGTATTACCTACCTTTTCGGTACACCCTGTATATATAGACTGTTTCATTTATTTTTATATCATTCTAGGCATTGTAAATTGATGTAGACATTCATAAAAAATTGATATATTTGATGCTTATATCCATCACATCGATATTTAAATAATCATATATATTCAAATTTATGAGTGGCATTGGCATAACATGTTTGGATATCGTTTTATTGTAAAAACGTCAAACACATTGGCCGCCTTTTTGGTGTTTTTCTTTTAAATTATTTCTGCTCTTTACGCGTATTTGAATTGCTTTTTTATCCAAAAATGAACAGCATGAGTAGTATAGCAGACGGGGTTCTAACTCACTTTGGTAACCTGTCCATCAGGGTCTCCGAAGCTGATGGACAGAAGAGCCTCCTTTGACCTTGGGGGTGTACAAGAATTACAAGAAGTGATCGTCAATGACCAGAGGGTTGTAAGAAGTGGTCGCTTATCTCTACATCTCTTCTTCTTTCCCGAAGAATTGTCACCTTGTCACCTGTCTCACCTGTATTTTCTTTGTCTTAAATGTTATGAAGAAGTAAAAGAAGCGGTCGGCAATGACCAGAGGGCTGTGTATTTGACCACCTTGTATATCGAGTGCAAAACTCATCGCTTATCGCTTCATCTCCTCTTCTTTTAGTTAAATTTGTACAGGGTGATCGAAATTTGAGACTTTAAAATTGTTTTTGTAGGTGTTGGTGAGTAAAAAAAAGAACTTGTGTGACTTGCTTAGTCGTATCCAACCCAGCCTAGCCTAGCCTAGCCAGATAGAAATGTTTTAAATTTGGAACTTAAAGAAAAAGCAACGTACCAAATCTAAAAGTTTATTATACAAGATCGATCAATTTACATTTTTTTTTTTTGAGGAACTGAAAGAAAAAACAACGTACCAAATCTAAAAGTTTATTATACAAGATAGTTTAATTCATAATAGTGATACACAGCTATGTCGTTCCATAAGGTTGTTTTAATATCCATCCAATACGACCACGTCACCTGATCAATGTACCGGGCCCAAATTAAGTCGTCTCTGTGTAGTGGATGGTCATCTGGTATTTGGGCATTGTAATTTTTTCTATAATTAAAATCTTCATCGGACAAAATCTCTTCTTTAATTTTAAGTACACCCACACCAGAAGCTGGTAATGGTCGATGGATTAAGGGCTGAAATAATAAAAAAAATTAATCACTAATAGATGAATATTTCGTACTAGTGTACCTTTTTATGAATCAGGCATAGTTTCATAACAATACATATTAGTGTCCTTGTGAATTTCTAAGGATCTGTCACAAAAACAAAAAAATCTCTTACAATCAAAACATGGTATTGTTCCATATGTTTTTGTATCCCAGAAGATTGTAGGTAGAGTTTGAGGTATTATGGTTTTTTCAGTCTTAAATTTTAATTTTACAAATCGTTTTTGGTCTATGAAAACTGCCTCCCATTTATTTAATTGAGACTAAAATAAAAAGGAGCTTTATTTAAAAACATATTTTATTCAATGTATAAATACCGTACCAGCTGAGCTTCGTGTTGAGTGGCTGTAGATTAATTAAAAAACGATTTACAAAATTTTATAAAATAATAATAATAAATTATTTATCATTGAAACCCCATGGAAGAGTGTCAGGGGATAAATAATTTATTATTCTCTTATCATCGTATGGACTGAGTGCTACCTTTATTTGAGACATTGTATAAACATCATGCTTTTTCGAAATGATTGAATTTTGGTAAATTTCCACTATTACTTTATTAAATAAACTTGCATAATAATCATCATATGACAGTTCTTTTAATGCAGATTTTTTGATTCCTTTAGCCTTTTTTATTTCCGCTTGCTGATTTAAAATTTTCATAGTGTACATTTTCGAACGTAATCCTATGAAGTGTGTCATCAATTCCCCTTGGTTCTCATCTTTCATGAGACCTAATACTTTTTTATTCCGTAATGGAATACTATATACATTATCCTCTTTGTAGTCTGATGTGTCAAATTTGTCAATATCTTCTTTAATATGTTTATATAAATCATCAACAAAAAACTGATATATTAAACTATCTGTATCGGTATATAACAATTTTGCTTGATCTTTAAATTTTTTTATGACATAATTATAATGAAAGTCATATAAAATGGTTTTGGAAATATCCAAAATACACATCCCTATATATATTGGTTTATTAAAATTGACTTTTTGTTTTGTCATTTCAATTATTACAGTCTGTTCATCGAAAATAGTACAACTATGAAAATTAGGTTGTGAGATATAGAAATTTGCTCCATATCTTCCATTATATTTGTTAACAATTTTTATTTCTCTATGTTTTCTTACATTTTCAATACTTTTTCCGTAAGGGGCATTGATAAAAAGTTTAAATAAGTTTTTTTCAAATTCATTTTTGCTTTTCTTTCGCAAGTCAATGTTTAGATCAATATATTTTTTTAACCAAGGGGATTGTTTAAATTTCAAACATCGATGAATTTTTATTATTTTCAAACCTAAGCTAACAATCTGTTTCAAATATATATAATGAATAACATATTTTTTTTTATCGTACAATGTGGTTAATAATTTAGGAATTGTTGAATTAGAAGATGGTGGGATTATGTGTTCAGGACAAAGAGGCAAATCTTTATGTAAATTAAAAAGTTCTTTTGGATATTCGATGTCTATCTCAAGTATGTATCCATATTCTCCATCATTGGGACAATCTAATATGTTTTCCTTATAAATATCAGTCAAATTAATCCATTCAAAGCCTGCATATGGCAACGCGTAACTCATCGCTGTACCATAAAGATTATTAAAATCCCAATATATTAGATAAGAGACTTCTTTATCAGGATTGTATTTATCTTTCATATATTTATTATTAGCTTCTCCATATCTATTACTACATTGTGAAACTCCTCCTCGTTTTGCTTTTTCAAAAAACAAAACCATCTCACTCTCTCTTAATAATTCCAATTCGATATTGGTTACTTTTAACATAGCATCAAAGGCTAATCCTGGTAAAGTATAATAATGAAGACTATCCAATCCATAAGTTTTTAAACACATAGATCGAAAATTCTCAAAAATATCAGTCAAAAGTAGTACGTCTGTTTTTAAATACAATTCTGCATATTCCTGCAGGTTTTTTATCTGAAATCTAGTCCAAACGTTGCAGGCATGTTGATAGTCCTCTTTAGTAATTCCCTCGTTATTGACTTTACTATAAAAATCGTCAATAGATGGAAGACAAGTGACCTGTAACTTCTCCCAACTGTCTAAATACTCATAAGGGAAAATACCCTTTCTTTTAACCAAATTAAACTTCGAATCATCATTAAAATATCTGCGTGTAATATTTTTTTGGTTATCATCTAGATATGAGGAAAGTTGATCTAATGAACAAGACATAAATCTAAAGGAATCAATAAATCTAAAACTAATATTAGTGCCATGGATAAATTTGGTAAATGATATATACCTCTCTTTGTTTATCGGTAATAGTGATAGATGTCCTTTTATATCAGAGTTAAGACTTTTAATTAAAAAATGGGCGTCGTAGCCAGAGAGATTATGAAATGTGACAGGAATTGTGTACGAAGTCCTATAATTACTGGAATTAAAATCTTTCTGTTCTTTATCAGTTAATGTTATAACTTTTTGAAATTTTTGAAATAAATTTTCTCTATATATTTTCCAAGCAATCTCTTCCAGTTCTTTTACAAACCATGTTTGACAATCACGACCCGTATATATTTTAAAATAGGATAAAGAATCATCATAAGAACATTTAAAATAATAAGCTATACTGAAAGCTTCATGCTTTTCAGTGAAACAAGTTTTCAAATTAATATTATTATTACATTTGGTAAGAATACTTTCAAGATCTGCATATATAACGAACGGAACACGTTCTTTGTGATTAAAATTTTTAAATTTCATTATATAATTTTTTTCGGTAGGTAAAACCATTTTAACAGAATTTAGCTTAAAACAATCGTCTAAATGATTTTGTAAATATGTCTCACTACTAAAATGATTAAAACATCGCTCACAAAACCATTTTTTATTTCGAATGTTCCCAATGTTTTTACCACATAATCTTGAAAAATGTTTAATATAAGCAAAATGAAATACCCTCTGTTTTATGTCCTCCTCCTCATCATTATCATCACTTACACTATTCTCCATGGCATTTAATACAAGTAGATTTATACGAGGAGAAAAATTTGTCTGGCTAAATATCAAAGGTAGAATTTCGTTTCTTGTTCCTAATGTAAAGACATTTATAGCAAGTTTATTTAATTTTTCAAATTTTGGAATATCTTTAAGATCAATGGGAAAACTGATGTTATTAAAGTTTAATATTTTACTAAAGTGAGGATAGGATGATGTTCGGTCAACATTTTTTGTGGCAGGATGTAAGGCAGCAACAACGGACCAAAGAAAACAATAAGGATCAGAATTCCTAACATTAATTACACTTCTAGTATTTTTTATAGACTTAGGTAGCTCAACGTATGTTGAAATACCACCAAGTAATGGATCATATTTGTTTATATTAACTTTTAAGTTTAAAATGTGAGATAGTGCCCATCCACTGTCTTTTTCTTGAAAATCTTCAAACTTTCTTAAAACTCGATCTATACAATTGATTTTATACCAATCCTTTATGTTTGTATTTTGATCAATTATTTCATTTTTCGTGGAAAAATGTTTAACAGACGTTTCCCCATCTTGAGGTTTGATGAAAAGTCCATAAAAAATTACATTAACTTTTAACATACATGAAACTAAATTTTTCTTAATTTGAACTGAAAAACTTTTAAAAGCCTTTTCCATAAATAGTTTGGGGTCTTTATATTTTAAATTTATAATAACGCCTGTCTTAACTCTGCTATTAAAACAAGATTCCAAATCCTGCCACAATAACCCTCTATTACTATTTTTTCTAACATGTAATCTGTTTTTAAAATTTTCTACATAGGTTTTAAGGATGGACATGTTCGCCTCTACACAATGAAAATTTCTAATACAGGTAGCCCTATTTTTTATACATTTTTTTAAAAGTAAAATTTGTTTTTTCAAATATTTTATATATTTTTGTAAATCAGTTTTAGTTTTAATTAATCTACTTACTGTTTCAATCTTCTTCACCATTTCAGTGGAAATTTCATCGATCACTTTAGCACTCATGTTGACCAAAACGTTATACAGACCAAACCGTTATACCAATAAAATCCTGTATTTATGCATTTCAGAAAAAAAAATACAGTGACGCATTTCTACAACACGCTATTCAACGTGATTATATTATCGAAAACACATTGAAGGTTAACGCTGACGTTAATACATTTTTAAGTCAAATAGTTCACGAAAATACATTATATGCAGATAAGCACATTTTATTCAAAATAAGCAAAGTTTGTAATAATAAACGTTTTAATGATAAACATGTTTTCTGCATTTCAATAAAGATCAAATAGGTCAATGATATCACTGACGTTAATTTATTTTTTTATTCTTACTACTTAAACTCGTGTAATTTTAAATGAATCCATCAGTTAGTCAGTAAACGAATAACTAAACACTAGCAAAATGACCGGAGTACCTTGTCAATTAGTGATTATTTCCGAGGATCCAGATAACTTACCAATAAAGGACGCCTTTGTTATTGTAAAGCAGTTATTTATGTAAGTATTTTACTTATTTAATTTTTTATTTGTTCTACATGATTTTATTTCGTCTGACTGTTTAATTTTTTTTATTATGAATATTTTATTGGAGCATTATAAGTTATTCCAGATCATTACATTTGTAAATTTTATGTTCTGATTTGATTTCTGATTTTCTTTGAAAGACTGTTGGTTGATTCTGTTTTTTTTTTATTTCAGATATGGTGTAGAGGATGTGTCACTTAAGGGAGATAAAATATTTGTCAAACTATCGTACTCACCTAATAATAAGACATTAAAAAAGAAGTTTGGATACCTTCCAATAAGGTATATGAGAATTAAAATAGACAACGAGGAGGAGTTCCATGTACTGGAAGATATCTGCAAAAGATACCGCTTCAACCTTCTGGACGATGAGGTGGAGGAATTTGAAAGGTACCAAGAAAAAAAACAGCTGGTGGGTATAAAGCGACCATTTCTTTCTCCTCCTCCTCCTCGTCCTCCTTCTCATTTTGGTCACTCTTCTCTTCTACCAATGACTCCAACGAATTCAACTGCTCCACCAACGAATTGGGCAACAACATCAGCAGAATCACCAGCAAAAAAACAAAAACGAAAAATGACGAGGACGACGACATCACAAAACCCAGAGGAGGTACTAGATCTTGACGAACTTAATATAGATCATTTCCTGAGTCAGAAATAGAAAAATTGGGAAAAAGTATGTAGATTTATTAAATAAAATGCGTTTTTAATTATTATCTCTTTTATTTCTCATTTACACCTTTTACTTGATTAAAAAATAGTGATCAATCTTTTTGCGATATCGACCATCATTTATGTCGCTATCTTTGAAAATGGATAAGAATCCGTAATTTTCATTCCAACATATTGAACATATTTTTTTTTAAATCTTCAAAAGTCATATCTGTTCCAACGTGATCGTTGTAAATGTGTTTTAGATTTAAATCGTCTTGTTTAAATACAATTAAAATATTTGCATTGTCTCTTATAAGATGCTTAGGTATTTTTGCATAACTCTGACTCAAATAAAATGGATCCACCTGAGAATGTCGAGACATGCTAAAATATTCCCGAATAACATCTTGGTTGTCACACGCAACATCATCAAAGATAAAAATGGAATTGGGCTTCGCTTCAGATGGGTGCATTATATCAGTACTTCCACTGTAAGTATAATATCCTATTCCTTTAATTGGTTCTAATAAAGTTTCTAAATATTTGTACTTTGGTTGCATTAATGATTTTGAGTAAATATACACATTTTCAAATTTTACTCCATTAGCATGTTCCAATAAACTTATCATCACATTGGTCTTACCACAATTTGAAGGACCAACTATAAGACATCTAATAGTTGAAGGAAACAAAACTCCATGCTTTTTAAATTTATTCTCAATTGGCTCCAATAAATTATTCTCCACATCAAGCGTAGTCTTTTGTTTTACAAGCTTCATGTCTGGTATCAATTTGAAAATAAATGTGTTGTGCATCTATTAATAAAAGACCATTTTTAATTTTTATTATTTATTATCAACATTTTCTACAATATTTATACCAATAATGAATATTAAATACATTGTTTAGAGCACATTGCAAATTTTCATTGGTATGTTGAAAACACGTATGAGCTTTAAAAATATGTTTCATAGTTTCATCTGAAAGTATATTAGGTTCATCTTCTACACAATCAATGCGGTTTTCCATGAATTGTTCCAAATATTTCTTTGTTTCATGATTTCTCACCAATATTGTTTCATCCAGTATGTTGTCGTGTAAAAATTTTGAGATGTCTTCATATTTTAGATGAGTATCACAATGCCACGATTGCCAACTTAAACCATGGTTTTGAACAAATTGTTGTTCGATACATTTCATATACGATTTATTTACCATAGCTTCTGTTACTGGTAACACAACCATTCTGTGTATCATCTTTTCTGTAGTAGGATCTAAAATAGCAATTTCCCTGCAAAGAAAGACATCTTCCGCAGGAAAAGAGAAACCTTGGATATCTACAATGAACATGTTTTCACTCTCGATATTCTTTAACAACCAACAAAATCTTGCAAGTGGAATGTCTTTTAAATATTTTTCTATCCCCACTTCTTATATTACATCACTTTTATTTATCCAAGAGTTGTGAGAATCGTCAAAACCTAGCCACTTGACAAAAACTTTGTTTCCTTTTTTCTTCAATATTTTTTCTACTAAATAACTATCTTTGTGTTTAACTTTCTGCAATTGCTCTTTATAAAATCCTCCTAGAATTTCTTCACCTCTATAATCTTTTAACAAGTATGTAATAGGGTTCCCAAGTTTTATTTTATAAACAATGAAAATTTCATTAGACCAATTTGGATTGTATTTCTTGTCAAAAACTCCTCGATATTTTGAAATGCGTACATGATCACCGATATGAAATTTTTGACTTTCCAAATCAACCATTTTAATGTGATTGTATACAGTATTCAACAATAATTTTTCATGTTTCTTTTTAACATCAACCGGTTTCATGCCTATTGTTGTGTGAACTTTGTTATTGTATTCATTAACAACTTGATGTAAATTATTAATCCATTTGTAGTTACCATTGAAACTAAACTGTTTCCAAATCTTTGATTTAATCGTGCGAATAACTCGCTCAGCAATCGCAGCCTTTTTCTCACTGTATACATTGTAATGATTAATGTTATATTTTTTCAACAATGTTTTCATATATGGATTAAAAAATTCCGTTCCCATATCTGTTTGAAGATTATTTGGTGTTTGTTCTTTAAACACATGCTCCATACATTTAGCTACTTCGACACCTGATTTATTTTTCAGAGGTAAAGCCCATAAAAATTTTGAGAAACAATTTATTACAACCAAGATATATTTGAAATCTCTGTTTGTATTTGAATACTTTTGCATATCAATCAAGTCAGCTTGGAATAAATCATTAAGAGATTTTATAATAATTCTTCGTCTTTTAAAGTTAATTCTTGCAGGTTTGTGTAACTCATTAACAATATCTCTTTTAACAGACATGATATTTATTCTATAATGTTTGCCTCTTTTAGTTCTTCAATAATTGAATTTATTTCATTTGTATGTCCTGTATGCCCAGCTAACTGTGATGATAGTAATAACCTCAATCTAGCTACAAGTTCGTTTGGATCATCCCAGTGGACGTAATCTATTTTATTGTTGTTTACTTCCATAAGTAGTCCTTTACCTTCTGTTATTGGTGCAATTATTTTTTTATATTTTTTTAATTTACTACCATCTATCTGTTTACTTGATAAATAATGTCTTCTGTGAGCATTCGTAGCTACAACTATTTTTGCATAGTTATTTACATCTTGATCTGTAAAATTAGCTGGGTGTTTCTTAAACAAAAGCTCATATAATCCAGACGTACCTTTATATCTTTTGTTTTTTAAAAGAACATCAGCACCATCTATGTTGATTTCGGAATTCCCAATCAGCAGCTTTTCAGATGTTTCATCAAATCTAACTCCATATTTATGATCAAATTCTTTATTTAAAAAATCAGCCTGCATCTCTGTAATATATTTCCTAGGTAATGGATCATACTGATCCAAAAAAAGTGTACGTTCCTGGTTAGCTTCAAATCGAGTTTCAGAGTTTTTATCATTTTTAATCTGTTCTTTTATATCATCCACTTCAATGTTTTCTAATATAGAGTTTTTAATATCACTTGTTTCATAAATTTCATCATCATCCACTTCAATGTTGTCTCCTTCTGCTTCATCAATTTCATCATCCACTTCAATGTTGTCTTCTTTGATTTCATCATCCACTTCAATGTTGTCTTCTTTGATTTCATCATCCACTTCAATGTTGTCTTCTTTGATGTCATCATCATTTTTAATGTACCTTAAAGGTTCATATTTGGTTGTTTCATTTTCAGAACCTGAATTCTTATTCAACTTGGTCTCAATATTTTTTAAGTGTTTTGTAATTGGATTAAATAAATCTTCTTGGATTATTTGTCCTTGCTTTAGTTGTCTCAATTTACTTTGAATGTTTTTTCGTTTAGTTATAAGTTGTCTCTTTATATCCTTATTCATTGTAGGGCTCGCAACCTCTGAACAGCTTTGAATCAGGTCTCGAACAGGTCTCGATCAGGTCTCGAACAGGTCTCGATCAGGTCTCGATCAGGTCTCGAACAGGTCTCGATCAGGTCTCGATCAGGTCTTGAACAGCTTTGATCAGGTTTTGATCAGGTCTTGATCAGGTCTTGAACAGGTTTGATCAGGTTTTGATCAGGTCTTGAACAGGTTTGAACAGGTTTGAACAGGTTTCAAACTGGTCTAAATATATTTGTTCGATATCAGAACAGTTATGAAATTATTTATTGTGTACATGGTGTTAAATAAGTATTACACAAAAAAAAAAAGTAAATATTTTTATTGAGAAACAATTATTTATACAAATGAATACATTTTTAATGCCCTATAACGGATCCTTGAGATTCCATAAGAACGATGATGATGATTAGGAACGTAGGTAAAGTTTAGTTTATGTTGGGGTTTAACCGTTCCATTTTTATAAAGATATTCTATAGCACTTATATCATCGTTGCTCAGTTCTTGAGGACGGCGTTCTAGATATAATTTATTCATTATCGAATTGTAGTTTCGGTTATCGGTTAGCCCTAAATAGTGACCAATTTGGTGCGTTAAAACCAATTGCAAATTAAAACCTGGTGTCTCAAAGTCGTTTAGTTTTAAGTTCCATAAAACATTTTTTAATATATGTATTTCCCCACATGGAATTTGATTATTCAACGTAGGAACTATTGTATGGGCTATTTCATTTCTAACATTTTGAATGTCAAAAAATAACTTACATTCCTCGGCTGGTAAACATAAACCTGTTATTCTATGGGTATGCGTATCAAATAAAATTGATAGCTTTGGTGCTTCTTCTGCTGTACAATTAACTTGCTTAAACTTAATTCCACTTGCATTGCTCCATGTATTGATAGCTTTATGGACTACTCTAGTAATTGAAGAGTCTGCATTTAAAGTACACCATGTTATTCGTTGCCTATTAATAATAAATGGTTCTCTAAAAACGTTAAACGCAAAACACACATTTAACAATGCGACGAACCAAAATATTTTGTGTAGTAACATCTTTGATGGATTTTATTCATTTAACTGTTTATGAGATTGTTACCGGCTTTTATATCATAAAATTGTAGTGTCAGCAAAAAAAAACAATATTTTTTTTTTAAACTTTTTATTTAAAAAATTACATATTTATTTCACAATAGATAAAATACAGTTAAAACATTTGAACTACATTAGTTAGCGGATTATAATTAACAATACGGTCATGTATAATTATACAATAAGCTGCTGTATTAACTGGTATATTCTTATTGGTTTCAATTTCTATTCTCATATCAACACTTCCCGACTTAACTGATTCATTTTGTCTGCTGCAGTCAATAACAAATATGGGGGCAAAAGAACCAAATTGCTCCAAACTAAGACATGGATCTCCAACTTTATAATAGTACGACTGTTGAAATTGTGCATACATTTCATATGCAATGGCATACTGTTTCTTATCAAAGTTCAAGTTCAAATTGTCATACGGGTACATTTCAGAATTTAGAAATAGTTTTAAGTTTGTAATATTACAATGATCGAAATGGCTCGCATCTTCTTTTATGGCATTCTTTTTGGCAGTCTGTAAAGCAAACAAAACAAATCGTGGTCTTTCTAGTAGACTAGTAGTTTTTACGTTCCAGTTAAATTTCATTGTTTGTGGTAGTAGCGGAATTTCATGATATTCCCAACTTCTGTATGCAAGTTCTAAATTAGATCCATTTTCAATAAATTTGTATAAACGTAACTTTTCCGAATCTGACACTTGAATATGCGGCATTTTCCATATAAATTTAAATATTTCAATTTTTGGTTTTGCATTTTCCATTGTAGACGTCACTGCATTTAAATCTGTTGAACTTCTTATCAATACAAGTTCCTGGCGGATGTTAACCAGGATTCGAGTATAATCTTCTGAAAAACCAAGTAACAGTTTGAGTGGAATACACGCACTAAAATTTCCTTTTGCGTCAGTTGTTATTGATGATGGTTTTTCATAGTTCCAGCCTATACTTTTGTATCGGTTAGATTCACTTTGCGTAAACGAAACATAGTTTTTTATTGTCGTTGTTATACCTAAATTTCTCACTCTATCTATTACACAGCCTCCAATTTCATATCGTATCTCATCAAATAAATACATCAAACCATTATTAACAAAACGCAAAGTAGTGCTTTCTTTCCCATCATCCGTTAGACGCCCTTCAATATACAGATAACTCTCAGAAGGTAAGGTGTATATATCTTGAGTCTGAATAGGTATCCTTATTTCATCACAATGGTTAAAAGTTGCGTTGGCATAGGGTAAATGACTATGCATTTCTCGACTCACAACTGAGTTATCAACCAATACATGACCTCCAATATTCAAAATGTTAAAACTCATATTCGCTCTTTTTACAAGTACACCTCAAGAAAATCCTAAGTATTCTAGTATTTATAAAAAATCTAATTCTGCACCAAGTATTTCTTATGCTTTTCTTTTTTCCTGACGTTGTTGTTGTTGTTTTTTATTCTAAATCCCAGTGAGGTTAAAAATACTTTGTTTTCAGTTGTCAACTGTTTGAGCGTCTGCTTATCACTAATATTATTGTCAAAACTTTTAGTATTATATACACTGTTCACACCTGGATTAGAGTTATAAATTACAACCATTATTATATTTTTTTTAAATGTAGTCTTAACGTAATAACTTCTCGTGTGAAATTAACAAGATTACCATCCTGGTCAACTATTTTAATGAAAATTTCATCAATATATCTATTTGTGACAGGTAGATAAATTACTTTTTTTGGAATTTCAACAATTTTGTATCCCGGTAAGACATTTGGATAAAACATGTGAATGATATGACCTTGATTTTCATTTACGTATGAATTAGTGATTAGATTACATTCCACACAAATAGAATTAACCTTTGTGATATGCACAGGATTCTCGGCTACGTGAGTCTTTGAAGGTGAAAGCCGTTTTGATGTAAATCCCAATAAGGAGGCAATTGTATGTGGTTTTTCAAAATGAATTACTTTGTTGCTTTTTATTTCACATTTGAGTGTATTGTTATTAATTCTCATTTCCAGACTTGTAGGTTGTTCACTATGATGATGTTTTTTAGCCACACTTTTTACTACGTTTCCTTGCAGTGGTTTCTGTATTATATTTTTATCAATTTCTGTATCATCTTTACCTGGTGTTTGATCTAATTTTAATTCTAATTCAGTTATTTTTTCAGTTAAATATTTTGAAAGATCATCAACTTCATAAGCACCATGTGGAATCGTTATATCGTGACCATTTATATAAAACTTGTTGTTTGTTTGGTCTATATTTGGAATTGTATTGTATGTCATAAAATCAATTAAACCCAGTACATACTGTTCATTTTCGTTTAAAATAATTGGTGGATAAATTTTTGTTGATAACACCGATTCTCTTCCAGATAACACAAAAGTGAACGACATGTTCAAACGGAGATCATACAGTAAATAAAAATTATTCTTTTAAAACAGGTATTTATTTAAAAAATCTAAACACAATTGTCCACAATTTACAGTGTTATAAGATTGATAAATTTTATGATTATATACAATGTGACAATAGCCATTTGAATTAAAGTATGATATAGCTTCCATAGGCGGTCTCAAGTTTCCAAAACTATCAAAATACACAACTTTAGATTTGTTCTTCTTGTACGCTGTCCAATGAGTTCCAGGACCGTCTTTATTATCTAAATTAATAATTCCACTCTCATGTTGCCAAATTTTTTTCGGAAACGCGTTTCTCATAAATACACCTCTGAAATATGGAATTTTCATTAATTTTGCGTATTTTTGTAACTCTACATTTGTCAAAGCATGTTTTGGAATATTTATTTGATCCGCCTTCTTCATAAAAAAATACCCATTCCACTTTTATATGGTTTCAAGTATAAACCTTTTCCAATTGCTAATGCTTCCATTTTACGATTATGACGTTGTTTTTCAAGTAAATCTTCTTTAGCTGCTTTTGCATCGTTTATCGTCTTCACGATGGCGGAGGTGCCACCGGCAATAGTGCCCAAAGCGCTTAATCCTGCAAATATGGGTATTAAAGGTAATATACCTCCAGTTTTCGGAACCTGAATTACTCGACCACGTGGTTTTTTTATGTTCTTGTAAGATTTCACAATTCGCAATGCTTGTTGAATAGCTTCCCTTAACGTTCTTGGTTTGCTTTCCAATAGTTTCTTTCTAATGTCTCGAATTACTTTAACTAAACTGAAATACTTTTGTTTTGGAATTTTAGAACCTTTTTTCTTAGAGACCTTCCTTTTAGAGGTCTTTCTTGTCTTTTTCTTACTAGCATTCATGTTAACAGTTTCTAATGAACTAACTGTATTGTGCATTTGATCTGATTTTATATTCAAATTTCATGTTACTGTCCTACGGGTATATAATAAGCGTATTCAGCGACATTTTGTCAGTCAGTAATTAATATGTGTCTCGAGGTGTACACGCTTAACCCGGAAGATTTCTATTCAAGACTTTCAACTTTTAACAATTGGAAGGGGAAGAAATCAGAAGTAGAGTTAGCTGCTTGTGGATTTTACTTTCTTCAAGTAGAAGATATAGTTAAGTGTTTCAAATGTGGTGTAGAAATATACAAATGGGAATCAAATGACAATATAATCGGAGATCACAAAAAATTCAGTCCTGATTGTACTTTTGTAAAAAGAGTGTATCCTATTTTTCTTAAAATCAACAACAATAAAGAAAATTTTGAGTGAGGCCTGTACCTGTAAAACATAAAATTATGCCTGTACCTGTGAAGTATAAATGTCCAAAGTGTGGAGGAGAGACTGATATACCTAATTTAAATTGTATAAATTGTGAGTACATAAAATTATTGAAATCGAAATCTGGTGCTAAGAATATACCAAGTAGTATGTTTGGGGAAATGTGAGGTTATTTGTTTAAAGAATAGAAAAAATATATATATAAACACTTATCTTAGACTATTTATTTACTAATTTGTAAGTCGTTGATGAAGATGTTAAACGCTGCCATTAATAAACTACCTTTTGAGCTGCACATCCCTGGTGGATATAGGTTTTGTGGACCAGGAACCAAATTGCATAAACGATTAGCAAGAGGAGATAGGGGAATAAATGGGTTAGATGAAGCGTGTCGTGAACATGATATTGCATACTCTCAAAATAAAGAGTTATCAAAACGACATGAAGCTGATAAGATTCTAGCTGAAAAAGCTCTTGAACAGTTTCGATCAAAAAATACAGCATTTTCTGAAAAGTTGGCAGCACTTGGTGTAGCTGGAGCAATGAAAGCAAAAGTGAAATTAGGTATGGGTCTTAGTTCTGTTAATTATAAAGCTGTAACAAAAAGTTGTACTAAAGAATTAAATAAATCTAAAGATATGTTAGAAAAACTAGCTGCAAGTATAAACCACTGTACCTTATTACTACAGGGATTAACTATTTCAAAATCAAGAAAACGCACACAAAATGTCAAGCATAGAAATAAGCAGAAAATACAACAAAAGCTATTAAATCACAAAAGAGCAAAACAACAAATTTTAGATGATATGAATGTAGACATTTCAAATGAGTTCGCTAATGACTCTATAAACAGAGGAGACACAAGAGAAAAACGAAAAATAAATGATGAAAATATCGTTATTGATGCTAAAAAACAAAAAACTGATGTAAACGAAATATTGAACAATACCCCTAAACGAAAACGTGATGATAATGATACTACGTATAACCAACCAAATAAAAAAATAAAATACAATGTATAGTTTGATACCAACTCATTTATTAGTAGCATCATGTCTTTGAGTGAGTATAGACATAAAGTTGCACAGTTTCAAGAGAAAGTCATTGAGTTACAAAAAGATATTAAAGTATATCAGGATTTAAGAAAAATTATTAAACAATTAGAGAACCTACATATTAGTGATAGAACATATCCACTAGGACATATTCAACCATGGACGATAACAAAACCACCAGCGGAAACATAGTTCACCTTTTTGACCTGTAAAAATGTAAATTTTATAAACAATGAAAACTTATTTACATCAAAGTTCACCTTTTTGACCTGGAAAAATGCATACTTATTTACATCAGTTGTTCACCTTTTTGACCCGTAAAAATGCAGTTATCATTTATATTGACGTCAATCAGTAAAACAAGATGATTTTGAAAATTATAATTAGCTACATTTTGCAGAATAAAAATCTATTTACGTACGACTTAACCTTTTTGATATAAAAATGCAGTTACACTATATAAATTGAATCCGATGTGTGAATTGCATTATATCTACCACAACTGAACATAATGGGTCTTGAAAACGTTGTAGTACAGTTCCACCATCAGCAGCAGGTTAATGCCGCTGACCGATTAAACGAGGAGGAACGGAGCAGGTATGCAGGTGTCGTTCCTACAGTTCAACCACCACAGGGGCGTCGCCGGATAATAGAGTTGCACAACGACAGAGACTTTCCAATTGGGACAAGAGAGCGGCAGTTACCTTTTCCGTTGGTGGAGCTGCATAGGGTTAATTTTAGTTAAGTATATTGTATAGTTTGTATTGTTTCTAATTAATAAATATTTATAGTTATTTTTTGTTTTTCTTTTCTACCATTAACTTCCCTCAAACTTTTAGATTTGGTACGTTGCTTTTTCTTTAAGTTCCAAATTTAAAACATTTCTATCTGGCTAGGCTAGGCTAGGCTGGGTTGGATACGACTAAGCAAGTCACACAAGTTCTTTTTTTTACTCACCAACACCTACAAAAACAATTTTAAAGTCTCAAATTTCGATCACCCTGTACAAATTTAACTAAAAGAAGAGGAGATGAAGCGATAAGCGATGAGTTTTGCACTCGATATACAAGGTGGTCAAATACACAGCCCTCTGGTCATTGCCGACCGCTTCTTTTACTTCTTCATAACATTTAAGACAAAGAAAATACAGGTGAGACAGGTGACAAGGTGACAATTCTTCGGGAAAGAAGAAGAGATGTAGAGATAAGCGACCACTTCTTACAACCCTCTGGTCATTGACGATCACTTCTTGTAATTCTTGTACACCCCCAAGGTCAAAGGAGGCTCTTCTGTCCATCAGCTTCGGAGACCCTGATGGACAGGTTACCAAAGTGAGTTAGAACCCCGTCTGCTATACTACTAGCATGCCAGCAATTTGTTTGATTTTGACTTAATTTCCGAGATAGATACATCGAAAAGTTAATCGGCAAACGGAAATTAAGAGAGGCGGGTGGCTTTTGTTGGAAAAGGTTTATTTTCTACCCACAAACTGAAACTTGTTTTAATCGATAATTATTTATAATGATAATCTGCCCTGTGATGGATGACCGACGTTATCGTTAACGTAAAGTTATCCTGTAGTTATGTTATAACCATCGAATTGGTGTGATGTATCATACTTAACTTAACTATTTGCGTTATTTCTTGACAGTTCTTGAGTTATCTGGTCACTTTATAACGCGACGTTAAACCTCAAGTTATGAGATAACTCTGTAGTTATGCAAGGTTAGGTTCATCTTTTGACTTGTTTTTAGACAGAGATCAAGTGAATTTAGAAGCTAGTAATTTAATAATTAAGAATAGAAGGGTAATACAATTTTAAAAATTATACAAAATCAAATCGAGCGATATAAGTTGAAATTTTATTTTAAGTACCTACTGAGCTTTCTATCCAGAGTTGCCAGATGATATTTTATAAATCCCCCACTTAGAAACTAAAATTCCCTGAAATTGAAGCTCAAATACCCCAAAGTCCCCAAATTTAAATTGTTGCCGCATTTTAATAAATTATTAGTCAAATGAAGAGAACAGTAAAGCAAAATTCATACTACAATATCAACGAGGGCCATGGAAATAATTCATAGTTCCTATCGTCTTCGATTATATGGGAGTATAATATACAGTTCTATGTACATTCGCAAATTTAATTTACCATGACCCCTTAAAATCATCCATAATTTTCCGCCCCCAAAAAAGCCCACTACAATTTCTGCTTAGAAAAATTTCAATAGACGCTTTCAAATTAACCCAAAATTTTGGGAAAATACACCAATCTGGCAACCCTGTTTCTATCTACCGTTTGAAAGCAACTTAGAAACACCAAGGAACCCAAACAGCTGTTTGCTGTTCGGTCATCGGCAGTAGCCGACGACGGGTATGTTCGGAACAATCTCTCGCGCTCACTCCAACTTGTACTATTTGTACTTAAGGTTCTCTTTGTTACTTCAAAATTTGTTCCTCAAAACTTCTTTCTAATATAACGTTGATGATATAACTATTTCATAACTGGGAGCGATACATCACACCAAATTTTACCTATACAGTTATGAACACGTTATTCCTGAGAGTTATCTTAACTTTAACTCAAACGTTAAACTTAACTTCGGTCATCCATCACACGACTGAATAATGCTATGTTTAAAAGTCTACCGAAAGTTTTCTACGGGAATCTATGTATTGTTTTCACCTATTTAAAAAAAATGTGAAAACCTTGAATTATCCATGTTTGTCTATCTCGGAGACTTTGTAAATACAACCCCTCCGTCATTAGAATAGAATGACAAATGAGCCATCGAATGAAATCTTATACCCCAATGATCGTATTGAAGGTGAGAAATTTGACCTAGGACTTCTGGTTTTAAAATTGCAACCGCAATTTCTGTATTGTTTAAAAGTCGCCGATATGGTACAAGCGATGCATTATTCGATGCGCCTTAGCAAAACGAAAACAAATAATATATAAATGTATAAACATTTCCAATTTGTAGTAAAGAAAAAAGAGACGTTCTCACAAAAAATTTATTTTACAACTGACGACCGGTTTCGCGTCTACAATATTCACAGCATCTTCAGGTCACGGTAAAAGTAAAATTAAATGGCCTGCCTTGATCTTTTTTATCTAAAATTAAATGCTACAAATAACAAAAAACCAGAGTTAGTTAAGTGGTCTGGTTGAAATCAAAGGGAAAAGATCAAGCCAATATTAAAGTATATATATTTATGCATACATATAAATACTAAAATGTACGTAAATATGGTTTAACAACCCTCACACTCACATACATGCAAGCATTCAAATGTAGTGGCAACTAAAGTATGTCAAGTATAAGTATAAAATGTATACTTACTTTCCGGTATAAGGGAAGGATATAGTAGTATTCAATATCATACTTTTTCTCCAAATTATGCTAAAGGGAGAGATGGTAGAGGGACAGATTTGATTGTAATGTACAAACAAAACAAAATAATTGGCAGGATCTTGAGGGAATTAGTAAGGGAACACGACATTAAACCGTGACACTAAAAATTGTTAGTTATATATAAAGTGATGTTATTTTTAAATTTTTTAAAGTGTATATTTTTAATTTAATTGGGATTATTAGATGTTGTTCTGGATGTTCAAGAACTGATGGATGTAAGATTGGTTGTGCAATTTTCTTAAACCAGAATTTCAAAACTTTTTTTAACTTTTCAAAGAAACCATATAATTCAGCTCAACCAGGTAACTTTTTCAAAGATTTTTTGAGATTAATTTTTCAATCTGCTCAACTATTTATTACATTCAACAGATATTAACATAAATGAATCAATTTTTTTCATCCATTTTTTCATATTTGCCTTTTTTCTAACTTTTTAGTAATATCTCATAAAATCTCATTCATTGCTGCACAAATCATCATAACTTTATATTACTATAAATTTAATTTCATGTAGTTAGTTACCTTCACATTTGAATTTAATTCTGAATTATTTATTAATGGTTTTATTGTTTGACACTTTTAAATTTTAGCAAATTTTGCCTATTTACTATTGTTCAGTTTAATTTCAATGTCTCCAACAAATCAAAATTAAAACATTTTCACAATCACACCCCAACTAATACACAACTGACCATTTCTGGTTTAAGAAAATTGCACAACCAATCTTACATCCATCAGTTCTTGAACATCCAGAACAACATCTAATAATCCCAATTAAATTAAAAATATACACTTTAAAAAATTTAAAAATAACATCACTTTATATATAACTAACAATTTTTAGTGTCACGGTTTAATGTCGTGTTCCCTTACTAATCCCCTCAAGATCCTGCCAATTATTTTGTTTTGTTTGTACATTACAATCAAATCTGTCCCTCTACCATCTCTCCCTTTAGCATAATTTGGAGAAAAAGTATGATATTGAATACTACTATATTCTTCCCTTATAGGTACCGGAAAGTAAGTGTACATTTTATACTTATACTTGACATACTTTAGTTGCCACTACATTTGAATGCTTGCATGTATGTGAGTGTGAGGGTTGTTAAACCATATTTACGTACATTTTAGTATTTATATGTATGCATAAATATATATACTTTAATATTGGCTTGATCTTTACCCTTTTATTTCAACCAGACCACTTAACTAACTCTGGTTTTTTGTTATTTGTAGCATTTAATTTTACTTTTACCGTGACCTGAAGATGCTGTGAATATTGTAGACAGCGAAACCGGTCGTCAGTTGTAAAATAAATTGTTTGTGAGAACGTCTCTTTTTTCGTTACTACAATAGTACGGACTCACACATGCAACCCATTCATCATTTCCAATTTCTTTGCAACACGAAAATGCAGCAGCCGCATAATGCTCTGGTTAAATCGGAGAATGCAGGAAGAGGCTATACCTGTTTCGGAGGTCTTTTCCCCCTCATCAGTAGTCCCATATCCTCTTCTCTCCGATTTCCCCAGGCATCACACTTTAGGCCTTTCCGTATTGCAAAGAAAGAAATGTCACGGATGATCTAGAGCCATCTACCGAAAAACAAAGTAAGTTATCAATCGAAGTAGCACAGAAAACGACAATACATATCGTTCCCATACCACCAGATTGACAACAGGTGGAATACTTTCTTTGGTTACACCTCCTGAGATTTTCAAAATTTATAAATAATACAGGATGCCGAGGAAATTAAGATGAGAGAATTTTAAATAATTCACAACTCATCTGCTCAGCGTGGTAAAAGTTCCAACAAGAAAGATTCCTTAATACTCCTACAAAAGAGTAAATGAATTAAAAATGTATAAACATTTTGCAACACGAAAATGCAGCAGCCGCGTAATGCTCTGGTTAAATCGAAGAATGCAGGAAGAGTATGTACCGGTTTCGGAGGTCTTTTCCCCCTCATTATGCGTCTGATGCATTTCGTGTTGCAAAGAAATTGAAAATGTTTATACATTTTTAATTAATTTACTCTTTTGCAGGAGTATTAAGGAATCTTTCTTGTTGGAACTTTTACCACGCTGAGCAGATGAGTTGTGAATTATTTAAAATTCTCTCATCTTAATTTCCTCGGCATCATTTAAAAATTTTGAAAATCTCAGGAGGTGTAACCAAAGTAAGTATTCCACCTGTTGTCAATCTGGTGGTATGAGAACGATATTTATCGTCTTTTTCTGTGCTACTTCGATTGATAACTTACTTTGTTTTTGGGTAGATTGCTCTAGTTCATCCGTGACACTTCTTTCTTTGCAATACGGAAAGGCCCAAAGTGTGATGCCTGGGCAAATCGGAGAGAAGACGATATGGGACTACTGATGAAGGGAAAAAGACCTCCAAAATCGGTATAAACTCTTCCTGCACTCTCCGATTTAACCAGAGCATTATGCGGCTGCTGCATTTTCGTGTTACAAAGAAATTGAAAATGATATTCATTTACTCTTTTGAGGAGTATTAAGGAATCTTTCTTGTTGGAACTTTTACCACGCTTAGCAGATGAGTTGTGAATTACTTAAAATTCTCTCATCTTAATTTCCTCATCCTGTCATCATCATCATCATCATTTCTTTGCCTTATTCCTATGCGGGGTCGGCTTCCCTAATTGCATTTCTCCACACAATTCTATCTTGGGTCATATCAATGTTCCTCGGCATCCTGTATGATTTATAAATTTTGAAAATCTCAGGAGGTGTAACCAAAGAAAGTATTTCACCTGTTGTCAATCTGATGGTATGGGAACGATATTTGTTGTCGTTTCCTGTGCTACTTCGATTGATAACTTACTTTGCAAATTCCGTTTTCATACCTATCTATCCGTCCGTCTGTCTGTCTGTCTGTTCGCGAATATAATTCATACGTTATTGAAATTGATAGAATGACAAATGAGGCATAGAGTGAGTGCTTGTAACTCAGGGATTGTATTAAATGTGAGAAATTTTACCTCGGACGTCCAGTTGCAAAGTTGCAACTGGAGGTACTGTTTTAAAGTTGCAGAAATATTACAAGCGATATATTACTCGATGTCCCTTAGCAAGACCAGAATAAATACACTAATCGCAAGAAGTATCGCATAATTTTTGAAACAGAAAAAAAGTTTAAAATAGTTATTTATGAAACAATTCGTGAAGTATGCTTTTTGCGCAAGCACGCGGTATTTAGAGCACGGCACGCACGCGATGTTTAGAGCACGGGGGGCGAGTGCTATACATCGCGTAAATGCGCTAAAAGTACTTCACGCACAGTTTCATACAATATTTTTTCTACGATAAACAAATAAAAAATCAGCTCTTCGTCACTGGAATACATTATTTATATTCCACAATTTTTAGAACTTTGACATTTAAAAATTTCTTTCAAACCACAAAATTGCCAAAATTTTGTTGTAATTTATTGCTCACACGTCATCACCATGACGACGCGAAAGTTAAGGATATTTGATTATATGAAAGTGTGCCAATAACAGTGTGAAAAAGTAAATCCCATTTAAAATAATTTGTTACTTCACGCACGCTTTAAACCCTTCACGCACTGCTATCTATAATGACAGTTTTCACAAACTAAAAACCTATACAAAATATAATAGTACATTCTTTCACGGTTTTTGCTGTAAATTTTAAAGAACCACTTGGATTGACATGCACACGCATAGCTAACACGTCAAAGAAAAAAAGTGATATTGTGCCGATGTGTGCTTTTGCCCTGGGGGTGGCTTTCACCCCTTCTCGGGGGGTGAAAAAACATACGGCCAAAATAAGTCTGTAAATGGATAAACTGACTAATTTTAAGCAACTTTTGTTCTATAGAGTTTTTTCATTACGTCAATATTTTTCTAGATATTTGTGAGTGAATATGATCATTTTTTAACAAAATAACCACGTTTTTAGACGGTTTTTCGCAAATAACTAAAGTATTTTGTCGAAAAAACATTCTCATAAAAAATATAGCCTATAAAAAAGTGAAAAAAATGGTGTATGCATGAGGTCTTTAGACCTGGTTGAAGCAGAGTTATAGTTAATGAAAGATAGGTTCATATTCGCCAAATTTCAGATAGAATATTTCAACGTGAAATATCCAAAGAATGAAGCTATTTTTGGAGAAAACTGATTATAACTTTTTTAAAGTGTTTAAAAAAATCTTTATTTCTGTTTTTATAAAAAAAGTTTCTAGCATCAAATATAAGCACATTAGTCTCAAACTAAAGTTGATCCTTTTTGCTTTGGCAAAAAAAAATCGGGAGAATCACCCCCTAATTAGCAACTAAAATGAAATTAATCGTTTTCGCTCCAAAAGTTGATTTAGTTATATTGTGTTTATATGATCTGTAAGTTTCATCCATTCAAAGTGCTTACTTTAAAAAAAAAATTGGTATTAAAGAAAAATTTAAAAAATTTTAATTTTGAAAAAATGCTTTTTCTTCAAAATATCTTAAAAACTATTCGAAATACCAAAAATCTTAAGTAGTAAAAAAAAGTTGCCGTTTCTTTTCTAAATATTTTGTATTTTTTTTTTTTGTTTTTCTGTATGACGAAAATTGGTTAAGATATGGCTGTTAAAAATGTTGAGTACACTCGTGTTTAGTGACTCCTTCAAGCCCTTGCATCTACAGCCCTGTCAAAAATAACTACTTTAAACCGAAGAAACTTACAGATTATATAAACAATACATACGCGAGTAAATCAACTTAAGTGGTAACGATTGAGTTCATTTAAGATGATAATAGGGGGTGATTTTTCAGATTTTTTACCAAAACCAAGGGAACAACTTTATTTTGAGCGTAATTTGTTTACTTTTGACGCTAGAATTTTTTTTTTGTAAAGCAAAAATTAAGTTATTTTTTTAAGTTTAAAAAAGTTGTAATGAGTTTTTCCCAAAAAGTGCTTCGTGTTTTGATTATTTCACGTTAAAATAATCGATTTGGAATTTGACGAATATAAACCATTTTTTTTTCATTAGCTATATCTCTGCTACTACTAGGTCTAAAATATGCAACATTTTTATCACTTTCTTACAGGCTGTGTTTTTGTTAAG
The DNA here is from genome assembly GCF_917563875.1 of Diabrotica virgifera virgifera. Taxonomy (NCBI): domain Eukaryota; kingdom Metazoa; phylum Arthropoda; class Insecta; order Coleoptera; family Chrysomelidae; genus Diabrotica; species Diabrotica virgifera. Next base: position 233,804,523 of record NC_065446.1, on the reverse strand, counting down.
ATTATTTTTTTCGGCAGGATACTTACTTTTTGAGGTTTTCGTGAAAAACCGTCTAAAAACGTGGTTATTTTGTTGAAAAATAAACATAGTCACTCGCAAATAACTCGAAAAGTATTGACCTAATGAAAAAACTCTATAGAACAAAAGTTGATAAAATTAGTCAGTTTATCCTTTTCCGGACTTATTTTGGAAGTATATTTTTTCACCCCCGAGAAGGGGTGAAACACACCCCCAGGGCAAAAGCACACATCGGCACAATATCACTTATTTTCTTTGACTTGTTAGCTATATGTATGCCAAATTTCATGTCAATCCAAGTGGTTCTTTTAAATTTAGATGTTTTGCAATATTTTACTGTTACATAACGTACTATAAGATATATAGAGTAGATAAATAATTTTTCATTTTTAGCAGAGTGTTATAATACTCGTCTATTGTCTGTTTCAAGTTGACGCGTGTTTTTTTTTTAGAAAAGAAAGGCAGTAAACAAAACGTTGTCAAAGGAGGATATCTATTTTGGACGTTTGTGTTCGAGAATTTGATTTTTGCATTATGTCTGCTTGAGGTTTGAATGAGGAGGTGCAATCTTACAAGAAATGAATAATAGAAGGTCAGAACAAGTAGCCCAAGTTGTAGCTTTTGGAATTGTAGCTTAGGAATCCTCCAATCCAGCGTTTTAAATGATTTAAGAAGGTATAGAGCACGTGGAGGATACACAAGAAGACCAGTTCCAGGACTTCCCAGGTGCACGAACCTTGCAGATGAACGTTATTTACAACTGCAGACTTTGCGTACACATCATGTTACAGCCAGACAATTGCAAAATGATCTTTTAATAGCCCGTGGCTCGTAATGTTCGGTTTGTGAAGTGCCAATTCGGTTAGAAACAGACTAAGGGAATTTGGAATCAGAGCCAGAATGCCTGCTACTGTTAACGAGTGCACACCGTATAGCACATTTAAATTTTGCACCAGAACATGTCGATTGGGATATCAACGACTGGAGTAATATTATTTTTACTGATGAGTCAAGATTTGCACTTTGTGGATCCGACAGTGCAAAGTGTATGAGGTCAATAACTGGGAAAAAACAAAGCATAGTACGGTGAGGAAGACAGAGAAGCCGAGAGTAGAATCAGCATGTGACGAGAATAGGGCTTTTCATTCACAGTCATTTGTTTCGAGCTTCTGTCATGTGTCACAAAATAATAATATATCTACGTCATACGTTATTGATATAACCAATGGTACAAACCAAAGACGTATGACGTAGATATATTAATATTATGTGACACATGACAGAAGCTCGAAACAAATGACAATCGATGAAAAGCCCTATAGACAGCCAGAGAATAGCCCGTATAGCCAGAGCTTCAAAGCCAACAGACAATTTACAGAGACCAATAGGAAGGCATTTTAAAAGGTGGCGAGATATGGTTCATTCCACGAACATACGACTATTTTGGATTATCGCGACAACGAATATTTCAGTGTGCAACATAAGAAGTACGAAAGTAAATGGCTCTAATAATTATTCCAAATAACAGCAATGTAATTTGCAATTTATTTTTGTTCTTTATATTTTGCACAATAAAATATTCGTTGTCGAAATAATCCAACACAGACGTATATTTGTGGAATAGGGATAGATGGCACTCAACAACATCACAGCTACGAATACAAGCTCGAAATCGGTTAAGAACAGGTTAAGGGGCCTAATATAAGAAGAAGGCTCTTTTGTCATGTTTAATAGTTTATTTGTATTTTACACTTAAATCAAGCATCGTAGAAAAAATCACAAGGATAACTTTCGTCTTAAAATGTCCTAACGTGGAGGAACGTGTAAATACATATAAAAAAAGAACAATTTTGATTTTATAATTTTAACTAAATTTTATATTTTATTGAACTCACGATGTTTCAGTTTCATGTTAACTCTTAATTTTGAGGAGAAACAAAATGGTGATTTTGTTAAAATTGTATGACAGTTGTAGAATATTTTTTTGCTAAAAATTGTGTTACAATTCTGAATCTTTCTTTCTGGTTAAGCAAAAGGTGTAAAAAAACTCTCAGAGTTACATAGCACTAAAAACTGGAGAGGATTGGGCTTTTCAGAATTAATCAGAACAGATGAAGGCAGATACGAGTTTGGTATTGTAATCCCGGATCATCTATTGATGGAAACGTTACCCGCCGAAGAAGAAGGAACTTGTGTATCCTATGCTAATAAGAAGGTTAGATCAACGATGTGTCATCAGCATTTCGTAGATTTTAATTTTTTTGTTGCAATTGTTGCAATCTGTCGGTGAATTTTTTTAACTGGGAATAAAAGTGAACTCACCCCAGTCATTTGGCTATTTTCTTCTCTACCAGATAGTACCTATTGCAGATTCTAAGCATTACTTCAGTACCTACTTCTCCCATTTTCTTAGAGTCTCTTAGCTGATATTTCATCTTCCTCTTCTGCTTTTCTAAATTTTAACTTTTCTATTGCTGCGTTTCCTGTATCTGCTACCTAGCAGATACAGAATACTGCAGTTAATGGAAAGATCGACGGAAAAAGCGGAATTGGTAGCAAGAAATATTCATGGCTCTGAAACCTTCGTAAATGGACTGGCTTATCAGTAGATCAATTATTACATGCCGCGCAAGATCGGGAACGATACAGACAAATTGTCATGCAAGCTACCCACGCCTAAAATTTGGACACGGTACATACCTAAAGAAGATTGCTGCCTTAATCCCAGTCTTTGTGGTTTTTTTTTTCATAACCTCTTTCCTCTGGATTAGTTTCCGAATCTATGTTCGAAAATAGTAGTTTGTAATTTTTTTTTCCATATCGCTAAAATACCTTCTTGGTTTGTCACTGTATTTATCTACACGATTATCATTGATGATATACGTCTACTGTTTGAATTTCCTCGCTAGGTATTTGACTTTTGAGAACAGTTTTCTGGATTCTTGGCGGTCAGCATATTCTTTATTTGTGTACGTTACGTATGCTTTCTTCTACAAAGTTGAGAGTCGGCTTTTCTTGAATTTTTCAATAATTTTATATTATTAATTTTTTTTTGCTTCTTTTGCCGATCAAATCTACGAATAAAGTTTGTATTTAACTTATTTAAGTTTTATTTATTTATAATTTTAACACACGTAACATAAATACTTTCCAAAATATCCACTAATTATTGAGCAGTGTATATGTTACCGTAAAAACCCGATTTCAATTAAAACCCGAATTTACTAGGAAAAACTAGTTTTAAGCTTTAGACAACTCTAGTTTTAACTAGTGAAAACTAAAAAATTATTAAATATTTTCATTTAATTCTAGTTGAGACTAAACATATTTCAGTCAAAACTAGTTTTTACTAAACTTTTCAGTAATTTCTAGATTCAACTAAAACTCTGTAAATAATTTGCTGCTCTGGTTATTTGTAAATAATTCCTCTAAAACGTAAAGTACTGGACAAGATCGTTAACGTAAAAAACGCAAGTCTTTTGACCACTTGTTGTTATTGTCTTGCATCCAGACTGCTAATACTTTCTCGATGTCTTGGTTAGCTCGCTCTACTGAACCTTGACTCTGGTTGTGCCTTGGTTTTCCATGAACTAATTTCGCCTTAGGCCAGTATGACATTAACGCATTTACAACTGCATTACCGAACTCTCGGCCATTATCGGAAAGTAAAATGCATGAATGTAAAATGTCAAGAATATATCCGTTAATTGTTGATAAGCAACTTCGTCCGCTCTCTTACTTTGTAATCGTCTTAACAAAACAAATTTTGTTAAATTATCTTGATAAACCATAATAAACTTGTAGCCGTGATCCTCTTGTGATTGCATATCGATCAAATCTACCTAACAGCGACTATTCATTTCTGAATGCAATATAGGTTTCGGCACAAGACCCCTCTTCGCTTTACTCTTCTTCCGTTGGCAGGTCTCACAAATTAATATAAAATTATTAAACATACCAATTGTTACATTTGCGTATTTTCTGGCAGTTTAAGTCTTTAACCTGTCCCAACTTCCATGACCAATAGCAACGTGGGCTGCTTCAAATATGTCAAAAATGTCTTCAGCAGGTGCATAATATTTGATGGGTTCAAGTCTAGAAACTTTTTTATTTCGCCAACTTCAACAAATCTAAATCGTTTAAGTGTTTTCTGGGCAGACAGTTCCGTATCTTGTACTTCGGGCATTAATTTATTATACATGCTTTGCTCACAACATTCAACATTGTAGTAATTTCTTTCTTCTCGGTCTGTTCCTTTTGTAAGATCTTTTCCAAAAAAACGTTCTTTCAAAGTTCTTATATCTCTGCTCTCAACCTGATCTTCAACATTATCACTCATGGTGAATGATACACAGTAGTGTAATAATGGTATAATACCCAATAAAAACGAAGCAGAAAAATCAACAGTTGCACACACTAGTTTGTTACCGTTTGTAACCCTATCCCGAAAACGACAAATCGTATTTGTCTCTTCTCGCAACGATTTTAATTGGTATTCGCTAGTAATTCCAGTAAAAACTAGTTTAAACTAGTATAATATACTCTCGGGATTTCTAGTTTTAAGTGAATTTAGCAGTCAAATCTAGTTTTGACTAGAAAATCTAGTTAAAGCTAAAATTGTCTAAAGCGCTTATAGTCGAGGAAATGAAGCTGAAAAAATGGCAAAACCTCGCAATTTTTTCGTCCAGCATCGATTTGTACAAAAATTTGAGATTAGGCTCATTTCACCCTCTAGTTCATTTTCTATATTGAGCCGTTGTACGCTTGTGGTTTTTTAAGGGTGAAAACTACCCCTAATTGTAAAAAAATATAAAATAACATTTTAAACTTTAATATTGTCAACATTTGATTCTTATTAATTACATAATGATTGTTTTATGCTTTAAGATATACTATCATAGTATTTCAACCCTTAAAACCACCCTTCTTGGAGCTATATATAAAAAATTTACTTATCCTAAAAGAATAATTTCGGCTTGCACCGATTTACATAAAAATTTGGGATTAGGATCATCTCACCCTGTACTTCATATTATATCATGCTTAACGGCGTTGATTATTTTTAGGGGTGTAAACTACCCCTTTTTGTCAAAAATTATATAAAATCATTGTAAACTTTTATATGGGTAAAATTTGGTTTTGATTGTTTAAATAATGATTGTTTTGTACTTTAGGATATATCATAATATTTCAACCCCTAAAAACCTCCCTTAATGACATTACAGTTTTTATAAGTAGATATTTTAATAGATCTATACAGAAAAAAAGTAGAATTAAAGAATTACAAAAACATTTATTTACACAAAAATACGAATTAACAAATATGTACAAGTACAAATACGAATAGTTTTTTAGTCATCTTCAAGTATACGAACCGGTTCTGTGGTACTATACATACATTGAAAATTATCCATAAGCGGACTATTCGAATTTTTCGAAAAAAAAAAATTGTTTTATAAACAAAGCTCCTTCATTTTTGGCGATAAAAGTTTTTTCAAAAATAACATCATAGGATTTTTAAAGAGTTATAAGACGGTGTAAACTAAATTCCATAAGGTCCCTTAATTTTTAATTAGAGTGCTGTTTAAAAGGCTTGAATAAGGGGGTGTTTGCTCGTAAATAGAGGTTTTAAACAGCTATATCTCGCTAACTGTTCACTGTAATGAAAATCTATGCACAAGGGAATTTTAGTTATTAAAAAAGCTACAATTAGTAATCCATCAATTTTTTCGTATCTCCAGTATTTTCGGATATATTTTTAAGTAAAAGGTGAAAAATGGGAAATTGCAAAAAATTAATTTTTCTTTAAACTCCAACTTTTCTGAAATTAGGCCTTTTATTAAATAGGTCAAACTTCTTGGGTGTATTGATAATACAAATATAAAAGGAATTACAGAAAGGTGAAGACCAATTTTTAATTAGGAGGGTAGTTAGACGGTTGTTTTCACTGATTTTTTCATAGAGAAAAGCAGGTACCGACCTTTTTTTGATCAAAAGTCGCTTAATTTTTAGGCTACAAACTTTTTATTATTATTTTTTGAAAGGACTAACTGTATCATTGAAAAAGTAGTATTTAAGTTTTCCTCGAAAATGCAAAGTTTTTCCGTTATTTGGCTTTGAATATTTCAAATTATGCATTTGACGAAAAAAGCTAACTTTTAACATGCTGTATCTCGGTTTGTATTGGTCTTGAAGATATTACAGAAAAATAATTTGGTTTGTGTTACTAAAAGATACAATTAACATATTTACAGTTTTTTTGATTAAATGCATATTGTTCGAGGTATTCTCAAAAAACCCTCTGAAAAAGTCGATTTTTTCGTCCAAAAACTGTTACTTTCAAGCGCGAATAACTCGAAAAATATTAGTCTTTCGAAGAAAATGTAAAAAACATGTTTTTCTTAGAATTACTTTTTACATCGATTTACATGGTTAAAATGTAATAAATAATTCCCGCCCCCGAGATGGGGTGGCAACCACCCCCAAGGTTTTAGCGTACAGCGGCATGATATAGAAAATGATCCTTGGACTATTACCTACCTCCTGTGAAAATTTCAAGTAAATCCATGCTGGACGAAAAAATTGCGAGCCAAAATGCTTCATTTCCTCGACTATTAGTTAAAACTAGTTTTTCCTAGTAAATTCGGGATTTAACTGAAATCGGGTTTTAACGGTAACATGCATGATAATTGTAATTTAAATACAGTGGAACCTCGATATGTCGGATTAATCGGGACCGCGGCAGATCCGGGTTAGCCGGAGAATATGGTAAAAATTGATCAAATACGGTATACTAACAGATAAACTTCATTATCCTTGCAAGAACATAAAGTACATATGCACATTTCATCTAAATTACGTACAGTTCCATACAGTATTGTTCATTTCTGGTTAAAAAACTCAGTAAAACCGAAAAAATGTTTGTTTTTTCTGATGAAAATCGGTCCGGGTTAGCCGGACTTCCGGGTTATCGGAGGCCGACTTATCGGGGTTCCACTGTATGTATAAACACTACAACTTACTGTATATTGTATATAAAAGTATGAAGTAACATAGTCGTTTCCTTTTATTGCACCTAAAAGCATTTGAATTAATGAAACTGAACTTAACTAATCTATGCGAGCCATGCTCATTTCAATAATGCCTGTAGGTGGGTATATTAAAGATGCCCCTTATATTCATAACGTGCAAGTATGTACGTACCTACCGGGAAGGCGAAATAATCGTTTGTTTTTATTACAATAAGCCCACGGCGTTCATGAAGATGTAAAGGCACTACACCGCCCTCTAGCGGCAGGTTTACTGCGGACATATGTGCACAACTAGGGTGTTTCTCTTTATTGCTAAAATCTGCCGCCGCTCTTTAAGAGAAAAATATCGGATGGGACGATCCTTACCTTGAAAACTTTTGTAAAATTGTTATTTTTATGTGAGTAAAACTAAGAATGCTAATAACTACCATTTGAGTTTATTTGATTAGCTAAGAATTTCTTTGCGTGTTGCATCTTTTTCAGAAAATTCTTCGCAAATAATTTAAACGAAGGTTTAAATGTTTAATTATTAAAAAAATGCAGAGTGTGTGGACTGTATTATAGAGGGTGGTTCAAATGAATTATATCTCTATCTAATCAGTCCTAAACATCCATCCTTGGATATAGGCCTCCTATTCCTTCTTCCATGCCTCTCTATCTTGGGCAACTTGCATCCATTTTGACCCAGTGTGTTTCTTCAGGTCATCTGACCATCGCATCTGTGAACTTCCCCTTTTTCGTTTGTGGTTCCACGGTCTCCAATGTATAATCATCTTAGTCCATATTTCATGGACACACCGTAGGGTGTGTCCGGCGAACTTCCATTTAAGCTTTGCTACTTGGGTAGAGACATCTTTCACTTTTGTTTTGTTACGGATCCATTCGTTTCTTTTCCTGTCTGATAGTTTAATGTTCAGCATTTTTCTTTCCATGGATCTTTCTGTCTTTGCTATTTTTTCCATATTTTTTTTTTTTGTAAACGTCCATGTCTGGGAGCCATATATTAGAACAGGGAGTATACATTGATTGAAGACTCTTGTTTTTAGGTATTGCGAGTATTTTCTGTTCTTTAGAATATAAGACAGTTTTCCGAATGATGTCCAGGCCAATCTTATTCTTCTCTTGATCCCTTCGGTCTGATTTTCTTTATTTAATCTAGTCATTTGTCCTAGATATATATACTCTTTTACTTGTTCTATTCTTGTTTGTGCCACCGTAATTATTAGTTCTTCTTGTTGATTGGTCATGGTTTTTGTTTTACTGTAATTCATCTTCAGTCCTATCTTTGTCGATTCTCTATCTAGTTCCTCCATCATTCTTTGTAATTCTTCACTTCTTTCTGTTATTAATACAATATCATCAGCATATCGTAAGTGATTCAGATATTGCCCGTTTATGTTTATACCCAAGCCATCCCAGTGTAGTTGTTTGAACACATCTTCTAGCGTTTGGTTTAATAGCTTAGCTTGGTTGGGCGAGATGGTATCTCCTTGTCTTACTCTTCGGTTTTTTTTAATAGGCTCCGTTTGTTTCATTAGCTTAATTCTCGTTATTACCTTATTATATATATTTGTAATTAAGTCGGTATATCTGTAGCCTACTCTGCTGTTTTGTAGGGAATTCTTTACTGCCCAGTGTTCCACACTATCAAATGCTTTTTCGAAGTCAATAAATGCCATGTACAGCGGGATATGATATTCGTTAGCTTTTTCGGTTAATATCTTCATCGTTAAAAGATCTTCAAATGAATTAGGAGAGGTAATTAAATGTTGTAATGACAATAAAATTCATAAAAAAGAAAAAAGGCTGACCCATATACATAACTGTTATTTCACTCGCGGTTTCGATAATCGCCACAGATGCAGATTTCACTAGCGGCGGTTGATTGCGGATAAATTCGGGACATCTGTTATTTGCTGGTACACGTGTACACGTCACTGTTTACATTTTAAACTATTACACAAGAAGAAAAAAAGTTTTCTTATTACGAGAAGCGAAATCAAATTATATTTTAGCACGTGGTACTATATGGAAGGCTGTATCCCAGAGATATGTATTAGCAGGTCTAATGCCTTCAAGAGAAGAAAATAGATATATAATTATTTGTACTTCTGTTGCTTCTGGGAGTCAACACAAGAGAGAGATTCGCGGTACTTTTCACCACGCGGTAACTGGTGGTTATCACTATAAGACGATCAAACAGAGCCTCTGTTCTATTCGAGGTTCAAAGTCAGAGAGAGAGAGAGAGAGAGAGACAGAGAGAGAGAGAGTTTTCAATGTCTTAAAATGCCTGTACCTGGGTAGGGATAAAACTATGTACTAGGAATTAATATTCAAGATTGGACTAAATAATTATTTAAATTAAGGGTGGAATTATCGAATGATGCAGCAAAAAATAGATTATTTTTCATAGGTTCAAATTGAACACCACGTGACCAAAGAACTATATAATTACTTTAATGTCAAGTTGTTTAAGAATAGAAACGTTTGTCCGATGAGCTATCAAATGTATGCCAATATTCTTCTCAAACAGAACATCTCAAAGGAATAAATGTTTTAACGTTTTTGTGCACCAATAATCCAAGTTTCTGTCTCGTAGAGAAATGTTGAGCATACAAATGCATTCTACAACCTCATTTTGAATTTTTTAAAGAGATACATAGATCTATCTCTCCAAACTTTAGTTTGGCGACTCATCGCATTTTATCCATGCCAACGTGTCTTCTACATTCTGCTTCGCAGTTACTATCGTTGGTTATACTAATGGTATTTCTGCTAAGTAGTAACTCAGCTGAATTGTGTTGAATCTGTCTATGGACATTATTTTCGTCTTGTCTTTATTAATTTTAAAACTACCTTTAAAGCTTTTCATTACAACTCCTCTCAAGATATCTAGCATTTCTGGTTCATGTGCTGCCAGAACTGTAGTGTCATCAACAAATCTTAAATTTAAGATTTTTCTATCAGCCACCGACACATTCTTCTAAAACCATCCTCATGACATGGTTACCATCAATACTGAATAAGTCAGTTGTCAAACGCATCCTTGGCTAACCCCTCTCTCTGCTTTGAATTGTATTAAGAACCTCTGATGTAGTCGTTGACATATTGGACTGGTGCATGTTTTTAATAAGTGTCACCAGATGTATCGGTGTACCAATTTCAATGGATTAAAAATGTATCTATCTTACACAGTCGAATAACTTTTGGTAGTCAACGAAGCACTTTTTATTACAATAAGCCCGAGGCGTTCATGAAGATGTGAAGGCACTACATCGCCTTCTAGCGGCAGGTTTACTGCGGACATATAATGTGCACAACTAGGGTGTTTCTCTTTATTGCTAAAATCTGCAGTGGCTCTTTAAGAGAAAAATATAGGATGGGCGGATCCTTAAAAACTTTTGTAAAATTGATATCTTTATGTGAGTAAAACTAAGAATGCTAACAACTACATTTGAGTTTATTTGATTAGCAAAAATTTCTGTCGCATTTTTTACAGAAAATTTTTCGCTACGAAATTAAATGAAGTCACATTAAAACATTTTATAGACATTTATTATTTCAGTCGCGATACACTATCTCTTGTATTTTCCTAATTATTGAGGATCGTGATTTCCTATAATACTCCTAACAAATTTTTTCGATTGGTCTCTATCATCAGCTGATCTAAGAGTTCCGCAGAATGAGTTGTCCACCGAATTCTGAATTTGGTCGGACCATCTGGTTGATGACCGTTCTCTTAGTCTTCTCCCCTGAATGTTTCCAGAGACAAATAGTCTCTCTAAATTATCAACACCTCTGCGGACCACGTGTAGTCATTGAGACCATTGAGACACTTACATATGGGAAATTATAAAAATAATTTCAGAGTGTGTGGACTGTAGCATAGGATGTGATTCAAATGTATTAGGAGAGGTAGTTAAATGTTATAGAGAAAATATAGTTCATAAAAAAGGCTTACCCATATACATAACTGTTATGTCACTTACGGTATCGATAATCGTCACGTGCAGATTTCACTGACGGTGGTGTTGATTGTGGATAAAACCTGAATATCTTGTTTGTCTGTTCTTCGCGGATGCACATGTACACATCACTGTTTGCGTTTTAAATTATTGCACACGGAGAAAAACGTTTATTTATTACGAGAGACGGAATCAGAGCAATTTACGGAATTCTAGCAAGTGGTATTATACCGGTATCCAAGAGAGATTTATTAGCACCTTTATTGCTTGGACTGGATCAGATAGTCAATAATAATTGCAGTTTCTTCATTGGTTATATCCATGTAGATTTATCCATTTCTTTGTGATGGAAAATCCATTCATGATATTTAATTCTAAGCTTTGACTAATATCTTAGAATATCAATGGGAAAATCCCAATAGTTGGCTGTATACCATAGTTTAAAAAACCAATACAGAAGTAAAAACTTCGAGATGTATTCTGGTATAAAATCGTTTATTTAAAACTATAAAATGTCATGGATTGCAGAACGTTTTCGTTCTAAACAGAACATCTTCAGTGCCTAGAATGAAGTATTTCCACGTTAGTTTAAAGCAAAAGGTTAAAAATGTGACTGTTAAAATGAAAAATGTGGGAATACTTACATCCTGCCGAGTATTTTGAAACTAGCACACTGTAAATAGTGTTAACATCATCGTATATGGTTTACATAATGTAATATCTTAAAATGTTATGACTACAAGTCGATGTTAATAGATAAAGTGGAACACATGCTAAAAGGGTGCCATGGTTCCCTGCTCGAAGATGCTAGGTACTTGCCAATTCAATGGGCACAGACCAACTGAGAAATTAGGAAGTGGATATACAATTTGACAAGGGTGACATGACATGAGAAGATAAAGCCAATTTTTGGTTAAAGTTTCATTTGATTTTGGATTTTTTAATAAAATGCAAAGGTTTGTCTGCAAAAATAATTTAAATTATTTGAATAATAAAATCTACTGTAAAGTTTAAATTAGCAACTCTCTATTCCAGAATAACTTATAGATTCATTAAATTTAATGCAGATATATTACATGGTTTAAGTTGTGACGTCATCGGATGTGAAATGACGAGATGAAAGTTGAGTTTTGTTGAAACAAGGAAATACACTACATAATAAAAGATAATTAGACTTGCGTGGAAAAACAAAGCTAAACAAACCGAAAAAACCAGAATTTAAGAGTATTTTTATGTGATGAAATGTTGGTTGCCTAACAAGGCAAGCAGGCAACAGGTTGAAGGTAAACGGTAGAATATTGCGAGAAAACAGTATATATACAAAAGATGGCTATTTATTGTTTTGAATTTATTATTATACTATTGCAATGAACAATTATGTCTGTTAAAAGTTGGAAAATAATTGTTAACAAAATTAAATAACTAAAGATTACTGTTAGTGAGGTAGATATATGTGTGAAGGATATGATTGTATATAGTATTGTGAAATGAATAAAAGTATGTAATAATATAATAAAATTAAAACAAGATACATTACTTCCAATTCATTCAGTCCTTTCAAAACTACATAAAGATGAATTAGACTTTATGTCACATAGTATAATTTTATTATATTATTACATACTTTTATTCATTTCACAATACTATATACAATCATATCCTTCACACATATATCTACCTCACTAACAGTAATCTTTAGTTATTTAATTTTGTTAACAATTATTTTCCAACTTTTAACAGACATAATTGTTCATTGCAATAGTATAATAATAAATTTAACACAATAAATAGCCACCTTTTGTATATATACTGTTTTCTCGCAATATTCTACCGTTTACCTTCAACCTGTTGCCTGCTTGCCTTGTTAGGCAACCAACATTTCATCACATAAAAATACTCTTAAATTCTGGTTTTTTCGGTTTGTTTAGCTTTGTTTTTCCACGCAAGTCTAATTATCTTTTATTATGTAGTGTATTTCCTTGTTTCAACAAAACTCAACTTTCATCTCGTCATTTCACATCCGATGACGTCACAACTTAAACCATGTAATATATCTGCATTAAATTTAATGAATCTATAAGTTATTCTGGAATAGAGAGTTGCTAATTTAAACTTTACAGTAGATTTTATTATTCAAATAATTTAAATTATTTTTGCAGACAAACCTTTGCATTTTATTAAAAAATCCAAAATCAAATGAAACTTTAACCAAAAGTTGGCTTTATCTTGTCATGTCATGTCACCCTTGTCAAATTGTATATCCACTTCCTAATTTCTCAGTTGGTCTGTGCCCATTGAATTGGCAAGTACCTAGCATCTTCGAGCAGGGAACCATGGCACCCTTTTAGCATGTGTTCCACTTTATCTATTAACATCCACTTGTAGTCATAACATTTTAAGATATTACATTATGTAAACCATATACGATGATGTTAACACTATTTACAGTGTGCTAGTTTCAAAATACTCGGCAGGATGTAAGTATTCCCACATTTTTCATTTTAACAGTCACATTTTTAAACTTTTGCTTTAAACTAACGTGGAAATACTTCATTCTAGTCACTGAAGATGTTTTGTTTAGAACGAAAACGTTCTGCAATCCATGACATTTTATAGTTTTAAATAAACGATTTTATACCAGAATACATCTCGAAGTTTTTACTTCTGTATTGGTTTAATATCTTAGAGTTGTTAACCATGATTGTTTACTTTGTCAGGTCTATTTTTCCCCACTATGGGATTGCTTTCTCTTCTTCCGATTCTGGTGTTAAAGTCTCCTAGTAGGTATACAAATTTCTTTGTCCTGATTTATATTGATAAGAACGTCCCTTAGTTTTTAATAATTATTAGAATAAAGAAATGTCTCATAATATTTTTTGCGTACAAGGTATGTATGATCCTATAAACTTTAATATTTAACTTAATAAAGGGAATAAGTTTTTGGCTTTTGTTAGTTGTCTAATCAAAAATCAGCTCCTGTCCTAATAAACATTATTATTCTTACCCTTTACGGTATCTACCCTTCCATTGCAAAAGGTCAAGGGAGGCCAAACCAACCGTTGAAATAGTTTCATTAACAGAGACCTCTACCCCTAAACCGTTGATTGCGGAGGTGGAGAAGATAATATCCGAATATGTAACGTATACTGACAATATTTTGTCATAATAAACATGCATTCAACTTTAATATAATTTAGTACACTGAATATAGTTCTTCTATTATATCTTTGCATATGCCTGAAATTATTTACGAATTACTTTGTATACTATGTCTCTTTATCTAATCACAGGAACTAGTATCGCAAAATCAAGCAGCTTGTCCATAGAAACCACAATAAGTTAAACAAAGGTAAACAATAGTACACCAGGGAAATAAGGCAAAAATATACCATGTTAGGGACACATAAGCAGCCAGGTTGCAAATGGGTTTTTTGGGTACTATATATCTAATACATTATAAATACAAAAATACCCGTCACAGTTTGGACGACAAATTTAGTTATTAACAAATAAGGGTCAAAAATGAGAGATTTTTCATTTAAATCGCTACAGGTAAAAATAGGGTAATTAAATGTCTTATTTATAATATTTTTTTAGCAGATGAGCCAAGGTTTAAAATACCGTTTTTTGAATTTTGGTCCGATTATTTGTTGCTTCGGATATTGCAAAATAAAACTAAAATTTCGAAAATAAAAAATTTGCTATAACTTTTGCGAAAATGAATTTAGGACTTTCATGTTGCACGAAAAGTTAGTCAATCAGTCCATACAATGCACAACAAATTTTAAGACGATGCGTCAATTAGTTTAAATTTTATTCAATTTGTTTATCCCAAAGAGCTTTTTTTCGCAATGTTATTGTTCAGAAAATAATAATGATACAGCAATTACGTGAAAACAACATGAAAGAAGAATAGTCACATTTTCAAAGCATTTACAAAAAGCGTTAAAAAGTAATTTTTATCACTCAGAAAACATTTTGCTAAAATAGAGTCATTTTTGGCGTATAAACAATTTGAATAACTTTGTTAATATTGACTGTAGGCTAAAACTACAATAGAATTTGAAAAACTATATTTTTATACAAATTTTCAAAGAAAAACTGTTCATCTAGGTTAATTACGGTCAAAGTTAGCCACTTTTTTTACTTAATTGACGACTACTTTGTTTATAACAATTAAGCAACCTAACTAGAGCCATTTTAAAGTTGAAGATATATAGGTTATGTGTAAAAGTTTGAGTAAACTTTGAAAATCAACAGAGTGGTTATTAAAGCTTTAAAAATGGCGTCCGAACGAAATTAATTCGTGGTCGGTGGAGGGGAATTACTGAAATACGTGCACTCAAAAAATAAAACTGATTCTGCAAACATATGCTGCGATTAACATCGCTGGAACTTGTTGATGGATTTTGATCATAATTTTTTAATTTGTGTGTACTCGTAGTTTTATAGAGTACGTTATGTACACACAACCCCACCTAACATTACAAAATGTTAGGGGGAACTCCCCTTATCACTCAGGCATATGAAAAATAGATTACGATCAATTCTAAGACCTGCCGAATATACACATATAATTTCATAAAAATCGGTCAAGCGGTCTCAGAGGAGTATGGAAACTAACACTGTGACAGGAGAATTTTATATATGTAAATATATAGATGGCTATTAACAAATAGGAGTTGGTGATAGAAGAGTGAAAATTAAGGGTTGTATGTATTTTTTATTTCTACATCATATAAAATTAAGGTAGATAATTTTGTGCAAAAAAATAAAAAAGGATGTCAGGGGGCAACCCCCCTTATAACTTATGGGTATAAAAAATAGATTAAAACCTCTTCAATGTCCTACAATATAAACGTGTAAAATTTTTAAAAAATCGGCCAAGCCGTTTCGGAGTAGTATGGTAACTAACATTGTTACAGGAGAATTTGATGTACCTATATAGAAGTAACTGCGAATTAAATAATAAAAGTGGCTAACTTTAAACCTAACAACCTAGACAAAAAGTTTTTTTTTCTGAAAATTTGTATAAAAATACCAGCTTTTGGAATCCTAAAATAGATTTACTCTATAGTCAATATTAATAAGGGTATTCAAATTGTTTAAAAGCCATAAAAGCCAAAAATGGCTCTATATTACTATAGTTTTTTCGTAGTGATAAAAACGACTTTTAATGATTTTTTTCCACACTTTAAAAACATAACTATAATTATTGCAGGTGGTTTCCACAGAATTGCTATGTCTTTATTATTTTCTGAACAATAACATTGCGAAAAAAAGCTCTTTGCGATAAACAAATTGAATAAAATTTAAACTAATTGACGAATCGTCTTAAAAATTTTTGTGCATTGTGTGAAATGTTTGATTCAACTTTTCGGGCAATATGAAATTCTTAAGGCCATTTTCGCAAAAGTTATAGCACATTTTTCAGTTTTGAAATTTTAGTTTTATTTTGCACTTTCCGAAACAAGAAAGGATTGGACCAAAATTCAAAAAGTACCATTTTAAACCTTGTTTCATCTACAAAAAGGAGAATAGTATAAATAAGATATGTAATTACCCTATTTTTACCTGTAGCGATTTAAACGATCAAACTGCCATTTTTGACCCTTATTTGTTAATAACTAAATTTCTCGTCCGAACTGTGACGGGCATTTTTGTATTTATAATGTATTAAGTATATAGTGCCCAAAAAATTCATTTGCAATACCTTTGCTTTAATACCTTATTTATTATGAATGTTGACATTTATCATTTTCAGTGACAGTGACATTAGCGCAATTATTGTTGTATTTGCATTTATTGTTTAGTGGGTTTTTCATATTATTTAAAATGTTAGCCTTTGTAGGTACATGTTATTGTAATTTTTATTTTCAAACATAATAATTGTTTGCTCTAACTAAAGCCTAACTGTTGCTCTCTTAATTTTATTACTTCCAGTACAGCTCCCGGAATGAACCATAGCCGACTAGAAACGCTGTCGACTGTCGTACGCACACCTAATACGCGAGCGGCAGCAACCCCTAAAATTACGTTATTAACACCACGAAAATCAACTTTAAGGTGAATGACCAATTTTGGTGATTCCTTATGTTTTCGAGGTCGCTGAATCTGAATATGAAGTTTAGTTTTATCTAGAATTGGTGAAACATGTTTAAAAATTTAATTTTATGCAAAAATGCGAAAAATCAATTTTGATGATTTTTCATCTTTGCCTCCCTGTATCTTTGGTCGCTGTAAATATTTTTTCTCTTGAAAATTTTACTGTGTAATCTTTGAAATATTTCTATAACAACGAGCTTTATACGAAATGTGTATACAAATTAAAAGAAGTGTTGTTAGCAGTCGAGTACGAGAATTCAAGCAATACGGTTGGATTTTGTGTTCGAGAGAACTGGTTACGGTTAGTTACAAAAACGTTTGGTATTTGGTGTTGTGAATATGACTAAAAGTGATGAAACGGTCCCACCAGATAGAGGAAAACAAGATGTAGAAGAGAACAACACGGAAATGATGATGACGGACGAGGAAGGTAACAGGAACAAGAGAAAAAGAGAGGAAAATAATCAGGTTGAAATACAAAATAATGACAAATCTAATAATAGCAAAATAGGGGTAAGTACACCTAATACTAATATATCTGAAAGGCCAATTAATTTTTATTCTGCTGCGGATGCCGGTCCATATTATGTATTCGTTCAGAATAACCACGGCCAGATCGGGAGGCTTCACCGTATTGGATCTGCGAGGGTGATTATGGGAGCGGTCCCAGAAATTAAAAATAATATTCTAAGAATGGATGTGGTAGGTATTAACAAAATCAAAGTTGAATTAAATTCTTACAGTAGCGCTAATTTATTAATAAGGTCAGAAAAGTTGAAAGAAAAAGGATACGAGGCGTATGTACCCACATTTTTTACCCAAAAAAAAGGAGTCATTAAACAAGTTGATATTGAATTATCAGAATCGGAATTAGGCCAGATCATTAAACCTAAATTTGGAAATAATTTTGAAGTTTTATATGTAAAACGAATGAAAAGAAAAAATGGTGAACAAGAAATCATTACACCGACAATTATTGTTACATTTAAAGGACAAATGATCCCATCACAAGTAATTATAGAAAAACTTATTTATGATGTCGCCTCTTTGCTTCAATAACGTGACAAGTCCAAAAACTCAATTTTTTTTTATTTGTTAATTAAAACCGCCGTGTCAAACTATATTTTCTCCCAAAACGCGGTATCTATTCAGTGAGTAATAGTAAATGTATGAGGAAAAGAGACAGCGGAACGGTACTTCATTGCGATGTCACGCTATCTCTTTCTTCAGAGTGCTTTGTTTCAAAAACGAGACAGAGACAAGCCAGTTGTTACTTAGCACGCGAAGTGGAAGGTGCACTAGTTTTTCGACAAGAACGTGATATCACGACGATATTACATTGTGATTGCAAAGGTATGTATTCATTCAATATTATTTTTTTATTCTATAGTGTGGTATGTGTATTTTAAAACAGTGTTGTTGAAAAATGTCCGTGGAGTGTGAATTGGTATATATCTTCGTGTCACACTGTTGCTGAAAATATATAAACTTTGCTTTGTGTTATCTAAGGATACCACCTTGTATATGATAAAAGTTTTCCCAGTACAAAAAACAAGTTCAAGTTACATACTGATGTTTCGTTCTTCCAGAAAAAAACAATATTTTTATGGAGAATATTTTTTAATATAACATTGTTTATACTAAAATAAATAACTAGTATGTACTTATTTTTTCAGATGGAATCGAGATCTAAGAGGATCCTTGATCTTGCAATGGCAACCGAGAATTCGAACATTCCCGTTCTAATGACTAGTACAGGTATGTAAGTTTTAGTTATCTACGAAGTATTTAGGCACCCATTAGACGATAGGTTTTTTTTTCATTCATCGCTGATTCTGTCTACGATTGACCGATAACTTGAGTAAAATTTAAATATAACTGTGTTATATCATTTATATCTGTGTTAGGTAGGATATGCCTAACAGGTTTGCGTATATGGTTGTTATTACTATTATCTTCTGTTTTATTCTTATGTTGTATTATATATCTAATATTATTAAATTTTACGTACCGTTTTTTAGATAATGGCACAACATTAAACATACAAAATTGAACTTCAAACATAGAGGACTCATTGTTAACAGAAGAAAAAGTTGACTTATCAGTTCCCAATCGTAGTCGTTGTGATTCGACTAGCAGTAGTTCCTCTAGTAACTCATCAACCAGCTCATTAAGCTCTTTCAGTGAAGGTAATTTTATGTATGCAATTAATGTTCATTTCAATGTAATCAAAAGCATTTCATTTTTTTACCTAATTCTAGTAATATTCTATTCAATGTAATTAAAAGCATTTCATTTTTTTTACCTAATTCTGGTAATATTCTAACCATCATTTTCTTTACAGACAGCGACGACTCCGTAAAAGACCCAGATTATGAAGATGTAGAACTAAGACATCGTAATCGAAGAAATGCTTCATGCTCTGACGAAGAAGATTTACCTGTTAGCACAAGAAATCAAGACAATATTTTATGTGAAATTGTGAATTTGCTACCTAGGGAAGACCATGAAATGATACTTAATAACCTTAAACAAATACAAAGTGAACCGTCTGATAAGGAAAATATAAGCGCCTCTCAACAGAAGTTAACAAATCCAGATTGTAGTCCAAATAAAATAGGAAAGAAAAGGCGAAGACAAGAAGATAATTCGCAAGAAAACGTAGTAAAGAAACTGAGAAATTGTGGAAAATCTTACCAAACACTAAAGGCAAATAAAACCATTCCAGAACGTACATTGAAACCACCTTGCAGAGAAAATTGTGCTTTCAAATGTCAGTCAAATATCACAGAGGAGCGACGTTTGCAATTATTTAAAGAATACTGGGATGTAGGAAACATCGAAAAACAGTGGTCATTTATCGCAAACAGTGTTGAAGCAGTCGTTCCAAAATATCGTTACGTTAAAATGGATGCCGATGGGAACGTTGCACCTTCTCGTGGCAATAACAACGCTTTCTTTTTAACTGTTGCTGGTGTAAAGACTAGAGTGTGTAAACTGTTTTTTAAAAATACTCTATCAATTAATAACCGACCTATTGAGACGGCCTTAAAGAAGAAAAATAGAGACAGCAACATTTCAGCAATGAAAGATAATCGAGGACGTCATGAAAATAGATATAAGATAGATGAAAGCATAAAAATGGCGTTAAAACATTTATAGAATCAATACCGAAAATTGAATCTCATTACATAAGAGCCAACTCAAAAAGACATTACATTGATGGCAGCAAAGCAATTACCGACTTACACAGAGACTATGTTACAAAGTGTAAATCACTAAATGTACCTTTTGCCACATATTTGATGTTCTACCGTATATTTACTCAAGATTTCAACATATCATTTTTTGTTCCTAAAAAAGACTTGTGTGATGTGTGTGAAGGTTATAAAAATAGCACCGAGGAAGAGAAACTACCAATAAAAGAGAAATACGAAACACATCAAAGTGAGAAAGTTCTCTCACGTATAGAGAAAGAGAATGATAAAAAAGACAATACAATTCTGGTCGCAGTGTATGACTTGCAAGCAGTGTTTCAATGCCCCAAAGGGGAGATCTCGGTCTTCTACTATAAATCAAAATTGAATATTTTTAATTTAACCATACACAACATTCAGAATAACTGTGTTGAAAGCTATGTTTGGGATGAGTCAAACGCCCATAGAGGTGTGAATGAAATCGGTACATGTGTTTACAAGTATCTTAAGAAAGTTTCAGAAACAGCCAACAATTTGGACGTTGTGTTCTATTCTGATAATTGTGCAGGCCAGCAAAAAAATAAATTTATGATCTGTATGTATTTATACGCATTAAAAACAATTGAAAATCTTAACTCAGTAACGCATAAATATTTGATAAAGGGGCACACCCAAAACGAGGGAGATTCTGCTCATTCTCAAATTGAGAGAGAAATTAAACGTCAATTAAGATCCGGCCCTATGTATACACCTGACGCATTTATTGGTGCCATAAAGGCTGCAAGGAAGAAAAGCGAGCCCTTCCATATTAATGAAATGTGTTTCGCCGATTTTTTGGACTTGAAGAGCTTATGCAATCAAATGAAGTTTTCTTTACTGAATAATGAAAATAATGAGACAGTAAAACTAGCAGGTTTAAAGGTGATTCAACTTAAAAAAAGCGAACCCGATACTATGTTTTTTAAAAATTCATACGCTGACAAACAATTTAAGAAAGCTACAATTATTAATAAAAAGAAAAAGAGCAACAATTTGGAATTGAGAGATGCATACAGCGCAAAACCAGGTATGCCCCATAAGAAAAAAGCGGATCTCATGGATTTGGTTAATAAAAACCTAATTCCAAGATATCACAGGCAATTTTATGAATCATTGTAGTTTTAAAAGTCACGTGTTTTTGCTTGTTTTGACAATATTTTGAGTGTTACATTTTTGTAATTTAATGAAATTAGTTCGTTTAGAATTTAAGCTTTTACGCAGTATTAAATAATTTTTAGAAATAGTTTTAATTTAAGAATTATTGCACTTTAATTTCGCCTTGTAATTCTAATATTGGTTGTTATAGTTACACTTTTTCAATAAAGAACATATTCTCAAATCTATAGTCTTTTATTTCGACGTTTGTTTATTGAATAACCCAGTAACATAACAAAAATAATATTATCAACAACGTGACAAGTCAGTTTGTAACATTCATCTTATTACATTTTTGCAGGAAAAGTGTGACATATTATAACATTTTTCGTAAATATGCAAATTTTTCGCTGAATTTATTATATCATCAAGCCTACCTCACATTTTCACAGACGTAAATAGTTAACACTTATAGTTAATATTAGATGGACTATAAAAATGCATTGATTTGGAGACAATAATTTTTTGTAAGTTAAAAAGGAGGCTCCTGTAAAATTGTACTTTTTAACTTAACACCTTATTGAAGCAAAGAGGCGATGTAGAAATCTATATTCCAAGGGTCGTTCAATGCAATAAATGCCTACGGTACAACCACGTTGCTGGCCAGTGTAGAGGAAGGGTGAGATGCGTATTTTGTGGGGGTGAACATGAAGCCGATGAGTGTGACCAAAAGGAAGAACCAAAATGTGTTTTATGTGGTGGAAATCATGCAGCAAAGGATAGAAAAAACTGTAATGAATTTTCAAAACAAAAATTGGTTAAGAAAATGATGGTAACTGAAAACATTTCATACACAGAAGCTAAAGATAAATACGAAAACAGCTACGCAACCGTAGCCAAAAATAAACGAGACAGTCCATATTATACAGCGGTCATAAATAAAAAAAGGCGTATTGAAAACAATAACAATAGATCAGGTTATTCAGAAGAACATAAAAAAATTATTGAAATTCCAAGGTCATCAGCTTCAGTGGAATTTGAACAATATACAAGCATACCAAATTATAGATGCCAGGCCGAAGAGACACAAAATATAAATCAAGAAATGAAGGACTTCATGTTACACATGATTAAGAATATTTTACAAAAATACTTTCAAGTTTCACCAGATCAAAAATTGTTAGAGTCACTTAAAATAGATGTAAACCAGAGTCTTATATCGCAATTTTCTTAGTTTTACAATATAATACTAGATCTATAGTTCATAATAAGGGAAGCATAGAAAAATTTCTGTTAGACAAAAATATTTCCTTAGCTATTTTATGCGAAACTTGGTTAAAAAAAGAATATAAATTTTCTATTAGTAATTTTAATATTTTTAGACATGATAGAGAGGATGGATTTGCTGGCTCTGCCATATTACTAAAAAAATCATATGCATTCAGTAAAACTAAACCTTTTTTCAGAATAAATGACTTAATGTGTGTGTCTATTAAAATATTATTAGACAAAAATACTCAAATTAATATATATTCTATATATGCTAAACCAAATTTAAAAATAGGTGAGAGGGACTGGACTAAATTTTTTGAAAGTCTCGAAAAACCTTTTATTGTGGCAGGTGATTTTAATTGCCACCATAGTGTGTGGGGTTGCGGAAGGACTGACGTAGCTGGTAATAATTTACTCGCGGCAATAGAAAATACCAATTTAGTAATTCTTAATACTGGAGAGGAAACTTTGATTTCTACTCCACAGCAAGTTCATAAATCAGCAGTAGATATATCACTTTGCTCTAATGGAATTGCTACACTTTGTAATTGGAGAGTTGAACAAGTCTCTTTAGGGTCTGACCATTTACCTATTATAATTGATATATTTAATAACATAAGTGTAGATAAAAATGTAACAAATAGTCAAAAATATAATTTTAATAAAGCAGATTGGATGTTGTTTTCTCATATAGTAGAAAAAAACACAATAAAAAATGATAAAATTTCTTATGATCAATTTATTGAATATATACTTAATGCAGCGGATTTCGCTATACCATTAAAGAAAACAATAACCAACGCTAAATTTAATAAACATTGGTGGAACCAAGACTGTACAAATATGATGAACTTGAGAAACGAAGCTCTTTTACGTTTAAAAAGAAATACAAACATAACAAATTTTATAGAATTAAGTAAGATAGAAGCACAGACAAAAAAAATTATAAAACAAAGTAAAAGAGCTTCGTTTAAAGATTTTTGTGCTAAAAAACTGAATAGAAACACTCCGTTAACCTCAATATGGAGTTATCTTAAAAAGTTGAAAAATACCTATAAAGAACCTGTTAGCAAGATAACTGAAGGCGACTGGAACGAAGTCTTCCTAGATAGAATAGCGCCAGCTTGGGCTGAGGAGGATTTAGAACATATATGGAGATTAAACGATGAGAGACAAAAAAATCACAAAGAAGACACTTTGTTAAAGCAATTCACCATAATGGAATTGGAGGATAATCTAAGTTCCCGTAAAAATTCTGCTCCCGGGTTAGACGGTATATACTATAATATGCTGTCTAACTTGCCCAAAAAATGTAAATACATTTTGCTAGATATCCTTAACTCAATTTGGGAAACTCAAGATTACCCAAGTAGTTGGAAGAGGTACGTAGTGGTTCCAATCCAGAAACCAAATAAAGAACCCCATTTATCAGATTCATACAGAGGAATCTCACTAGCATCATGTGTTTTAAAAACTTTGGAACGCATGATAAAAAGAATATTAGAATCTTGGTTAGAAATTAATAAGAAGCTCCCAGAGTATCAATTTGGCTTTCGCAGGGGACACTCCACAATGGAAAATATAGGACACTTAGTAACAGATATCAACACCTCCTTTTCAAATTCTAAATCAGTAGTTGGCCTCTTTGTAGACATAGAAAGTGCCTATGACAATGTAAACCTAAAAATTTTATTTAATCAGATGAAAAATATCGGTCTTAATATTGATTTTGCTAAACGAATTATAAAATTATACAGTAACAGAACAATTTCATTAAGAATAGGAAATAAAATAATAGGTGAAAGAAAAGTTAACATCGGTATTCCACAAGGCAGTATTTTAAGTCCCACACTATATTTGATATACACAGCCGAAATCGAAAACAAAGTTCAAAATTATGTCAAAATATTAGAATACGCAGATGATATCATAATTTACAAAGACGAATGCGAAATCCCCTTCGGAAGCAATATGGTAGAGAAAGCGTATAGTGAATTAAAAAGCTGGTGCAATTACATAGGTTTAAATATTTCTAGTCAAAAGACAAGGCTAGTTATTTTCTCCAGAAAACGGCAGATACAGAATTCAGTAACAATCAAAGATATTACTTTTCAAGTTCAACCATCGATTAAACATCTTGGAATTATTTTAGATAGGAAGTTGCTATGGAAAGAACATATAGAACACATAGTAACAAAAACAGAAAAGGGCGTAAACGTATTAAGAGCAGTAAATGGTTGTAACTGGGGAGCAGACCCTAACATTGCTCTTCTGTTATATAAATCATACATTAGATCCATATTAGACTACGGTTCTATATTCTATTCACAAGCTGCGAAATGCCACCTTCACAAACTCGACTGTATAGTAACTAAAAGTTTAAAAAAATGCATTGGAGCCATGATGAGTACACCAAATTCTAATTTAATGATTGAATGCTGCGAACCACCTCTGGAGTTAAGAAGAAAATACTTAACCGAGAAATTTCTATGGAAAATTGTTTCTAGAAACAGTAATTTAATAAAAAAAATTCATCAACTTTTTATATCAGATCTTACCAGTACATACTGGAAAAGTAAAAAATCTTTATTAATAGTAGAAGCTTACAACCAATATTTGAGTATTAAAGAATTAGTACATACTACCGATATATTACCATATTTTGAACTAAATTCAAAAGATATTATTAACATTGAACCAATTTTCTTTAGGGATTATTCTCAATTTCCTCAACTCATTCGAAACCAATTATTTGTATCAGATGTTAATGATCAAGTACTTAACAGTTATCAGTTATATACTGATGCCTCAGAAAAAGATAATAGAGTAGCGTGTGGAGTTTGGGATCCAAATATCGAATATAAAGTAACAAAAAGATTAAATGAACATTTCTCAATATACTCCGCAGAATTGACAGCTATTTTTGAGGCATTATTATATATAGAAACTAACTGCCATCAAGAAAATTTCATTATTTTTTCTGACAGCAGAAGCGCCCTAGAAAAATTAAATAAACTCCACAATAAAACCAATTTAAATTATATTGAACTAAATATAGCCAAAAAAACTATGGAATTAACGAACAGTGGAAAAAGCATAAAACTAGCATGGATTAAAGCGCACTGCGGTTTGAAACATAATGAAATAATCGACAACTTAGCAAAAGGGGCCCTAAATGTAAATTACATTAGTAATTATAAATGTACCACATCAGATTTAAATATATTTTCAAAAAACCAAGTGAAGCAGGAATGGGAAAGTTGGTATAGTGAAAGTCACAAGGGAAAATTTTATAGAAACTTACAAAGTTCTATTCCTTCTTCTACTTGGTTCAAAGAGGGCATTTTCGAAAAAGCATTCGTCAAAACGATTTGTAGATTAAGATTTAATCACACTTTGGTTCCATCACATCTTTTTAAAATTAAATCAAGGCAAGATCCTTTATGTGATTGCGGTGAAATCGGAACAACGGAACATATGATCTTAAATTGTAACACCATACAGGATAAGGTACAACATTTAAATTATGAATTGAATAAATTCAAATGTACTAAAAATCCATACAATCTTGCCCAATTATTTATATCTAAAGATATAGAAGTATATAAAACACTGTATAAACACATTTGTAATATAGGTTTAAAATTGTAAATTATATGTATATATTTGGAAAAAAAATAAAAAAAAAATTAATAAAAAAATAGAAAAATAAAAAAAAAATTAAAAAAATAAAAAAAAAAAAATTGAAAAAAAAAGGATAAAAAAATAGAATTAAAAAAAATTTAATTATATCAATAGGTAGAAGTTTTCCATCCGCAAGGTTGAATTGTGGATACTTTTGGCGCCAATTGATTAAGAAAAAATATATACATAAGAAAAAATATAATATATAAAACCAAACACTTTTGTTAACCACAATAAAAAAAAATTAAAAAGAAATTATAAAGTGCAGCAATTCATGAGCTCAAAATATAAAAATCGGTTAGGCGAATGAATCCAGTAATCCGCAGTCATTTTTTTCAACCACACACACACACACAAGTGTTGTTAGTTTTTAAACATTTTGTCGTCAGATTTCGTTAGTTTCATGTTTACTTAAAAAAGTTTAGTGACAAACTTTTTAGCTTATAATTTTAACCAACACAGCAAAAAAACATAATTCATGAAGAAGTTTTCTGCAAAAAATTTTAAATTAAAATTTGCAATAGGAAAAAAGTTATGTGACTTTATATACGAGCGGCACACCACAAAAAACGGTTATTTTTCGAGATAATGTGTGGTGTGATGACCACGGTGTGGTGAATGGCTAATGTTGGTCACACTTTATGTTTTTGATGGTGCTGAAAAGGAAAATTGGGTTTATTTTGAATTTTACAAGGGGAAACATTGGCAAAATGGCAATTTTACCCTAAAAATAAAAAAAAAATGAAATCACATAGTTTGCGTTTAATAACTCTGTTGTATTTTAATATTTTTTTCTGTAATTTTTATAGTAGGTATATATTTATTACCATTCTGAAGAGAATGGTACCTGCTTCAATCTTTCTGTCTCATTATAATAAAAGTTATGAATTGTTTAAAGTGGAAGGTGCAGAATCCTGAATTTCAAAGTTTAATCGCAAAAGTTGAGTTACAAAATTGCTAATTTAGCTTTTTAATCAAGTTTATGTTAAAATATAGGGCACAAAGAATAAAATGTTTTATAAAAACAATAATACAACTTTTAATTTTAAGAAAAACGTGATTTCATTTTTTTTTATTTTTAGGGTAAAATTGCGATTTTGACAATGTTCCTCCATCTAAAATTCAAAATAAACCTTATTTTCGTTTTCACCACTATCAAAAACATAAATTAACACCAAAATTAGCCATTCACCACACCGTGATCAGTATCTCCAGAAATAAGCGTTTTTTTGGAAGAGTACCACTCGTCTATAAAATCATATAACTTTTTCTTATCGCATATTTTAACTTGATATTTTCCAGAAAACTTCTTCATGAATGACGTTTTATTGCTGTGTTGATTAAAATTATAAACTAAAAAGTTTGTTACTCAACTTTTTTAAGTAAACATGAAACTATGAAACTAACGAAATCTGACGGCAAAAGGTTTAAAAATCAGTAACCCCTCTTTTAATTTGTTTATACATTTTAGGCAAATCTCGTTGTCATCTAAATACTCGAAAGATGATACAGTAAAATTTTCAAAAGGAAATATTCACAGCGACCAAAGATACAGCGGGGTAAATATGAAAAATCATCAAAATTTATTTTTCGTATTTTTTGCATAAAATTTGATTTTTGAATATGTTGTACGAATTCTAAACAAAAATAAACTTCATATTCGGATTGGTCGACCTCGAAAATATAAAGAATGACCAAAATTTGCCATTTACCTATCATTGTCGCTTTTTCAATTTCTATAGGAGTGTGCCGCTTAGCCTACAATAAACTCTACAGTCTCTACACAGACAGGATTTCTCTCACCAGTCATGGTTCGCTCCTGGAGCTGTATGTATTTTTTACCTTAATGAGACAACTAATATTTTCTAGCCTAAAAATTGTGATTACATTGACAGTACAAATCAATGATATTATTACATATCGACGAACGTTTCACTTAAGGGCCGGTTGTTCGAACGCTAATCAAGAAGTTGATTATAATCAAGCAGTTTATTGTAATCAATTTTCTTGATGGGAATCAAATCGAGACATCAAAAATACATGTAAAACACTAATCATTCATTGATTGTATTTAAAGCAGTAATTAAAATATAGCCGCAGCTCTTAAATTATTAAAAATTGCTTATTATTATTATTGATTTGTAAGTAAAAACAAGAAATTAACACCAGAAAGAGTTTAATTATGGTTTATTTCAAATTAAAACCAAAATAATAAAATAAATCAGTCAACATAACCTCAAAATGTGACATCTGTCAGAAGTACGCTTAATCAAATTTAACTTTAATTAAATATTTGATAATGATCAGTGGATTCCATTTTTTATTAGCGTTCGAACAACCGGCCCTTAATGTTTTGATTTAACTTATTTGAAAATGAATCATGACGTTTGTGCAAGGATATAATGGAACAACTACTATATTTTATTTAATTTAATTACTTCATCTCAGTGACCCTACTTAGGGCAAAGATTCAGTCAACTCCCGTTTATCCTTGGGGTTGACTGGTTGAGTGGCAAGGTTGTCGCGAATAAGCCGTAACTGGAAGTCAAATATATAAATGCAAAAAATAGAAATGTAGTTAATTCTCTCCCCCAGGAACTGAGTTCATTAAACTTATAGGGACAGGCAGTTCAGTTTTATCTTCTCCAACTGCTACTTTGATAACAATTTGCTCCATGACTTTCTTGATCTTCTTCAACTTCAACTTCAGTTTACGACTTCCTGTAGCGTTGCTGCAGGACGTAATCGTGATCCGTTCTTTGCTGGATTTATCCTCCTCTGTCCATAGGTCCAGCCAGCTGGACAATGTTTACTATTAATTTATTACACGGTGACTATTCGGGTTGGGCATCGCTGCGTCCTATATTGCAGCATATTGGACTTCCTACTTATCCGTCAAATTTACTCGTTTAAAAAATTTGACAACAGCGCCTACTTCGGTAGTTTGTTGTTACATGTGGTGAAACTTTTTAAGTTATGATGTTGGCTCCACAAAAATACAGTAAGTTGTAGTGTTTTTCTGTACTTTAAAGTTTTGATTGTTTTTAGTGTATGTTGCTTGATGATTGGGCGTATTTGTGGTAAATATATATTTGAAAATAATTACAACTGGACACGTTAGCGGTCCTCTAAACTTTTTGTCCAGCATTTTGGACATTGGCACTTAGTTAGCAAAATATGTTACCATGCTCACGTTTTTTTAAGTTTAGTTACAGATAGTAAAAGGATATTGATGGGAAGTGCATTGGAGGCTATTTTGACAGATAACGATTTTTTCGTCAGTGAAGATAGCGATAATGATCAAAGTAAATCGATTTACAAGAATTTAAGCTGTATGTTGGAAGGTCATTAGCTCTAGGTGGTAAGCCTGCAAGTGGGAGATAAGGTAGTGCGTCTATTTCAAGAGAACCGGAGACATATGAAGATGAAGTGCCCATAATTCCTGTAAAAAGATCTACAGTTTTCCAGTTAGCGCCTATAGATGTGAGAAAAACCAGTCATGATCATTTGCCAATATTCTCTGTCAGCAATAGAAATTCTTATCGCGTTACCTAAACCTCTTGGATGCACTAAGAAGACGAGATTCTTTTGTACAAAATGCAAAATATATATGTGTATTTCTCCTGAACCAGAATGTTTTTTCAGTTTCATACTTAAATTATGAAAGCTAAGTCCTGATGTCCATTATGCTGGACCTGTCATATTATGTCTGTCAAATAATTTTTTTATAGTTTTTATAGATTTTCGTTTATTGTTTTCACAAATGAGGAGAGAAAATAGAGAATATTGTTAAAATACTAAAAACTTTTTCTTGGGGCTGAAGAGGTTAAAGCCTCTTGGTGTCCTGCTTTATCTATACTTGCAAAAGCTAGATCGGCACTATAATAAACATAGAATAGATCAAACACTAAAAAACAAGAGCTCCCATTGCAAGATCTAAATCCACCTTTAATCAGATTAAAGTCTTATTCAAAAATCACAATCCCTCTCTTGGTATGAAAGTAGGTACGCTGCGATATTATCTTCTGTTTTGTTTTATAGTGTTAAATCGTGGACCTTAAATGAAGACATATGCAAGAGATTGGAAACGTTTGAGATGTGGATATATCGGAGAATACTTAAGTAATATGTAATAAAATAAATATAAATAAATGGCTAAATATACTATGAAGATTGAAGAGAAACCGACAGGTACTAAACACTATTAAATCTCGAAATCTACAGTGTAACGCTACAAACGTCACATCTTTGATATTTTATTTTTAAATAATTATTTTACCTTATTTCCTTTAATATTTCATTAATAATTATCTTCTTCTATTTGGTTTACCCATTTACCCCTTTAAAAATCAGTTGGCGCCCGTTCTATAATAGGCAACCCTATTTACATTGTATCATCTCTTGTATTCCATGTTCGTTATTTCAAATTTCGGTCCAAGGTTCGTTGTCATGTCATTTTAATGACAGTGACAGCCCCCGTATCTCATTCTCAAAATGGAGGTGGAAATGCTTTAAAAGGCAGAGCAGCTTCAAAAATAAATGATTTTATTTCAACAAATCATCTTCCTCTTGGCTTTTTGTGAATAAAATCCACTTTCTCCTTTCGGGAGCATGAAGCCCATCGCCGGCGATGCACCAGATGGCTGACAACCTAAACAATGATGCATCTCTAGACAGACAACAGCACCCAACATCTCAGACACCACTAAGACCGTAGCTGCAGCGACCTAGGGCCATAACACCTGCCCAGGTCTACAAGTCGACAGCAGTACCATACGACCATCAAGAAGATACCATCAGCTACCAAAAGCCATAAATATAATCCAGAATTGTTAGATTTTGGCAAGAATTTGAATACATTTGTTAATGCAATTTACTAAGTCATATTTTTATTATATCTTTATAAACAATAAACATGATTAGTTAAATATTGTTGTTTTGTTAGGACAAGACGAACACACACCTGAGTGACTGAGCTAAGCTAAGGGTGTAGCGATGGCTATCTTGGTTAGTTGAGGTAATATTTTCGAATATTATTTCAATTAGCTGGGTAGTCCATCGCCTACTCGTTACAACAGTACTTCGGACACAATATGTGAACTGAATCCAGATATGCCCTTCTAGAAGTAATGCCCTTCGAGAAGAAGATCATCCTGGTTAAAGAACCTCAAAACCTGGTACAATACAGCATATAAGCAGCTTTTCCGTTTTGCTGCAGATAAAATAAGGTTTGACATTATTATCGTCAACATTCGTCCCGGATAGACACATCAAAAAGAAGATTGCAAGAAGAAATAATTGTAATCGTGATAGATTTTGTAATTTCAAGAAAAAATTATGGTCAGATCATTTGCAGAAAGCCGGTGACACGATATTATCTGAGTCCGAAAGAGCAATCCACAGTAGAAGTCCGTGGAAAGAGATATAGTCGAGGCATTGAAGGAATGAGGTGTCGATTTTTTTGCAGTAAGACGGATTTTAATGCGGATTGGTGCGTTGGATTCGTGAGAATGTCAGGAAACTTTGTGAACTAATTTAATGAATAAGAAATCTCAAATTGCATTTGTACATGAAAAAAATGCATTTCAGAAGTGCATTTTGAAATAGGCAATTATTATAAATTTGTAACTCGGTAAACAGTAGGAAAAATTGACTCAATTTTCTTACTCGGGAGTTTTTGGGTCGCTGAAAACGAATATGAGGTCGACGAGAGTGTGCAAACTACCTGGTGCCTGCAGCGGGTGTAATAAAAGTCTTCCTCTGGAGTATTGTGGTAATTTAAAATATAATTGGCTTAAACTTGTTACTCGGGGGTTTCTGGGGTCGCTGAAAATGAATATGAGGTCGGCGAGAGTGTGCAAACTACCTGGTGCCTGCAGCGGGTGTAATAAACGTCTTCCTCTGGAGTATTGTGGTAATTTATCATATAATTGGCTTAAACTCGTTACTTGGGAGTTTTTGGGGTCGCTGAAAATGAATGTGAGGTCGGTGAGAGTGTGAAAACGACCTGGTGCCTGCAGCGGGTGTAATAAACGTCTTCCTCTGGAGTATTGTGGTAATTTATCATATAATTGGCTTAAACTCGTTACTCGGGAGTTTTTGGGGTCGCTGAAAATGAATGAGGTCGGTGAGAGTGTGCAAACGACCTGGTGCCTGCAGCGGGTGTAATAAACGTCTTCCTCTGGAGTATTGTGGTAATTTATCATATAATTGGCTTAAACTCGTTACTCGGGAGTTTTTGGGGTCGCTGAAAATGAATGTGAGGTCGGTGAGAGTGTGCAAACGACCTGGTGCCTGCAGCGGGTGTAATAAACGTCTACCTCCGGAGTATTATGGCAATTTATCATATAATTAGTTTTAACCCGTTACTCGGAGTTTTTGGTTTATTCTATTTTCTTCGTTGTAACTATAGTGATCGAAAAGGGTGGTATTTTTATTATAAATAAACGTAAATTTTTATAACCCCCTCTGTGGCTCAGTGGTAAGAGCGCCTAACCTTTGGATCGAAAGTTCCTAATGGTAGTGAGTTCGAATCCCACCAGGGTCAGGAATTTTTTCGTTTATTATAAATTAATAAATGAAAATATTTTCTGTCCTTGTGGGATCGGTACTCACCGGAGGGACCGCAGACGTTCGGATACAATTAGCGTCTCTTTGCAAAGACAATGACGTCGACTTTGCACAGTAACAAGACACTTACTCAACACACACCCACTACACATTACACCTGAGTTAGTGATAAGTTATACAATTACGTGGCTAAAGGTTCTAGTTCTAAACCAAGGCCAGAATCAGAGAAAAAAAAAATTTATTATTATAATATATTTATGGCTAAAAAGTTCATTATACAAAATTTATCGTAATTTATCTTTAAAATTCATTTTCTTCATCATTATCATCATCTTCTTCATTATTGCCTTCCACTCTCGAGTCCAATGCAATATTTGTGCAATCAGAGCCTGTACAATTTTGGCAGGCTAAATTAAAAACTAACCCATGCTTCCTGCACCCGCATGAGTTGCCGCAGTCTGACTTACCACAAAATAAAGAAGACATCGAGCAGAATCCAAAAATGTAAAAATATACAGGGTGTCCCATTTAAAAAAACGAAGTTTCAATCAACTTCCGTTATAACCGGAAGTAGCAAAGAGACCAAAATATTTTCATTAAATAGTTCATACCTCAAAACCCCTGTATTCCAATTTTCATGATTCACTTACCTTTAGTTCTCGAGATATTTCTAATAGGCATTTTATCTGCCTCACCCTATCTATCAATCACTTTCACTTGATACGAGCAGTAATGAGATAACTGAAAAAAAATCGTAAGTTTGAATTTCAGATGAAATACGAGTTAGATCATCTATATATAAGCACCAATATTTACCTGAATTATTGATGAAAGACACACTGTATTTTTTTAAACACTATCATAGAAATATATTACTAAAATGATTTGTTCAAAAATATATTAATCAATATTTTTTACGAAAAAATTCGACACGAGTACCTGAGCGAGTAACACCGTTTTTGCTGTTCTCGTAAACTACCGTGTTTATAAATAGTTTTTAAACTTGTTTTACGTGTAGCCGTTTATATTAGTGTATACAAACGTGTGAGAGAGAAAGGCAACAAATCCTAAATGAAATTAGTCAAGAATGTATCAATACTGCCAACATAATTTTAAGCGCCAAATTAAAAAAAAATGAAGATCCTGAACAAAATAATCATGTTTTTTATAATATCCTATGAAATTAGAACTTAGTCGTCGCGATATTTATTTTCAGTGACCCCAAAGACTTCCGAGTAACAAGTGTGGGCCAATTATTTAACAAATTACCATAATAGTCCAGAGGAAGACGTTTATTACACCCGCTGCAGGCACCAGGTAGTTTGCACACTCTCATCGACCTCATATTCATTTTCAGCGACCCCAAAAACCCCCCGAGTAACGAGATTAAGCCAATTATATGATAAATTACCATAATACTCCAGAGGAAGACGTTTATTACACCCGCTGCAGGCACCAGGTAGTTTGCACACTCTTGCCGACCTCATATTCATTTTCAGCGACCACAAAAACCCCCCGAGTAACGAGTTTAAACCAATTATATGATAAATTGCCATAATACTCCAGAGGAAGACGTTTATTACACCCGCTGCAGACACCAGGTACTTTGCACACTCTCACCGACCTCATATTTATTTTCAGCGACCCCAAAAACCCCCGAGTAATGAGTTTAAGCCAATTATATGATAAATTACCACAATACTCCAGAGGAAGACGTTTATTACACCCGCTGCAGGCACCAGGTAGTTTGCACACTCTCGCCGATCTCATATTCGTTTTCAGCGACCCCAAAAACCCCCGAGTAAGAAAATTGGGTCAATTTTTTGTACTATTTACCGAGTTACAAATTTATTATAATTGCCTATTTCAAAATGCACTTTTGAAATTCATTTTTCTCATGTACAAATGTAATTTGAGATTTCTTATTCATTAAATTAGTTCACAAAGTTTCCTGACATTCTCACGAATCCAACGCACCAAACTGCATTAAAATCCGTCTTACTGCGGCAAAAATCGACAGTAAGGCCTTGTTTTGTGCTTCAATGCCTCGACTAACAGTTTCTTATATTGTAGAAAACCACGACACTTGAAAAGAAAGAAACTCTTGTAGGTCAGTGTTGCTATGTCTTATTCTTTTGGTGCCTATTCGCTTCGAATATTGGCGATCCTTCTGGCTATAATTATTTTATTAACTACTGCTTTAAATAGATTAGTTGCTGTTGTGAAGAACAATTTCCTTAGGTTCTTTAACCATAATATTCTTCTTCCCGAATTCCTCGGTTTCCGAATACTTTGCCTTGAAGGATTACCTTCAGTAATCAGTATTTAGTTCCGTTTCTCGCTATGTGTCCGATATGCTCTATCTTTCTCCTTTTAATGGTATACATCACCTCTCTTTCTTTTCCCGTTCTTCGTAATACGGTCTCGTTTGATATCTTGTCCGTCCATGATGTCCTTAGGATTCGCCTGTATAGCCACATCTCGAAGGCTTTAAGTTATTTCTCCATTGCTTTAGTGAGTGTCGAGGATTCAACTCCGTAGTATAATATTGAGAAGGTATAACATCGTAGGAGCCTTACTTTTATCTCCAGATTAAGGTTGTGGCTTTTAAAGAGTTTGGCCATGCTATTGAATGCACTCTATTCTACATTTTACTTTTTGTGAGTGATTCCATTGTTTGTTTACTATTGTTCGTTTGTTATGTAAAATACATAGCTGTTGCTATGTAAAAATGGATAATGTAGTGATAGAGCCTTGCCTGTCGAATGTATCAACCCCTGTAGCTATTTCAAACACTAATCCATATTCTAACTATGAAAACTAAAATTCGATACGAACTTTGGCAGGTTTCTAACTGTTATTTAACATAACAATCCTACCTCGAATGGTTTTCTAGTCTGGAGCCGTCTCCTAAGTTCACTGAAGGTTGATTATTAACAATCAGATTAAGAGCAGCGACCTACGTTACCGACCAAGTAAATGGATTAACTCTGGCTTGTAAATGTTGAATTACAGTGTCCACTAGAAAGTTATTGGTTAACAGGCGAGGAACAAACTTTGTTACTGGACTGGATAAGCTGTAGAATTACAATCAGGGTGGTATTAAATACGGCTAAACTAAAAATATCCAAAATCTATCTACTGCATTTTGAAGGCGTTTTAGAAGTAATCGTGGTTTCTGCATAAGTGAATAAATAAATATTAGATAGTTCTGTTTAAAAACTCGACGCGTGACACTTAAGGAGTGCCGGCAGAAGTGAATACTTGTTTTAGCGCGATAGTACTACATATAATATTTGTGAGTTAATGAAATTTTATGTTTGCTTATTATTGAATTGTTAATTTTTTTATAATGAATTAAAAACTTTAATAGATTTAGTAATTTTCAATATGTTTATAAAAATTAAAAAATAAAAACTTTAGTATAGAATTTGTATTATTATTTTGTACTTATATTTAATTACTTTATTTTGAATATCAATATGCGTATTTCATTATAATGGATTAAAAAAAAACAAATAATTTCTCCTCGGAGAGGAATCGATCTCCAGTTATTCGCATGCAAATTTAAAAAAGTAGATAGATGTGAAGATATCCATGGTTTTATTGGCGCCAATCCAAAGGAGTGTATTATTATATATTTGTTTGTTTTTGTTATTTTTACTATTCTCCTTACAATTTCATTATAATTTCTCACATTTTAAACCTTCCTTTTACTTCTGCACATATTTCAAAATTAAAATTAGCGAAATGGATCCAGTCGTTGTCGTATTGGTATTAAAAAAAATTTAAAGAACTAAAATTACATTTGTTAAAGGTCGTTTTATTTTTATAAGTGTGTATGTATAATATTAATATTAATTTAAATATACTGTATACCGCCAACCGCCAGGTTACTGAACACGTCACGCTAAATTTCGGGTTAGTGCAAAAACGTAATACCGAGGGGATAAGAAGTACCTACTCAAAAATTTTAGTAATGGTAGGGGAGCCCAAGCGGGGATTTTTGCAGTTACTCGAGCGCGTCAGATTATTACATGGGAGAAACCTTGTACCCTGAAAATGTACCTCATTGGCATATGACCTCTACCATATATAATGTACCTCTACCATATAATGCAAGGGAGTTCGTTAAGGGGGGCCGAAAAAAAATCTATCCTTAAGAAAAACTCGAAATCGTCAGATTAAAATAAGGTAAGTTAAGTACATGCACAACAGATATTTCAAAAATCTGACGGTTTCAGCGGGGCGTAAGGAAATGGGTTTCAGACGAAAGTTTCACAAGAAAAAAGCGAATATTTCGTGAAATGAATGACAGATCGAAAAACTAAAAAATGGGTGCTCAATATTTTTCAAAAATCTATCGAATGATACCAAACACGACTTTCCACGGAGAGGGGTGGGAGGTAAATTTAAAATTTTTAATACTAATCCCGCAATATTTCGCGAAAAAAGCTATCGAATGGCACCAAACTCGCCCCCCACGGAGGTGGGGTGGCTTACTTTAAAATCTTAAATGGGAGCCCCCATTTTTCTATTGCAGACTTGGATTCCTTCTGTAAAAATAAGTAAATTTTATTCGAGACTTTTTTCGAATTATGGATAGATGGCGCTATAATCTAAAATAACAATTGTCGAAAATGGAAAATTAAATTAAAAGTGGACAGTCCCCACTAAAACGTAAAACTTTACTTAACTATTTTTGGTTTTCGGACCTACTATTCACAACTCAATAGGTCCCCATAACGCTCGAGTGACTGCACATTTAGCATACTTTGTTCCCCTACCATAAGGTGTATGTAGCAAAATTTACATTTTGGCAGCTTGCCTGCTTGATATTTAGACATGCTTATGATGTTTTTAAACAACTGGTCTTGTTTCCTGATGTGTCCAACATGATGTTCTTCTTCGGCCGGCCGGGGCCCTGTTTCTTCATATCTTGTGTCACAAAATATGGGCAGGATACTTCACTTTTCGTATTTTTTCGGTTTTTACTACATTTGGTTATTTTTCTTCTCCTTCTTATGGTGCCTATCCGTTACGGATGTTGGACACTAACATGGCTATCCTGACTTTGTTGACTGCTGCCCTGAAAAGTCCGGTAGTGGTTAAGTTAAACCATTTTCGCAGGTTATGCAGCCAGGATATTCTTCTTCGTCCTGGACCTCTTTTCGCATGCATTTTACCTTGAAGTATGGTCCGAAGTAGGTCATATCGTTGTTCATTGCGCATTATATGGCCCAGGTATTCTACTTTGCGACGTTTTATGGTTACGACTATTTCGCGCTCTTTACCCATTCTATGTAGAACTTCTTCGTTGGTAACTCTGTCTATCCAGGAAATCCTCAACATGCGTCTATAACACCACATCTCAAATGCTTCGAGTCTCTTCAGTGATGCTTCAGTTAAGGTCCATGACTCCACGCCATATAAAAGAACGGAGAATACGTAGCATTTTAGTAAACGAACTTTTATTTCCAATTTTATATCGTGGCTGTTAAAGATTTTTTTCATTTTGACAAAAGCTGATCTTGCCTTCTCGATCCTTATCTTAATTTCCGTCGATTGGTCCCAGTGTTTATTTAACCCGGCACCTGCCACGTGGCTTTGCAAGGCGTCAACTGCCACGTGGGGTGCCCACAGCACCCCATAAAAATTTTCTGTGATCTACTTGTTTAAAAAACAAAATAATGTGTTGAGTAACACAAGAATATAAAAAAACATGTTTTATTCACTTATTAGCCACTAATATGTTATAAAAGTTAAAAAATAAAATGAAAAAGTTGTTATAAGCAAATTAGCAAGTACCAAGCCGTAATAAATGAAGTGAATTAAAATATCTAAAAAAATTAAGATTTAGTAAGTATAGAGTCTATGTTAATAATTTAAATCAGTTATTTCAATAAATAATGTAAATTTGACCTGTTTATCAAAAATACAAAAAAAAATTAAAACTTAAAGTGCCAGATGATGGCACCCCAATTCGACTTTAGAGCTACAAGTTCAGAATGACACTAAATAATCACTTTAAACGCTAACACATCTATGCTATATAATATTATGGAAAGCTACTATGACGCACAGCACGGTTACCAAACTTGAAATACCATATATTTGATAAAAATGTGTTATGGGGTGCTAGTAGCACCCCACGTGGCAGGTGCCGGGTTAAGTTGGCACCCAAATAACAAAAGTTGGTGATTTGTGTTATAGGTTGTTGGTTAACTAGTAATTGACCAGGTGGTATCCTATTTTTGCTTATAACCATGTATTTGGTTTTTTGATGTTAAAATCAAGCCCAAACCTGCTACTTACTTCTGCCGCCCTGGAGACAAGTGTCTGCAGACCTTCAAGACTCTCTGAAAAAATGACAGTATCATCAGCGTATCTTATGTTGCTCAATCGTTCTCCGTTTATAAGTATTCCCTCGTCTATGGCCGTTAGCGCTAGGTTCATAATGTGCTCTGAATATGTATTAATCAATAATGGGGACAATATACATCCCTGTCGCACACCTCATTTTACCTTTATGTCGTCTGTTAACTGATCCCCTACTCTAACAGCTGCAGTTTGTTCGTAATAGATATTGTTTATTATACGGCGATCTCTGCTGTCTAGACCAATTGAATTTAATATTTTCATCAGTTCGTCATGTTTTATTCTATCGAACGCTTTCTGGTAATCAACAAAACACACATATATATCACAATTCACGTCTCTACATCTTTGAAACAGAACTTGTATTGCAAAAAGTGCCTCTCGAGAACCCAATGCATCCCTGAAGCCGAATTGTGTGTTTGTCATGTGTTCTTCACACTTTTTATATATCCTTTTATGTATAATTTTTAAAAAAGTTTTCAGTAGATGGCTCATAAGGCTTATACTATTCGATAATTTTCACATTTTTTGACATTGGGTTTTTTAGGGATTGTTATAAAAGTTGATCTTAGCCACTATTGGGATATTTTTCCACTTTGGTATATATTGTTGAAGATCAAGGTAAGTCTTTTTACTTCGTCTTTATCCATAATTTTCAAAAATTCTGAGTAGAACTCGTCTGGCCCTGCGGCTTTTCCCTCCTTAATGTTGTTTATAGCAGCTTCTACTTCCGCTTCGAGAATAGGTGGTCCGGTATCGTCATTTTTATTTTGTGTGATGGTGACATTCCTATTGTCTTCAAATGTTGTTGTCACATAGTTCATCCATTTTGTTTTTTTTTTCTTCAATATCAACTATTGGATTTCCTTGAGCGTCTGTTAGGTGTCCCGGCCTTTTTGATTTATAGATGCCTGCTGCTTCTTTGATCTTTTTGTGGAGGTTGAAGGAATCGTGTTTACGTTCCAATATCTCGATTTCTTCACACTCTTCTTCCAGATTTCTGTTTTTAGCTTCTCTGACAACTTTTATTATCTCTTTGTCTAGAAACTGATATGCAACGTAGTCTTTCCGCTTGGATTCTCTTTTTGTGTCCATCATCTGTAATATACCGTCGGCCATCCATGGTTTTTTCTTTTTTTCTGTCTTTTTCGGTCGGAGGTATTGGTCTAGTATTTCCTTCCCAATGTTTTCTAAGTGGTTTATTATGTGTCAACATTATTAACTACTTCTGACTTAGATATGTTGTTCTTCAGATATTCCCGTACTTCTTGCTTTATGCCATCATCTTTTAGTTGTTTCAGATCGTATCTTATAGGATTAGGTTTTTGGATTTTTTTAAATTTCAGAAGAAACTTACTGACAAGTGGGTTATGGTCTGACTTAATATCTGCACCAGGGTAGGTTTTCACTTATGTTATTGAGTTTTTGAATCTTTCATTTATTAAAATATAGTCAATCTGGTTTCTTATGAGATTTTCTGACGTATCACCGGGTGAGCGCCATGTGTAGAACCTTCTGGATGGTAATTTGAAGAGTGTATTGGTGATTACCAACTCTTCTTCCGTAGCAAATGTGAGTAGGCGTTCTCCTCTCTCATTTCGCTCACCCAAACCCCATGGACCTACTACTTCACCATAACTACCCTTACCGATTTTGGCATTAAAGTCACCCATAACTAGCGTTACTTCATTGGTTTTTAACTTACTTAGGACTTTCCTTAAATCGTAATAAAAAGCCTCTATTACTTCGTCTGATTTGTCTGCTGTGGGTGCGTATATTTGGATTATGTTGGTTTTTGCTGGGAATAAATCCAATTAAATGAGCATGATTCTCTGGGATATTGGAACAAAATTCTTAATGTATTTTTTTATTTGTTTATTTAAAATTATTCCGACGCCATGCTTATGTTGACCTTCTGTATTTCCAGAGTAATATACTTGGTGCTCGTTTATTTGACATTTTCCGGCATCAGGCCATCGCATTTCACTGATGCCCATTATATCGATATTCAGTCTTTCCATTTCATGGATGGCATTATAAATTTTGCCTGCTTCGTACATGGTCTTGACGTTCCAGGTGCATATTTTAATAAACTGCTTAATTGTTCTAGGCGTATCCTTTTCTTTTACTTGGGGGTTTCGCTTGCTAACGACCTGGGAGGCCCCATGGTTCTGTGTTGTTATTCCTCCCCTGTCGGATCTTGCACTCCGATATACATGATCAGTAGTCTTCACTCTCAAAGCTGTAGCCATGATAGATGTACAAGAGATATCCATATGGATCTTTAATGTAGTGGTTTCTCCTTGCCTTCTACATCCTTACGCCGTTGACCTAGTTCTCCGTTCATCCGCCTTTAGGGCCAGTTTTCCAACCCTTTCCAACAAAAGAGTGCCCTACCACTTACCAACTTATCCTCCCAAAGCCGTTGGTAGGTGAGTGGGGGATTGCTTATACCGGTAATCACTCGAACGTCAGAGCCTCGTTTGTTATCTAGCAGGATGCACCGGATGACCAGAATCAAGATCATCACGCGGGCAGGTGAGGTTGACATTTGGATAGAAGAGGCTATACGTTGCGCATCACTATCCCTTACATCCCTGGTTATCTTTACAGGCTATTAAACTTTAAAAAACTACGTTATATCAGCTGCCAAAGTATAATCTAGCAAAACTATTACAATCTCTTTATTTGTTACTCTGTTAACCCAGCTTATGCGTAGTATCCTCGCACCCTCATTTCGAAAGCTTGAAATTTATTTAACAGCGATTTAGTGGGCGTCCATCTTTCCACACCATATAATAATATCAAGACGATGTATTTTATTGTTATTGTTAATATTACGTCCACATAGTATTTTTGTCATTTGAAAAATCACTACTCTGACCTAATTTGAACAGAGATAAGTAATGTTTTCAGTGATTTTTTTTTATTTCAGTATGCTGTAATTATATAGTCGTCTACCGGTGTTTAGTTCACTACCATATATTTAGTTTTTAAGTATTAACTTTTAAGCAAGCCATATTCCTTGCATGCTTCAGTACCACTGTCAATTAATAATTATTGTAGTTCTTCCCCAGAACTCTCAAGCAACACAGTATATCATCTGCATCTCATATCACTGATCGTAATTCCATTGACCGTGATACCGACATCAACTCTGGTAATTGCTTCTTCGAAAATATGCTCGGAGTACTGATTAAGAAGCAGTGGTGAAAAGATGTAGTGAAGTAGAAATGGCACTTAGAAATTCCAAAACTGGAAAGGCAAATGGACTTGATGAGGTTCCTACTGCTCTTGAATGATGAATCAATAGGTATAATATTTCACTTATTTAATACAGAATCTTCTTTCTTCTTTAGGTGCCGTGTCTGTATTCAGACGTTGGCCGTCATCATGTTTACAATTTCCTGAAATCTCTCTCTATCGGCTGCTGCGCGAAATAATTCTTCTACTGTGCAGCCACACCATTGTCTAATATTACGCAGCCATGAAAGTTTCTTTCGACCAATTCTTCTCTTTCCCTCCACGTTTCCTTGTATTGTAAGGCGAAGCAGATGGTATTTAGGTCCTCTAATTATATGGCCGAAGTATTCTGTTTTTCTCCTCTTTATGATGCTTATGAGCAGACGTTCTGAATTCAGCATTTGAAGAACATCTACATTGGAAGTGTGCGAAACCCACGATATCTTTAGAATTCGTCGATAGTACCACAATTCGAATGCTTCTATTTTGTTTAGCATTGTGGTTTTTAACGTCCATGTCTCACAACCATACAATAGGATAGACCACACATAACATTTCAGCACCTTCTTTCAAATATTCGA
The DNA here is from genome assembly GCF_917563875.1 of Diabrotica virgifera virgifera. Taxonomy (NCBI): domain Eukaryota; kingdom Metazoa; phylum Arthropoda; class Insecta; order Coleoptera; family Chrysomelidae; genus Diabrotica; species Diabrotica virgifera. The sequence continues at coordinate 233,761,345 of NC_065446.1, read as the reverse complement.
CAGGTTTCTGTTACATAAAACTGGTTTCCAGGTCATAAAAGCCTTCCGTGATATTTCAATCCTAGTTATTATCTCTTCATCAGAGTCACAATTTACATTTAACCAGCTGCCAAGGTACTTGAAATGATTTACCCGTTCTAACTCCTCTCCATCAAGAGAAAGCTGACCTTGATCTATATTAATCTTTCCAACTGCCATCCACTTTGTTTTTGAAATGTTGATTTTAAGGCATCTCCGATAACTTCCTTCACTGACTAGATTTAGTAGTGTCTGAAGATCTTGTAAATTTTCAGCAAGAATGGCTGTATCGTTAGCGTATCTAATATTGATGATTACTTCTCCGCCTAGCCTTACTCCCTCTTGTCTGTCATCCAAAGCCTCCCTAAAGATTTCTTCAGAGTACAGATTAAAAAGGGTGGGTGATAAAACACAACCTTGTCGTACTCCACGTTTTATCGGCAGTTTTTCAGTACGACTGTCTTCAATTTGGATAGAGGCTACTTGATTGTAATATAAGTATTTCAGCAGTCTTATATCGTAGTGGTCAAGTCCTGCTCCCTGCAGGCAATTCCTAACACAGAATACAATACTGGTATTATACCTCAAGAGTGGCTGTTGTCTACTTTCGTTACCCTGCCAAAGAAATCCAACGCAAAAGAATGTTCAGAACATCGAACAATAGCTTTAATGAGCCATCTACTAAAGATATTTCTAAAAATCATCCACAACAGAGTTTATCAAAAGTTGGAGTCAGATATTAGTAATATACAGATAGGGTTCAGAAGTGGACTAGGTATTCGAGAAGCTCTCTTCTGTTTGAATGTTCTTACAGAAAGATGTCTAGATGTTAGTCAAGAAGTACATGCATGTTTTATCTATTTTGAAAAAGCATTTGACAGAGTAGGAAAGAGATGGAAAATCTATTAGCTTTTATCGGCAAATTACGTGTAGTAAAATTCACACTGGTATGGATATGTGAAAATTACTAAAATGACATTCTACTTGAAAATGTCATCATTAACTTAAAGAGATGGCTTTTGAATGTTCTGGAATAACTGTTATTTGTATAATTGCAAATTATTCATTCAGTTAATAAATGTGATAATTTTTTCACTAACTATGTATTCAGTGATTGTAATAATTTATATGTACAAAAAAAACTAATACTCAATCGAGAAAAGGGGAAAAGTGTTAAAGTGATTTTTTAATAATATATTGTTACTATAGAACGCTTACAATTTTGAACATCTTTAACAACAAAATACTTGGATCACAGAATATATTATCCTGATGTATTATCTGCTTGGATCTTTTACAAATAATACACAATAAATAACTTTTTATTAAGTTCACGTCCTAAATCAATTATTTTTATCAAATACACAATACACTATACTGGGTTCGGATAAAGTATGGAACCAAGCAAATATCTTTGAAACGATAAGAACAATATTCATGAAACTTTGCATGCAAATACAGTGATGTAAAATGCATCTGATGCCATATTTTTTGTTACTACTCCACTTCCGGTTTCACCGGAAATACCCTTAACGTATTTACTTTAAATAGGACACCCTGTATATTTTTGCAGATTTTAGAAGAACTTGTTATTTTTAATTCATACATACCAAATTTGGAAGAAAAAATTTGTTACAAAGTGTCTGTAGATAATTTTTTCTAATAATACAACGTAATAGGAAATAAAAGAGTACCATTTATAGTGTAGACTAAAATTGTTGTTTACATGCACTGCATGACTTATTTGAATTTAGTATAGTAGGTAACTGTTAGATACTGAACTAATTGACAGAAATAAGTTGTATTAAAAACGGTTCATTTAAGTGAAAAATATCGTATTGCAATATTAATGATTATTTCATTCATAGGAGATTCTGACCAATAGAAAGCTAGAGAAATGCAAACTAAGGTGATAATTTTTGATAATATCCCGTCGTCAAGTATATTACGTCAGATGCCCTTCGTTGCTACGAAAAAATACATTCAGTGACATTAATGACAATTAATGTTTTAAAAGTTATAAAAGTGATGACTTTCAACCGTAAAATATTTTATATCAACTGTGTGTTTAACAATACTAATTTGTACTTACATAAATAAATTACAATAAAATTTTGGTTTTGAACAATTTTATTCATGAAATAATCCCAACAAGTTGCACTCGAACTCTAAAATTAATATAGAATTTTAGAGCTCTTGTGCAATTACTACTGATAATCGGTTATGGTGAATTTTCATTTTTTGGAGGCGAATTTTTCAAATCGATGGATTGGACGTAGAGTACTCATAGAGTGGCCCGCTAGTTCTCCGGACCTCAACTCGTTAGATTTTTTTCTTTGAGGTTTTCAAGCATGGCGTGTTCACTTTAGGCTACCATTATGCTTGCAGGATTTGTGACAAAGAATATTTTTGATGAATGTGAACTAATACGTGGAGAAATCTTGCAAAGAGTGACTCAGGAATTTATTTATAGGCTTGCACGTTGTCATGAGGTAAACGGCGGGCATTTTCAACATTTGAAATGATTTTTTTTATTTTTATTATTATTGGTCTAACGTAAATAAATTAACCTATTTTTTAACTTTAAAGAGATTTATTTCTTGTTTTAATAGTTTTTTCTTCCAAACTTGGTATGTATGAATTAAAAATAACAAGTTCTTTTAAAATCTGCAAAAATATACAGGGTGTCCCATTCAAAGTAAATAAGTCAAGGGTATTTCCGGTGAAACCGGAAGTGGAGTAGTAACAAAAAATATGGCATCAGATGCCTTTTGCATTACTGTACTTGCATGCAAAGTTTCATAAATATTGTTCTTTTCGTTTCAAAGATATTTGCTTGGTTCCATACTTTATCCTAACTCTGTATAGGTATCAATATTATTTAATCAACAACTTAAAATATTCCCGATGCCATGTCAAATATTTCAAATTGTCACTGATTGTCACTGTCTGACTGACAATATGCTGAGAATATTCTATTCGACTGAGTGCGTTGTAAGACAAAGATAGATTTGGAAAATATTACCACGGACATTGTGTTCATTTTTTTTTCGAATCCTGAAAAAACCAATAAATATTTTTGAAAAATTTAAACGCAGAATGAATAAAAAGTTTATTTTGAATGAGATATTTAAAACTAAAAATCACACTAAATTTTCTCTTAGTTTTTCACCCCTGTAACTTATTAAAATAAACATTATAGAAGTTCTCAGGGACTTTCGGCCCTCTCTAATAACGTAATCTTTCATTATGCGTTTCAATTTTTCCAAAATACTTATTAGTTTTCTCAGGATTCGAAAAAAATAAATCCCCATTTGAATAGCATTGCAGCCGAAAATACGTACCCATCCCCTTAAGTCCGGCTTTAATTTTGTTTATGTTTTGTTAAGCCTTTAGATAGTTTTGAACGAGAAATTCTAATTTTGACGTTTAAGCTTTTAACAATAGATACTCTTGACAATATTTAGCGCACTTAATAAAATATTAGGTACACACACAATAACATGCAGCATCCTCCATTTTACTGCATAAACTGAAATTTGAACTCGTTCCATGGAATGATCATATTGTACTTTGAGCAAATATATACCAGCAATTCCTCTCACGTTGCAAATAGCAGTCATCCAGCAAATATCCAAACATAACCTCGACGTATTTGCATGTCGAATACCAGATTACAGCTTTCATGAAGCACGCTACCCGTGTTCGCGGTCAGAAATGCAGACTTGGTTTTGCACACTCCTAATATCTGCAGAGCCGGCTACAGATTTTAGAGAATTATTTGTAATTCTGAAATAATAGCATATCTATCATTTTTAATCTATGCTATTCGATACATTATCAAAATTCACATATTCGCTTGTACTCTGGGCTAATTAGCAAAATACAAGGAAAAGTTATTTACCAGCAATTTTATTGCTGGAATCGAATCTAATTATTGTATGTATTAATAATATAGGTATGCAAAGTCCGCAGATAGTGTGCTACTTTTTTTATAAACAAAATGGCGCCCGAAAATCGTGTTTTTTTCAATTTTTGCTCTATAACTCCGAAGATTTTATCTTTACAGCAAAAACACCCAAATAAAAATTCACCGCAATTAAATTGTGCGTAGAGCGTGTTTTTCCCGATTCACTTCGACGAAAATTTTCCCCGGAAAAAGCGGGTTTTTCCAACAAAATCTTTAATTTTCAACTAAAATTTTAGATAAGTAATTGTTAATCAATAATTAAATAACTTGGTAAAGTAAAAGCCCTTTTCATATAAATTATAATTCCGGAAGCCGATAGAAATTGAATGAACAGTTTAGCAACAATTGAATTGTTAATTAAAATTTTACGGTCACTATAATAACGACAATAATTACGATACATAAGAATAACTATGATTTTTTCATAAAAAGATACTATATCTATCTAATGTACTTTACAGAATTAAAATTGGAATATTTAAGCTGCCTCAGGAATATTTTAAAATTATAAACAATTTTTTGGCTTATTATCAAATAGAATATCTCGGGAAATATTAAACTAAATTAAATAGTGAAAACGGTATTCTAAAAACAGTGGCAGGGTGCTTCTTTTAAAAGAAAAAAAGTTTAATTATGATGAGTGTTTCCTGAGATACAACCAGTCAAAGTTGACCGGAATTTACGGTAAAGATATAAACAATAGGATCATAATTTTCGAACCATCATCTTTTTATTTTTGTCCTCTTTCTCTACACCAATTTTCATTTTTTTAAAATACTCATAACATATATTATTATAATAAAAACTATCGATAATACGTGTGAAAATTGCCAAAAATAGCCCAATTCCACTCAAAAATTAGGTTGGAGAAAATGTAACCCTCGAAGTTCAAAATCGGTATACGTTAAAAAAATGCATTTTCTCGGCTTCCCATGGAGCAATTTCCTTCATTCTTTTTTTGTTTACTAATAACTCGAGTAGAGCCATCGAACTAATGCATTATTAAATGTCAAGCTTGCTTTTGTTCTGTTATAATAGATTAATTTATTTATAAGAACAGAAAACTACATATTTTTTCCAGTTGTAGGCTTTTTTTAGATAAACTTACTACAAGTGTACCTTTTAAAGTTAAAAACATAAATATTCTCATTTGAAAGCTGTATAATTATTTAAACAATTTTTATTTAAACAAATTAAAATTTTGTGTTATAATAAATAAATTAATTCATTATAACGAAACAAAAGCAAGTTTGACATTTAATAATGCGTTAGTTCGATGGCTCTACTCGAGTTACTTGGGAACAAAAAAAGAATGAAGGAAATTGCTCCATGGGAAGCCGAGAAAATGCATTTTTTTTAACGTATACCGATTTTGAACTTTGAGGGTTACATTTTCTCTAACCTAATTTTTGATTGGAATTTTGCTATTTTTGGCAATTTTCACACGTATTATCGATAGTTTTTATTAAAATCATATATGTTACGAGTATTTTAAGGATATGAAAGTTGGTGTGAAGAAAGAGGACAAAAATAAAAAGGTGACTGTTTGAAAATTATGATCCTGTTGTTTATATCTTTGCCGTAAATTCCGTTCAACTTTGACCGGTTGTATCTCAGAAACTACCCATCATAATTAAACGTTTTTTCTTTTAAAAGAAGAATCCTGCCGCTGTCTTTCGAATACTGTTTTCAGAATTTAATTTAGTTTAATATTTCCCGAGATATTCTATTTGTTTTTAGGCCAAAAAATTGTTTATAATTTTAAAATACTCCTGAGGCCGCTTAAATAGTCCAATTTCAATTATGTAAAGTACATTAGATAGATAATAGTATCTTTTTATGAAAAAATCATAGTTATTATTATGCATCTTAATTAGTGTCGTTATTATGGCGACCGTAAATTTTTAATTAACAATTCAATTGTTGCTAAACTGTTCATTCAATTTCTATCGGCTTCTGGAATTATAATCTATATGAAAAGGGCTTTTACATGTCTAAGTTATTTAATTATTGATTAACAATTACTTATCTAAAAGTTTAGTTGAAAATTAAAGATTTTGTTGGGAAAACCCGCTTTTTCCGGGGAAAGTTTTCGTCAAAGTAAATCGGAAAAAACAGGTCTCTATGTAGAATTTAATTGCGGTGAATTTTTATTTGAGTGTTTTTGTTGTAAAGTTGAAATCTTCGGAGTTATAGAGCAATAATTGAAGAAAACACGATTTTCGGGCGCCATTTTGTTTATAAAAAAAGTAGCACACTATCTGCGGACTTTGCATACCTATATTATTAATATATATAATCATAAGCTTCGATTCCAGCAATAAAATTGCTGGTAAATAACTGTTCCCAAAAATGGCCTATTCTCCGATAATCAGCCCAGACTATTGTAGAAAATCGAAAACGAACAAGTAGACTAGGAGCCGGCATAGGTGAAATTTGCTAATCATTTTAGGCACGATAAGACCCTATAACTTAAATAGTAAGAACCTAAACCTTAGATCCTAAAAGAAAACGTTGTTCTGAAGCTATTTCCTTGTGGCATTTTTATAATCAACTATTTTCAATGGGAAATAAGCCACAATTTTACCAAAAATATGATTCTATTAACGTTTCGACGCCCATGTCGGGTGTCGTTGTCAAAATACAAAATAATACTAAATTAAACAAAAATGTTGTTGCTTAGGAAAAAATTCTTCTAATAATTTATTTAATCTGACTCATTTATATCGGCAATTCAGATATGTATTATACATTTTAAAGTAGAAGACTTTAAAATAATATTGCCAATATTGATAACTTGGGCGTCGAAACGTTAATAAAATCATTTTTTTGGTAAAATTTTGGCTTATTTCTCATTGAAAATAGTTGATTCTAAAAGAAAACGTATGAACACTCTGCGGTCACTTTTTAGTGGCACATGCGTCGACAGTGGCGCATCAAACTTTCCAGTTATGGACGGAATAAATAAATTAAAAGGTAACCTCCCTCACTCCCAAAATTCAATTGTTTTAAGTTCTATATGATTAAAAAATAAGACTCAGCGTAATTTTACCCCACCATCAAAAACTTCATTTTTCGTTTTTATTTTTTTTTTAGGTAGGATGCAATCTTTAAAATTTCAAAAACATCACAGGCTTAGTTGAGGCTTTTACAAAACATGTCTATTTTAAAGAAGCTTATGGGGAGGAAAAAATCAACAAAAATGTAAAATTACTACTCCAATTCTGTCTACATAATAACCTGGTGCTTATGAAAACACACTTCCAACATAAAAGGATACACAAGATCACAAGAGAAGTCAAATCAAGAGGAGAACAATCAATATTATAGACTATACTATAGTGCAAAAGACAGGGAAGAACTGGATAAGAGACTTAAGGGTGAAAAGGAGTTATGAAATTGACAGTGGCTACGTACTACAAACCACATTCAAAAGCAAAAGAAAAGAAATAAAAATAAAGAGAGCATAAACAGAAAACACAAAGAAATAATAAAAATTTATAAACTAAGGGAAGAATCAACGAAAACAAGATACACAGAGGAGCTAGAGAAAGAGTTGGACAATGAACATGAAACAACAGAAACAATAGTAGAAGAATGGGAATGATTTAAAAATGTGATGATAAAAACAGCTAAATCAATATGTGGGACTACAAGAAACAACAATAGAGGGAAACGAACACATTGATGGAATGATGAAGTGAAAAGAGAAATAAAAGAAAAGAAGAAATTATGGAAAGAATAGGTACAGTTGGTTCCCAAAAAACTGATACGACTCTTAAAGCGTATTTTGTAGAAAATTGAGCAGTATATTTTAGAGGATAAATACTTATTATTTACATACTGTCACTGTCACTGCCAAATCTTAAAATTTGTCAGGTAACTTATTTTGTTCAACCTCAAAAATGGCTCCACAAGCTAACAAAGAACTAAAAACAAGAATTGTAACGAAATTAGAAGATGGTTGGTCACTATCTGCCGCAGCGAACAATTTTAACGTAAGAAGAACAATATTAATAAAAGATGGAGAGAAGAAGAAACTCTCGAAAGAAAGCAAGGTTTTGGAAGACCAAAAATATCTACCGCTCATGAAATTCGTACGCTTTTGGAGAGATTAGAAGAAAATGATTTTGAAGATGCGAAAACTGCAAGAATTATGTCACAGTTTCCGGGAAGAAAGACAACAACTTGGCGTAGAATTAAAGCATTGCGTCTAAAGGTACCGAACTGCAGCAAAAAAAGCAAGCTCTTATACCACAACAGAAGCAATCAAGACTTATATTAACTTTAAACCATCATCTACAAAATCAAGATTTGTGGGAGAGCGTAATACTTACAGATGAGAAAATTAATATTTTTTTATTAGCAGAAAAACTGTGCTTCTGCTTATGCTAAAATGGTTTACTGCCTTTGATAGTGCCTCAGTTATCTTTTAATTTGGTTCAATGCTTGCTTTAATATATTGTTGAGTTAAGTCGTTTGTTTTATTTCTTAATAATAATAAAAATAATAATAACAACCCTATTTTATGTAAAAACTATCATATATACTCTTTATAAAATGCAGGAATTCAAAATAATTATTACAATTTATGAATTAACATAATATGTAATCAGTTGTTTGTGTGTGTTTATTTTATTGTCTGTCATAATAAATATAATATAATGTCAGACCAATCAAACTCACTGCTCAAAATGATCAAATCTTACTAAGAGTCGTATCAGTTTTTTTAGGAACCAGCTGTACATGCAAGACAAAACACAACAAAAATATGAAAACTATAAGAAACGAATAACAAAAGTTAAAGAGATAGTTAAGAAAGAGAAAAGAAAAGGTGGGAAAGAGTTTTATTGTAAAGTATATAAATTATTGTAATCATTGAATGCATAGATAATGAAAAAATAATCCTTTTAATTAAGTGAATGAATAATTTACGCGCTTATACAAGTAACTGTTATCCAAAATATTCAAAATCTGAACCAAATAGCCACCTCGTTCGTTGCTGACGACGACATCGTTGTCAACTAATGTTTACTTCTAGTGTATAGCTCATGCGAATAAACTGTACAGTGATATGATTCTTCTTCGTCTTAGCCTTCTATCGTCCACGTTTGGACATAGGCCTCTCCCAACTCCTTCCATCGGTCTCTATCCTGAGCAACATATTTCCAATTCGTTCCGGCTACTCTTTTAATATCATCAACCCATCTCATCTGTGGTCTTCCTCTCGGTCGTTTACTTTGGTAAGGTCTCCAATGTTGTATCGTGGCATTCCAACGTTGGTCAAAAAGTGATATGATTATATTAGTGTAATATAATCATATTACACTAATATGGCTAAGCATATTACACTATACAGGCCTAATATGAGTATATTAGGCCTGTATCCCGCGTACCAAAAAAAAGAATGTGTGTGTACTTTGTACGCACGTAAGAAGTTATACTTCTATTATAATATAATTTCAACGAAATAATTATACCTACTTAACAGTTACAATAAAAAAATTAACAATAATTACCAAAAATGAACCAAAACTTAACAATGCCAGATATTAAAAAAAAAAAGAAAAAAGTATGAATCGTCCGGAATTTGAACCCGCAATCTCGCGATTTTTTTATCTCTGGTCCAATGCTCTACCAACAAGGCCATCAAGCCGCATGCTACTTACCTTTCAGATATACATAATTATACATCACGGTGACAAGTGAAATATAAAAATAGATGTTTCATTATTTTACGCCCAAGGAAGACAAATCCAAAGACACAAAATTATAATAAAAAACCTTTTAAACCACCTTTTTCAAATTGCGCAAGTTGTATTATTAATATTAATGTTAATAAATGAAATATAAATATTTTGACCTTTCACGATTTGACAATTCACTTTTATCTGCAGTGCCTTAAAAATTTTAAAGCATTAGTGCTTTAAAGTAGCATTTTAACGCTCCTATGGAGTCCTAAAAATTGCATTTTTAACACGTTTGTAGAAAAATATATTTAAAAACACTAATATATTCTTTCCACACCTTTTCTGGACTGATACATACATAAATTAAAACATTTTGAAGTATAACTTCTAAAGTATAATATGAAAACTATTTAAAAAGGCAGTAAAACTATTAACTAACATTTGTTGTTTCTCTTCCCACAAATTTTAAAACGCAACAACCATACATAACCAAACCGTCAACCGTCCAAACCACAGCTGCGCTACAGCTGCCATATTGGATAATTTTTGACATGTCATTTGAACATCCAATCAGAACAAAGTTATAATGCGCATGCGCCGGGATCGTAGGTTTTAACATAAAAAATTCACCCTCATATCGTGCGTAAACAAGTATAACTTCAAAAAGTTGATTAATACCAAGCTGAAAATTTGTTCATAGCTTAACGGTGTTTAGTCGGACAAACTTTGATGTACGGGAACACTGGAACAGGGGAAGTCTTAATTGTCGAACAGTTTAAAAATTTGGAACATCAGATTACGAAAACGTCCCATGTATTTTGTCGGACAGAATATCCAATTGATTTGTTACCCTTTCATTAAACTCTCATGCAAAAATCAGACTCCTATTACCAACCAACATGATTCCTGTTATTTGACATGTTCTTCGTGTTCCACTCATTAAAATGCCCAGTTAGTGATAAACACCAGTCTGATTTTTCCATGAAAGTTTAATGAAATTGTAACAAATCAATTGGAAGCTCTGTCTGACAAAATACATGGAACGTTTTCGTAGTCTGACGGTCCAAATTTATAACCTGTTCAACAATGAAAACTTCCCCTGTTCCAGTATTCCCATACATCAAAGTTTGTCCGACAAGACACCGTTAAGCTACTAACAAATTTTCAGCTTGCTATTAATCAACTTTTTTTGGTACGCGGAATCCAGGTCTATATCCACATTTTTTCAATAATAACTTTTTCATGTAATTTGTACCAGCCTCTACCATTTTGTGAACAAATCACAAAAATCCGATCCTCACTTCGTAATATTGGCATTCCAAAACTATTCAGTTCATTTGAAAACCTCAAATATCCGGGATATGTTGATTTGTAAATAACGCTTAGGAAGTGCGCTCATCGAATTGTTGAAGTTACTATTTAAAATCAACAATGATGATGTGAAAATGGATACCGACGTATGTGAATAAAAAAGGCACAAAAAGGTGTAAAAAAGGTCATATTCAAGTATAAAATAGTTAAAAAAAAAAGAATGTGTGTGTACTTTGTACGCACGTAAGAAGTTATACTTCTACTACATATTATGTGATTTTTAAGACAATACCAAAAATTTAAAAAAATAAAATAATGAAACGCACACAAACACATTGAAAAATGCCACAAAGAAAAAATGATTTCTGAACGATAATAATTGTTGGCAAAAATTTTAAATACGCATTTTCTGAAAAAAAAATTATATAACAAATAGGTACTTACAATCATAAAATGCATAAAAAATAAAAACTTGCATCGGGAATCGAACCCGTGAATTTCGGGGTGCTTTGATTCGTAATCGAAGCCTAGACTCACTCGTCCAATTCCACATTATTTGTCATGTGGAAAAATAGGGTAACTGAACGTTTTACTGTTTGACAGTTGTTTTGAATATAATTAAATTATGTAGTTTCAATTTTGTGGAAGAAAATATTAAAATATAACAAAACAGTAAGAAAACAATATATTAGATGAAGATTGGTAGAACTTTTGTTGGTAATCAAATTAAGTATGTAAATCAAAGCATTACATACCTACTAGATAAATAAATCTACGCCAAAAACTCATAATTTAAAAATAAAAATCGGACCTAATTTGGGATTTCTCTCTAAAATCCCCATTCTTGAGAAAATAAATGTACAGTAGAGCGTCGATTATCCGAACATCGATCAACCGAACGACCGCTTATTCGAACTATCGACTCCCGCGTCCCGCACTCGAATACCGAGCAAGCGTTAGTAATTGACGCTTAAAATATCTTCAATTTTCTTCAATATTGTATCCAAAAATAATTATGTTGTTGCAAAGACTGCACTTTTTATTTAGTTGCTAGTTGTCATTATCAAGATATAAATAAATATGTAGGTATATAAATATGGCTTTTATTAAATTGTGGATAAATATGTATGACTATAAATATGTATTAATATATTGTAGTTCGATTATCCGAACAAATCGGTTTTCCGAACACCTATGTCCCCCAATTAGTTCGGATAATCGACGCTCTACTGTATTTCAACCTAATCCAAATGTATAATTACAATATGATTGTAATAAAAACTACTTACCAAATTAGAATGAGTTTTCCTTGTCCAAAATAGTCCAAAACTCCAAAAATATAGGTATATGAAAACTATTTAAAAAGGCAGTATAACTATTAACTAACTTTTGTTTGTTGTTTCTTTTCACATAAATTTTAAAACGCAACAACCATAAATAATCTAACTACAGCTGTGCCATAGCCGCCATATTGAATAATTTTTGACATGTCATTTGAACATCAAATCAGAACAAAGTTATAATGCGCATGCGCCGGGATCATAGGTTTTAACATATAAAAATTCACCCTCATATCGCCGGTAAAGAAGTATAACTTCAAAAACTCGAGTGCAAAGTACATATAAAGTAAATAAATCTATACTAATTCTTCTATGATATATGTAAAAGCGAGATAATAATTATGAAGATGGCTTTTTATCTTGAAGTAAACAAAAGACAAGAGGAATATAATGCCCATTTTTCAGGCCATGTAAACTAAATAATTGAGTGAAAAAAACGAGGACAGTATTCAAAAGTTCCGTCAACATACCAATTAGAAACAGTCGAAATAAAACGAAATTTTGAAAAACATGTTAATATAATAGACAAGGCGAAAACGGCGGGTCCGTCGGGAAAAATATTCCCATGATTTTTTTTGCATAATCACATTCGTGAGACATCCAAGAATAAGGTTCAAGAAGGTCGCCCACGTGAAAAGTGGTTAAATTTTTTTTTTGACAATTTTTTTAATCAAATTGCAAAAAATCAATATTTTTGGCTCGGACAATTTTTTGAAGGTTTTTTGGACCATTCTGGATACAAAGGTTACTTATAATTTTTCTCTAAAGTTGATCGTTTTCGAGTTATAAGCAATTTAAAATTGAAAAAAAAAAACGAAAAATGGCGATTTTCAAGGCTTAATAACTCGGTTAAAAGTTATTATTATGAAAGTCATAAAGTGACTAAATCAAAGTTGAATGCTCCCCTACAAGATCCTGAAGAAATTTTTGTCATTAGTTTATTACTAAGCTGTTATTTTTAAGTAATAATAATGAGCGCCATGCACGTGGTAGGCGGCCGTAAATGTGAGTGCGAGTAAGATGCACAATTGGAGTGCCAGCATTTACGGCCGGCTACCACGTGCATGGTGCTCAATATAATTACTTAAAAATAACAGCTTAGTAATAAAATAATGACAAAAATTTCTTCAGGATCTTGTAGGAGGGGGGGGCATTAAACTTTGATTTAGTCACTTTCTGACTTTCATAATAATAACTTTTAACCGAGTTATTAAGCCTTGAAAATCGCCATTTTTCGTTTTTTCGATTTTAAATTGCTTATACAACTTATGCTTATGTAACTCGAAAACGATCAACTTTAGAGAAAAATTATAAGAGACCTTTTTTATCCAGAATGGTCCAAAAAACCTACAAAAAAATTGTCCGGGCCAAAAATATTGATTTTTGCAATTTGATTAAAAAAAATGTTTTTTAAAAATTTGGCCCACTTTTCACGTGGGCGAGTTCTTGAATCTTATTCTGGGATGCCTCACGAATGTAATTATGCAAAAAAATCTCATGGAAATATGTCTCCCAACGAACCCGCCGTTTTCGCCTTGTCTGTAACAATATGATTATTTTTGTCATTTTTAATTATAAAATTTTCGTTTCTCTCACAATAAAACACTGAAAACTTTTGCCCATCAATCCATCAATTTTCGTTTCTATTTGTAATAATAGAAGATGAATCAAGAGATTTATGAAATTCAGGATATATTTTTGGGAAGTTTAATTAAAGATTTAGTGGTTCTAGCATCATATAAATTTTGTCTAACCCTATTAATATCATTGATAGTAAATGTCTCTGTATTTGTCTTCTTAAGTTCTTTACAGATGAGCTTCATTGGTTTTTCGCTGAGATCTTCCACGGCTGCTCTTTTGATTGAGTTGCTTAAGGCTTTTCTATCGTAAACTTCGGAAGACAACTCCTCGTGGTTATGATCTAATATTGATTCAATTATCGTATTTTCACATCCCTGTGTTTTCACAAATGCTTTGCAGGTTTTTTTAGTACATGTCCACCGTTTTACTCTATCTTTAGCCAACATTTTTGAAAAACCGAATGTATAACCATCAATTGATAGTGAAGGTTTGCCCTTTTGACTGACACTTATCGTTGATTCCATTCGGATGTTATGACTTAAACACAATTTGATCTTGAAATCCACGAACTGCCAAGCTTGAAATAGACAAACTGACTGATGCAAGAACTAATAAACTTTCAAGTATTTATACAGCATTTAGCCAATTAATACAATATACAAAAGAGATTATAACCAAAGAAAATATACCTATTTAGTTTACCTATTCAGTACCCATTTAAATTACGATTTGGCAACATTGTGTCATTATACAGAGATTAGATAGACAAAATATCAGCCTAAATGATTAACCAAACGGAGGCATTACAATTGTACCTGGGAGGCAATTCATGTATAAAAATATTTACCTGAAAAAGTGGGAGGCATTTCGATAATGCCGAATAAATCATAAAGAAAACGAGGTTTCCCAAATTTAACAAGGCCAACATTTTTGTCGCTTTTAGAGCCGCTTTTAAAAGGATGTCCAAGGTGTTATGTAACAGAGACCTAAAATTGGCATTGAGGAGCCGCCTACTTCGCTGCTACGTGTTCTCGGTCTTACTTTATGGTGTCGAGTCCTGGACTGTGAATAAAATCGATCTAAATCGCCTTGAAACTTTCGAAATGTGGTGCTATAGAAGAATTTTAAAAATTTCCTGGGTGGAGAAGATTCGAAAGTCCACAATACTAGAACGTCTCAGCAAGACTACTGAGATCATAAAAAGTATCAAGCAGAGAAAGCTGGAGTATTTCGGACATATAATGAGGGGTCCCAAATATAGGTTGCTACAAAATATCATGCAAGGGAAAATAGGAGGCAAACGCAGTCCAGGACAAAGAAGAACCTCATGGTTGAAGAACTTACGAGATTGGTATGGTGTTGATACAAGCATGCTATTTAGGGTGGCAGTGAATAAAATTAAGATAGCTATTATGGTAACCAACGTTCTGAAAGGACATGGTACATGAAAAAGAAGAACATTTTTGTGGAGTGACAACATACAACAGAGTACGTCGTATTTGTAAGTTACTAGTTATTGGTAAATTGCCAAAATACTTTTGTATTTCATATTTTATATTTTACAGGAATCTCGACACTACATTTTTTTCGCATACATTGAAGTTTAATGTTATTTTGCTTATTGAATAATTTCATCACAGAATGGATACAAATCCCATTTAACTTTAACAAGAACTCAAATTCAACTTCATGTCTCCAGTTACGTCATCATGCGCGAACTCGGACGTATTTGCACTACGGGAAAATACTATCTCGTTATTTGTAGTATCATGCTAGTGGACATTAAGGTACGTATAGATATGCGCGCCGAGCACTGCGCGCCGTGTGTGCGGTACGCGTTCGTGGCGGATTCGTTAGATTAGTACGCGTTAGTACGTGTTTTCAAGTGGCACACAAACGGTGCGAACACGATCCAACTTCTGTCGGCGCCAAGAACGCACGGCGTACACACGGGCGGCGCGCATATCTATACATACCTTTACACTACATAGCTTGACAGTTAAATACAAAATTTACATTCAAGTGTTCAAACAGAAATATAATAAAAAAATATATTTTTAATTCATTTACTCTTTTGTGGAGTACTGAGGAATCTTTCTCGTTGGAACTTTTACCACGCTGAGCAGATGGGACGTGAATGATTTAAAATTCCCTCATCTTAATTTCGTCTCGGCACCCGTATGATTTAAAATTTTTGAAAATCACGGGGGGTAGTAACCAGAGAAAGTCACCCCTGTTGTCAATCTGGTGGTATGGGAACGATATTTATTGTCGTTTTCTGTGCTACTTGATTGATAACTTATTTTGTTTCTCGGTAGATATCCCTAGGACATGCGCGGCATTTCTTTCTTTGCAATTCGGAAGGGCACAAAGCGAAGTACCTGGTTAAATTGGAGAGAAGAGGATATGGGACTAATGATGAGGGGAAAAAATCTCCGAAAACGGTCTAGACTCTTCCTGCCTCTCCAATTTAACTAGAGTATAATGCTGCTGCATTTTCGGATTGCAAAGAAATTGAAAATGTTTATACATTTTTATAAATATAATAATTATTCATTTGGAGGCCACAAGTGGATACATGCTGTAATTGTGAAGATCGTCCTTACTACTTTATTTGTTGGCATTCGGCTTATGTGTTCCGTTCCACTCTTTTGTTTCTTACCCACCTATTAATGTTCTCCACCTTGCATCTCCTTCATATATCTGTACTTCCAGCTCTGTCCCATAGTGTCTTACCATCGAGTTTTCGAAGTGTTTTCATATCTGGTTTTTCTTGCATTCTTTTGGTTCTCTCTATATCGTGTTTCTGCTGTGTATATCATTATTGGTCTCATGACTGTTTTTAAATTCTGACTTTCATTTCTTTCCCGATATTTCTATTTCTCCGTATTGTTTTATTCAGGTAACCTGCGTCTCTGTTTACTCTATTCACTTGATCTTCCATTTGAGTTTCGAGCTTTCCGTAGCTAGATATTCTGATTTATACTTTATCACTTGTTCTATTATCTGACCCTCCACCTCTAATTGGCAATAATGGTAGATTTGCTGTTGTGACCATGCACTTTTTAGTTTTTACTTTTTTACTTTTTTTTCTTTAAAAAAAATCCTAAAATATAAGTCAGAAAAAACGAATGAATCATATGAAGACTATAAAAGAGTAAGAACTGAAACTCACCAATTGGTAAGAAAAACAAAACAGATTACTGGGAAAGATTCACAAAAGGATTATAGATGAATTTCTACGGACAACAGGAACAAGTATGGTGCTTCATAAGACAACAAAAAAGAGAAATTAAAGAACTAGTTGAAATAGAACACATGAGGGGTAAAATCAAAGTCGGCAATCTCCCATTTCCATAATTTTGGGAAAACGCGAAAAACTGTAGAAACTAGCAAAATTAAATTAACGCAGAAGGAGCTTAAGAAATTATTTATTTTGCTTTTTTTAAATATTTTTGATTGGAGATTGCCGCTTTTGTTTGCAACGCTAGAAGATTGACTGATATGAAAATGATCTATAAGGATATTACCAGTTTTGAAACTAATTAAACATCACTGTGCCGGTTACTTAGTGAAGAAAAATATATTTTGATATTCAACAATAATGTAAAAGCAATTTAAATGCATATCACGTAAACCAAAATATCCGGAAGTTCGGGTATATGACGGGGTCGGGGCAATAAGGGACCTAAGCCTCATTTGAAAAGTTTTGACTAAATCACGTTTAAAGTTTTTGACAAAATCCTGAAATCATATTTTTATATTTTATAATGTTTACTTTAATTCCTTACATGCATAATAAATTATTAAATATATTTTTCAAAGAAAGACACAAAATAAAACTGCATTTTTTAAGAACAAATTTATTAAACAAATAAATGTGGCTTATGACCTTTTTGAAAATAACAAAATGAATCATTCTAAAGGCAAGAATATACCTACAATATTATTTAAAAAAAAAATCGGTTTCATCATCCCTGTCTACTTCCTCTGCTTCATCAACTTGGTTATACTCTTGTTCAATGTTACTTGTACTGATTCCAATAATACTGAGATAAAACTGCTGGATTATGAGAGGAATATATTGTAAAAGTTTCTTTATATCCTGAATTTTTTTAATGTTCAGTACTATTGGTCCTTTTACAACTTTACAACCCTCTTACCAACATTTATTTCATCAAACGCTCCATTTAGGGTGTGTTTAATGAATATGGAATTTGGGTGTTCGCTGTCGAACCAAGACACCTACTAAATAAAATACTTTTTTGGTCTTAAAAAGTGTTATTGACAAACGAATTTAAATATAATATTAGTGATAATGGCTTTTTATCAATAAAAAATTCTTTAACAGGTTATTTATGGCTACGTTTTACTAAAAAAGTAAATTTAATGTTATTATAACTTATTAAGACACAAGCCACATATCCTACAGCAAGAAGGTCTCAAGCCACTAAAATGTTTACTTACCTTTTTCGGAGAAGATTCATCACTTTCACTGGAACTCGTGTGCGGAGAATATTCTCGATCCTTTACAGAATCGTCAAAGTCAAAATCCGAACCTGAACTACTGTATTTTTCCTTATAAAATAATTGTTTTTCTTTCAACACTCTTCGATCATGTGTCGCCATGTTGATTTTACTGTGGCTTATGACATTCTTGCTTAAAAATTTTCCATGATTTTGAAAGTCGGCAACAATGTCGTTATAGCCTGGTGGCCACATCTATTGCCCAATAGCCGTAAAATTTCGCTGGTGGCTTGAGACCATTGTTACAGAGCCCGTTTTAGTAAAATCTTCAAATTTCAAAAAATGTGGCTTAGGTCCCTTATTGCCCCGAGCCCTTCATATATTCACAGGTTTCGACAGAGTTCACGACATTCACAGTTGATCACGTGCGAGCGCAACGTGGTTCTTATTGGCCCGCAGCGGAGATTGCCGTGTTTGGTACGCACTCAGCTATGGATATTGCCACTTTTGATCCTAACATGAATTTTTCACTGCGATTTGTATACAGTTAAGACCGCTTTTGGTTTTTACAAATAGTTTTATTTAACAGATAATAAAAAATGCAACAAATGGCGTCCCTAACCCAAAACATGAAAAAGTGGAGATTGCCGCCTTTGATTTTACACCCCTCACATACATGTAAGAATCTTTACCAGATACGCCAAATATAGTAACTGATGAAAAGACCGAAATCTCCCAAATAGATGTGAAACAAGGAATAAACAAATTTAAAAATAGAAAGTCACCAGGGGAACATCAAATACCAAATGAACTCTTAAAATATGGAGGTGATCACCTTGTACAACAACTACAACTTCTTATTCATAAAATAATCACCACGAACAGAATACCAGATGAATGGAGGAGAGCGATCATGCTGATGTTCTTCAAGAAAGGAGATAAGAAAGACACAAATAATTATCGAGCCGTAAATCTTTTAAATACAATACTCAAATTGAGAACAAGAATTAAGTATAGCGACAAAAATAAAAGAAACGCTTAACTCTGCAAGAGAAACAGCAAGGATTTCGGACAGGAAGATCATGCACGGATGCATTTTTTGTAATAAGACAAATAAAAGAAAAGTTCCTGGAATACAACAAACCAGCATATATGTGCCTAATAGATTTGAAGAAAGCGTTTGATAGAGTGAGAATTCGGGACGCGATACATTTATTATATGAAAAGGGAATATCACTGGATTTAATAAAAACCATTGAGAATATAATACAAAGATAACATAGCTATGGTAAGATTTATTTATTTTTTTTATTTAATCAATTAAGCCCATTCGTACCTTTCGGTGTTGGGTTGTTTACAACTAGTTCAATATCTACATTTCAATATATTTTAATAATTATACAATACTTATTTTAACAATACAATTTTAATGAATATAAATTACTTATTTGACCCATCTTTCTGTACATATGTTTTAATCTTGTGGTGCTTCTTTCATACATATTTTCCATGCTGTTCTATTTTGAGCTAATTGTTTTGCCATACTCCATTGCAGTCCTCTCTTCTCTGCTTCTTGTCTAACTTGTTCTTCCCATCTCATTCTTGGGCGACCTACTTTATTTTTCCCTTGTACTCTGACTTCATATACTTTTTTCGTTATTCTTGTGTCGTTTAGTCTATGGATGTGTCCCAATCATCCTAACTGTCGTTCCCCTATAATTGTCTCTATGGGTTTTATCTTTAGAGCTTGAGTTATTGTGTCGTTTCTTATTTTGTCTCTTCGTGTGACCCCTTCTATTTTTCTCAAGAATCTCATCTCTGTAGCTTTGATTTTTCTTTTGTTGTTCTTTGTTAGCGTCCACGACTCACTCCCATAGATGATTGATGGTCGAACCACTTTTTGGTACACTTGTGTTTTGACTTCTTTGGGTACCTCTTTCTTTCCAAAGAACGTATTTCTTAATGTAGTATAAATTTTCCCTGCTTTTCCTATTTTATTGTTTATTTTTTGTCTATTTTACCATCTTCTTCAATAATTGCACCTAAGTAGTTGTAGCTGTTTACTTGTTCCAACACTTGTCCTTCTACCTTAATTTTTATCACTTTTTTTGTAGTTGCCATAACCATTGTTTTACTTTTATCGGTGTTTATTTCCATGTTCATTTTTCTTAGTTCTTTTATATAAGTGTTTATTATTTGTTGCAGTTTCTCTTCCGTGTCAGCTAACAATACCATACCATCTGCAAATAGCAATTCTTGTATTTGTACATTGTTCATTTTCCATTTTCCCAATATCATGTCTTTAGATTTCTCCTTGTATTGCTTTATTGCGTCATCTAGTACCATTGAGAAAAGTAATGGACTTAGTACGCAGCCTTGTTTTAGTCCTATCTTTGCCTGGAATTCATCAGATTCTTGGTTGTGCGTCCTTATTTTTATTTTATTATTTTTATACAAGGCTTTAATTATTTCTATCATATCCTTTTCTATTCCATTTTTCTTTTAACATTTCCATATATCTTCCCTTATTATTCTATAAAAAGCTTTTTTCAGATCAATAAATTTATCATGTATCCCTTTGCCTTTCTTCAATAGTTTTTCTCCTATTTGTCTCAATATGAAAATCAGATCTTGGGTACTCCTTCCTTTTCTGAAGCCATGCTGGGATTATTCTAATTTTATTTCTAGTTTTTCCCTTAGCCTTTTTTCAATTATTCTATTGAATATTGTGGCAGGAACGCTTGTCAATGTAATACCCCTATAATTTTCGCAATTTCTTGCGTCTCCCTTCTTAAACAGTGGTATTATTTTATCTGTTTTCCATTCAGATGGTATTTCCTTTGCTGTGATTATTTCATTTAGTAGTTCTCGGAATTTTTCTTTTGAATTTTCACTCATGTACTTTAACATTTCAGCTGTGATTTCATCTTGGCCTGGAGATTTTCCCAATTTTAATTTGTCAATGGCTTCTGCAATTTCCTCTTTTTTTATTTGTTGCATTTCCTTTGTTTTTTCGATCATGTCTTCCTCTCTTTCTTGTTGATATTGTTTTCATTCTGTTAGTTCTTCAAAATGCTGCTTCCATCTTTGCATTATTTCTCTTTCTGTAGTTAATATATTTCCTTCTTTATCTCTTATATTTCTTAATCTATGTGATTTATTTTGTCTTAGCTGTTTCAATGTACCATAGAACAATTTCTGGTTACTAAAATAGTTTTCATTCATTTTGTGTCCAAAATCTTCCCAAGACTTCTTTTTTGCCATTTTAATTTCTTGTTTAATGTCGTTTCTGGCCATTTTGTATTTTTCGTAATCGTTCTCCGATTTGGTTTTTAGATACTTTTTCCAAGCTTTTTTCTTTTCTTTCACTTTACGTTGTATTTCTGCTGTCCACCATTTACTTTTCTTCGAATATATGTTTGTGATTTTAGTTGTTCCGCATATTTCTTTTGCTGTTTTCAATATGATTTCCTTAAATTGCTTCCATTTATTTTCTATTCCTGTGTTAATTGCCTTTATAGTCTCGAACTGTTTGGTTAACTCCTTCTGGTATTCCTCTTTACTATCTATTTCTCTTAATTTGTAGCTTTTTATTTTTTCTTTGGTTATCTTCTTTCTTTTTTCTGTTGTGTTATGTGTGTGCACCCTTAGTTCCATTATAAGCAAGTAATGGTCACTGCTTATTTCAGCCTCTCTTTTTACCTTTACGTCTTTTATCATCTTTAGGTCTTTTCTTTTTATTAGGAAATAGTCTATTATGGATTTTTCTTTTCTCGATGGGAATTCTCTAGTATATTTGTGTATGTCTTTGTGCATACATTTTGAATTCGTTATAACCATATCATTTGCTATACATAGGTCTATGATTCTGTTTCAGTTATCATTTTTCATTTCTTCTCCATGTTGCCCTAGGTATCGTTCAATCCCTTTATTGTCTCTTCCCACTCTACCATTTAGGTCTCCCATTAATATAATGTTTTCTCCTTCGTTATCCATCTCTGCTTGTAATATTTCAAAGAATTCATCTTTTTCCTCTTTTTTTGCATTATCATTTGGCCCATATGCTACGATTATGGTAAGGGAAAACTATCGCAACCTGTCAAGTATGAAACTGGCATTAGACAAGGAGATTGACTGAGCCCAATAATATTTAATCTGATAATGGATGAACTCATAAAGAGAGTAAAAAAAAAGAAGAGGATATAAAATGGGAGAAAAGGAAGTAAAGATAATTTGCTACGCCGACGACGCCATAACAACAGCCGAAAATGAAGATGACCTACAAAGATTAATTAAAGAATTCGAATACACGGCTCTCATATACAACAGAAAACTAAATCGATAATAATATCAGCGAAACCGAGACGATGTAAGTTGCTCGTAAATAACAAAATAATATAACAAGTGATGGAAACGGAATACTTGGGAGGAAAACTGTCAAGCTACGGAAAAGTGGAAGAAGAAGGAAGAAGTGCAAAAACAAGTGAACATGGCAAACAGAGCAGCAGGATATCTCAACAACACAATCTGGAGAAACAAATACCTCACAATGGAAACGAAAACCAGGATATATAAATCAACAATAAGACCGATAATTGACGTACACAGCAGAAACAGGAGCAGATACGGCGAAAACAAAAAGACTGCTGGAAACAGCAGAAATGAAAGTCTTACGAAAAATAACAAACCAAACTCTAAGAAACAGAGTAAGAAATGAGGAAATACGAGCGAGATGTGGTATAGAGGAAATAAACACCCAAATAGCAATTTTACTACCTGCAACCAATTTTGTCCTAATGGGACGTTAAATTTAAGGACAAAATTGGTTCACAATAAGCCCAAGGACAACGTCTGTTTTTCCTATGGACCAGCGTTGCTGCTAATAAGTAATATAATCTGATGACCAACCGACATCGGGAATAACGACGTCAATTATTAGGATAAGGTTTGACGTTAAGCTGACGTCGGTTTTAACCTATCTGTAGTATAAGTGCAATTAAGTGGCATACATCAACGACTACTCAACGTCGGGAATTACAACGTATTTTTTAGGATAGATGCCAAATAGAATTTAGGACGTTGGTGTTTTATCGAGTATGGTAGACGTATTTTTCGGGAAGACGACAACGACAATCCAACGTTAATTATTACCCCACATACATACACTATTGGGGCAGGTTTTGTGGTTCGAGGACTCTTGGCTCGGCTTTTGGTGTCGTAGGGTGTACAATCATAATCTGAATCATATGATAATTTTTTTTAACCATCTTTGAAGGTGGCATTTCCTCTTCCGATTCTGAGTTGGAAGTAGTGGCTGGTTCTTTACAAAGCTTATTTGCAATATTGTTGGCTTGTTGCCAAGTGGCAATGTCAACTGCCTTGACCTCACAGGTGTATTTGGGCCAGGTTACCTTATTAGGTTTTTTTGATGGGTCACACTAAAATTGTTTGATGTCTTTTTTCTCCAAAGAGAACCAACAAACACCATCTTCTTCCCATTGATATGGGACTGGCTCCAATTCATGAACGAACTTAATGTAAATGATTTTGAACGTTGGTTTCTGCGACATTCTATAGCCAGAGCTTAGCTTCTATTTTTTATTAAATTTACTGTTGTTATTAAAAACTGGAAAATTAGTTTATTTTTGTTTTTAAAAATCACAAAAGAAAATGAAGTCACCCGTCAACTGTCAAATGTCAATCTCAAATCGTCCACCAGATTAAGGCGTGTTCACGATGACGACCGGTCGTCGGGAGTCTGTCGTCAAGACCAGGTTGTTTGCGCTTACTTTAGGACGTATTAGGTATACCAATAGGTAAATTCGAGGTGTCCAAGGTAAAAATAGGTTATACTAAAGGTCGGCAGGGGATGTCCTTGTCCAAATCAGTTAAAATGTATTGCAATTTAGGTCGCGAGTCAAATCCGCCATTAATGAAAGATCGCCATGGTTCAGCCATTTTTTGAAACATAATGTTTGGCAATTTTTTTGCTAGATTTTAATGAATATTTGATTTTAATTAACGAATTTTGTTTATATATAAATCAAGGATAATTTTGTATGGGTGTAGACATAATAATATGTTTTTTAATTACGATGGTTATTTCTATTTTTACCGTTTTGTTCGATTTAACCTGTAAATTTCTGAGGCGCTTTCAGTTTTTAGCAATTTTTATACCTAGTTTAACAGTACACTTCCTTGCGTTTGTAAATTTTCGACAGCATTATGCAATGAGGCAGATGGTTAATAAAATAATTATACAAGTCACTTAGGTTATATTCTGAATAGAGTAAGAACCTACTTAAATAAGTATCAACAGGCCGTCATGCATCTTAGTTTCTGATGATTTAATATCCTCCAAGATTATTAACCTATTTGGTTAAAATGAAGTGTGTCGGCCGTACTTCTGTGGTAGAGAATTTTATACTATTACTTTACAAGACCAAAGTCCTAAAAACTAACGTAATTTGACGATAAAATATCTCGAGCTGAGAAGTCGAGAGGGGGACGTCGCGTCGAGGCAACCCGTATTTCTATTCCCCACTTAGGTGCAAATAGCGGTTTTCTGACCGTCGTCGCAACGTCGCGTATTAACGTTGGAGCATTTAGTCCAACGTTAAGACGTCGTAGTATTACGTCCAATTGCTTCTTGGGCATGTGGACCAAAAGAAGAAAGATAGAATGCAATCAACAAATAGAAAGAATGACAGAAAATAGAATAGTACTGTGGCAGAGTGACAGTTAACCTACGACCACCTATGTGTTGACCGGCTGGGGAAAGAAGAGGAGACGGATTGACGGACGTCTGTCAGGAGATTTTAGAAATTATATATTTCGCCAGCTCAATAGATTGCTAGGTGTACAACATATTAAAACCACTGCCTACCACCCACAGTCAAACGGATGTATTGAACGTTTTCACCGAACGCTTAAGGCTGTTCTGATCGCCGCGGACACAGTATCGTGGGTCCAGGCCCTCCCTCTGGTCATGCTAAGCCTTCGAAACACTTTTAAATAGGACATTGCGTGTACAGCCTCCGAGTTAGTGTATGGTAAACCAATATGTCTCCCTGGACAGCTGCTTGTCCCTAGTGCTGCTACACCCGACGAGCATAGTTTTGTCCAACGACTACGTCAGACCATGGGAGCATTGCGGCCTGTACCGACGAGCAACCACTCAATCCGCACTGCCTTTGTCCATCCGGATCTGCAGACTACGAGTCATGTGTTTGTGCGGACTGATAAAGTAAAGCCTCCGCTTACACCTCACTATTCGCGGTGTGCAAGTACTTGGAAGGAGAAACGAGAAACGACCCTGCGCGAGTCGCGGAGAAATATTGCAACTATCTTAAATAATTCATATTGTCAATTGAAATTGTCAAATTGACGTATATTTCATACCTTCTGTCATTGAAGCAGAAAAATTATATATTGCTCCACAATATTGATATGATATGCAATTATTATATAAAGGTAAATTTAATTAATTTTATTTTGCTTGCAGTACTGCATTTTAATAACTAATTTTATTTACTACATACAATTGTTGACGTTTTCATAACATAACCTGAATCTTATTTTTTCTTCTTATTATTTTTTTGGACTATGGCCTTGACAATTATCCAGTAACCAGGACTAATATAATTGGCAAATATAATTAAAAGTGCGAATTTTATTATAGAGCGTAGAAATAGGGGTCGCTTTGTCGAACTTGCACGGTCCCAATACCGGCCCGTTCAGAGTGTTGGAACGAAGTGACAAGTTTCTAACTGTAGATGTCAAAAATGTTCCTCAGAGAATTTCCATGGACCGACTCAAGCCAGCATATATTCCAGCGGCCCAACAGGTGCAGGAAGAACATGTATATGCCAGCCGTCTGATGAGTAACATGGTCAACATTGCCGTTCGAAACCAGTAGGTTCCTCACTGGAGGGGAACCCTGTTGCAGAGTGACAGTTAACCTACGACCACATATGTGTTGACCGGCTGGGGAAAGAAGAGGAGACGGATTGACGGACGTCTGTCAGGAGATTTTAGAAACTCGGAGAAAAGAACTGTCATAGTTTTCTTACTTATTTTATTATGTAGTTTGTTGTAAATAAACCAATTAAATAGTTTAAAGTGTGCCCCGACTACTTTGCATCCCGCAAACCGGCCACAGTACGAATAGCAAGAGACAAATCGCCAAATGTAAGATCATTGGGACGACCGAGGAATAGATGGTCAGACAATGTCAATTGAGGCTAAAAACTGAAGTAAAACAGGCATTGGGCTTATTTATAAAGTAGGAAGAAGAAGAAGAAGAAGATTCTTTTTTACTATTTCATCCATGATCGGGTTGAACAATAGAGAACACATGGAATTTAACCAAAGTACAACGTACAATATTATCCAGCACTAGATTCCCTTATTTTTGTATAAGCCAGGATCTCTATCGTAAGGACTGCCCTGTCAGCCAGTATGTTTTACCTGTATTCCGCCACTGGTAGACACGTACTATATTACACGTACGTACGCTATCTAGACCTAGAGGCATATATTTGGGTAAAATAACTGTTAGTAAAATGGTAAAACTGGTAGTAAAATAACTAAAATAACTAAAAGATCAACATTAGATTTACATGAAAATGTAACATTTCGATCTCTTTTCATATTAAAAAAAATGTGTGTACTTTGTACGCACGTAAGAAGTTATACTTCTATTATATAATTTTAACGAAATAAATATACTTAACAGTTACAATACCAAAAATTAACAATCATTCCAAAAATTAACCAAAACTTAACAATACCAAAGAAAATGAATATGAATCGTCCGGGGTTTGAACCCGCGATCTCTCGATCTCTGGTCTAATGCTATACCAATCGAGCTATCAAGCCCCGTGCTATTGACGTGTCGGATATAATTACACATCACGGTGACAAATAGATCAAAGTGAAGTATAAAAATAGATATTTTATTATCAATGAGGATGTATAAATACCCGAGGAAGACAAATCCAATGACACAAAAATTATAATAAATAATACATTTACTAAGAACACTAATATATTCTTTTAATGACTTATTTGCGCTGATTCATACATAATTTGAAAAATTAGCAACGAACTACATACTGTCTGTCTGCGCATGCGCCAGGGAATTATAAAATTTCACCCTCGATCGTAAAGAAGTATAACTTCAATTAAAATAAGTTACCTGTATTTGTTTCATTGTTTCTATCCTCCCGAATTCATTAATGCTTTTCGGCAATGCCTGCTGCATCATTCAACAATCATAGTTTACAGAGAGGTTCTAAATTATGAAATAAATTTTTTTTAGAGAATAGGTCACCTTGGAGAAAAATCCCGAGACAGGTCGATTTTTATTTTTAAATTATGATTTAGTAAGGAAACGCATCGAACACCCACCAAAACAAGTGATGAAAAACCCGAGAAAATACTATGTCTGATGCAAGAGATGAAAACAGAAATAAAAGATGAGACGAAGTTAATAAGAGAAGACCAAAAATCATATATGCAATCGAAATGAAAAAGTTAAAAGAAGAGAACGAGAAACTCAGAAAAATGAAAGTAAAAAAACAGAATTATCACAAATAAAACAGAACATGGAATGGATCGATAAAAATAAAAGGAAAAATAATATTGTTCTAGGCGGCCTAAATACATATATTCACAGAAATCAAGCAGACCTCAAAAAAGCCATGGAGAACTTTTTACCAACCAACCTAGAGCTAGAAATAAACGTCAGAAATGTGATAGAAATAGGAGAATCCCACTATCTCATCCAATTAAACAATGGTGAAGACAAACAAACAGTCATGGAAAACAAATATAAACTAAAAAACATAAGAAATCAAAAACTCTTCCTAAACAACGACATAACGAAACAAGAGAGGAAAATATAAAAACAGCTCCGATAACTTGCTAAAGACGAAAAAAGGGAAAAGAACTAAAAAATATGATACAATAAAGCTACTAATAGAGAAATCTGTTCCAAAAAACTAAGGAAACAACAAACGAGGGACAGTAAAGACGATGATGACAAGGCAAAGACTAGGGGATGGTAATTTGGATAAAAAAAACATACGGAAGGAAAGGATAATCAACAAGAAAATGGACAAAAAAAAATGACATTGAAAAAACAGCTAGTATGAGTGACGTGGAAATTAAACATGGACAAGAAGCAAAAATTATAGTAAACGAAAATAACAACCTGAAAATTGGTACATGGGATTTAACATCACTCAGAGGAAATAAATGCGAATTAGTGCAAAAAATGGAAGAATTTAAAATACAAATAATAGGTATTAGTGAAACAAAGACATGTGGAAGAAGAAAGGAAAAAAATATTAGAAAATTACACGATGTATTACTCAGGGGTAGACAAAGGAAAGAGCGAAAGAAGGAGTAGGAATAGTAGTCACAGAGACATTACAAAGAGAATATCAGATTTCAAACCGTCGAATATACCGTCGAGAATAATGTACATAAAAATAGAGATGGAAGAGGGATGGTACATTGTGCAAATATATGCAGAATGAACGGCATGAACCTACAGAAAGAATGGAAGATTTCTACAACGAACTGCAGAATACGTTAGATGAGAAAAGAGAAAAATGTGAAAGAATAGTGTTCAGACTGATAATGGAAGAGATGACATGGCGAAAAGCGGTACAACAAGAACAGATAGAATACAGCAGAATAGAAATAAAAAAGCTAAAAGATGAACAAAAGAAAAGGAGATATCAAGAAGAAAGTGATAAGGAGTTCAAAATGGAGGACAGAAAGAAAATAAAAATGGGGATGGAGGAAAAATGAGAAAATATTAAAGAAGGAAATTGAACAAAAAGACGGAATGGTGAAATGCAGATGTACAGGAAGAAGTGGGGAAAAAGAAAAAAGCATGGAAAAAATACAATAGTACAAGAGAGGAACACGTTAAAAAAATACCAAAATCACAGAAATATAGTGAAAGAACGAGTAAAAAAAGCAAAAAAAGAGAATTAGAAGAAGTTGAATGAATCTCCAAACCAAAATTACAGAGACAACAACAGATATTTCTGGAATAAAATCGACCTGTTTCGGGATTTTTCCTGAGAAGAATTTTATAAAATTCTCCTGTCACAGTGGTAGTTGCCAAATTTTTCAGATATGTCTATATGTGTGAAACTATCAATATAATGTAAATTTGTAGATATCTTTTGATAATTTCCCATCTCTATTAGTTTCATCTCTTTTTAGTTCACAACGTTGCCGGTTATTAGCGCGCTCATCACCCTATAGAGGTCATCGTCGGTGCAGAAAACAACACCTACATATGTATAAAAACCTTCCAAAAAACATTTCTAAATTAAAAATAAACCACCACTCTTATAAGCCTAGGGGTAGAAATAAACCTAACTTTTATGAGCAATTCCTCGAAAAAAACTGAAGTATTGTTTATGTTGGTAGATACGGTATAATGATTTCATACAAACGCCAAATAAAAACAGTTATCTGCGTCAAAAAATAACGTGTCTCTCGAAAAAAGAAAAAGCCAACTAAAGCAGAAACGCACAAACAAAACAGACTTAACAATGCCAATACATTATTTTAATTTAAAAATATACAATCACAGATAATGTTGTATGATAGACGTTCAGGCCTTAGGGCTTCGAAAGCGTTGATGGCTGGGCCCTGAAATCATTTCTGATTTCGGTTTCTGAAGTAAATTCCCTGCTATTTTTAATATCAATAAACATCGTATCTAACCATTGTTACTTCCAGTAAAAGTAAAAAAAAACAAATGTAGGTCCTATGCATGCCAATTTACCACAAATAAAAAACATTCTATACAGTGCACGTGGCAAAACATACCATTCTTATGGGTACCACCGCATGTTGGGATAATGGATAACCAAGCGGATGATCAGAGCTCACCACTTGTTCAAGGATTGAGCAACTTTGGTGTTGATAAACGCCCCCCTCCACATTTCCGGCAATGTAACGCTATGCAGGGAAGTTGACCCATCTTCTCAACAGGATCACTTTGGTTCCAATTCTGCACCGAGAGAACAATTTCTTTTCTCCTAAAACACCGATTTCTTTGAGCAATATTTCTTAAAAGTTAACATATCCTATTAACTTAAACACACCGGTTCACATATAAAGAAACGAGTTTTTTAAACACAACTCAATAATTTCTTACAGATAATTTCTTCAATACTAAGAAATGCATTAATGGTTACATTTAATTTTCTTATCCTAAAGTTTTTATTTCTTAAATTGAAAACTACAAATATTTTGCAGTATAAGAAATAATAAGTTAAGTTAAGTTAATCCATATTTATATTTGTGAACAAGAAATTTTCTCGCAATCAAATAAATATTTTAAACCACAAGAAATAATTCTTCCGAAATACCCTCTGTAGTAACTGTGGTTATAAAATAAAAACTTTGTCATTAATGCCGAAATGTTATTTGCAAAGAGATTTTCTTCCACAAAAGAATTGCGCAGATTAACTATTTATGATTTATTCGTCAGTGTTTGTCAAGATGGCGTGATATGTTCATGTTCATATAGATGGATGTTGGATTTATTGGTATTCTTTAAAAATTAACGGATATTTTGAAGGTACGTACATATATAGGTATTAAATAAAAGTAAATTTAGTAATTTAAGATGCAATAATAATATTGTTGCGTATCCGAATGGTTAAAAAAGAAACATAATAGTATCTTTATATGCTTTTTAGGTATAATGATGGACGACTCTGAAATAAAGGAGCTTATTATTCTAACTGGGAAATATGCCACAATTTAAAGTTGGGACAGAATGATATAATATATAGCTTCAGAACAATATTAACAAAGGAGTTATTAACCAACTGCGGGGCCTTCCAGAAATGGTAGAACTTCATACATGTAAGTACCTTTTTAAAAATGTGTATACTTATGTATCAACTATAATAGGTTTCTTGAATGTATCGTCTTCTATACAAATATACAATACAACGCTATATCAAACATGGCGGTTGCAACGCTGAGGATGTTTTCTGTTAATTTATTTGAGATAAAGAAATCAGTTAGTCTAAAAGAAATATATGTTTATGGTTAAGAAATGTTATTGCCGCAAACCGTGAATTAGTTAATATGTACCTATTAAATGACTTAGATGTAAACTAATAATACTTTCCCGTAATAAAATTTCTTAATGATTAGGTATGCTGTCTCTTTCAGATTATAAGAAAATTACATATTATTATGTCTGCTTCAATGTTTTACATTGGTTGTTTTTTCCCTCTTGTTTTAGCTAAACAATGTTTATTGTGTGACTTAATATTATACAGATAAATAATTAATAGTTCTTATATCGGGCCGTGTATTTGTTTTTTTTTTTTTGATTTCCTAAATTTGTCAAAATAAATATCTATAGATATCTTTATAAAAAAATTTTTATTAAAGTAAGTTTACTCTTTCTACATAACGATTTTGTTTTAGTGAATTGCTGATATACAAAGTGCTATTAACAAAAGAAGGAAAATTTGAGGAAGTTGGATTTGCCTCTCCATCCTTTTATTGTTGTGTGGAAGCCAGTGGTTTTAAGAGTGGAGAAAATATTTGTATGTTATAATAACGTTTTATATCTTGTTTTATTAATAAATAATGATTTTACCTTAACACAATGATTTATTTCGCCGTATGTAATATCACTTTATTTTCAAGAAATATTAACTTAACTCTAAATATACGTTTATCTCTGCGAAATATATTTCTTAATATTAAATACATTAATTATTAATAGTAAAATAATAATATTCCTTATTAAGAAATATTATTGCTCAGAAAGAATAGTTTTGTAATGTGTAGAAAATATATTTTTATGACTAATAAAATTAATTAACATCAAGTGTAATTTCTTTCTGATAAATGGGTTTGAAGTTTGCCAGAAAGTGATAGTTCAATCATGTTTAAGATATATTTATTTGGCTATAGTGGAATTTATTTGAAATATTTTAGAAAATTATATCTTACATACAAAGATATATTTCTTAGGCAATATGCCAAGTCGATCTTTCTTAAATATTAATAAAGTTTCTTTATGTCAAGAATTTTTTTCTCTCGGTGTGCCTAGGCCAGACACGTGTCTTCGCTTCAGGGTATCACTCCGCTATATACGGCTAGCGTCAACTCCACGTAGTAAAGTACAACTTAAAAACATTACTGAACATATTTATTATTTGTAACCAAGTTATATTTTTGTTGTGATATTTCAAGTAAATTTATTACTATAACGTTGTTATACCAAATATATTCGTTTGTCCGGCTTACGGTTAATTTATCCACAACTGTTAAAAGCGATTCCGCTAATAGATTTGTTTTTTATTGTTCAAAGACTTTTGTGCTATACAGTGATGAGCACGCTAATATCCGGCAAAATAGCTCAAAAGATGGAAAACATAATACATTGCGCAACAAAAAGAGATGAAACTAGTGGAGGTGGAAATTACCGTTATAAACGTAGTAATTAACATTACATCACATAGTGTCCCACCTTTAGACGTCTGTGACAGGAGTATTTTATAAAAATTCTACTGTCACAGTGACAGTTGTCATACTCCTCCGATACGTCTGAAGGTGAGAAACTATGTAATTTAATGTTATTTTAGACGTTTATAACGGTAATTTCTACCTCCACTAGTTTTATCTCGTTTTGTATCTCAACGTATTATGTTTTCCATCTTTTGAGCTATTTTGCCGGTTATTAGCGCGCTCATCACTGTATATAATCTGTAATTATTCTCAACCTCTCAACCTGAGATAATAGTTTTTGTATCTTTGTTACGTCCAAACTATGTCTATTAAGCCAGATCATCCATTTCATAAGTCCATATTTGGAATAGTTTCATATTTTTTTGCTAATTTTTTGCTAATTTATTACCACAAAAACAAATTTTTTGCTCCACCCCTAACCGAGAAACAATGGTTGATGTAGCTTAATATTATGTCACATCATCGATAGCCATATCTCGCGAACCTAAAGAGCTAGAAAATCTACGACACGGCATATTTTTTTGATAATTTATTTCTGTCGATCTGCATATGCAACATACCCCAAAACCACCCCTGCTTCCCTTACAGCTAAACAACACCCCCAAAAAACAACGAAAAATCTTGAAAAATGATTTTTGCGATATAGTTGACGGTTGATATTTAATTGCTAATTTTTTGCTGTCATTAGCCGTAAAAAACAAATTTTTTGCTCCACCCCTAACCGAGAAACAATGGTTGATGTAGCTTAATATTATGTCACATCATCGATAGCCATATCTCTCGAACATAAAGAGCTAGAAAATCGTACGACGCGGCATATTTTTTTGCTAATTTATTGCTGTCGATCTGCATATGCAACATACCCCAAAACCACCCCTGCTTCCCTTACAGCTAAACAACACCCCCAAAAAACAACGAAAAATCTTGAAAAATGATTTTTGTGATATAGTTGACGGTTGATATTTAATTGCTAACTTTTTGCTGTCATTAGCCGTAAAAAACAAATTTTTTGCTCCACCCCTAACCGAGAAACAATGGTTGATGTAGCTTAATATTATGTCACATCATCGATAGCCATATCTTACGAACCAAAAGAGCTAGAAAATTGTACGACGCTGCATATCGTTTTGCGAATTTATTGCTGTCGATCTGCATAGGCAACATACCCCAAAACGTCCCCTGCTACCCTTACATCTGAAGAGCACTTTTAATAAATAATTAAAAATCCTAAATTTTTGCCGTCTTAAATCGTTTGCATTTTTCGTTTCTGTAAACTTCGTTTTTCTTGGATCAAAATACGGCTGTGGACTTAATCTTATAAATCGATGAAGTATTAGTTTTTTTTTAATTCTTATTTATGACTATTTATATACTCAATCATACTAATGTACACTCAAAATGTCATTTAACCAAGAAAACTAAAATTTGGTAAACCCCCAATTTGTTGTGCTATGTAAGCTCACTCTTGTTTAGATAATACAGCCCAACAGCATTTTAATAAATTCACTTGGCTGCTGGAGATAAACGATTTTGTAATAATAAATCAAATTGAATGCATATAACTATTCTCTATTCAGGTGTTATATCCAACTTCAGTTGACTTATATTAAGCATTCATTTTTTATTATATATATCTACATCTTTTAAACATTATTTCAACTTATTGTTATAACAGAATAATCTATGCAACTGTAAAAATTTAGGTGGAAGAGCAGAAAAACATTTTCAGTGTACTCTCTTAAGAAATTATAAAATATACAAATGAATATATACGAGTAATAGAATATTAAAACTTGAGATTATTATTTGATTTCATATCACTTATTTTGAAATTATAATTTACGTTCATCATATTGAATGGTGAAATAATAAATTTATCATATCAGTATGTTGATAAATTTATGAACCTGAAGCTATTGTCGGATGTTGAAATACGTACTGAGAAAAAAAGTGGTGGTTTTGAGCTAAGTCGGATTTAGTTAAGACTGCTAAATGAGATTTAGCTGAGTCAACTGAATAAATTTGTCTGAGCTAATCATTTTTTAGGATTTTTCGTTGTTTTTTTGGGGGTGTTGTTTAGCTGTAAGGGAAGTAGGGGTGGTTTTGGGGTATGTTGCATATGCATATCGACAGCAATAAATTAGCAAAAAAATATGCCGCGTCATACGATTTTCTAGCTCTTTAGGTTCGCGAGATATGGCTATCGATGATGTGACATAATATTAAGCTACATCAACCATTGTTTCTCGGTTAGGGGTGGAGCAAAAAATTTGTTTTTTACGGCTAATGAGAGCAAAAAATTAGCAATTAAATATCAACCGTCAACTATATCACAAAAATCATTTTTCAAGATTTTTCGTTGTTTTTTGGGGGTGTTGTTTAGCTGTAAGGGAAGCAGGGGTGGTTTTGGGGTATGTTGCATATGCAGATCGACAGCAATAAATTAGCAAAAAAATATGCCGCGTCGTACGATTTTCTAGCTCTTTAGGTTCGCGAGATATGGCTATTGATGATGTGACATAATATTAAGCTACATCAACCATTGTTTCTCGGTTAGGGGTGGAGCAAAAAATTTGTTTTTGTGGTAATAAATTAGCAAAAAATTAGCAAAAAAATATGAAACTATTCCAAATATGGACTTATGAAATGGATGATCTGGCTTAATAGACATGTCCAAACTTTAATTTTGTAGGTTTTAATGTTTTAGAATTAAATGTATATTATATGATGTTCTGTTTGCTTTTTACGTCTCTTGATATATTTATCTTGTATGTAGTACTACACATACTTAATATTCGAAAGGGATAAACAAGCGTGTTCTAGACTGAACGTACATATCTAGATTCCCTTTCTGATGGCCTTATATGTCAAATAGAGGACATCGTATATGCAAAAAGTAAGGCAATACATTTAGTAGTACTATATTTTTTTTAATGAAAAATAAAGCGCCCCGTCAATAACCCTAGGAGTTGATGTTGTTAAAAAATATATGATAAACCTAACCTTTATGTGCAATTTCTCGAAAATTTTAAGTGTTGTTTATGTTTGTAGATACAGTATAATGATTTCATACAAAAACCAAATAAAAACAGTTATCTGGGTAAAAAATACGTGTCTCTCGATAAAAGAAAAAGCCGACTAAAGCAGAAACTCCCAACCAAAACAGACTTAACAATGCCAATCCATTATTTTAATTTAAAAATACACAATCACAGATAAATATATCAGTTTATCTGGAAGCCGAATCGTTGGCTAATCGAAACCATCAGAATGTGACTTTAGAATAGCCCCGATGGCTAACCATTTCACTTTCTATATCTCGCAAATTTGCGTCAAGGGTTGTATGATAGACGTTCAGGCCTTAGGGATTCGAAAGGGTTGATGGCTGGGCCCTGAAATCATTTCTCGATGTTATTAACTACTGAAATGTTGGAAACATCTGGAATGAAAATACTGAAACGGGACCATTATGCAAAGGAACGATATAAAATTTTAGAATTTGTCAATTTTCCGTGGAAAATCTCGTTGGAAAATATTTTTTGATAAAGCAGAAACCATTGTAGCGACCTTTTGTGTTCATTTTAATTCTACAAATTTTAATTACAGAGCGTGTTTTAAAAATATTAGCGTACACGGGAATATTGCGATATACAGGGTGTCCCGAAAAGATTGGTCATAAATTATACCACACATTCTGGGGTCAAAAATAGTTCAATTGAACCTAACTTACCTTAGTACAAATGTGCTCACAAAAAAAGTTACAGCCCTTTGAATTTACAAAATGAAAATCGATTTTTTTCAATATATCGAAAACTATTAGAGATTTTTTACTGAAAATGGACATGTATCATTCTTATGGTAGGACCATCTTAAAACAAAATTATAGTGAAATTTGTCCACCCCATAAAAAATTTATGGGGATTTTGTTCCCTTAAACCCCCCCAAACTTTTGTGTACGTTCCAATTAATTCATTGTTGTGGTACCATTAGTTAAACACAACGTTTTTAAAACTTTTTTGCCTCTTATTATTTTTTCGATAAGCCAGTTTTTATCGAGATGCGGCTTCTTTTTCAATATATTTACGTAAAAATTTTATGGGGGTTTTGTTCCTTTAAACCCCCCAAATGTTTGTGTACGTTCCAATTTAACTATTATTGTGGTACCATTAGTTAAACACAGTGTTTTTAAAACTTTTGCCTCTTAGTCTTTTGTTCATAAGTCACCTTTTATCGAGATGTAGCTTCTTTTTCAAAATATACCTAAAAATGTAAATTATAAATAAATTTTCAGATTATTAACAGGTCTCTAGAACCGTACTTAACCATATACAAATATGTGGTGGATTCGAAAAATATTCAAAATATCTCGATAAACACTGGCTTATCGAAAAAGTACTAAGAGACAAAAAAGTTTTAAAAACAATGTGTTTAACTCATGGTTCCACAATAATAATTTAATTGGAACGTACACAAAAATTTGGGGGGGTTTAAGGGAACAAAACCCCCATAAAATTTTTATAAGGTGCACAAATTTTACTTAAATTTTTTTTTAAGATGTTGCTGCCGTAAAAATGCCGCATGTCCATTTTCAATAAAAAATCTCTGTGAGTTTTCGATATATGAAAAAAAATCGATTTTCAATTTGTAACTTCAAAGGGCTGTAACTTTTTTTGTGTGCACTATTGTATATAGGTAAGTGAGGTTCAATCAACCTATTTTTGGCCCCAGAATCTGTGGTATAATTTATGACCAATCTTTTCGGGACACCCTGTATATGAGTGGAACTTGGAATAATATGGGTATTGAGAATGGTATTACATGGTATTAAGAGCCAACATCAGCTCGTCATCAATATTACTTCGGGAGATAGTAGCACACCTTTTTTCGAAAGTTCTGCGAAACTTTGGCAACAGTGCGTCGGTAGCATTTAACGTAACTATGACATAACTAAGATGAAGGCTGAATATTGTGACAATATTCAGCGACAATACTCGTAGGCGCGCTAAATGGAAGTAATAGAAAACAAGTATATTATAAGTAAATAAATATCTATAAAAATAAACCAAAATAGGTAAAAATTTTATTAAAAGCGTGTATTTTGATTTTCTTATTTAAATTTAAAATTTAAATTTTAAACGTTGAAATATACGTTGAAAATTATTTAACACATTGACCGCCGCATTAAAATTTTTGTTTCTGTCTTCAGGCTCCAAGTTCAGAATCTCAATGTTAATGTGAATTATATTTAACTCACTGAGCGCCTGGGCCAAAGAAGGTGTGAGTTAAATATACCCCATTCCATAAATATACGTTTGTTTTGGATTATCGCGACAACGAATATTTGACTGTGCAAAATATGAAGAACGAAAGTAAATTGCAAATTATATTGTTGTTTATTGGAGTAATTATTAGAGCAAAATACTTTCGTACAAGTAGATACGATGTGAATTGAACCAGTA
Source organism: Diabrotica virgifera virgifera (assembly GCF_917563875.1). NCBI lineage: Eukaryota > Metazoa > Arthropoda > Insecta > Coleoptera > Chrysomelidae > Diabrotica > Diabrotica virgifera. Next base: position 233,722,974 of record NC_065446.1, on the reverse strand, counting down.
ATTCTACGGCGAGCATAGAAATAAAGATAAACCATTCATAAATATTTGCAATTGATCATTCCTTGTAGTAGTCCACATGGACACGGGTGTGGCTTATTACTTTCTAACGTATCTTATTGGGCAATACTGAAGTGTAATTGGTCAAATTGTTCGGAAGTGCCTTACACTTAAATCATATCGTTATCTGGCCAAAATTCCTTCTTATGTTTCAAAGGCGGCAAGCAATATAAACAGTGTCGTCGTCATAGCCTTAATATTATTTATTGTACTATTACAGTATTTGTATAATAAAATTGTTGTCTCATTTCTTTTAGTCCTTAAATTAATAAGCACATTAAATTTTATTTGTATTATGTACTTTTAATCATCAATTTTAAATAAATTTTAATAACTGTAATATATGTTTTTACAGGATGTCCCATATATTATACAAGATTTGATGATGCGAAATTGCGCAGATTGGATATCGTAATTAATGGAATTTTGTTATAGCAATCATCACAGTGACCAATAAGAATTTTTTGACTATAATGGTCTTCAGTTAGAATGGGCTGAACAAATTTTATTAGTTTGCTATAATATAAGAGATCATTTGTAATCTGCAAATTATTTTAGATTTGCTTTGTTCATACTATTTCAACCTTTAATTGTTATATTTAACCGCTGTGTCTAGGTACACGCTAACGTGTACGCAAATAAAAAAGTTAGGTACACGCGAATTAAACTTATCAAGCCAGTGACGTCATTATTGAGCGTGTGCAGTGACTGTATATTTGGTACCTACACGCTATTTTTATATATTATTTAGTGTTTGTTTGATAGAAAAATATTTGTTATTAAAGGGAAGGGAAGCAGAACTATTCAGATGTTTCAAACTTGATAATTGTAATAAATCAATGTATGTATATATAAAAGTATATTTTTCTACGAGCGTGCAAAAATGTCTACTTTCGCGCACGCATTTTAGTTTAGAAAGTTTCACTTTTCCGCACGCGTGTTACTTTTCCGCACGCGTGTTAATTTAGATATGTTAATATGGCCTTAAAGTAATTATAATACATGCAATAAACTAATATTTAGATATTATTTACTAATTTATTTCAAATTTATCTTATTGTGTTCCTGTTTTAATGAAAATAACGCGACAATTCGATGAAATAAAATTATTTTGACATAATATTCGAAAGCCAAATCGGTAGACAATAACAGTCGTTTTGAATCATGGTCATGGAAACCAATATCGTCGTCATGCTAACTAATTATATTGAAAGTTTGGTTTTGACAACCATGTCAAAGAATTAATTTGTGTATGTATTTTCATATTAATTAAATTAATTGATTAAGATTTGGTAATTTTTTAAAGTCTCTTAGAAAAAATATTGTTCCTAACTCTTGCAGAAAGTCTCTTTTCCGCACTCGACTGCTTACCGAACTCCCGCTTCGCATCGTTCGACAAACTGCAGTCGCGTGCGGAAAAGAATGACTTTCTGCACTTGTTAGGAAAATGACTATTTCAGGTTAGCAAAATAAATATTTAGTTGACATAACATGTACAAAATATTGTTAAAATAATTTTTATACGCAAGTTAATTATTATAATGAACTATTCTAAATAGGAAATAAGCCACAATTTAACTAAACAAATGATTTTATTACCGTTTTGACGTCCAAATCCGATGTCGTTGTCAAAATACAAATATTAGTCAGATTAAATAAACTATTAAAAGGAATTTTTTACTAAGCAACATTTTTGTTTAATTTATTCTTATTTTGTATTTTGACAAAGGCATCCGATTTGGACGTCAAAAAGTTAACAAAATCATTTTTTAGTTAAATTGTGGCTTATTTCCCATTTAGAATAGTTGATTACAAAAATGACACAAGGAAATAGCTTCAGAACAAGTTAATTATTATTGTGAAAGCTTTAGGTCCTCCTTTTATTTTAATTTTGAACGGTAATACTATTTCACTTATGACTAAAAAAATATGTATTAATTTATAGTCTCTTATCTTTTTTATACTGGTTTAAAATTTTGTTAAACTCATTAAAAGAACTAAATAATTGTTCACACCCCATAATTAATTTAAAAACAAACACTAAACAAATGAGACATAAGAAATCTCTTTACTAATCAATATTAAAGTGTAAACACAACGCGATTAAACACATTCTAACACTCTGACTCTCTGATACTTGCGGTTTATTCTTACCACAGTATACACGCGGCTCAAGTTAGCGTGTACGCAAAAAACCAGTAACAGTGCACGCTAAATAGTGACGTCACTGACTTGATGACGTTTCGCGTGTACCTAACTTTTTTTATTTGCGTACACGTTAGCGTGTACCTAGACACAACGATATTTAACAAAGTGAATCAACATTACCACTCTAACTCTGAAGTTATGTACAAAAATATCTAAAGTTGATCCCAAACCGCTTTTTTCAGTGCGTAATAGATTGTAAAATTCTCCCTAATGTATTACAGTTGGAAGTGACAGAAAAAACAACGTTCCTAGGTGATTATTATGCATTGAACTTAGACAATTATGTATTCCTTGACGGGTACTTGCATATTAAAAAATGACTTATAGATGTAAAATTGGTTGGCGATTACAGTACTCTAAATAGATAGCTAATCAATGATGCGAATAAAGATAATTTGACACAAAAGTAATGGATCGTGACAGTATTTTCACAATATAGGCTCATTTGTCTAGGCTCATTTCTTTAGTTCTCAAATTAATAAGCATTGTAAGTTGCATTTGTATTATGTATTTTTAATCATCTTTGTTGTCAATTTCATAAAGGAATGTAAATAATTAACAATATTATTACTGTTTAACAAATTTTAGACCATAATTTAAAATAAAAGTTTACTCATTAATTTCTATTGTGCCGCCTATGTTTTACAAAAGACGCCGACACCCGGTGTCGAATTTTGTTTTTATACTTGTCCAACTGACATCGTATAAACGTACTTTTTATGTTGCACACTAAAATATTCGTTGTCGCGATAATACAAAACAGACGTATATTCGTGGAATGCACCATACAACTCATGTGGCGTTCAAAGTGTTAAAAAATAAAACTGAACCTTCCAATAAAATTTTTGTAACCCGCGTAGACCAAGTATTGAAGTCGAACCTCAGGCTTCATGCAACTACAATGTAACACATTTCTTTAGGAAATATAAATAACTGCAACAATTTAAATATAAATATAAAATATAAACAATTAAAATAATACTACTGGATTAGGAAATGAGTCTATACTCGCAATCTTATAGTTTGTATGTTTATTAGTTGTTACAATCAAGGGGCGACCGGTTTCGAAGCTTACATTTTATGCTTCATCATCAGGCCCAGTACAAATAGTCTTCACGTGTACAAACTACTCGCTAAAATTAACAAAAAAGGCGAAATGTACATATATATAAAAATATAAAAAACAACTATGTCTAGGTTGTGATCAAAAACACACCATAAAGCAAACCAACTGTGGAGTATTGAACTCAGTGTTCCATAAAGTGTATATTGTGACTTTTTATATTGGGAGTGACCAGTCTGATGTAAATTGCTTGGTATATAAATTTTAATATATACTACCCTCAATCCTCAATTGCTTAAGAGTTGAGGGAGTGTAGACAAAAGAGTATAAATGATAAAAATACACCTAAAGTTTTTTTTTGCAATAGGTATGTACTTACATATCAGTACTTGGAACTGTTCTACAGCCAAGGATAATTTTTTCGGAAGTCACCAGCCCCATCAAAAAGCAGATAAGTTATATCTTTTGGATCTTAAGTTGCAAATGTCTAATTTTTTGTAAGAACAGTTGGTTTTTGTCTTCAAACTTTTTATGCAGTTGTTTTCTTTAATGTTGTATAATAATGTTTGTATTGGTGTATAAACATTTAAATATAAAAATTTGACATCACTCACAAATTAACATTCACAAAATTTTTATTGAAAAGTGGGTTTTTTCTCTCAGGATGCCATGGAGGTATTTTATTTTTTCTATTTCTTATATGTCAGATTTCCCACTACTTTTGAGTGACATATCTTCTTCTTTCTTTGAAAAAATTATCCTTGACTGTAGAACAGTTCCAAGTACTGATATGTAAGTACATACCTATTGCAAAAAAAAACTTTAGGTGTATTTTGATCATTTATACTCTTTTGTCTACACTCCCTCAACCCTTAAGCAATTGAGGATTGAGGGTAGTATATATTAAAATTTATATACCAAGCAATTTACATCAGACTGGTCACTTCCAATATAAAAAGTCACAATATACACTTTATGGAACACTGAGTTCAATACTCCACAGTTGGTTTGCTTTATGGTGTGTTTTTGATCACAACCTAGACATAGTTGTTTTTTATATTTTTATATATATGTACATTTCGCCTTTTTTGTTAATTTTAGCGAGTAGTTTGTACACGTGAAGACTATTTGTACTGGGCCTGATGATGAAGCATAAAATGTAAGCTTCGAAACCGGTCGCCCCTTGATTGTAACAACTAATAAACATACAAACTATAAGATTGCGAGTATAGACTCATTTCCTAATCCAGTAGTATAATGGACTCGCATTGGCAACCTTTTCATCAATTAAAATAATCGTTTTTTACAGAATATCGTTTAATTTTGTTAGTATATCTTGTAAATAAATTGTTAATAAATTACTTATTCCTTGTAGTTTTTTTATTTGTTTATCGTAGATAAAATATAGTATGAAACTGTGCGTGAAGTACAGCACGAGCGGGGCGAGTGCTATACATCGCTTAAGTGCGCAAAAAGTATACTTCACGAACGGTTTCATAAATAACTATAATTTATAACAAATCGAATTAAAACCACATATTTTTTTCTACGTTGTATACTTTTTTTAGAAAAACCTACCACACCTTTTAGTCTAAGAGCTAGTGAACCCTCCGACTAACGGTCTTCCTGTAAGGCTAGAAATTTGTATAGTGATAATTCATAGCACACCAAGGCTAAAAACCATGACCTGGCAGGCATCATCCCTGTACGTGTATTTACCAGGTGAATTCAAAAGTGCATAGTTTAAAGGGGAAAAAACTTTTTCCTGTAAAGTTTAAATTTAAGAATGTGTTTGAACGGTTTGGGTAAGTCATTTAGAAGAAATGTGTACAATGACAGGCGATTCTGAAGTCCTTATTGCCAGGCGAGGGGAAAGATTAGGGTTTTTTCCTAAAATTATTTTGTTTGCATCGAACAAAGTTTTTTAGGATTTTTTGAATCATTCCAAACAGAAAAGGTCTTTAGTGACTTTTCTCTTAGGTTATTAGTTTTTGACATATCATCATCATCATTCTCTTTGCCTTATCCCTATGCGGGGTCCGCTTCCCTAATTGCATTTCTCCACACAATTCTATCTTGGGTCATATCAATATTAATCCCCTTTACCAACATGTCCTGCCTTATCGTCTCCCACCAGGTCTTCTTTGATCTTCCTCTCCTACTCCTTCCAGGAATCTGCACTTCAGCTATTTTTCGTATTGGGTGATTAACATCTCGACGTTGAACATGACCAAACCATCTTAACCTATGCTCTCTCATTTTGGCATCAATTGGTGCCACACCTAGACTTCCCCTAATATACTCATTTCTAATTTTATCCTTCTTTGTCAATCCACTCATCCATCATAAATTCATTATCTCGAGAGTGGACTAATTTAAAGAGAAATCCACAGACGCCTCGATTTTTATTTTTAAATTAGGACTTTTTGGCATATATATAATACTAGTGACGTCAACCATCTGGGCGTGATGACGTAATCGATGATTTTTTAAATAAGAGTAGGGGTCCGTTGATAGCTCATTTTGTAAGGTTATTTAATTCTCTATTCAGTAATATAAACGTTAATATAATTATTTATACAGGGTGTGCAAAAAATGTTTCTTCCTTTTGTGTAAATTAATTTAATAAAAAACATTTTTTGTACACCCTGTATAAATACCTATGTTAATATTTATATGTATTACTGAATAGAGAATTAAATAACCTTTCAAATGAGCTATCACACAACCCGTATTCTCATTTAAAAAAATAATCGATTACGTCATCACGCCCAGATGGATGACGTCAGTAGTATTATATAATACATGCCAAAAAGTCCTAATTTAAAAATAAAAATCGACCTTTCTGAGGATTTTTCTTCAAATTTGTACATTCTCGAGATAATGAATTTATGCAAACTCAAATGTACTCACTTATACTACAGTGTCGCGCCCGCTTGATTAGCAATTAAAAAACAAAGAGGTTTTCGATATTGTATTGCAAAAACTCTTCGGAATTTCATCATTCGATGTTTAAAGAATATCTACAATATCTACTTACCTTGGCAACATTGAAATTTTCAGTTAAATGTCCGATTCAGGGTTAAAAATGGCCGATTTCGCAATTTTTAAATTTTTAATTGCTTATATGTCAAAAACTATTAACCTAAGAGAAAAGTCAACACAGACCTTTTCTGTTTGGAATGATTCAAAAAACCTAAAAAAAACTTTGTTCGGTGCAAAAAAAATAATTTTAGGAAAAAACCCTAATAGGTCTGGATCCCGCTTATGAAAAAAAAGTTGATTAATAGCAAGCTGAAAATTTGTTAATAGCTTAAAGATGTCTAGTCGGATAAACTTTGATATATGGGAACACTGGAACAGGGGCAGTTTTAATTGTGGAACAGGTTAAAAATTTGGAACGGTCAGACCACGAAAACGGCACATTTATTTTGTCCGACAGAATAGACTTAAACTCTCCGAACAGAGATTAAACTCTCATGCAAAAATCAGACTGCTATTTATCACCTGTCATTTGACATATTCTACATGTTCCACTCATTACAACGCCCATTTGGTGATAAATAGCAGTCTGACTTTTGCATGAGAGTTTAATCTCGGTTCGGAGAGTTTAAGTCTATTCTGTCGGACAAAATAAATGTGCCGTTTTAGTGGTCTGACAGTTCCAAATTTTTAACCTGTTCCACAATTAAAATTTCCCCTGTTCCAGTGTTCTCATATATCAAAGTTTGTCCGACTAGGCACCCTTAAGCTATTAACAAATTTTCAATTTGCTATTAATCAACTTCTTTTTTCATACGCGGGATCCAGACCTATAATCTTTCCCCTCGCCTGGCAAGATTAACTATTTATATGGAAAATAAGCCACAATTAAATTTAAAAAATTATTTTATTATAACCTGGCAAGGTCTTATGCTGTTCAGAATCGCCTGTCATTGTACACATTTCTTCTAAATGACTTACTCAAACACATACTTAAATTTAAACTTTACAGGAGAAAGTTTTTTTCCCTTAATTATGCACTTTTCGATTCACCTGGTAGATACACGTGTAGGGCTGATGCCTGCCAGGTCATGATTTTTAGCCTTGGTGTGCTATGAATTATCACTATACAAATTCCTAGCCTGACAGGAAGACCTTTACTCGGAGGATTCACTAGCTCTGAGACTATTTCAACATCAGTGATGAACAAACGAATTGAAAATTAATCGGAAATGCGATGTAATTTTCAGTATTGAGCAATACAACCTGTATTTTAAAAATCGAAACAGCATCCTGAAATGTTTTGAAAATATTGGGTCCAGAAATCCTAAAATATATAACACGGAGAGCACAATTCAAGCTTCCGGTTTCGTAGAGTAGAACGGTTTAATGATCGTGCATTCCAGTACTGGTTGCATTTATTTTTAAAAATAATGCCACATGTTAACACCAGAAACAGCTTACCCTCTGTAACAGCAAATCTCCAAGAATCACAAGAATTACAAAGAGAAAGATTTGTGCAAGGGGTCCGAAGAAACGCGTACAAATTAAGAAGAAATCAAAAAGGAATAACCATTTTCAATTTCGTTGCAACACGAAACTACAGCCGCATTATATTCTAGTTCAATCAGAGAGTGCAGCAAGCACCTCTACCGGTTTCGAAACTTATTAGTCTCTCATCAGGAGGCACATATGCTGTTCTCTCTGACCCAACCAGGACAAACCCCGACGTGCAGTTACGCATTGCTTTGAACGAAATGAGAGGGATGTGCTAGCGGCAACTGCTAGCAAGAGACTAAGTTTTCAATCTAATAGCACATAAAATAATATCAAAAATATTACTCTGCATCCCACCAGATTGAAAACAATGGGAACCTTCTCTGGTTACACCTCCGAGGCTTCTAAAATTTGCAAGCCATAACGGATGCTGAGACTAAAGAAGATGAGGGAATTTTACAATTTATAATTCACGTCCCATCTGCTCAGCGCGGTAAAGTAGGAAGAATTTGAATTTATCTGCGGAAGAAATTTGTGACAATATTATATTTTTTCTAACTTATCTGCTACATTAAAAAATATCTGTATGGTATTCAAAGTTGTTTCAAAGAGAAAATTATCAACATGAACAGGAGAAAACAAATATTTAATTTTTTTATTTAGTTTAACTAATAACGATTTAAAAATTGGAAATATATTCTGCTATCCAAACATAGATGACAGCAGTGTCGGATCTAGATATTTGCCTTGGGAGGACAAATTTGCCTTAGAGAGAATTTCCAATGAAACACCATCCAAAACACATAAAAAAGATAAACCTAAACTACATAAAAGACATAAATAATAACCTATACGCTTTAAACTCCATTAATTTTATTAAGTAGCGTGTTTATTTGGCTGAATTTGTCTGTCTGCGGTTTACCTAAGTTTCATGGCAGCTAATATATTTTTATGTTTCAACAATTTTTTTCGTTAATTTTGATCCTTGTTAGGGGGGAGATTTCCCTTTTTCCCTCCCCGTAAATCCGCCACTGGAGGACAGATTTGTTTTGAAGCACAAGAAAGAAATGCTAAAAATTTAATACATTAGATTGTGATTCCTGCAGAAATGGATATTATTAAAAATATAAAAATGGAAAAATGTGTGGAACGAAAGCACTCAACACAAGCTAGTTGTAGTCAGAATGGCTGCAAAGAAAAAGGAATATATAGTCGATAAAACATACACTAATATAAATATTAATGAAAAAAGAGAAAGATATATATGACTATAAACAGGAAATAGATGAGAAATTGCAAAGAATTGAGCAGGAAAGAGACCAATTGGATATCGAAGAAAAATGGAAAGTACTAAAGACACACTATATAAAACAGCAGAGGAAAGGCGATAAATAAATATCACAAGAGAATAGAATGGTGGAGCCAAGAAATAAAGAAAATAATAAAGGAGAAGAAGCAAGCCTGGAAAAAATATCAACAGTATAGAGATGAGAATAACAAAGCAGAAGATATTGAGAAATGGAATAGAGCAAAGGCAGCAGTAAGAGAAGCGAAAAAGCCGAAAATTTGTGGGAAAATTCGATAAATAAATATTACAAGAGAATAGAATGCTATAGCCAAGATATAAAGAAAATAATAAAGGAGAAGAAGCAAGCCTGGAAAAAATATCAACAGTATAGAGTTGAAAATAACAAAGCAGAATATATTGAGAAATGTAATAGAGCAAAGACAGCACTAAGAGAAGCAAAAAAGCCAAGCTGGGAAGAATTTGGAAGAGAATTGGAAGTAAATTACAAAATAGAAAATTTTTGAATCGCATAAAGAGTTTAAGAGGAACAATATGGAATCATAGATAAAAATAACAAGAAATGATAAAATGGATGGAAGAAAAAGGAGAGGACTGGTTATTACAGATATGCAAATAAGCATAGAGTACAGAGAAAATCCCAGAAAACTGGAAGAAAAACATAGTTCTACCAATATACAAAAAAACAACATAATAAATGTGAGAATTATAGAGCAATATACTTGTCATTGGTCGGTTTCAAGGTATATACGAGAATTATAGAAAAGCGTCAAATATCAGTGATAGATAAAGAAATAAAAGATGAACAGTGCCGTAAAAGGGATGAACTATTTTTCATTTTCGTTGATCTGAAGGCGGTATTTTATACGATAAATATAGAAATAATGTAGAAAATATTGGAAAGGTATAATATACCAAAAAAGATGATAAAAGTCATAGAATCTATAGATTATACGGAAGTAAAAGGCAAGTACAAATAAATGGAGAAAGATCAGGCGCGTTTAAATGGGATAAAGTGATTAAACAAGTAGATGGACTAAGTCCTCTCTTATTTATAATAGTCATGGATACCTTAATAATAAATACAAAGTATTAAACAAGAAACCTTCAATATATACATATAATAGGATATAATATAATACATAGAATAGGATATAATATAATAGGATACATATAATAGTAGGATACAAAAACATAAATGCAATAAAAATCAACTCCTTCTATAAGCTTATGGTAAACAGTTTTAATCACAGACACAGTAGAGAAAATTCCAGAAGAAATATATATTTAGCAAAAAGAGATACACAATTTAAAAATGGAAATGAATCTTAATAAAACAAAACTTATGATAATAAATGAAGATGAGAAAAAAGTAAGGAATACCAGTATAATAGTAAAGGGACAAGTAATAGCGGCCTATGATAGAAAAAGTATCTACTTTTGAATATTTGGGAAATAGAATAACAGATGATGGGAAAACGGACATGGCAATAAGTAATAAACTGAAGAAGACTACTAACGTGTATTACTCATTAAATAATACAATTTTTGGGAAATCAGAAATAGAAAACAAAACTAAACTCAGAGTGTATTAACAGTATAGTTAATTTGATAATGACATATGGGGTGGAAACATGGATTGTGCAAAAGAAACATGATTCACTGATGAACGCGGCCGAGATGAAATGAAATAGATAAGAAGAATATCTGGAGTTGCGAAGTTTGAAAGCATTTTGAAAGATTCAGAAGATATAAGGAGAGATCATCTGGATAAGAGGCGGAACATCCGACGACCTAAGGGCACTAAGGATTATGAGAAAGAAGAAGAAGAAGAATTTTTTCGTTAAATTAAAAATTTATTTTACTTTAGGTAGCTCTATAATTAGAAATATACTTTTACACATCCCTACTCAAATGCGCTTTCATTACACCTATTACTATACATATAATACATAAAATAATAAACTAAAATTTAATTTAATGAATAAATCATAGTTGATTTGTGAAGCTTTGAGAGTGAGCTTATATCAGGATCAATTTCTGAATGGAAATTTAAATAGAGCACGAGAGATTGGCGAGTGCATATAATAATTAATTCGATGATGAGGTGCGCAAAAGAGCTCAGGTTTTATTAAGGAACGAGTGGTAATCTTCAATCCAATATTACTATTAAATGCGGAACAGTCAATTCAACTAGCAATAAATTTATATACAGGGTGTTAGTTGTTGGATTTTAAGAAAATGCCGAAGGAGTTCGATTTTATTTTTAAATTACAATTTTTTTATATATATTTCATACTAGTGACGTTATCCATCTGGGCGTGACGGCGTAATCGATGATTTTTTAAATGGGAATAGGGGTTATTTGGTAGCTCATTTGAAAGGGTGTTCAATTCTCTATTCAGGAATATAAACAATAATATCATTATTTATACAGGGCGGCCAAAAAAATAATTATTTAATTAAATTAATTTACGCAAAAAAAAGAATGTATGTAATTTATTTAACTCAAAATAAATTCAAAATCTTCTTCCCGGCGGGTTCCACTCCAATACTCTTTTCAGCCACCTGTGCTCTGGCATTCTTTGTACATGCCCGTAGTACCATTGTAGCGCTGTGATTTCCAACTTTTTTGGAATTGAGCATTTTACTTCAATTCTGTTCCATATTTCCTGTGTTATTATTCTATCCTCTCTGATGATTTGTAGACATCTTCTCATAAACTCCAATTCAACTGTTCGTATTTTGTTTCGTATTGTTGTTGTCATTGGCCATACTTCCGCTCCACGTATAGGGAATATTCAGCACTGCGCTCTGCACAAATTTTACCATTTTTTCAATTCTTACTTATTTTCCGTGTCCGAAACACCAACAATTTTAAATTCTGTATTTCCAATGATTGGCCACATACACAGCCCTGTCATTTGCTATAATTAAGTCTTCTTCTGTGCAAGTCTCTCTCATCTCTGTGCATGATAGTAGATGCCGGCTGGTCTGAACCGCGCCACAGTCGCAGGTATCGTCCTCCTGGTATTCCCATTTTTTCAGGTTACTAGCACAACGTGAAACGCCGGTTCTTAGTCTGTTTAGCGCTTTCCAAGTCGGATACGGTAAATTGTGTCCAGCAGCCATTTCCTCTGAGGGAGAAAAATATGTCGCGGTAGCTGACGCTTGCCATAGGTGTATTCGGCGCATCTTTGGCGCTTTGGGGATGGATCTTCATGTTTTCAGGAAGCTTTTCCGAGATCTCAGTCTGCTTGGCTGAGTTTGGTGATCATATAAGGGGTTTCTTTGGTCCGTCTCCTTTTTTTCGTTCTACCTCTGACGTGACCTTCCTCCTGATAGGTGGTGGAGCAATCCCAGCTATGGGGTATACCTCTTCGATAGGTGTCGGTTTTAGGCAACCCGATATTATACGAACCGTTTCATTTAGAGCTAAGTCTCCCAGGGCATCTGTCAGTTTTTTTTTTTTTTTTTTTTATAAGGCTTTGGCAGTTTGCCATACAGCCAGTTACATGTTTTTTTTAATCTCATTAGGAGCAGTAAAAAGCATCTGTCAGTTTCACTTCGACTTCTTCAAGGTTCTTCCCTGAGCTGCCACAGCTGTATCATCAGCGTAAATAAATTGCCTTGTTTGTTGGTGTATGGGTTGATCGTTGGTGTATATGTTGTATAGAATCGGCGCGAGGACACTTCTCCGTGGTAGCCCATTTTTTTGGTCCCTCCACAGACTGTTCTTGGACTGGAGCGTTACGTAGAAGCGTCTATTCTGGAGGAGACATTTCACTAACCTTGTTAGTCGGAAATCCTTTGTAGTTTCGTAGAGTTTTTCGAGTAGTCGTTGATGGCTAACTGTGTCATAGGCGGCAGTTAGGTCTATGAACGCTACTCCTTTTATTTCTTTCCGTTCAAAACCATCTTCAATGTGTTTAGTGATATTAAGAATTTGACTGCAGCAGCACTTTCCGGATCTGAATCCTGCTTGTTCTGGAATAATTTTAGTCTCCACATATTCAGCGATCCGGTTCAGTCTCATTCTTTCAAATGCCTTGAAAAGGTGGCACAAAAGAGTGACAGATCTAAAACTCTTTGTATCCGCCGGATCCTTCCCTGGTTTTAAGAGGGCTACCACTCTAGCTTTCCTCCAGATTTTGGGGATTTGTAATGTACGGATGCAGCAATTCATTATTTTTACGAGCCACTCTACGGTTTTAGTCCAAAGTTCTTTATTTGTTCTGTTCTTATGTCATCCAGGTCAGCCGCTTTATTATTTTTCAATTGGTGGATTGTGCTTCTCATCTCCTCTAGACAAAAAGAGGTACCTAGAACATCTCTTTCTTCGTCGATATTCCATTAAGCTCTCACATTGTTCTTTCTTGATGTCGTCTTACCGATTAGAAAACGATGAGCTATCGTCTATTTTTCAATAAAAATTCTCATCTCTCTGCTGGATTCGAACTTATGATCTCATAGATTTACACTCAATAAGTTAAATGATTTTGCCACTGCCTTAAAACGATTGAAACTGTATATAGGCTAGGCCAAAACAAAAAGTCCACCTCGATATTTGGCACTAATTATTAGATTTTAAGGAAATGCCGAAACAGGTGGATTTTCATATTTATATTGCAATATTTTGGCATATATTTCATACTAGTGACGTCATCCATCAGGGTTTGATGATGTAATCGATGATTTTTTTTAAATGGGAATATTAGTCGTGCGGTAGCTCATTTGAAAGGGTGTTCAATTCTCTATTCAGTAATATAAATAATAATATTATTATTTATACAGGGTGACCAAAAAATATTTTTTTAATTAAATTTAATTGATGCAATAAGAAGAATGTATGTAATTTATTTCTCATATAACTCAAAATACATTGTACTGCTGTCAGAAAATAGAAAAAAATGTTTAATTCGCAAATAAACACTTCTTTTCACTTAAATTAAATCATAAACAACCTTCCACTTACCTCTTGACAGTTTGAACATTTAATTTTGGGGAAAAGCATTGTTTATTTGCCAAACAAACATTTTTTTTTTCTATTTTATGACAGCAATAAAATGTATTTTGACTTAAATAAATTACATACATTGTTTTTTGCGTCAATTAATTTAATTCAAAAATTATTTTTTTGGCCACCCTGTATAAATAATGACATTATTGTTTATATTACTGAATAGAGAATTGAACACCGTTTCAAATGAACTACCGTACGACCCCTATTCCCATTTAAAAAAAATCATCGATTACGTCATCACGCTCTGGTGGATGGCGTCACTAGTATGAAATATATGCCAAAATATTGCAATATGAAAATAAAAATCGACCTGTTTCTTCATTTCCTTCAAATGTAATAATTAGTGCCAAATATCGAGGTGGACTCTTTTCTTTGGCCCAGCCTGTTACTGTATACAGTTTCAATCGTTTTAAGGCAGTGGCAAAATTATTCAACGTATTGAGTAGAAAAACTATGAGATCCTAAGTTCGAATCCAGCAGAGAGATGAGAATTTTTATTGAAAAAATGGTAAAATTTGTGCAGAGCATAGTGCTGAATATTCCCTATACATGGAGCGGAAGTATGGCCAATGACAACAACAATACGAAACAAAATACGAACAGTTGAATTGGAGTTTATGAGAAGATGTCTACAAATCACCAGAGAGGATAGAATAATAACACAGGAAATATGGAACTGAATTGAAGTAAAATGCTCAATTCCAAAAAAGTTGGAAAACACAGCGCTACAATGATGGTAGTACGGGCATGTACAAAAAATGCCAGAGCACAGGTGGCTGAAAAGAGTATTGGACTGGGACCCGCCGCACAGTGGTGAATTTCGCCGAAAACCTGGCCAAAATGTAAAAACAAGATTATATTATGTATGCCTCAAGAAATTTGATACTAACCTTGCTCTGTAGGTTTTTGAGAATCATAAACGGCCGTTAATGGTAGAACAATACAAGCAGATCATGCATGGGCGCCCATATAAAAAATTTTAGGGGAAGGGCCAGACGTGAAGATGTTGCACATTACATTTTGTATACTTTGGATGACAATATATAGTTTTTTTTATTATAGGATATTTACTACATGCAATCAATACATAAAAATTATAAGCATGTTTGTTGTTTGTTCAGAGGGGTGTATGTATAAAATTGGATTTGTTATACAGTGATAACAAAGACTCCACTTGTCTCTTAAATTATTGAACTGTGCCCTGTAAGGGTAAGAATATATAGTTTAAAGCAACAGAAAATCTAGGGGGCCGTGGCCGTGCGCATGGGTATGGGCGCCTATGAGATCATTTATTTATATTAGTGTAAAGTTGTGATTGAAGGACAGCGGACCAAATAAAAATAAAACCAATTATACAATAATATTGGGGCATTGTTTGGTTTTCATTTAGAACTATAGACGTGTATTATTTTGTTAGTTTGTAGTGGATGCTATGTCTGGAGGTAAGTAGAGTATTTATACTTTTTAGACTTTTTTTCGTAAAATATACTTTATTTACAACATATTTGCAAAATATTGGCAAGGATTTTCAATCATTTTAAGTTTTCCAAGTTTTAAAAAGGGAAAAGTAAAAAGGTCTACTGTGCTCAGCAAAGATATTTTGCTTAATAAATAGTTCAAAATGTATATAAATAATCCTCAAAAAATAACCTGCAGGCAGGTGCATCCTTAGCGGAATTTTTCATTTTAAAAAATATAACATGCTGGAGAATTTCTACATTAAGAGACTTTAATGCTATATGGTCAGTTAATAAAGTAAGAACAAAATATGAAGCATCTGATCCAGTAAATTTACAGTTTTTTTACACAAGAGCAGCAGTTTTATTTTGTTTTGCTTGCTTCTCCTTTTTTTAATCAAGTCCTTTTATTCTTATTATCTTATGTATAATCCTATGTTTTTGCTTTCTTATTTTTTATTTTTTAATAATTTTGGTCGTGTAAGCCAAAAATTTTTAATTAATCGGATCCATTTACCAAACAATTAAGATGTATTAAGAGTTGAGCTACCGATTTTTGGAAAGTATTGTTTGTGCATTTTATTTTTAAAAAAGGCAAAATTTTTGGACTAATACGACCAAAATTATTAAATAATATAAAAATAAGAAAGTAAAAAGATAGGCCTATACATAAAGGTAAAAGGACTTAAAGATAAAAAGAAGAAGGAAAGCAAAAAAAATAACAAAAAACGGACGTTCTTGTGTAAAAAAACTGTTAATTTACTGGATCAGCTGCTTCATATTTTGTTCCTACTTTATTAACTGACCATAACATTAAAGTCTCTTAATGTAGAAATTCCCCAGCATGTTACAGTTTTTTAAAATGAAGAATTCCGCTAAGTTTGCAACTTGTTGCAGATGATTTCTTGAGCAATATTTATATACATATTGAATTATTTATTAAGTAAAAAATCTTTGCTGACCAAAGCTGACTTTTTTACTTTTCCTATTTTAAAACTTGGTAAACAGAAAACGATTGAACATTCTTGCCATCATTTGTAAATATATTGTAAATAAAGTTTATGTTAGGAAAAAGAATCTAAAAAGTATATTAAAATACTCCACTTACCTCCAGAAATAGCATCCACTATAAAATAACAAAATAATACACGTCTATAATTTTAAACTAAAACCTAACAATGCCTCAATTGTATAACACACTTTAATTTTATTCGGTCCGCTTTAGTTCAATCCCAACTTTACACTAATATAAATATGTGATATGCTTGTATTGTTCTACCCTCCACGGCCGTTTATGATCCTCAGAAACTTACAGACCAAGATTCATATAAAATTTCTCGGAATATATAAACTTAAATTTTTACATTTTGGCCAGGTTTTCGGCAAAATTCACCATTGTGCGCTGGGAAGAAAACCTGCTATTAGATGGAAAACTTACATAGGAAATGAAATGATAGATAGAGATCTCTTAGATGGCGACTGAGAGAATATAGTAATGTGGAGGACGAAAACGGAGAACTCATAGTGGGAAAAAGAAGAAGAAGAAAAAGTAAAATTTGTCGAATTGTGTCGCCATCAATAAATCAATCCTATTCCGGTTCTGGTTCTGTTTCTCCTTTATCCGGGCTTAACATCGGTAACATGACCATATTAGGCTACTCGATCCACCCAATGATTATGTAGAAGGAGTTTTGATGAAGTTGGTTACATTGGGTTGATGATTGCACTCGACTTCCTTCCGGGTTTCCTTGATCTATCCATATGATCGGCACGTGTTGTACGTTCGGAGAATGTTAATATTTTAAAAAAGTGAAACTGGAGAGACGTTGTGGATTTTTAATCTCACAAAAACAAAATACAGGGTGTTTCATTAATAATTGTCCATATAGTAACTGTAGAAACCTTAGCACAAAATACGAAGATTTAACCTAAAACACTTAACCCTCCGTTAGTCGCTATCGGTGTCACACACCGACGACAGAATTATTCATTCGGGATTTACAAAATAACTGGTTTTTTCTATCGCCACTTTCTGTACCTCTTCCTATCAACTTACCTCGTGTTATAGTTCAGAGAAATAAGGAAAAAAAATATCGTGTTGGTGACACATCCCCCTCCAGGCTGAAACCAAATTTTTCGAGTAATATGGTCATCTATAATAATAACCTATATGTTTCCTGCAGCCGATTTTGATGATATACATAGTTATAAACAAATGAAGATCAAAAAACGGTAAATTTTCGCTTTTTTCGTCTCTTACTAAAAAATTAGGCATTTTAAACAAATTTGAGAGTAATAAACTCATAAACCGTATAAAAAACTTCAATATGGCGTTCGCTGAATATGTCTATCCTTATTGGTTACTTAGAAAATTGCCAAATAAATCATAAATTTTGAGTTTTTATAAATATTCATAACTTATGTAAAAATTAACTTAGAACCTTCTTATTACATGGAATGCTGAGGCTTATGGTGCTTAAATTACACCCTAAATTCCAAAGCAATTGGTCAAATAGTTTAAAAGTTATTTAATTTGTTTATCCAAAATTAATTTTTTTTGCAACACTGTAAGTCAGAAAATGATGAAGTTACAGTAATATCTTGGATAGTTTATGAAAGAAGAAAATTTACAGTATTAATTTAATTTAAAAAAAATGACAAAAAATAATTATAGATATTGCAAAATAATTTTGCAAAAACATGTGAATTAAAAAAATGGGGGGGCTAACTTTGTCCCTAAATGTCCTAGAACAGTGGTTTTTCTTTCTAAATGTGTATAAAAATTCAGTCTTTCTAAATATGAAAAAATAATTTTTCTACGGGTAACGGTTAAAAAGTTATTCTAATTGTTTATAAGTAAGCAAAAAATGGACATGTTTTTGCAAAATAATTTTACACTGTTTAAAATTATTTTTTGTCATTTATTTTTAATTAAGGTAATAGTATAAATTTTCTTCTTTCATAAACTGTCCGAAGTATTATTGTAACCTCATAATTTTCTGACTTATAGTGTTGCAAAAAAAATGAATTTGGGAAAAATAAATTAAATAACTTTTAAACTATTTGACCAATTGCTTTGAAATTTAAAACATAATTTAAGTACAAGAAGTCTCGACATTCCGCGTAATAAGAAGATTCTAGGTTAATTTTTACCTAAGTTACGAATATTTATAAAAACTCAATATTTATGATTTATTTTGCAATTTTCTAAGCAACCAATAAGGTTGGACATATTCAGCGAATGCCATATTGAAGTTTTTTACACGATTTATGAGTTTCTTACTCTCAAATTTGTTTAAAGTGCTTAACTCTTTGGTAATAGACGAAAAAAGCGATAATTTACCGTTTTTCGATCTTCATTTGTTTATAACTATGTATATCATCAAAATCGGCTGCAGGAAACATATAGGTTAATAATATAGATGTCCATACTACTCAAAAAATTTGGTTTCGGCCTGGAGGGGGATGTGTCACGAGAAAAACCTTATTTCTCTGGACTATTAGTGTACATTCTTACGTACTTGGGTACAGTTGTGCGAGTTTTATAGCTATTTTCGGTGCAAGACTCCGTAGCGACTAACGGTGTGGTTATTACTTTATTGGCATAACTTGCAGTTCAGGTAAAGATTTAGCATCTTGTTACTGCATTTTATCGGTAAGTTTTGGTCAAATCTTATTTATAGATGTCCTTTGAAGCCAAACAAAAACGTTTGTTGGAATTATGGGAAATGATTCCTAGCGACTATTTTTATATTAAAAATAACAATATGTATATTGTTATACTAGGGGTTTTCATTTTATATCTGTTGTTTTTCAATAAAACATTTTCAAAAATATTTTTCAGTACAGTATAAAATATTTGTATGAATTTTATAGCAATAACTATTTTTTTTAAATTGTCGGTCTCGACACCGTAGCGACTCTTGGTGCTCCTTTTATCCTAGCGACTAACGGAGGGTTAAATAAAATGAGGTTCCTTACTGTGTTACAGGGTGTTTTATCATCAGTGACATCATAGCAATGAACAGTGAAGCTTTGAAATCGGGCAAAAATATAATATTGTGCTGGATAAAAGCACACATTGGTATAAAAAAAACAACGAAATAGTAGATGATCTGGCTAAAAAAACTACAACGAAGGAATCCGATCTGCAAACCTATCAACTTCCTATGGGAGACATAATTTCTATTATTAGATCTATCAAACGGACGAAATGGCAGGAACAATACAATAATTCAGACAAAGGAAATGATTACAAAAAATCCAGCCTACACTTCCCATCAAGACATGGTTTAATCAAGTTTCCAACAGAGGCTTTGTCAAAACTATTTGTCGAATAAGAAGTAATCACTGTCTGACTCCAGTCTACAAAAGAGAAATAGGACTTGTAGATAATGATGAATGTTTATGTGGAGAGCTAGTAGTCCATTCTTTCACGGTTTTTGCTCTAAATTTTAAAGAACCGCTTGGATTGACATGAAATTTGGCATACGTATAGCTTACATGTCAAAGAAAAAAACTGATATTGTGCCGATGTGTGCTTTTGCCCTGGGGGTGACTTTCACCCCCTCTTGGGGGTGAAAAAATATATGTCCAAAATAAGTCCGGAAATGGGTAAACTGACTAATTTTAAGTAACTTTTGTTCTATAGAGCTTTTTCGCCAAGTCAACACTTTTCGAGTTATTTGCGAGTGAATATGTTCATTTTTCAACAAAACAACCACATTTTTAGACGGTTTTTCGCAAATAACTCAAAAAGTAAGTATTTTGTCGAAAAAAAAGTTCTTAGCAAAAATATAGCCTATAAAAAAGTAAAAACAATTGTGTACTAGAATATCCATACCAACTAGAAGCACCGTTGGAGAAATTCACAGCCAAACAAGTTTTCAACAAAATCCAAACAGATATGAATCCGAAAAAGTCCCCAGGGTTCGACTTAATCACTGCAAGAATTTTAAAAGAACTTCCCAAGAAAGGCGTGCAATATTTGACACAGATTTTTAACGCAATCTTAAGAACTGGTTACTATCCCCTTTTGTGGAAAGTGGCACAAATCATCTTAATACCCAAACCAGGCAAGCCTGTAGAAGAAGTTAAGTCCTATAGACCTATCAGTCTACTTTCAGTGATGTCAAAGGTTTTTGAAACACTCTTACTAGACAGATTACAGCCAATCCTCGTGGAAAAGCAGCTAATACCCAACCACCAGTTTGGATTTAGACAACAACATGCTACCACCGAGCAAATTCATCTAGTCTGCAATTCCATAAACAAAGCCTTAGAAGAGAAGCAATACTGCTCTGCAGCCTTTTTGGATGTCTCGCAGGCTTTTGATAAAGTCTGGCACACTGGCTTGCTATACAAAATAAGAAAAGTCCTTCCTCTCAACTACTTTCTAATCCTCAAGTCCTATCTCTCCGACCGCCATTTCCTTGTAAAAGTTAAAGATCAGTGCACTAACTCAGTGATTCTCAACCTGTGGGGCGCGCCCCCCTAGGGGGCGCGCTTTTAGCAATGGGGGGGCGTGAAAATATAAAAAAAAACACCTAAAACATTGACTAATTTACTAAAATCAAAGCAAAACAAAATTCTGACAAACAAAAAAATAAAATACCCATGAACAAGGAGCTATACATAGTTATGAGCACTGAATACTAAATCAACAAGTTTAATGTAAATTAGTGACTTCCTTGGACCTGTTTTGCAGAGCAAAGCTTATCGAAACAGGGTGTAATATTAGAAATAGACGCTCTCAGTTCTTTCTCTATATTTAGCTACGATCTATATTTGGTCTTTAAAGCAGCCATCGCGGAAAATTCTGTTTCGCATAGGTAGGATGGTGAAAACGGTAAGAGTATACGGAACGCTCTGGTTTTTAGTGTAGAAAACTCATCATTTACCCCTGCCCAAAATTCAAAGAGGGATCTAATATTAAACTGTTTCTTGATTTCGGCATTTGCTGTGAAGTCTATAAAGGTTTCTTCTTCTGCAGTAGAGAGCTCTTCGGGTGTAATTTGAAACGGATTTCCGACCCATATAACTATTACGTACATATTAATTGGTCGTCGACAAAAAAGTATCTTTTAAAATTTTTTGTCAGCATTGCTAAATGATTTTCAATGGTTACAAAAACAACTTTCACGTGTTGTTCTTCAACCTGGTAACTTTTAAAACATTCATCCACATTTTCAAATATTTTTAGGTTCTTTGCTTTAAATTTCTGCTCCACAATTTCAATTTTCTACAGAAAGCGTTAACTTTATCATTAGTATCAAATATATGTGTATTGGTCCCTTGAAGTTGTAAGTTCAAAATATTTAGTTTCTCGAATATATCAACCAAGTAACTCAATTTCATCAAAAATAAACCATCGTGAAACATCTTGGCTTGCGGGCTCTTTTCTTCTTCTAGAAAAATGGCGATTTCATGTCATATTTCAAAACACGTTGTAAAAATTTCCCACGTAATAACCATCTTGCCTCACAATAAAATAATAATGCTGAATGTACCGCATCCATGTCTTTGCAAAGTACAAAATAGATTCTAGTTTTCAAAGGTCTCATTTTTATGTAGATAATTAACTATTGTTACAACCGTAGTTAGCACAATATTCAAGCCAGAGCTTTTCTGTTGATCATACAGTGTCTCTATTTTTGCTTCATTTATATAATCATTTAACATAGCACATAATGCAAGCGACTTTGCTATCAATTCTATTGGTTTGCAGAAAAGTAGTTCTAATACTGTTCTGCCATCACAAAATCGAACGTAGGCAATAAAATGAGCATATTTATTGCTACTGTTGCCTCATCAAGCTGAATCGAAAACAGCTTTTCACGCAACTTCCTGATTACCTGATCCTGTACATATTCAGCTATATCACCAATTCGGCGGGCAACAGTATCATTTGATAGAGGTATAAACTCCAATTTTTTAGCAACAGTTGATCCAAACACAGTTTCTACAATTTTGATTGCAGTTGGTAATATAAGATCTTCACCAATAGTGTTAGGCTTTTTAGATCTGGCTATTTAATGTCAGACTTTATAAGAGGCAAGTAAAACTATTTCATTCACAGTCAAAGTTTTTATTAAAACTAATTTTTGCTTTTCACGCCATTTTAATTTTAACTCGAAGAATTCTCGGGGATTGTTAATGTATTCACCTATTCACTATGAATCATGAAGCGTTTCCCAATGTCTTTTTAGTTTATTAGGTTTCATGCTGCTCAAGATATATTATTATTGCATAGATATATTGTTATTGAACGAGGGGGGGCGGCGGTGAAAATAATTATGGAAAATTGGGGCGCAAATGGTAAAACGTTGAGAAACGCTGCACTAACTTATATCCAATCAACGCTGGAGTACCTCAGGGTAGTGTCCTTGGACCAGTTCTCTACCTACTCTACACAGCAGATCTTCCTATAAGCCAAAACATCATCACAGCCACATATGCAGATGACACAGCAATCACTGCAGCTCACTCAAACCCGTACATCGCCTCGCAACTGCTCCAGACAAATCTCGACAGTATAAATATCTGGATACAAACATGGCGAATTAAAGTAAACGAAAGCAAGTCAGTACATATAACGTTCACTAATCGAAAAGATACGTGCCCAACCGTCTCAATAAATAATCAAGTACTACAACAAAAGGATGACGTAAAATACCTAGGTATGCACTTGGACCGCAGATTAACGTGGAAGAAACACATATTCACGAAAAGAAAACAGTTGGGTCTGAAACTCAATAAAATGTACTGGCTGATAGGAAAAAGGTCACAACTGAGTTTGTACAATAAAATTTTAGTATACAAGGCAGTGATTAAGCCAATATGGAGCTATGGTATCCAACTGTGGGGATCTGCGTCGAGATCCAATATCGACATCCTGGAGAGATTCCAATCGAAAACCTTGCGCATTATCACAAATGCACCGTGGTACATGCCCAATGAACACATCAATCGTGATCTCCAAATGAAGACTGTCAAAGAAGAAATTGCCAGTTACGCCCAAAAATACGACATCCGACTACAAAACCACCCCAACAGGCTAGCGAAGAACCTAATGAGACCCCAGGCAAACAGAAGGCTAAAGCGCCACACTCCAAGCGATCTACGAACAAGATTTTAAATTTTAAATTTTCAAAAATAGTTTATTTATTATAGAGTTTTATTTATAGGGTTTTATTTATTAGTCACAAATAATTTTGTTAAGTACTAAAATTATGATTTTATAGGTTATTGTCACTGGACAGTCTCCTGCAAGTCTCTTTTAATTGTTAAACAATTTACTTATTGTAATCATTATTACAGATTGTAAATAAATGGGATGTTAAAAAAAAATTGTGTACGCGTTAGGTCTCTGGATCTCGTAGAACCAGAGTTATAGCCAATGAAAAATAGATTCATATTCACCAAATTTCAAATAGAATGTTTCGACGTGAAATATCCAAAAAATTAAACACTTTTTGGGAAAAACTCATTTTAACTTTTTTAAAGTCTTTAAAAAAAGCTTTATTTCTATTTTTACAAAAAGTTTCTAGCATTAAATTTAAGCAAGTTACGCTCAAAATAAAGCTGGTCCCTTTTGTTTTTGCAAAAAAAATCGGGAAGACCACCCTCTAATTAGCAACTTAAATGAAATTAATCGTTACCGCTCCAGAAATTATTTTACTTATGTTGTGTTTATATGATCTGTAAGTTTCATCGGTTCAAAGTGCTTATTTTTGAAAAAATTTGGTTTCAAAGTAAAATTTTGAAAAATTTTAATTTTGAAAAATATGCTTTTTTTCAAAATAACTTAAAAATTGTTAGAGATACCAAAAATCTCGAAAAACGAAAAAAGTCAGATTTGCTTTTCTGAATATCATGTATTTTCTTGTTTTTCTCTTCGACAAAAATTTATTAAGATTTGGTGTTTCTAAATTTGCATACATTCGTGATCAGTGACTCGTTCAACCCTTTTAACAACAGCCCTTTTAATAATAAGGACTTTGAACCGATGAAACTTACAGATCATATAAACAATATATACACGAGTCAAGAAACTTGTGAAGTCGTAACGATTAAGGTCATTTAAGATACTAATTAGGGGGTGATTTTCTCGATTTTTTTACCAAAAACAAAAGGGACTAACTTTGTTTTGAGCGTAACTTGTTTAATTTTGATGCTAGAAATTTTTTTTATGAAATAAAAATGAAGCATTTTTAAACACTTTAAATAAGTTGTAATGAGTTTTCCCCGAAATGTGCTTCATTTTTGGTTATTTCACGTTAAAGTATTCCATTTGGAATTTGACGAATACGAACCTATTTTTCATTAGCAATAACTCTGCTTCTGCTAGGTGTAGAGACGTGATATATACACCATTTTTTTAAATTTTTTATAGGCTATATTTTTGCTAAGAATGGTTTTTCGACAAAATACTTACTATTTGAGTTATTTGCGAAAAACCGTCTAAAAGCGTGGTTATTTTGTTGAAAAAATGAACATATTCACTGCCAAATAACTCAAAAAGTATTGACTTGGTGAAAAAACTCTATAGAACAAAAGTTACTTAAAATTAGCCAATTTATCCATTTCCTGACTTTCTTTGGACGAATATTTTTTCACCCCCAAGAGGGGGTGAAAACCACCCCCAGGGCAAAAGCACATATCGGCACAATATCACTTTTTTTCTTTGACTTATTAGCTATGCGTATACCAAATTTCATGTCAATCCAAGCGGTTCTTTAAAATTTAGAGGTTTTGCAATATTTCACCGTTAATGAATGGACTATAGCTGATCTACAACATATGCTGTTAGAATGTCCTTTACATTTTATTGAAATATCAAATTTCTATACCAATCTAGTTCAAGTTAATGTACAATTTCCTTTTAATCTTATATACCTATTATAATCAAACAATCTAGATGTTTATAAAATTTTATACAACCATGTTAATTGTTTAAAATTAAAGCTCTGAAAAAAAAAATTATAAAAAAAATAATAATAAAATAAAATAAAAAGTTACCAAGAAGATCTAAACCTCCAAGAGGTTGAATCGGGTTTAGGTCTTAGCGTAGTAAAAAAATATATACAAAAATACATAAAAAACAAAAGAAAAAAAAAATAAATAAAAAAATAAAAAATATAATAAAAAAAATTGTTAAAAAATATATTAAAAAAAAATAAAAAAAATCAGAGTAAAAAAAACTTAGTAGTAGTAATAGTTTTAAATTTAGATACTAAGCATATATTTTGTAAAAGAGAGAATTAAAAACAGTTTGACTGGCCAGTTCGTTGCTTAAACCAGTGCCAATACAACATAAACACACACAGGGTGTTTTATCTAAAAATTTAAAAACTATTTTTGCTCAGCATTTTAAAACTATTCAGCGTATCCTTTTCAAAATTCCACAAAAAATTAAAAAAATAAATTTTTTTTAATTCGACGTATTATTACGATCTTCCTCGAGGCACTTACGAGTGGAAAGCAATGTTGAAACATGTTTCATCAAGTTATCACGGAAAAGGATAAAATGTGAGATTCTTTCTTACGGCGCGACTGCTCCCGGGTTAAGAGTCTTCTCTATTTATGTTCGTAAAAGGACTCCTTGATGGCACGTTTCTTGTATTTTCGTATAGATTAGTGTTGCCCAAATGCAAGACCAAGACGAGACTTAGACAGTCTTGGTCTTAATCTTGCACCAGTACACCTGGTCTTGGTCTTGGTCTTGGTATTGCACTCCCAGTCTTGGTCTTGGTCTTGGTCTTGCAGCAAGAGTCTTGCATGTCTCGCAGTTACCCACTAGCATATTGCTATTTATTAATAAACAACTCACATTAGGTGGGTTTGAACCCACGATCTAAACTATCCCTGCCTATACTCTAACTAACTGGGCTATCTACCATGTCCCACGGGAGTCAGTCTCTTTCTTAATAAACGTTTGCATTTAATAACCTGACATGACTGTGCTAAAACATGGTGAAAACACAAAAAATCAAACAAATGACATAAACTTATCTAGACTGTATTTTAAAGAACATTATCTGTCTAGAAAGGGATTGATGGACTCTCACATTAGATATATGAAATGAAATGGAATAAAAGAGTTCTACAATTTGCCATTTATTCAAATAAAAAATAAAAAAAATACAAATTAAATTACAGCACAGTACGCAATAGCTTTGACACTATTATTAGTTGAAAATTTTTGTTTGCTATTAGTTGAACATTTTAAGATTGACTTTTTTTAACAAGAATTAATACAAAGTAATATACGCAGTTTAATTATACAGAGAGAGTCTGTAAAGTGGAATAAATTCAATATCTCAAATACTAATTGTTTTTTTGGAAAATGCTCAGACGAGTCGATTAGTATTTCAAATTGTCCTTTTTGACATTCAATAATAATGTATACAGGGTGTCCCAATTTAGAGATATGACGTCATCGTCGATTTTCTTAAATGGCAACACTGTCATTTTGATAGCTAATTTGATAGGGTTTGTAAAGTTATACATAACTGCAAAATATCAAATTTTTATTCTCTACCATTTACAAGATAATAGAAAATAACAAAGTTATATCTGTAATTTGGAATATATTCAATAATTAAAATACTAACTGTTTTTTTGAAAAATGCTCAGACCCGTCGATTAGTATATCAAATTGTCCTTTTTGACATATAATAATAATGTATACAGGGTGTCCCAATTTAGAGATATGACGTCATCGTTGATTTTCTTAAATGGCAACACTGTCATTTTGATAGCTATTTTGATAGGGTGTGTAAAGTTATACACAACTGCAAAATTTCAAATTTGTATTCTCTACCATTTAGATGATAATAAAAAATAACAAAGTTATGAAAAAGAAGTAATCAACTAATAATTGAATTTAATTATTTCAATAAATTAAGCAAAAACTCATAATGTTGCCCTCAATTATTGTCAAATTGTCAATGGGCAACGTTATGAGCATTTGCTTAATTGAAATAAATAAATTCAATTATTATTTGATTACTTCTTGTTCTTCATAACTTTGTTATTTTTTATTATCTTGTAAATGGTAGGGAATAAAATTTTGAAATTTTTCAGATGTGTATAACTTTACACACGCTATCAAAATAGCTATCAAAATGATAGTGTTGCCATTTAAGAAAATCAACGATGACGTCATATCTCTAAATTGGGACACCCTGTATACATTATTATTATATGTCAAAAATGACAATTTGATATACTAATCGGCGGGTCTGAGCATTTTTCAAAAAAACAGTTAGTATTTTAATTATTGAATATATTCCAAATTACAGATATAACTTTGTTATTTTCTATTATCTTGTAAATGGTAGAGAATAAAAATTTGATATTTTGCAGTTATGTATAACTTTACAAACCCTATCAAATTAGCTATCAAAATGACAGTGTTGCCATTTAAGAAAATCGACGATGACGTCGTATCTTTAAATTGGGACACCCTGTATACATTTTATTGAATGTCAAAAAGGACAATTTGAAATACTAATCGACGGGTCTGAGCATTTTCCAAAAAAACAATTAGTATTTGAGATATTGAATTTATTCCACTTTACAGACTCTCTCTGTATAACATTTATACAGAGTGAGATTTATGTATGGAACGCCTCAAATATCTCGGAAACGACTTGAACGATTTTTATAGAATTTGGTAAATAAAGGTCTTCTAATGCGGCCGATATTATAGTGGTAATTACAGATTGTTACCAGATCTTGCGTTTTTTTGAAAATATAATGAACTTTAGTATTTCGAATAGAACACCCTGTATATTTTTGCATTTTGAACCATAATAACTACTAATTAATTTTCATGTAATATTTCCTATATACCGAAATGCCGTAATTTATATATTAGTTATTTCTATATTTATTTTAAAAAAAATTAAACAAATTATAAAAATCAATTGTTTCAGCCCTGGCAGACTTATTTTAGGTTCTTTGAATTATATGGAACAAAAAAAGGTCTTTTGTAGTTTTTGTCTAAAGTTATTCGTTTCCGAGTTATAAACAATTTAAAACTGAAAAAAATCGAAAAATGACGATGTTCAAGGCTCAAAATCACAAGTAATAGCTATTTGTATAACAAGGGAGGAAAGTGCTACTTTTCCTCCCGAGAATGAAGTTTACTGCCCGATGCGTAGCGGAGGGCAGTAATCATCCAAGGGTGGAAAAGGCACTTTACTCCCATGTTATACATATGGTTTTTCCACCTTCCTCAAATAACAAGTCATTTTTTCATTTTAACTTAATTTATTTTACGTAACTAACCAACAAAATTTATTAGAACTAAATCGAACAAGTAGGTACAATATAACTGTCAACTGTCAAATATAAGTCAAATTATTAATGTAAACATTGTTAAATCAAAATAACAATTTACTGTTTTTTACCATTCTGCAAAATACAGAGTGTTTTATAAATAAATGTTAAAATGTATAGATACTTACGTAATAGAAAATAGATATTATACAGGGCGTCAATAAATTATATTTCATGAATGACATATGACGTTACTTTTACTTTTCCTCCCTAGGGAGGAAAAGTACAACTTTGCTCCCTACAATCAGGTCCGGAAAGTATACTTTCGGTAGAGGTAGGTGGAAAAGAATATTATTTTCGAAATCTCGAAGTACCTAAACTGAAGTTTAAACTTTATTTATCAGTTGTCGATAAGTAATTTGTTTACTTCATTTTAAAAAACATTGTTTTTTAGTTTTTAATGCAGCCCGATCACCCATCCTCTCATAAGTTCTTCATTAACAATAAAAAAACAATGGCAAAATCACACATCGGCCAATATCTCTTTTTATATAATAATAAATATCTCTTTTTTTTGAAATTTTAAGGTTTTTTATCATTTTACCGTGCGCGAATGGACTATACATGGTAGCCAGGCATTATCTTATCTAGTGCTTTTTCAGCAAAAAATTTTGTTGGGCCGATTGATCTAATATCTAATTGCACACCCTGCAAAAAGTAGGATGTTTAGTCTTTACGATATGGATAAGGAAAAACAATTGAGTGGTTGTCCGTAACAGTGAATATGGTATTCGTATTATATTTTTATCACCTTATAGGCGACATACTTCTTTAAAAGTTTCAATGCGATATTGTTATACACACAACACAAGAAGATTATTTTATGAAAGGTTGCTATTCTCAAAATCTAGACAATTGCTCAATTGTAATTAATTTCGGAACGAAGGCGTCGTCTGATATTAGAAAATAATGAAATATTTTATTTTTACATTGTATAATAATTTATTATGACCTCTGAGTACGTATCCAATAAATAAGTGTTCATATTTTTAATTTGGTATGTATGTTCATCGTATTGTTCATAATGCAGATAAATCCATTTTTCCAAATTTTTGTTACATATTTTTTTGTATCTCATAGTCTCTAAGCATATACCCGAACTAATATACAGGGTGTAACAAAAATACAGGTCATAAATTAAATCACCTATTCTAGGACCAAAAATAGTTCTAATGAACCTAACTTACCTTAGTACAAATATGCATATAAAAAAGTTACAGCCGTTTGAAGTTACAAAATGAAAATCGATTTTTTCCAATATATCGAAAACTATTAGAGATTTTTTATTGAAAATGGACATGTGGCATTTTTATGGCAGGAATATCTTAAAGAAAAATTATAGTGAAATTTGTGCACCCCATAAAAATGTTATGGGGGTTTTATTCCCTTAAACCCACCCAAACTTTTGTGTACGTTCCAATTAAATTATTATTGTGATACTATTAGTTAAATTCAATATTTTTAAAACTTTTTTGGTTCGTAGTATTTTTTCGACAAGGCAGTTTTTATCGAGTTGCGGCTTCTTTTCTAATATGTTTACGTAGAGATTTTATGGGTGTTTTGTTCCTTTAAACCTCCCAAATGGTTGTGTACGTTCCAATTAAACTATTACTGCGATACCATTAGTTAAACACAGTGTTTTTAAAACGTTTTTGCTTCTGTGTATCTTTTCGATAAGGCACATTATATCGAGATGTGACTTCTTTTTAATATGGTTTAAAATATACCTAAATATGTAAATCATAAATAAATTTTCCTATTATTATCAAGTCTCCATAATCGTACGTAGCCATATCACAGATGAACATAACATATATGTGGCCATATACAGTCGGAAAAATGAAAGAATACCCATGAACGAACATATAAAACACCCTGTATTTTCCTGTCACCGTGTCACAAAGAAAATTGTCCAGTGCAAGTACATGTAACAATAATTATTACATGTACTTGTGCTGGCTAATTTTTTGTGTGACACAGTGGCAGGAAAATATAGCGTGTTTTATATGTTCGTTCATGGGTATTCTTTCGTTTTTCCGACTGTACAAATGTGTGGTGGATTTCACAAATAATATGCAAAATATTTCGACAAATACTGACTTTTCGAAAAAGTACCAAGAGGCAAAGAAGTTTTTAAGCATTGTGTTTAACTAATGGTACTACAATAATATAATCAAATTGAAACGTACACAAAAGTTTGGGAAGGGTTTAAAGGAACCAAACCCCCATAAAATTTTTATCGGGTGTCTAAATTTCACTATAGTTTTTTCTTAAGATACTACTGTCTTAAGAATGCCAAATGTTCATTTTCAATAAAAAATCTCCAATAGTTTTCGATATATTGGAAAAAATCGATTTTCATTTTGTAACTTCAAAGGGCTGTAACTTTTTTTATGTGCACATTTGTACTAAGGTAAGTTAGGTTCAACCGAACTATTTTTGATCCCAAAATATGTGATTAAATTTATGACCTGTATTTTTGTTACACCCTGTATTATTCCATAAAGCGACACTCAAACTGCAAGACGCAAGAGTCTCGCAGGCTTGGTCTTGTTCTTGCTCAAGTCTTGCACGGTCAGTCTTGGTCTTGGTCTTGCTAAAATAAGGCGATCTTGGTCTTGGTCTTGGTCTTGCTAAAACGCAAGAACAAGACCAAGACTGCAAGACCAAGACCGATTTTGGGCAACACTAGTATAGATGCATCTTTTGAAGTGTATTTGTATAAATCTAAGCAGTAATGTTGCCAAGTTGTGGCTTCTTTCGGCTTAAGTAGGTCTTGACTTTCTTGGCGGTTTGTATGTTGCTCCAATTTTTGGCACACGTTATTTATATGGTCCTTTTTATCTCTAATGCACATACATTTTTATTTGCTTGCAATGTAAATACCGACCTCCATATTTAAAAATTCAGCAGGTGTTCATGAAGTATTCCTATGACAGTATACGTTAAGTAATGTTAACATAAATTAAAACTCTAGGATAAAGAATAGAAAACAATCGTACCGTATTTATTTTTGCTCTATCATATACGTATTACCCGTTTAAACATATTAATCACATTCTACGTAAATTATGAGGTCTATAATTTAAACTCTTTTTAGTATAAAATATTTATAAAAGCATTTAAATCTAAAAATTTTAATCAATATAATAATATAAATATAACGTTTATGACTAAAGCTTAGGATCATCGTTCCTTAAATTTACGAAAGTTTCTGATAACTCCCATAACTTTTTCGCCTTAGATACATCTCGAGCTTTTGAGCTCAAAGGTTTTTCGGAGCAGTCTCTGAAGTATCGTCCTGATACATTTTTAACTTCTTCGGAACAAGCTAGAAATACTGAAGTTTGGCAGCCTTGTTTTGGAGTTTTAAAGAAACCTGGAATTAAAAATGAATGTATATGATTAAAATATTACACTTTTATAAAAAAGAATTTTTTTATAATAAAACGTTTTTATTATTTATATGAGAGAATATAAAATAATTTGACGATATAAAATGCTTAAAAATCCAAAAATTACACTATAATAAAAAAGTAGATATTTTTATAATAACACGGTTTTGGTATATATAGGACACATGTTTCGAAAGAATAAAATAAATATGAATTTTTAGTAGGTGTATTAACTGTTAAAATTATAATTCCAAAAATGACACTAGTATAAAAAAGTACTTTTTATAATACCACGGTTGTTTAAAATGGTACATAATAATTAGCTTATAAAATATGAATTTTAAGTACATATTATGAACTTTTAATTATTTATTAAAAAAATTAAAAAAAGATACGCAACAGCCGTGTTCGAACTAGGGAACTCTCGATCTGCAGTCTAATGCCACTGACCCACCATCAATTTGTAGATATAGATTTATTAACGTACTTTAAAATATCATTGCATTAGTCACATTTTTAAAATAGTTTGAAATAAAAAAAAATCGATTTATTTATACAGGGTGATTGATTAGTGGGGTAAAGCTCCGTAGATCCGTTATAGTAATAGATAGCAATAAAAGTTAATAACAAAAATTGTAGCCAACTTTGATTACAGATTGATAATCAGTAATCGTAAATTGTCAGTTTTAGACAATTCAGTCATGGCTTGCCTAAAATTTGGATAGATTTAGACCCGTAATTAACAATTTGCTCTGAAAATGAAAATATTTTGAAAACTAATAAATTTATACATAGGGAATGTTATATATAAATTAAAGCACGTTAATGGAACTTTTCGATAGTGATATAAAATACAGGGTGTTTCATTTAAAATTACTGAGAAAATAATGTACTTGCGTTTTGACTCACCCTGTATTCAATATAAAGAAAATTATCAATTTCGATCATTTATAAAAAATTTTACAATAAATAAAAAAATATGGCACCAATAAACTGTTGCCGTTGTGCTTATTTTTATTTATACAGGAAGTTAAACTTGTTACGATTTTCATATAAAATTGGTTATTACTTTGGAAATACCCTGTATAACATACTAAACCTTTATATTTTTGTAATGGAGAAGTTAAGAAGATTTCGAATATAAAATAAAATATAGGGTGTTCCATTTAAAAAAACATAACTTTGATCTCTCACTATGTTATCGAACAGTCCGTAACATTCTAACTAATTTTGTAATGTGAAGTTCAAAGTTGGCTACAATTTCTGTTATTAACTTTTATCGCTATCCATTACTATAATGGATCTACGGAGCTTTACCCCACTAATTAATTACCCTGTATAATAGCAGTTAAATATTGCATTGTTAGCTAGTTCTAAGCTATTCTGAAAAGTTCAGGTACCTAGGTAGCCTAGAACTATTTTTAAAATGGATTACAAAATGTGTCGAGACCGTGACAACAACCAAGCCAAGTATATAAAAACGTTTTAAAATACAGTTGTAGAAGTTTAATTATATCTATTTCAGGATTTTTGAATTTTAAGAAAGAGAGTAGAAACGTAAATATGAAACACAGCGGATGCTGGAATGGGAATGGAGACCAAGTATGCTTATCGAAATAGAAGTCGTCCACCAGCACGATGGACTGACAGTTTAGAGCAGCGGTTCTCAATATGTGGTACATTTACCACTGGTGGTACATATTATTTTTTGAGGTGGTACACAAAACGCAAAAACAGCCAAAATCTACACCACTATTATAGTTAATTAGATCACTTAGCTAGATAGGTATTTCAGTTAGGTGGTACTAAAAATAATAAAAAGTATTTGGTGGTACATGGCTCAAGAAGATTGACAACCGCTGCCTGGTTTAAATCGTTGCCAGCAAACTAAATTCAAGAGGCAAAAAATCGAGACAGATGAAAAAATATGAGGAAGATCGATGCCCAGCAGTGAAGAAAAGAATATTAAATGAAGAGTACAGGGGAAAAACAAGGAATGTCACTTTTTCATTAATTTTGGCTCTTCTCGCCATGTGGTAGCAAAAACTGAGTACTATCGACTAGCCTATCGATTCAGGACAATAACCAGAAATATGGGTCTATATAAATTTTATAAAAATTTGTATCCAGGCGAAGAACCAGGATTGTCAGCACGCCACTGCACAAAAATTAGGAATGTTAGCAGTTTTGTGGTGCATTATTAAATTAATAAGTTAATATAGATTAATATTATATTAAGATTATGGAATAAGAATTGCTAGAATTCTACTAAGAATCTCCTACGTAGTTTTTAGATAGCATAAGAATTAAACCGTTATTGGTGTTTATCTCAATATGTATAAAATGTGACATTCTTTGTTTTTCTCCTGTACTCTTCAAATGATGATAAATACATATTTTGAAAACATAAATATATACAGCTAAAATGACAACAAATAACTTTACCCGTACAAACTTATGGAGCAGAAACATTAAGATTGAGGTAAAAATCCGCAAACAAACGCAGGGTTACCCAACGAGGCATGAAACGGGCATGAATGTTTCAGACCATATAACAAACCAGCAAATCAGGCATAGATCAGGTTTTCAAGAGATCATCGAAAAATCATGACGATTCAGTGGAACTGGCAGGGCACTTGGCTAGATCACAAGATGAACGGTGGACCAGATGCATTATGAAGTGTAGGCCCTTCTTCTTTTTAAGTTTGAGTGCTTCTCGTAACAGTTAACGTGTCTTGATATGTTTATTTCTAGTGCACATTTATTGTGATTTAAGTATAAACTTTTTAACTAGAAATACTTTTACCAAAAATAACAAAGTCAGAGATAAACTACCAACTATACAGGGTGTAACAAAAATACAGGTCATAAATTAAATCACATATTCTGAGAACAAAAATAGTTCGAATGAGCCTAACTTACCTTAGTACTAATATGCACATAAAAAAGTTACAGCCCTTTGAAGTTACAAAATGAAAATCGATTTTTTCAACTATATCGAAAACTATTAGAGATTTTTTAACGAAAATGGACATGTGGCAATCTTATGGCAGGAACATCTTAAAGAAAAATTATAGTGAAATTTGTGCCACCCATAAAAATTTTATGAGGGTTTTGTTCCCTTAAACCCCCCCAAACTTTTGTGTACGTTCCAATTAAATTATTATTGTGGTAGCATTAGTTAAATTCAATATTTTTAAAACTTTTTTGGCTCTTAGTATTTTTTCGATCAGGCAGTTTTTATCGAGTTGCGGCTTCTTTTTTAATATGTTTACATAAAAATTTTATGGGGGTTTTGTTCCTTTAAACCCCTCAAATGTTTGTGTACGTTCGAATTAAACTATTACTGCGATACCATTAGTTAAACACAGTGTTTTTAAAACTTTTTTGCCTCTTTGTATTTTTACGATTAGGCACCTTTTATCGAGATGTGGCTTCTTTTTTAATATTGTTCAAAATATACCTAAAAATGTAAATCATAAATAAATTTTCATAATATTATTACTCCATAATGGTGCTTAACCGTATACAAAAATGTGGTGGATTTGACAAATATTCAAAATATCTCGATAAAAACTCGACTCTTCGAAAAAGTACTAAAAGGCAAAAAAGTTTTTAAAACATTGTGTTTAACTAAAGGTACTACAATAATAATTAAATTGGAACGTACACAAAAGTTTGGGGGGGTTTAAAGGAACAAAACCCCCATAAAACTTTTATGGGGTGTCTAAAATTCAATATAATTTTTTCTTAAGATACTACTGCCATAATAATGCCACATGTCTATTTCTAATAAAATATCTCAAATAGTTTTCGATATATTGGAAAAAATCGATTTTTAGTTTGTAACTTCAAAGGGCTGTTACTTTTTTTATGTGGATATTTGTACTAAGGTAAGTTAGGTTCAATCGAACTATTTTTGGTCCTAGAATATGTGATTAAATGTATGACCTGTATTTCTGTTACACCCTGTATAAAGTTAATAAAAATGAACTCAAACAAATAATCAAAAACTTGTTTGTTCTAA
Source organism: Diabrotica virgifera virgifera (assembly GCF_917563875.1). Lineage (NCBI taxonomy): Eukaryota > Metazoa > Arthropoda > Insecta > Coleoptera > Chrysomelidae > Diabrotica > Diabrotica virgifera. The sequence continues at coordinate 233,686,612 of NC_065446.1, read as the reverse complement.
TCGTCTAAAAATATTCAAATCTAATTTTTTTAAAGTACATATTACTTACACATTACTATTAATTTCAAACCCCAACTAAGTGGTATGGGTACATTTCTCCATATTCCGCTGTCAATCATACCCGGGTGCAAACAATTGACCGTTACTCCAGTGCCTTCCAGTCTTCTTGCAAGTTCTAAAGTGAAACATATATTGGCGTATTTGGATACGTAGTACCAATATTCAGGACACCAAGTACTGCTAGGATTGAGATTGTCTAGATTTAGTGAAGCGAGTCTGTATAATTCTGACGCTACTACGACTATTCTGGAAGGTGCTGAACGTTTAAGTAGATCTGGAAAACAAAGTAAAATATTAGTAAAAATAATAAATAATCATTTCGTTTTGAATCGAAACAAGAGCAGTTTTACTTTAGTTAGTTCAGAGAGTACCAAAAGTGCTCTAACTAGTTTCAACTCTTGTTAGAGTTTCTTCAGAGAGCACATATTTGATTCTCTCTGAACAAATAAAATCATGGCTGTCAGCCTCGATCCACAAACGAAAGATTATCATGATATGGATGCCGTGGCGGCATCTGCTAAAGACTAACGAAAGTTTTCTTTTAATATTAACAGTACCAAAAATAAAACTTTATCAGAAATAATCTTCTGGTTACACCATTCCTTCTACAATTTGCAAGCTAACGAATCGCCGGAGCAAAGAAGGTCGAGGGAGATCTATCAGGTTGCATCTCACAACTCGCCTGTCCAGCACGGTAAATTAGTAAAATATTAGTATTTTTTAAATTACGACAGACAACTAAGTTTTAATTTCAATGCAGAGGAGCACCATTATTCGCTTATACTCATTTCGTCCTTTTGGAATCATCGGAGAGAACTGCGGTAAACTCTCAGAGAGCTCTCTCAGAGTTGTATCTCATTATTTATGTAATTTACTTTTTTAATGTTACGTTAAACTTAAGGCTTGGTAGTTTCATTTGATATGGAGCATCAAGAAAAGAATGAAATGGTACTCTGGTAAATGGACTAAATGTTATCGAAAGATGTTCTGCGAATATCTCTGATTCCTCTGTGTCTGTTTTTGCCCATTCCAGATGGCTATTTTAAGTGTGTGTTGCATTAGTGCATTTTGGAAATCATATGGTGGTAAGGAGATTAAGCATAGTATCCATTCTTTTAAGGTTGGTAATTGTCGTTAAATGATTAGAGCCGACAATGCTTTGTTTGTAATTTCAGCCTTTTGCCTATTTTCTGAAGTTTTTTGAACCAGGTCTGAACCAGACGAAATACCGACAGAAATATTGCGACTTATTTACGATCATATTATACAGAACGGGTATATTACCTAAAGAACGGCTTCTATCAACTGGTGAAACGCCAGACAATGTTGCGAACACCGTACCATCAGTCTAAAGATATGTATCCGTTATCCATTACCCATATAGCACACAACGTCCCATGGACGTCCATATAACGTACATTTAAAGTCCAAACGTCCATGGACCAAAACTTGACGTACTATGTACGTACATTACGCGACGTCCATTGGACGTTTGATTTCAACGTACATTGGACATCCTTTTGTGGTCCATGGAGATTTTACACAGAAAGCGACTATTATTATGAGTAATATATAGCTTTTTATTTTAATCAAAGTATTATTATTAGTAGAATACAAGAAGCTTCTAATAAATGAAGTCACATATTTTTTCATCATCGAATTAAAACACTGAACCACTAAAATTATTTTTTAATTAAACCTATATAATATTAGATTATATGATGATAAAATTATCGTAAACTTATTCAGAATAACGGAGCTACATCGCGCATCGGTAATTATAGACCTTACAATAATTAGACACTAAATTTAAATCTTAAATTTGCATTTTGTATCTGTTAAATTTCCCGCCTTGCAATATTGTCCGCAATACAAACTAAATGAGAATCTTCTTGACAACGTTGTCGCTCTTCATGCTATCTGCCCGATCGGCCGTAAAAGGTAGTATTAGGCAGGTACTTTTAGAGGGAACTTGCACTAAAAATTTTTTTTTGCATAAAATTGTTAATTTTTGTTTTAAAATGTTATATTCAAAATATTACGTCTTAACAATGAATAGTGTACGTACAACATCTGATCAAATTTCCGCGCCTAAAATTTCCGTTTTAAACAACTTCAAAAGCGAGAGCTGGGGTCTGACGTCATAGGCCACTCGTATCGTTTGCCCGTTCGGTGGGCTATTGCATTTAATGCAGTTTGCCCATAGATAAAAATAATATAGTTGAAATATCTTGTTTTACTCTGTGGCAAAAATAATTTTTTCTGTGACAGGCAAAATATTAACATTTTATCTCTGTTGAAATGTATCAAAAAGTCCTTTTTTATGAAATTACTTTTGTCGTTTCTTGTGTTGAAAAACAAAGAAGAAACAAGTAACTTAAAAATAAACAAAACTTTTAGTAATAAAAGTAAGAGTAACTAAAAAGTATTGGTGCTAATATAGTATGCGGTCTACAGTCGGGTTTCTACTATAGCTTGCGGTCTACCGAGGGATGCGGTGTAAGTATAAGCTGAGATGATAAAGATATTAACTTGTAAAATTACAATAATGATTCTTCTTATTTATGCGTATTATTAACTTTGTAAAGAAGGATTTTGTTGGCTACGTACACGTTCTATCGGTACGTTTGCTAATTACCATAATTTTTTCTCAGAAGGCTTTGAACACAATAATGAAAGGCTCCAGTAGGTACTAATAAACATTACAATAAAATATAATCTTTATTATAATGAAAATGTTTTGCTCAATTAGAAATCCAATGAAATCAATTAATTTGTGGTCATCTGATTGAATACAACCAATAAAACCAACATTATACTGAAAACAGATCCCATGGGCTGTTTTCACTCAATCATGTAGCTATGGATACCTACATTTCGTTTCATTTCAATTTTGACATTTCAAATATTCAATATTTCAAAATGTCACGATTTGGTTGTAATACTGATGAGAATATTAATGAAATTATCGAATCAAATATACCAAAGAATTATGTTTACAGTAAAAAATTTGTATGGAAAGCGTTTATGGACTTTTGCAATGATAGAAAATATGAATTAGATGGAAATCGGACGGTGGAAGAATTGTTAATTGCACATTTAAATAAATTGTTTCTGCCCTGTATTTTTTTTTCATAACCAGCAAAAAATTTTCTATCCGAATAACCCTCGAACATTGATAAATGCTCAAAAATTTTTTAACAACTTTCTCAAGCTTGTTGCTTACAGGCAACAGACCTCCGCCTACGGCGTCGGTCTGTTTCCAAGCAACAAGCTTTCGAAATCTGTTATACAATTTTTTCGAACAATTATCAATGTCCTTGGGTTATTACTACTGAAAATTACACCGTAATCTTTTCCAGGATATACGAAATCCTTCGATTAGAGGTAGGTAGATCAAACCCACGGAGTAAACCGTATACTATAATATAATGGTACCAAACTATTGTTATAAGCGGTTTAAACATGCTTATTAATACATAATTCTTACTCTTACTTATTTACCTTGACACCTCGCATTTCTCCAATAGAATAGCTTTCACTACTTTTTATAAAATTATAAAAGTTGCCACCATGAAGACATCAATGGTAGGTAAGTTGTCAGACTTACCCTCGTCCATCATATTATGCGTTTTAAACTCTTTACAAAGTAACACTCAACTTTATCAATTTCAGTTGAAAACTAAGCTGATTGGGGAACTACTTATTACAATATATAAGATGAACATAAATAATACCTAGGAATTTTCCATTAAAGACGATTAAAATGTAATATACCCGTGATACCTACCCTAATCGCGTTGTGGCCCGTGACGTCGGACCAATAGAAGGACGTTCAAGAGCCTCCTAAGATATTTGAATTTTATAGCATTTTCAAAGCGTCGTAATTAGCGTACGGGTTAAAAATATTTGATTTTTTCGCATGCAAGTGTTTTAAGATCATGTTTCCTTATGTTTTTTAATATCATTTTAATATTTAAAAATTTTTGCAAGTTCCCTGGAGGATTTATTTATGATAATTCACAGAATGGCAAACCCGCTTGCAATATACAACCCAACCGTACTGACTCTAAAAAATAATGTTTGGAACAGAACAGAGAATAAACCTCTTGCGCATGATTCATAGGACGCCATTATCTGAATTTTGTCTTTATTAAATTATTACATACAATATAATACATACTGTGATGTCTTTGTGTTTGCTGTTTATCGTGCAAGTGCTGTCGTGCATTAATGAAGTTCCTATAATAAAGTATATAATAAAGTTATAATAAAGAGAAATAAAAAAGGTATTTTGTATTTTGTGTAATATTTTAAAGTATAAGTTTAGTATTATAGGAACTATTTCCTATAAAGGCTTTTTGCTATGTATTCACAAAATTATGGACACTAGAATGCTTTCTGAAAAGTGCCCTATAAATGTCCATAAGGCGTACATTGAACGTACATCAGATGTACATTGAATGTACATAAGGTGCACACTGAAAGCTTCAACAACGTACACTGTACGTTTGTAGCGGACGTTCTATGGACGTCCAATTTTGTGAACTCTGGACGTTCGTTGGACGTTCGTCCATCGGATGTCCATTGTAACTTAGCCGGACGTCCATTGGACGTTTCAATGTACACAGATGTACGTCCATTGGATGTCCATAAAACGTACTTGTGCTATCTGGGTAGGTTGGTGCTCCATGCTCCTGTAGCTGCTCCACAAAATGGATACGTTGGTGCTCCCGTTCGGCGCTCAGCCTGGGTGATTCAACCGGTTCGCGGTTTATATTACATAGAGGAGCGCATGCCATATCCATTCATCGTAGAATGTATAAAAAGTTAGAACAAGACATTGGACAAACTCAGTTCGGATTTAGAAAAACTCAAGGAACCAGAGAAGCATTATATGCAGTAAATTTGCTAATACAGAGATGTTTAAATGTAAACCAGGATATCTATGTCTGCTTCCTAAATTATAACAAGGCATTCGATATGGTGAAACATAATCATGGACATGGGCCCTTAAAAAATCAACCGTAAATAAGTTGGAGGCCTTGGAAATGTGGATCTACCGGAGAATTCAAATCAAACGAAGAAGTGCTGCATAGAATAGGCAAGGCAAGAGAACTTTTCAACACAGTGAAAGTTAGAAAAACATCATACCTAGGCCACATACTGACAAATAATAAGTACCAATATGCTCAATTTATAGTGAAAGGAAAGATCGAGGGAAGGAGAGGACTAGGAAGAAAAAGACTATCGTGGCTCAGAAACATCCGACAATTGACAGGGCTAAATCTGAACAGCTAATAAGAACAGCTGAAGACAGAGAAGAGTTTGCAATTGTAGTAGCCAACCTCCATTGAGGAGACGGCACTTTAAGAAGAAGAAGAAGAAACATAATCCATTAATAAAACTAGTGAGAACAAAGAACATCGACACACGGAATATAAGAATAATAAATAATCTGTATTATGACCAAGAAGCTGTCATAAGAATAGAAAATTTGAAAACAAATAAAATAAAAATCAAAAGAGGTGTTAGACCTGAGTTAGAGTGTGTCTTGTCGCCATCACTGTTTATTGCATACTCAGAGGAAATATTCAAAGAATCATTAGAAGATGAAGTAGGCATAAAAATAAATGGCCTACTTGTATGTGAAATTCTACAAAGAATTTTAAATCAGGTTGCTGCAACGAGTGAAGAATTTGGACTGTCACTAAACATAAAGAAAACAAAATTCATGGTTATATCAAAGAAAAATATTAGAAACATCAATCCACACGTAAATAAGACGATAGAACGAGATTATGTAGAATTATAACTATTTTATTTAAGGACAAACATTATGGTAGGGAAACCCAAGCGGGGATTTTTGCAGTTACTCGAGCGCGTCAGATCATCATATGGTGAGAAACCTGGTATCCTGCAGATGTACCTCTACCATATATTGGCTCTTAACACAGGGAAGTTCGTTAAGGGGGGCCCGAAAAAAAATCTATCCTTAAAAATACTCGAAATTGTCAGATTAAGGTAAGGTAAGTTAAGTAGAAGAATTTAAAATGATGTTGCCAATATTTATGAGTTGCGTTCCTGGGACGACTTTACTGAAAGATATATAACTAATCGATTACATGAAATCAACCCCAACTCAAGAATATCCGTCACAAAAAAATCATAACATGTGATCTGTCTTTAAAAAGACAACCACATGCAATGGTGACAGTAAAATTCTCGAGCTAGAGATTCCATAGTAAATCACGAGGAAAAACCAGGAAAAAACCTCTTGATACTATCCCGACATCGTAAGTATTAACTCTCACTTTAGTTGTCAAAACTAATACCAAATTCTGACCTTAAGGCTATGGGTACATAATTCGCAAATATTTTACGTGTATCCCTACTTTTTCTGTCTTTGCACGGCAAATTACGTGTAGTAAAATTCACACTGGTGTAGATATGTAAACATTACTAGAATGTCATTCTACTTGAAAATGTCATAATTAATTTAAAGAGATGGCTTTTGAATGTTCTTGGATAACTGTTATTTTTATAATTGCAAATTATTAACTCAGTTAATAAATGTGATAATTTTTTCACTAACTATGTTTTCAGTGATTGTAATAATTTATTTGTACAACAAAAACTAATAATCAATCGAGAAAAGAGGAAAAGTGTTAAAGTGATTTTTTAATAATATGTTGTTATTTTGGAACGCTTACAATTTTGAACATCTCTAACAACAAAATACTTGGATCACAGGATATATCTGATGTATTCTCTGCTTGGATCTTTCACAAATAATACACAATAAATAACTTTTTATTAAGTTCACGTCTTAAATCAATTATTTATCAAATACACTATATATCAATAATATTTAATCAATTTCTCAAAATATTCCCGATGCAATGTCAAATATTTAAAATTGTCACTGATTGTCAGTGTCTGACTGACAATATATGCTGACAATATTATATTCGGTTGAGTGCGTTGTAAGACAAAGACAGATTTGGAAAATATTACCACGGCATTGTGTTCATTTTTTTCAAATCCTGAAAAAACCAATAAATATTTTTGAAAAATTTAAACGCAGAATGAAAGACTAAATTATTACCGAGGGCCGAAAGTCCCTTAGAATAAATAAAAGTTTATTTTGAATGAGATATTTGAATTTAAAAATCACACTAAATTTTCTCTTAGTTTTTTCACCCCTGTAACTTATTAAAATAAACATTGTAGAAGTTCTCAGGGACTTTCGGCCCTCGCTAATAACGTAATCTTTCATTCTGCGTTTAAATTTTTCCAAAATACTTATTAGTTTTCTCAGGATTTGAAAAAAATGAATCCCCATTTGAATAGCATTGCAGCCGAAAATACGTTCCGATCCTCTTAATATTTACAATATGTTTTTTTAAATTAAAAATAATATTAATAGTACATAGATATATAAACAGTACTAAAATATAAAATATGTACTAATTCGATATGTTATTGACTTACTAATCCTGGTATTTTCTTTCTACTGACTTCCTCTTTTAGTATGGGTAACCACATCCTACTGCATTCTACCGAGGAATTTGCGACACAATTGGTTCCATTTAGCATAATTAAAGCCGCTTCTTTGATTTTTCTCTTTTTACTATCTGTTTCTTTCAGGAGTATACTTGAATCTCTCCACTGAACTCTATGTTCATTATCCCATGCGTGTTGACATATATTTGAGATCTATCAAATTCTCTATTTTTAATACAAAACTGATGTTCACTTATTCTGACGTTTAATGGTCTTGATGTTTCACCTAAATAAAATTGTTCGCATTCACAAGGTATTTTATAAATGCAATTCTTTGTTCTTTATTGTTTACTGTTAGGTTTAGTTTTAGATAGAAGAGATCTCAATGTGTTTGTTTTCAAAATATATAATCATTTAATCAAAATTTTTCTTGTTCTCTATCATTACCTCTAATCCATCAAAACTAGTTAATTGCAAAAATGTCACAAGAAAATATCTTCAGAACAACATTATAAAATACACTTTTATTTGGTAATAATTGGAAACGTTACGTGTTGGTTTCAAAATGAATATATTACGCAAAGAACATAAAATAGTAGCAAGAATATTTTCCCGTGCGACTCATAAATACTACAAACAGCTGCTGGCTGGTGTAATTATTTATATCTGCTTTATATTGTTAACGGTTTTCTAGGGGAGATACGGGAATTTATTGCTTTTATTTCAGTGAAATATTGAGTTGTGTATTCTAAAGCGTAAGTTTTAAGATGTTCCTTCCTTTACAACATAATTTTAAGGTTCAGTAATGCTGCAATATAAAGTACCTAGTCCATTTGGGTAATGGTGTTGTTAAGAGTACCATTTAAGCTAAATTAATTGCAAACTGACTACTATACAGGATTTTCACAACTACTCTTTACAAAAGAAAACTACAAATTCTAGAACTCATTTTGAGTCGATTGACTGAGCCAATATCATCGGCTTTCTTCTTTTTATCAAAGAAGAAAGGCGGGCCTGTTCCAATCGATCACGGTATTAGAAGTAGCGGCAAAAAGGATGGAAAAACAAGTTAATATTACTAGCAAAACAAAGTAAATGAATGTGACAAACAATAATCAAGTAGCAAAATCTGAAGATTTAACGGTTGGAACATGTACTTTCGAAGGAGTACGGGAGTTCATATTTCTAGGCTCACAAATCAACCAAAGTAATACAGTAACAGCAGAAATTAACAAACGTATATATCTAGCAATTAGAGCTTACTATGGATTATTGAAACTTTTAAAGTCCAATTTAGTCACAAAAAGAACGAAAATATTGATAAACAGAACGTTTGGTTCTGTTTATCAATTAATGAAGAACGTTTGGGCTGTTGTTAACGTAAATTCCTTTGATATATTTTTAAGGGCGTGCAAAAAAAAGGGATTATGGCGTAGATGCTATAATTCTGAGCTTTACCGCCTTTATAATGAGCCTAGTATTAATAGGTCCCAGTCGAACGCCGCGCACGTCAGTGAAGATCAAAGGAATGGTTTCTGTATGTTAACGGATTGTTAGGTTCTGCTTAAGTTGCGCGCTCTGAAGACCGACAGCAGCGTACGTCGACGGTGTGCGCTGGAATCAACTCAGATTTGTTTTTGACGCAAACGTTCAGCTGAACTCACAGTGTACAACATGGTGGTAAACTAATTTTATTTAAACAAAAATAAGTTTACATGATTTGACATATTTTTAATTGAACAAAGTAAATGAAAAAGTCAGTGGTATTATATTGATATTATTAGTATTTAATTGGTATTTAGATTAATGGGTATTATTACTATTATTAATTAAACTGAATCATGCATTATAATAGAACAACGTTGGTACAAAATAAAGTGTATCGTTATTATTTAACACGTGACACAATTTTGTCTTCCCATTCTACAGATTCGTGATCACTATTAAAGTAAGCTTTGAATATCTAATTTTTTATTACTCTATTTTCATATTTTTAAATATTATGTACATTATTGTTCTCTGTAAATTGACCTATTTTCAGGTCAATACTTTGGGTAAATATTCAAAGAGGAAAGCAGGTTGCCTTTAACAAAAGGTACTACAGTCGAACCCGCTTATTAGAATACCTGTTAATGGAATATCCCGCTTTACGGAATAGAAATTTGAGGCCCCGAAACGTTTCTACTAGCCACCAATGATCCGTTATTAGAATATCCCGGTTCTAGGAATACTTTTGCTTGGCACGAAGGCTATTCCAATAAGCGGTTTCGACTAAACCTTTCAGTAGTGCCTTTCAAAAACACCATATGCTTCACCGGAACCAAACATCTAATTTCTATTACTATTGTATTAGATGATTTATTACTCCTGGCTCCTGGCGCCAGGAGCCAGAAATATACACTTGCTATGTCATTTTTCTTTGAAACCATTTTTTTCAATGTAATGGTAATATAAAATATAAACGGTTAATAACTTCCACATAAGAGAAATTTCCAAGAAATTTCAGTCTGACAAGGAGTCTGCAAACCGAAAAAAAGTCAATGTCTAAAAACAGGAATTTCTCATTAATGAGCGAATTAAAAATGGGACGAGAGGAACTACCGCTTTGATCGAAAAACTTGTTAACGTCGACTGGTATATTATTTGACAAATAATGACATGATTTCGAAGTCAGTTAAATATAATATAATGCCCTAGGGCGTTATTTTGAAAAATAACGCCCTTGGGCATTAAATTTAAATAACTAGTAAAATACTGTCAAGTTGACAAAAAAAACCTAAGTAAAACTATGGTTACGTATGGCCACAATTACATTATGACTATTGCTGGTAAATTTAGTTATTTAAAAACTAATTTAATTCAGAATTCACTCAAATTTTTTGCATATAAAGAAGAATTTAGTCGGACATTAAACGTTGAATGCACCACGGGTATTATAGATAATAACGCTTTCGGTCAACGTATATACCTCGGGCCATAGGCCCTCGGTGTATACACCATTGATCTCAAGCGTTATTATCCTTATAATACCCTTGGTACCTTAATAACAATAACTATAAATAGTCGGAAACATCATCGACATTGGCTCAAAAATCAGGTGATCCTTCTATACACATGTTTTTTGAAAGTGTTGCTTCCACAGTATCGAAATTTCCTACGATTGAAAAGGCAGGAACAAAAGCTGAAGTGATGAATATTGTTTCGCGATATGAAATTAAGCTGGCTGCAAATGAATTAGGTACATGAATTGGTTCCTATTACAACAAATAATTCTTGTGACGAAAATTCTTTGGAAACCAATATAGGATCTTAGAGCGTTCATTCGTTTGTATTTTCGCCCGAATCAATTAACAGCAATGTAGAAATGTAAGATACATTATATTTAGGATATACTTTACATTTTGAAGAAGTTTTATTTTTGTACTTAAACACTGTATTTTTATTTTTTCTGTAAATAACAAAAACTTATTTCAAAGTTATGCTTAATTTTTCTTCTGCAGAAATCGGATGTTGTCTTCTGTTGTAGGGTTTTTTTAGTAACATCATCTTATAAATTGTAATACAGTTTCAAATAAATCCCCGGAAAGTCTAAATTATTCTCGAAACTTTTCCTCTTACCGAAACAATCTTCTTTCGACTGTTAATTTAAATGCACCTTCTGTATTACGACATGAAAAAATTTCGTTTACGTTTTTATTTCTTTTATTTAAATTTAATATTATCAACTCTTCTTCCTCCTTCTCTTCTAGGAGTAATAAAATTATTGCCTTGATTATGTTAGAATTCATTTTTCTCCGTACACCCTCCATGAGAACAAACGTCAAACTGAAACTATCTTGAGAGCGACGGAATATGCTAACAAACCGATTCGCTCAAATCTGCCGTCCGTCGAGTACAACAGATTCTGCTGTACGCATATGCCGTGCGTCGCTCACTGTTCTAACAAACCGTAGCTTTACAGAGAATAGAGAATGAACAAGATGGAGCCGTCAAAACACATTTATAGTCAAAGACCGGATGGAGAGAGGAAAAGAGGCAGGCACAGATCATGATTTAAGGACCATCTGGAGACGAGTTACGAGTGTTAAGAGTACGAAATTGGCAAACCAAAGCAAAGGATAGGAAGAAATGGAAGCTGATTCTAGAACAGGCCAGAACCCACCAGGGGTTGTAGAGTCAATGTTGATGATGATGCTAAAGGTTAAGGTTTAAGATGTTCCCTCCTTTACAACACCTTTACAATATCCTAAAAATTTACTGTCCTAACAAAATAACGAATGCAGATCTATGGAAAAGATCGAACAAAAAACAGTATAATAACAACAAATAAGCAGAAGAAATTGAAATGGATTGGCCATACGCTAAGGAAAGATAAGCACTCGAATATCAACCTGAGAGAACAAGAAAGAGGGGAAGACCAGCTAACACCTGGAAGAAAACCGTAACCAGAGAAAACAACATAATCGGTTTAAAATGTGGGGAGGTGAAAAACAAAGCATGAAACAGCGAAGAATGGAATTAACTGGTACGCATATTAACCAGAGAATAAGAACAAAGAAGATGCACTGAGTTGGCCACCGGCCGTCTTACACCACCGGTCAAGAAAATCAGATGCACCCAATACTCCACTAGAAGTGATGGTCCAAGAGAGAAATATGTATTGTTAACGGTTTTCTAGGGGAGATACGAGAAGTTATTGCTTCTGTTTCAGTGAAATACTGAGTTGTGTATTCCAAAGTTTAAGCTTGAAGATGTTCCCTCATTTACAACATAATTTTAAGATTGAGAAATGCTGCAATATAAAGTAGTCCATTTGGGTAATGATTTTTTTAAGAATACCATTTAATTTAAAGTGTAAACTGTCTACTATACAGGGTGTCCACAAATGCTCTTCACAAAAGTAAACTACATATTCTGAAACTCACAGAGGCTACATCAGCGTGTTATCAATTTTTTTTTCGAAAGTTCTACGAACAAGAATGTTGCCAAGTCAGTCAAGTTCGATTTCTTGCTATAAATAATCGAGTTTAAAAAATTCCAATTAGACACAAAATCTAGGCATGATAAAAAAGTCTATTTGAAGAAAGTGTATTTTTTTGTTCTTCTTAATGGCGGTGCAGGCTCGTTTTTGTAATAATTTTATTTATTTATAGAGTAATTTCCACATACTAACATATTTCTCAAATTGCGATCTGTACCGCCATTCTTTACTATATTACGAATATGTGTTCCAAATATCTCGACAAAATATTCAAAATTGAGGCTGCAATCGTGGGACGAATTTTCCGCGCACTTATGTAGCCTCTTAAGTCGATTGCAATGCGAATCTTTGAGATCGCAATAAGGCCTAGCGTTACTGAACGTGGATTATGTTATCAATTAACAGGAAGAAAAAAAGTAGTGTTTTGGGAACGAAAGGTACATACTCAGAAAAGTTGTCGGAGGAATACAGACGGCAGAGAATATTTGGATAAGACGAACAAATAAAGAAATAATGAGGATCTAAGGGAGACCAATAATTACGGCAGGCATACGAACTCAACGAGCTAAATACATAGAGGGCTTGGTGACATCGTACAAATGCCAGAGAAGCGTATTAAGTGTAAGTATTAAAAGAATACGAAAGGACGAAGAAGTGGGGGAAAGGAAGAGGAGGCCAAAGAAGAAATGGTTGGAAGCAGTAAAGCAATATATCAGAAATAGGACTGACAGCTTATCCTATGCTTGGGAAAAAGAGCAAAAATAAAACGTTTATGATTTTCAACTAATTGGTAAAATTTAACTAAACGAGGAAAAAATGTAGAAACTGTAGACCAGGGCGGATCTGTTTTGAGGTGGATGTGAGAGGTGGCATTCTGATTTTTGGAGAAAAAGTTAAGTGACAACTTCAATAATTATAATTGACTTATGCTGCTTCTCAAATATGCCCGGAACATTAATGAAAAAATTGAAATATTTAAAAATCCCCAAAAACATCGAATTTTTTCTATTTTCTTTGCTTATAACTTTAAAACGATTAATTTTGGAACAAACTCGTAGCAAAATAAAATAAAGATAATTAAATTTTTTATGATACACGACTAGTTAAAAATGTCTTAAATTATTACCGTCTCTGCAAAATAGCAATACATACAAAATAAGGGAGCAAAATAAGAATGATTTTTTCAATGTTTTTCAACCACTTTGGTTGTACTTAAAATCTTAGTAATTCGCTTAAAAAATTGTTATAATATACTTAACCCGTCCACCAAATTTCATTAAAATCGACTTAATAGATTTTGCATAATAATTTTGTAATCTAATTTTTTTAAAAAAGTTCAAATTTTTTAAAAACTTTCTGAACAAAAAGTAGACTATTTAAAAGTTTGCTAATTTTTTTACATACAAACAGACGCTCGACCTATCTAATACACCTTATAGAATTAAAACCGGATTATTTAAGCCGCCTCATTAAATTATAACCTTATAGCCAAAATTATAAACAATTTTTTGGCTTATAAAAAAATTAGTGTTGCTGCCGGGAGGGGGGTGCAACTGCCCCCTTTATTTAGATGGACTTACCCAAGTTTCTTATGTATTTTGACCCGTAAAACACGAATTTTTTGTGTAACAGTTGATCAGAATGTCGATAGGATTGTTATAAACAAAGAACTTGAGGAATTACATAAGAGCGATTTTTCGCAAAAGAAAACATTTTTTGTATTTCTTGGGTAATTCTAAGAAAAAATGTTCTTATATGTTTTTTCGTAGGATGCATAGTTTTCGAGATAAACGCGGTTGAACTTTAAAAAAATCGAAAAATTTGTGAACCCGAATAACTATTGATTAAAAATAAAATAGCAATTCTTCTTACCGCATTTGAAAGTTTAAGTCAAATTATACCGGTTTTGATTTTTTGCATTGCTAAAAATTAATTTTTTTATTGGTAAACAAAGCAATTTTTGTATAAGCCAAAAAATTGTTTATAATTTTAAAACATTGCTGAGGTCGGTTAAATAATGCGATTTTAATTCTGTAAAGTGTAAGGTAGGGCGCCTCTTTATATGTAAAAAAATTAGCCAACTTCTAAATAGTCCAGTTTTTGTTCAGAAAGTTTTTAAAAAATTTTAACTTTAAAAAAAATTAGATTGCAAATATATTATGCAAAATATATTAGTTCGATTTTAATGAAATTTGGTAGACGGTTTAAGTATGTTATAGGAATTTTCTAAGCGAATTACTAAGGTTCTAAGTGCCACCAAAGTGGTTAAAAAACACTGAATGACAGCAGCCTTATTTTGCCCCCTTATTTTTTATTTATTGCTATATTGCAGAAAGGGTAATACTTTAAGACATTTTTAACCAGTCGTATATCATACAAAATTCAAGTATCTTTATTTTATTTCTTTACGACTTTGTTCCAAAACGAATCGGTTTAAAGTTATAAGCAAAGAAAATAGAAAACAATCGATGTTTTTCGAAATTTTTTAATATTTTAATTTTTTTATTAATGTTCCGGGCATATTTGAGAAGGAGCATAAGTCAATTATTATTATTATTATTGAAGTTGTCACATAACTTTATCGGCAAAAATCCGAATGCCACCTCTCACATCCAATAATAGACGTTTTTTTACAATCACCCCTGGTCTACTGGCAAATGAAAGCGTTTTTAAGTACAGTGGAACCCCGATAAGTCGGCCCCAATAACCCGGAAGTCCGGCTAACCCGGACCGATTTTCATCAGACAAACATTTTAACAATAAAAATGTACTATCCGTTGCAAGATAATTCGGATGGAATTCCCCAGATTATTTTGTGCTTGATATCGGCCCAGTCTTTTAATCTGGCGAATTCCATCCGAATTATCTTGCAAGGGATAGTATGTAATATAATATTTGAGAGATAATGTGTATTTGTGTAATTTGAACTATGTATACGATAGTAAACATGACTCATGGCACACGGCGGCGGCAGAGCGACGGTCATTGTCTCGGATTTATCGGAAACAACAGGCACATGTTATTCCTTTATTTATTTCAAACTGTCTTGTCATTGTTTAAAAAATACTAAAAGACTATTTAAAAAATTTTTTTAAACAATGGTCTTAGTTTTTACTGTTCATAACATCTTTCCGATTGTGACTGAATTGTGTGTAGTACAGTCTTGTATTGTTTGCTTCCGTTTGCTTAGTTTGTGTTTGCGTGTTTTTAATAATTTAGATGTGTAGGTACTGTGCATATATACATATACATATTTCATGTTATTTCAATTATAACGGAGTTTATCTGTAAGTATACCGTATTTTATTAATTTTTACCATATTCTCCGGCTAACCCGGATTTTCGATAACCCGGATCGGCCGCGGTCCCGATTAATCCGAGTTATCGACGTTCCACTGTACTTTTCAAACTAGCGTTTGTGAATTAAAATCCTTCTAGTATATTCGAATATGCAGATGTTCGGAAAATCGCACTTTTTGTCATTTGTAAACTGATATTACTTTTGCCTGACAATATGAAATTTCCTAAAAATTTAGGTGAAAAATTGAGCTTGTTGCTTCGTAAGAAAGCCAGTACACATTGTCGTTAATGATTTCTCAAATCTGTTTGAATATTTTGCAATATTTAAGTTCAACGAATTATTAAAATAGATTAAAAAAACCTAAATTCTAAGCGCCTAAACAAAGCTTTAGGTGCTCTAGAACCAAAGTTATGGCAGGTTTAATTTTAAATTTAATTCGATGTATCAAAATCTTCTTCTTTAAGTGCCGTCTCCGCGGCGGAGGTCAGCAATCATCATAGCTATTCGTATTTTAGAGACGGCTGCTCTGAAAAGTTCATTAGATGTACATCCGTACCACTCTCTCAGGTTGCGCAGCCACGATATTCTGCGTCTCCCTATGCTTCTCTTTCCTTGAATCTTTCCCTGCATAATCACTTGGAGCAAGCTGTATCTCCCTCCACGTGTAATATGTCCGAGATATTCCCATTTTCTTGTTTTGATGGTATTTAGGATTTCCAGTTCTTTATTCATCTTTCTCAGAACCTCTTTGTTTGTGACGTGTTCTGTCCACGATATTTTCAGAATTCTTCTGTATACCCACAGCTCGAATGATTCTAGTTTTTTCATTGATGCAGCATTCAAGGTCCAAGCTTCCATTCCATAAAACAAAGTCGAGAAAACGTAGCACCTAGCCAACCTAACTTATAGCTCCAACTTTAAATCTCTTGTGCAGAGCACTTTTCTCATTTTGTTAAAATTTGCTCTAGTCTTTTCTATTCTGATTTTGATTTCATGTAAGTAATCTCCTGTGGATTTGATCAATGTTCCAAGGTATGCATATTGGTCGACTCGTTCGATATTGGATCCGTGTATGAAGAGATTTTCGTTATTTGTTTGAGTTTTCGATATTCTCATAAGCTTTGTCTTCTTGAAATTCATTGTTAGCCCGTATTCTTGTCCAAACTCGTCTGGTCACCAGCATCTGAAGATCCCCAATATTTTCAGCTAAAATGACAGTGTCATCCGCATCAAATACGTGCATGTTAGTACTAATAAAGCGACAAACTATGCGTCACCGCATAAGACAATCCTCAGAGGGTTATAAATAAGGAATCTCACTGTACACACTAAAGTCCGTAATATTTTTGGTTATGTAAAAAAATAGTAAAAATAATATCTTATTATAGTATGTTAGGATTCATATAATTGAAATAGTTTACTCTAGTATGTTAGCTATAAATTTCTGTTACTCACCAATGAGGAGATGTGTTAACAAAAATGGTCCAAAATGGTTGGTCGCCATTGTGAGTTCAATACCATCTTCTGATTTTTTGAGTTTATTTTCCGCTGTACCTGCGTTATGGATCAACACATCCAGTTTGGTTTCTGTACGGTTGATATCTTCGGCGAATTCTCTTATTGATTTCTGAGATGAGAGATCAAGTTTCTTTACGATGATATTTTGGTTTTTGGTATCTTGTGCTAATTCGTCTAAAATACAAGAAAAAAGGTATACATAGATTTTATTAAACAAATAATCTACAGGAAGTTTATTGTCCTCGTGGATTTTATAGATTTTATTGTTATATTTAAATTTATTTAATTACTATTTAATTAAATTAGGGATTCTCACATTTAATTTATACTCATAAATAAATAATAATATTCCATTTTCATTAAATAGCGATGAGGAATAATATTTATGACTATAGTCCAATTAACGAAGCTTAAAATAGGACAAAACCTCGCAATTTTTACAGAATGGATCAATTTGCTTGAAAATTTGAGAATAAGTAATGGATAGTCCAAGGATCAAAATCTATATAATGCCGAAAGGCGCTTTTACCATGGGAGTGGTTGCCACCCCATCTCGGAGGTGGAAATTTTTATTATATTTTGCCCGCAAAAGTTGGTAAGAACATTAATTCTAAGCAAAAAACGTTCTATTTGTTTTTTTGATAAAATTAATAATTTCCGATTTATTCGCTATCGAAAGTGTTAGTTTTATATCGAAAAAACCAATGTTTTTTAAAAGTTTTCTGCTAACAACTCCAAAAGTTTTTGTTTTATCAAAACAACTTTACTTAACAAAAATTTGCCTTTTACAAAATAATCGAAACCGTTTTTTTATTTTCTTTAAGACCAATAGTAATCGAGATATACTTTATTATATGTTAGCTCTTCTTCGTCAAATACTAAATATTGTAGTATCAAAGTCAAAAGACGGGAAAACCATGCATTTTCGCGGATAACTAGTTCAAACTAATTTAAAGTATTTAAAATTATCTATCTTCAGAAATAAAAAAAAGTCTCTAGCTCAAAAATTAAGTTACTTATAATGAAAAGAATGTCAGTCCCTATTTTTTTCAGCGAAAAAGTTATCTTAAGCAACCTCCTAATCACCACCCTAATTAAAATTAGTCAATTACCTTATTTGGTCTTCTTTATTTATGTATTGTTATTAATAGGATCTAGAAGTTTGACCGGTTTAGAATGATTAGTTTTTTTTTTAAATGGAGTTAAAAGCGAATATCGAGTTTTGTAGTTTGGAAAAAATGGCTTTCTCTTCAGAATAGAAAGATTAGCATCAGAGATACGAAAAAATGTTTAAATATGGAATTGTAGCCTATTTAATTCTAAATAACCTGTTTTACAAAAATTTTTTCTACGGTAAAAATTGAGTGAGCTATTGACAATTAAAACTTGTAACACCATGCAAAAACCACGTTTTGCAACCCTTTCAAAGTCACCTTTTGTTGCGACTGAGGACTACAAAAAGATTTAATATTAATAGGCTTATAGACCTTGTAAAAACCTACAAAGTTCTCTTTACCAAACTTTCTAAGATGAAAAATTAAAAAGTTACGGTTAAAAAATCAATATATTTTTTTGAAAAAATAAGAAGAAATCCAATTAGAAGCATAATAATGTAAGTTAGCGGTGTTTTTAGTCATTGGTCTTATTTATTCTTCTTCATTTATGTATTATTAATAGATTCTAGAAGTTTATCTGGCTTAGAATGATTACTTTTTAGAAAATTGGAGCTAAAAGCTAATAACGAATTTTTGTAGTTTGGTAAAAAATGTCATTTTCTTCAGAATAGAAAGATTAGCATCAGAGATACGAAAAAATGTTTAAATATGCAATTGTAGGTTATTTAGTTACCAAGAACTTGGTATGAAAAACATTTTTCTACGGCATAAATTGAGTGAATCGTAAATGAGTATTATCGAAAAACATTGATTTTTTAGATATAAAACTTTCGATAGCGAATAAATCGAAAATTATTAATTTTATTAAAAAAACAAATAGAACGATTTTTGCTTAGAATTAATGTTTTTACCAACTTTTACGGGCAAAATATAATAAAAATTTTCCACCTCCGAGACGGGGTGGCAACCACCCCCATGGTAAAAACGCCTTTCGGCATCATATAGATTTTGATCCTTGGACTATCCACTACTTATTCTTAAATTTTCAAGCTAATCCATCCATTCTGTAAAAATTGCGAGGTGAAAAGCTTCGGTTCCTGGACTACTAGACTAAGGCAAATATCCAAAATGCATATTTTTCATATTGTGCTATTTATTGTAACTATTGATGACTTTATTGATGAAATAAAACAAGAGCTGAAAGATAAAGATATAATTAAAAAAATTAAACAGCACATGGTTAGATGGTTTGAGCATAATATGGAGAGCAGGTAGCGCAACAACTATACACTCAATTTTACAATGGAAACCCGGAGTAAGAAGAAGACGCGGAAGACCTAGAATAAAATGGTTACAGGAAGTAAAGGAAGATTTACATAGGGCAGGAATTATAAACTGGCAGGAAAAGACAGGGGATAGAAAGAAATGGAGAAGTAGAGTCAATAGTATCGAGTAGCAGACTGGGACTTATTCCCCCAAAAAAGACGGATCTAGATAGGTTTTTAGAGGCTCAACCCACCTGGGGTATTTAGCCATTTTATTATTATTATTATTGATGACTTTACTTTTATTGTTACAAAATATTGCATATAATTTCTATTAATATTTAATTGTGTTATATTTTATCTAATGAAATAAAAAATAACGGCAGAGGTAAATAGCTCCCAAACCTAAATAATATTTATATTTTAATTTTATCCAAATACTACTTTTCCTTTTAGGCCTGGATCCCGCGTACCAAAAAAAGGTTATTAATAGCAAGCTGATTTGTTAGTAGCTTAACGGTGTCTAGTCGGAAAAACTTTGATGTGTGGAACACTGGAACAGGGGAAGTTTTAATTATGGAACAGGTTAAAAATTTGGAACGTCAGACTACGAAAACGTTTTATGTATTTTGTCGGACAGAAATTCCAATTGATTTGTTACCATTTTATTAAACTCTTTTGCAAAAATCAGACTGGTATTTATCACCAACTTGGCATTTTATTAAGTCTAATACGAAGAACATATGTCAAATGACAGGAATTATATTGGTGATCAATAGCAGTCTGCTCTTTGCATGAGAGTTTAATGAAACGGTAACAAATTAATTGGAAGTTCTGTCCGACAATATACGCGTTTTCGTAATTTGACGTTCCAAATTTTTAAACTGTTCCACAATTAAAACTTCCCCTGTCCCAGTGTTTCCGCAGATCAAAGTTTGTCCGACTAGACACCGTTAATCTATTAACAAATTTTCAGCTTGCTATTAATCAACTTTTTTTGGTACGCGGGATCCAGGCTTATTTATTTTGGTAACATGAAGTAAAATTACAGAATAAAATACAAGCTTTCCAAGTTTATTGCTTTCTTTTTCCTGAAAAATGGCTTTGGCGGAGCCAATTAGTCATACTTATTTATGATTGATTGCAGATTCATAGTCATAAATTTCTTATTTCATAACATAAGTACTACAATATTATTTTTTCCACCTACCTCTACCGAAAGTATACTTTTCCGGACCTGAATATAGGGAGCAAAGTTGTACTTTTCCTCCCTAGGGAGGAAGTCACGTCATGGTATTTCATTCATGAAATATAACTTATTGACGCCCTGTACAATATCTATTGTCTATTACGTAAGTATCTATACATTTTAACGTTTATTTATAAGACACTCTGTATTTTGCAGAATGGTAAAAAACAGTAAATTGTTATTTTGATTTAACAATGTTTACATTAATAATTTGACTTATATTTGACAGTTGACAGTTATATTGTACCTACTTGTTAGTTTTAGTTCTAATAAATTTTGTTGGTTAGTTACATAAATAAATTAATTAAAAATGAAAAAATGACTTGTTATATGAGGAAGGTGGAAAAATCATATGTATAACATGGGGGTAAAGTGCCTTTTCCTCCCTTGAATGATTACTACTCTCCGCTACGCGTCGGGCAGTAAACTTCATTCTAGGGAGGAAAAGTAGCACTTTCCTCCCTTGTTATACAAATAGCTATTATGATACATAGGTACATTGTGTTGCTTTTTTTTTCATTTTGTTTGTTATTTATTTTACTGTGTTTTTTATTATACAGTGAGGACGTTTGAGTTGGAATAAATTCATTATCTCGAGAATGGGCGAATTTGGAGAGAAATCCTGAGACAGGTCGATTTTTATTTTTAAATTATGACTTTTTGGCACATATATCATACTAGTGACGTCATTCATCTAGGTGTGATGACGTAATCGATGATTTTTTTAATGAGAGTAGGGGTTGTGTGATAGTTCATTTGAAAGGGTATTTAATTATCTATTCAGTAATGTAAACACTAACATAATTATTTATAAAGGGTGTACAAAATTTTTCTCATTAAATTTAATAAATAAAAAAAGTTATTTATTTAATTCAAAATACATTTTACTACTATCAGAAAAACAGGTAATAATGTTTATTTCAGAAGTAAACCTTGCTTTTCTCTTAAATGAAATGTTCAAACTGCTAACAGACAGGTGGGTGGGGGTTTTAACATTAAATTTAAACGAAAAACAATGTTTATTTGCCAAATAAACATTATTTTCAGTTTTCTGACAGCACTCAAATGTATTTTGAAATAAATGAATTACATACATTCTTAAGTCTCAATTAATTTAATTCAAAAAATTTTTTGTTGGATACCCTGTATAATTAATTATTATGTTAACGTATATATTACTTCACAATAAAACACTGAAAACTTTGTTTTCTATACTTCCACAAAATTTATTATTTACAACTATGTGACTACAGCTGTTTCGGCAGAGTGCCTTTCTCAAGTGATTTAATTTACAATGTGTTTGCCTTTTTAAGTCTCTAACTGAAGAGGTTGAGAAGTGGGGAGCTGTTTGTCTCGAGTTGGTCATTCAGAATTATATCTGTATTTTTCAGTTTATTAATTTCCACAGATTCTAAAAAAGATAGCTTAAGGCCTTTATTTTGAATATGTAGAATTTGAAACTCTTCATTGAAAGAATGATTATGATCTAGAAGATCATTCTTTCAATGAAGAGTTTCAAATTCTGCATATCCAAAATAAAGGCCTTAAGCTATCTTTTTTAGAATCTATGGAAATTAATAAACTGAAAAATACAGATATAATTCTGAATGACCAACTCGAGATAAACAGCTCCCCACTTCTCAACCTCTTCAGTTAGAGACTTAAAAAGGCAAACACATTGTAAATTATATCACTTGAGAAAGGCACTCTGCCGAAACAGCTGTAGTCACATAGTTGTAAATAATAAATTTTGTGGAAGTATAGAAAACAAAAGTTTTCAGTGTTTTATTGTGAGATAAAATGAACTTCCATCAAGTAACGGTCGAATCCATCAAGTATATATTACTGAATAGAGAATTAAATAACCTTTTAAATAAGCTATCACACGATCCCTACCCTTATTTAAAAAAAAACGTCGATACGTCATCACGCCTAGATGGATGACATCACTAGTATGATATATATGGCAAAAATTTCATAATTTAAACATAAAAATCGACCTGTCTCAAGATTTCTCTCCAGATTCGCCCTTTCTCGAGATAATGAATTTATTCCAACTCAAACGTCCTCACTGTATATTTTAATTTGTGTTTATTAAGTTTATTATAAGTTTATTGCATTAAATTATAAAGAATTCTATATGGTCAGTTTTGAGTTTTGCCATGTACATTTTTGTTCGGATAATTGAAGAAAATTTTAACACCATCGAGCATGTAGGTATAATTATTGTTAATTGAAATAATTGGAAAACAGATTTGTTAACCCGTTCACTGCCGATGTAAAATTTGAATAGAACCTCGGGTGCCGACCACTTAAAAACATCGTTGTCCACAAACTTGTATACCACGCCACTATGACATGGTCGGCACAGGGCGTACAGAGCCGACCACGCCACAGTGGCGTGAAATACAGAAAGAAAAGAATTACATATTTAAATTGGCTAATGAAATTTGTTTAACGGACTATATTTAAAGAAATCTAAAATGATTAGTAGGGGAGTGCATATACAGGGTGAGGCAGATAAAGGGCCTATTAGAAATATCTCGAGAACTAAAGGCGACACTCATGAAAATTTGCATGAAGGGGTTTTGAAGAGTGATCTATTTAATGAAAATATTTTCATCTATTTGCTAGTTCCGGTTATACCGGAAGCTACTTATAACTTCGTTTTTTTTTAATGGGACACCCTGTATATTTTTACAATTTTGGATTCTACTCGAAGTCTTAATTCTTAAAATATGAGGTTTTGTATTGTTATACAGGGCAGTTTAAAAGATAATTAGGTTTTTTTTATTAATTTCGTAGCAACTTTCACACCCTGTAGAATTGGAGTAGTTTGACATCAAGAACTTTATTTATGTTCAAATGATTTTTAATATAGTCTACTATTGTCACAAATTATTGTTATAGCTAATTGTTGAATTTTAGTATACAGGGTTGGTTGAAACTCGGAATGAGTATTTTCTGAGTTTTTTTTAAATGGAACACCCTGTATTTTAGTATTGTAATGAAATGATATTTATGTTACTTTTTTTATATCTTAAGCATTCCCTATACCTAACTGCTTTAATTTGTGCTTAATTGTTTATCGCACCAACAATCTTAACTACGTACGTATTTTGATAGCTCAACCATTATTGGGAATTTTAACGATCAGTCTAGATTATTATGTATTTATTTCCGAAAAATTATTTGTGACTGAATATTTTCAAGGCCAACGTATTAAAATTTCACGTATTTTTTGTTGCAATTAATGTTTGGCTTGAATCACCAATGACTCACAAATTAAAGCAGTTAGGTATAGGGAATGCTTGTAAAATAAAAAAGTACCATAAAATATAATTTCACTACAATACTAAAATACAGGATGTTCCATTTAAGAAAACTCAGAAAATATTCATTCTGTGTTTTGACCAACCCTGCATACTAAAATTTTATATATAGCTATACTAATAATGTTTAACAATAGTAGACTATATTAGAAATCATCTGAACGTAAATAGAGTTTTTGATGTCAAAGTACTATAATTCTACAGGGTGTGAAAGTTGCTACGAAATTAATAAAAATACGTAATTATCTTTTAAACTACCCTGTATAATAATATAAAACCTCATATATTAAGAAAGGAGACATCGAGTAGAATCCAAAAATGTAAAAATATACAGGGTGTCCCATTTAAAAAAACGAAGTTATAAGCAACTTCCGGTATAACCGGAAGTAGAAAATAGATGAAAATATTTTCATTAAATAGATTACTCTTCAAAACCCCTTCATTCCAATTTTCATGATTCTGTTGCCTTTAGTTCTCGAGATATTTCTAATAGGCCCTTTATCTGCCTCACCCTATTCAATACAGGGTGATTGATTAGTAGGGTAAAGCTCAATATCTCCGCTATAGTAATAGATAGCAATAAAAGTTAATATCAAAAATTTTAGCCACCTTTGAGCTTCACATTAAAAAATTGGTTATAATGTTACAGGGTGTTCGATAACACAGTGGCAGACCAAACTTTTGTTTTTTTTAAAGGAACACCCTATATTTTATTTTATATTCGAAATCCTGTTATCTTCTCCATCACAAAAATATAAAGGTTTGTAATGTTATACAGGGTGTTTACAAAGTTATAACCAACTTTGTATGAAAATCGTAACAAGTTCAACTCCCTGTATAAATAAAAATAAGCACAACAACAACGGTTTATTAATGCCATATTTTTTTATTTATTGTCAAAATTTTTAAGAATTATTGATATTGCTAATTTTCTTTATATCTAATACAGGGTGAGTCAAAACGCAAGTACATTATTTTCTCAGTAATGTTAAATGGAACATCCTGTATTTTATATCAGTATTGAAAAGTAACATTAACGTACTTTAATTTTTATATAACATTCCATATGCCTAAATTTATTGGTTTTCGAGATATTTTCATTTTTCAGAGCAAATTATTTTAGGTGTTTAAATTTATCCAAATTTTAAGTAAGCCATGACTGAATTAACAATTGAAGGTTACCGATTATCAATCCGGTAATCAATGTAACACTGTAGCAAATAAAGAAATAAAAATAATTTATTAGTAATACATTTTACAAACAAAAACACAACCACTACATGCAACATTTTTGAAACAATAAAAACTATCTTTTTATGTAAATGCAACAAATAAACAAAGAAAATTAGTAATAAATTTTACACAAAAACACACAAACACAAAATACAATATTTTGTGAAGACAATTAAACACTACTTTTGTATGTAAATGTAACAATGTAACAAATAAAGAACGAAACATAATTTATTAGTAATACATTTTGCAGAAAAACATGTTTGAAAAAATTAGAAGCTACTTTTAATAAAATATTTTTAATATTTAATTGCATAAGGTGTTCAAAATTATCTCCTAACACATTTATGTACGCCTAAAAACGATCATTGAATGAGCTACTTACTCTACGGAGCATTTGTAAATTAACACATCGAAATGCACTTTGTATTCTATTTTTCATCTCATCCCTTGTTGTTGGAGGTATTTTATAAACTTCATTATTAACGTAACCCCAAAAAAATCAATCAGTCCAGTTTATTAAATTCTGGTGATTTGGGTGGCCACGCTACTGGTCCATTGAAAAATGAAAATATCTCGAAAACTAATAAATTTAGACATAGGGAATGTTATCTAAAAATTAAAGTACGGTAATGGTACTTTTCAATAGTGATAAAAAAAACAGGGTGTTCCATTTAAAATTACTGAGAAAATAATGTACTTGCGTTTTAACTCACCCTGTATTTGATATAAAAAAAATTAGCAATACCGACCATTGTTGAAAATTTTGACAATACGTTAAAAAATATGGCATTAATAAACCATTGTTGTTTTGCTTATTTTCATTTATACAGGGAGTTGAACTTGTTACGATTTTCATATAAAATTGGTTAAAACGTTGTAAATACCCTGTATAACATAACAAACCTTTATATTTTTGTGATTGAGAAGTTAACAGGATTTCGAATTTAAAATAAAATATAGGGTGTTCCTTCTAAAAAAAGATAAGTTTGGTCTGCCACTGTGTTATCGAACACCCTGTAACATTCTAACTAATTTTTTAATGTGAAGCTCAAAGGTGGCTAAAATTTTTGTTATTAACTTTTATTGCTATCTATTACTATAGCGGAGCTATTGAGCTTTACCCTACTAATCAATCACCCTGTAGATTGTCACTTTGGAGAAAATCAAACAAGATAAAACATTTTGTAATTTCATTAAGAAATGTTTAATAAACAACATATCAAAAAGTTCTACTCGAGAAGTGGGTGCTTCATTTTTTATTAAACAAATGAACTGCGAAATTAGATATTTTTTAAATAAATCAAAAAATATAAATTTTAGAAAAAACTGACTTGACCATTGAAAAATTCAGGAAATTTTACAAATAAAAACAAAAATCTTTTACAAAGATTTTTCTAAAACTAAATCTATAGCTTATATATTTTTTATTTATAACGCTAAAATCACCCTTCTCACAAACATTGGCGCACTTTAAACTAGCGTTCGGCGAAGTGCGCGGTTGAGTTATTTTAATGTAATTCTTTAACTAATAGATCAAATGAAATTTTACAAATTGAGCATGAAAGAAGAATAAGTAGGCTATCTTATCGTTATAATAAAAAGATATCAAATATATGGGCATAAGTACGGTGTGGGCGGAAATTGAGACTTACATGAATTTTGTTTAAAGATGATTTAAAAATGTGTACTTAATACAATTTTACTTATAAAACTCTCAAATTTACACAACTCGCCTTTCAAACATTTTACTAAACGAGGATTCATTCAAAAAAAATCTCAAAAATGTAATTCAAATGACACGGTGTCTCAAAAAATGTAATTTTTGAAAAGTTCGTATTTTTACAGAATTACTACCAATTTAAGACGACATTACTCAAGTTTGAACAAATTTATTACAATTTTATAGGTGTTTTTTTCAAAGCTTAGGATGTAGTCTTTAAAATGCACTAAATTATGTTACTTTAGAAATGAAATAAATAATTTCGTTTTGAGAAAATTATGAAAGATAAAAAAATGTAATACAAAAACCGATAACTACCTGCACATTTAATAATAAGCTTCAACAATAATAAATGTTCAAAAAAAAATTTGTTGTGCTCTTATACAGTATGTCGGTGTAAATTGGAACCTATTTATAACTATTTTATTATCAGTTTTACGAAAAAAATTTATTCTTTATAAAATACTCTGCATCATATAGAATCTAAGATGCAACCATGAGATATCAAATTTTGTTAATTTTATACGAAATACCTATATCAAAAAATACGAATTTCACTCAAGAGTAAAGTACCTTTAAATTTCACAAGACCGAAAATTGTTATTAAAAAAAGTTGTTTTTAATTAAAAACTAAGTTTCAATGTTCAATTACATCCTTCTAATTGAAATATTGTGCACTATAGGGCACTGTTAAGCGAAATTCATATTTATTTACATACCGCGTATAAAATTGAAAAAGTTTGATATAATATGATGGTTGTATCTTAGATTTTAGACCAGGAAGAGCATTTTATGACGAATAACTTTTTTGTGTAAAATTGATAATAAAATAGTTATCATAATTATAATATAATTATGATGGGTATCGCGTAATTTGAGAAAAAATTGAAAAAAAAATGTTCAATCAGAAGGATGTAATTGTATAATAAAACATAGTTTTTAATTCCAAATAACTTTTCATAATAACAATTTTTAATATTCTGGAATATAAAGGTGCTTTACTCTTTAACCAAATTCATATTTTTGACATACCTCGTAAAAAATTGATAAAATTTGATATCTGATGGTTGCATATTAGATTTTAAACTATGCAGAGCATTTTATGGAGAATAACTCTTTTTGGTAAAATTGATAATAAAAAAGTAACCCATGTGGCTCCTAGCTACGCAGATATACTGTATAAGAGCTTCTGTATAAGAATTTTCAAATTGTAATGACATATTCGGATTCAGCATAATGAAAAACAAAATAGAGATATATTTGATCAAAGTAAAATGATGAATTCAACGATATTTTTAAAATGATTTATACAAAACAATTGTTATTGTTTAAATAATTAATAAACAATTAGCGGAAAATCTGTGAGTAGAACTTTTTACTTTAACATGTATACAGGGTGTTTCATTAATAATTGTCCATATTGTAATTGCAGAAACCTTAGCACCAAATACGAAGATTTAACCTAAAACACTTAAATAAAATGTGGTTCCTTACTGAGTTACAGGGTGTTTTATCTAAAAATTTAAAGAATATTTTTGCTCAGCATTTTAAAACTATTCGACGTATCCTTTTCATACTTGTCAGAAAGTGCGACTACTAGACACCCTACTAAATTATGATAAACAAACGTTTCTAGCTACTACCAGAGGCGTACGACAGGGGATGGTGAATGGTTGGCCCTTCTACGCCACTGGAGGAATTACTATTTTAGTGCCAGTTTTAGATTCTCCAATACTTTCTACATAAATAATATACTCTTCATTGGTAACGATAAAGTCATTAGTTTTCGAGATATTTGAAGTTAAATATGAAACGGCACAATTATTTTGATTAATTTATGATACGATTCATATGATTAAAATTTAAACATTATTTGTACCCAGTACTTTAAAACTGTTTGGCGTATTCTTATCATACTTGGCAGAAAGTGTAGGTACTGTACACCCTACTAAATTAAGATAAATTAACGTTTCTAGCTATTACCAGAGGCGTACGATAGGGGATAGTGGCTGGTTGACCCTTCCCAAATTTTACGCCACTGACGAAATTGCTATTTTAGTGTATTTTTTTGATTTTGCAATACTTTTTATGTAAATATAATACTCTTCATTCGTAACGATAAAATGATTAGTTTTCGAGATATGTATTTGAAATTAAAAATGAAGCGACACAATACATTAATCAAAATAACCGTGTCGTTTCATTTTTAACTTCAAAGATCTCGAAAACTAATGACTTTATCGTTACGAATGAAGAGTATATTATTTTCATAGAAAGTATTGGAGAATCCAAAAATTGAACTAAAATAGCAATTTCGCCAGTGGCGTAGAATTTGGAAAGGGTCAACCATTCACTTTCCCCCATCGTAAGCCTCTGGTAATAGCCAGAAACCTTTGTTTAACATAATTTAGTAGTTTGTACAGTACCTATACTACCTGCCGTAGGCAGTATGAAAAGGATACGTCGAATAGTTTTAAAATGCTGAACTGAAATTATTTTTAAATTTTTAGATAAAACACCCTGTAACTCAGTAAGGAACCATATTTTAGTGTTTTAGGTGAAATCTTCATATTTTGTGCTAAGGTTTCTCCAGTTATTATATGGACAATTATTAATGAAACACCCTGTATAAACTAACAAAAAAAGTTTTAGAAAAATATAAGCTTGTTTGAATTATTCCGAAACAGTGAATATTTTCGTTCTATCTTGACTCCCTATAGTCTGAAAATATCAATGTTAATATCATTTGTCGAGTAACTGGCAACTAACACTAATAAAACAAGGCGAAATCTTGGAAAATTTTTCCAAGTTTTGAAAATCTTTTTGGAAAAAGATTTCCAGCAAAAAAATGTTTTTGGGAAAGAACACACGCCCAAGAGTATTTTACAGTTTTCACGAGTTTCATACAGAAGATGTCCCATAATATTAGAAAGCCACATGTACCTACATAACTGGGTTGCAATATACCTGAATTAATGTTTGGCGGATTTGTAAGTATTTCACTTATTTGTGATCGTAAATATCAAATTAACCAATACAAGTAATGAAGCAGCTTATTAAGCGCTCTGTACGATCCCAAGGGGCAAAAAGTGTACTCCATGAGATCGAGAATGCAGTAGGTACACAAGAAATAAGCATACCAAAAGTGGCTGTAACGAATTGACCCATATGATAGAGGTACATATCCAAGATTAAACAGAGAAGTAAAAAACCTAGTAACGAGAGCAAAACTACCTCCTGAGAAAGGGTATGTGAAGAGCTCAACAAATATATGGGATCAATAATATCAAGACAACCATGGAAAATGGACAAACAACAAAAAACAAAGAACAAATAACAAACCGAAAAGAAATGGGTAGAATAGATTTAATAGAAGAAACTCCTTCGATGAAACATGACTCACAACTTTTGACTGAAAAAGGACTACAATTCACAAACACCAAGACAACAACACATGAAGTAAAATACGATGAAGAAGACGAAATAATAGCAGTACAAGAAGTCGAAAATGCAATAAAAACTCTAAAAATTTAAAAATCATGTGCAATACAAGGTATACCGAACGAATTACTAAAACACACTCCAAGAGTATTACGAAAGTTAATAGAGAGTTTTTAAGCCCCTTATTTCTTATTTCAGTAACGTTAAACGTTATACAGTAAAACCTGTGTTAACGGCCACCTGTCAAAACCGGCCACCTGAACTAGCCGGCCAGTTTCAAAGTTCCCCAAACCAAAATTTGTGGACTACAAAACCTGGTATTAGCGGCCACCTTTTTATATCGGCCAATAATTCTGTCATTTTTAGTGACCGTTATTGACAGGTTTTACTGTACGTTATTCTGCTCATGCGCATTAACAGAAAAATAACGTATTACTTGATTAGCGAATAAGATATCCCCTTATTTAGGTAGAAATAAGGTTCACGTTATTAAGGGATTACGTATTAGTAAGATTGCCAAATGTCATATTTATATCTAAATCATAAAAAACGAAAAAAAGTTATATGAGCTGAACCAAAGACAACTAGAATAAAAAATATGGTAAACATTTATATAATAGTAATCAAAATTTGTGTTTCTTAAAAACTATCAGGTAATAAACATATTAATATTAATCTGCTTGGCAACCCTGTTAAAACAATTTAAGTACACCTAGGCCAGGGTAATAAGACAAAAATATACCCTGTTCCTGACACTTCAGCAGCCAGGGTACTGAAGCTGTTTTTCGACAGGTAATACCAAATTATAACTATTTCCTGCGTAGGATCTGGCAGCCATTTTTATTTATAAACAATTAACTGTCAAAAAATGGCATTTTCCAGTTTTTTTTTTAATCAACGGAAGACAGTGAAACTTATGATTTTTTTAGTACATATATCTTCGAGATTATGGAAAAAGCTTTAAAATGACGCATTACAAAGTTTGATATACTCATTTATTGTTAATATAATTGCAAAAAAATTTCGGAATTGCAAAAAAATATATTTTTTCAATATCTGTTGTAAAAATTAGTGTACAGCTTTGAACCTTTTGTCAAATGAGGGTTCTTTGATGCTTAAGAGGATCGGTACGTATTTTCGGCTGTAATGCTATTCAAATGGAGATTCATTTTTTTCGAATCCTGAGAAAACTAATATGTATTTTTGAAAAATTTAAACGCAGAATGAAATATTACGTTATTAGCGAGGGCCGAAAGTCCCTGAGAACTTCTATAATGTTTATTTTAATAAGTTACAAGGTTGAAAAACTAAGAGAAAATTTAGTGTGATTTTTAATTTTAAATGTCTCATTCAAAATAAACTTTTTATTTATTCTAAGGGACTTTCGGCCCTCGGTAATAATTTAGTCTTTCATTCTGCGTTTAAATTTTTCAAAAATATTTATTGGTTTTTTCAGGATTCGAAAAAAATGAACACAATGCCGTGGTAATTTTTTCCAAATCTATCTTTGTCTTACAACGCACTCAGCCGAATATACATAATATTGTCAGCATAAATATATTGTCAGTCAGACACTGACAATCAGTGACAATTTTAAATATTTGACATTGCATCGGGAATATTTTGAGTTATTGATTAAATATTATTGATATATAGTGTATTTGATAAATAATTGATTTAAGACGTGAACTTAATAAAAAGTTATTTATTGTGTATTATTTGTGGAAGATCCAAGCAGAGAATACATCAGGATAATATATTCTGTGATCCAAGTATTTTGTTGTTAAAGATGTTCAAAATTGTAAGCGTTCCATAAGAACAATATATTATTAAAAAATCACTTTAACACTTTTCCTCGTTTCTCGATTGAGTATTAGTCTTTGTTCTACAAATAAATTATTACAATCACTGAATACATAGTTAGTAAAAAAATTATCACATTTATTAACTGAATTAATAATTTGCAATTATAAAAATAACAGTTATCCAAGAACATTCAAAAGCCATCTCTTTATATTAATGATGATATTTTCAAGTAGAATGACATTCTAGTAATGTTTACATATCCATACCATCAGTGTGAATTTTACTACACGTAATTTGCCGTGTAAAGACAGAAAAAGTAGGGATACACGTAAAATATTTGCGAATTATGTACCCATAGCCTTAATATGTGACAAAAATTTCAAAGCGATTCATTCAATTGTTTAAATTTTATTCAAATTGTTTATCCCAGAGAGCATTTTTTTGCAATAACGTAAGTCAGAAAAAAATGAACTTAGAATCATTCCACAGGTGTCAAATGAAAGAGCATGAGCTACATTTTCAACGTGGTATAAATAGTGAATAAAAAATGCATTTATTAGTAATAAATAATTATGCAAAAGTATCGTCAATTTTTCTTTATAAACTTTTTGAATAACTTTTTCCAAAAAAATTAACTTCCTTACCCTGTTTTAAGTGCACAACTACCAAGTAATGTTATATATATCATAATTGATAAAAAATTGTAATAAATGTGTATAATTTATTATATAACAAAATAAAAAGTTTATAAGGAAAGATTTACCATACTTTTGCATAATTATTTATTACTAATAAATGCATTTTTTATTCACTTTTTTTAAACCAAGTTGAAAATATGGCTCATGCTCTTTCATTTAATACCTGTGGAATTGTTCTAACGTCATTTTGTTCTGACTTATGTTATTGCAAAAAAAATGCTCTCTGGGATAAACAATTTGAATAAAATTTAAACAATTGAATGAATCACTTTGAAATTTTTATCACATATTAAGCACCAAAGAACCCTTATTTGACAAAAATTTCAAAGGTGTACACTAACTTTTAGAACAGTTATTGCGAAAATATTTTTTTTGCAATTTCGACCTTTTTTCGCAATTATATTAACAATAAATGAGTATATCAAACTTTGTAATACGTCGTCTTAAAGCTTTTTCCATAATCTCGAAGATATTTGTACTAAAAAAACCATGTTTCCCTGTTTTTATTGATTTGAAAAAAAAATGAAAAATGCCATTGTTTGACACTTAATTGTTTATAAATAAAAATGGCCGCCAGATCCTACGCAGGAAATGGTTACAATTTCCTATTATGGGTATTACCTGCCGAAAAAACGCATCAGTACCCTGGCTGTTCAAGTGTCATGGAAAAAACCTTATTACCCTGAACTAACCATTTCTTGAGAAATCTCACACTTGACTGAATTTTTTTGTTAAACTTGGTATGGATGTTTTGTGTTCTTAAAGTAGTAAATTGTCTTTGGTTAACGTCTTAATACATTTTTAATATTTTCTTCCATTATGGCAAATAATTCAATAAAATAGATTATAGCACACAACTGCCGTTTTATAGGTTACGTTTGCCAAATGTCAATTAACGTTATTCTGTGTGCGTAGTTTCTGAAAGGATTCAAAAACTATTTTAAGTAAACACGTTATCCCTTATTTATTACTCAATGCGCATGACAAGTATAACGTTTTATGTTTAACGTACGTCAAAAAGTAGAGGGTCTAAAAACTCTCTAATACATAGCATATTATGTTTTCACCGTATTCTATAAAGGACATGATTTACCACTGCACTTACCTCCACAAAAAAAGGAAATATTAAAAATTACTCAACTACAGCGGACTAAGTGCATAAATTCATTCTCAAAACTAGTTTTCCTAACTAGGGGGTTTATTGGGTTGAATTTTTGTCTGTTTACGGTTTAAGTTTCATGGCAGCTAATATCCCCCCTACCCTCCCCCCTCGTATATGTACCACTGATTTCATTTAGATCCATTTATATGTATTCGTATCAACCAAATAAAACTAACAAAATATACTCAAGACTACTAACATTTTTACACAGTTCGTTCTTATCTTTCAACTTACCTCTTACTTTTTTGGCAGACTCAACATTTCTGCAAGCAATAATGACTTTAGCTCCTCTTTTCGCCAGTTCTCGTGCTGTTTCTTTTCCGATTCCTCCCGTCGCTCCAGTAACAATTACAGTTTTTCCCTCCATTCTAACTTTTTCGTGGAAGAATCCGCAGGTCACATAAGCGTAGAACTTCAGCAGCGAAACAGCGGTCAGAAAACCAAGAAGTAACACCGCTAAAATGGCTAGTACAGTGGAAGTGTCCAGTTCAACGCCGAGAAAATTCATACTGGAACAATCATTACATACGTTAAAGGCAGAACTATTAATTATTAAAGTTAGTCAAGGTTTTAATCTATCATAATGGAAATTTAATGTCTTAGTTCTTGTTAAATATAAATAAAATTTTAATTAAGGTTGCTAGATACGCATTATTGAATATTAAGTTATACTGTGCGATAAAAAAAATGCCAATTTGCATTAAAAACATCTGAAAATATTTTATGCACTAATTTTTTTGTATTTATTTAGCATCCCAATATATTAACAATCTGTAATAATATAATCGTCATGTTTGTAGGGGGTTTGTTAGCCATAATCTTCCACGCTGGTTAGTTGGGTTGAAAGATTTCGCAGTATAAGAACCGTTAAAAACTGTTCCAGTTACGACTCTTATTGTCCAAGTGTAGATCAGTCCAGGATCATTTCCTCTGTGTCCTATCTTTGTACTGAATATGCTGCTGATCATATTTAGGAAAGCTTGATTCTATATTAACCCTAAAATCGAGGGTTGCCACTTCCGTCACGTGCACCATACCGAAGCTCCGCTTCTCCGCCGTAACTGCCGTTGTAACTTCATCCGTAACCCTGGACAAGGGACCCTAAACAGTTACTAGTTTCCAGGGCCAGGAAACCCCCGGAATCTGCAGAGAGCATTTGATTCATTTTACCTAATAGGACTATCTTCAAGAATTTAAAGAGTTCCTACCCGCTACCCATAGTGTAGCGGAACCAGTGTAGTAGATAAAGTGGCAAAAGCGCAAAGATCGATGAAAAGACAGATGCTGCATATAAAACTTAAAGGTTGCAAAAGAAACGTTTGGATCAGAGGAGTAACCAAAGTGAAAGACGTTACCGAACAGGTAGCAAAACTCAAATGGAAATTTGCAGGTCACACCAT
This sequence comes from Diabrotica virgifera virgifera, assembly GCF_917563875.1. Classification (NCBI taxonomy): domain Eukaryota; kingdom Metazoa; phylum Arthropoda; class Insecta; order Coleoptera; family Chrysomelidae; genus Diabrotica; species Diabrotica virgifera. The sequence goes on along the minus strand of NC_065446.1, from coordinate 233,650,822 downwards.
CCGACAAGCATATGAAAGAGGGAACAAGCAAATAATCTACTGGCGACTATGGGAACATAGTTGAAGAATATATACAGGGTGTCCCGAAAAGATTGGTCATAAACTATACCACACATTCTGGAGTTAAAAATAGTTCGATTGAACCTAACTTACCTTAGTACAAATTTGCTCATAAAAAAAGTTACAGCCCTTTGAAGTTACAAAATGAAAATCGATTTTTTTCAATATATCGAAAACTATTAATGATTTTTTAGTAAAAATGGACATGTATCATTCTTATGGCAGGATCATCTTAAAACAAAATTATAGTGAGATTTGTCCACCCCATAAAAATTTTATTGGTGTTTTGATCCCTTAAACCCCCCCAAACTTTTGTGTACGTTCCAATTAATTCAATATTGTGGTACCATTAGTTAAACACAACGTTTTTAAAACTTTTTTGCCTCCTAGTATTTTTTCGATGAGCTAGTTTTTATCGAGATCCGGCTTTTTTTTAATACACTGCGCGTCATAGAAAACGGGCACCCTAAAAAATGGGTAATATTTTGCTCCTAAACCTGTTGTCCGATTTAAGTGATTTTTTGGATATGTTATAGCTTTGTTCTTTGTCAATATCTCTGTAATAATATTTTTGCTAAACAGGTAAATTTTCATTGTATACCGGGTGTACGAATCAAACTGTGTTTTTTTCTCAAAGTTCGCAACACCCTGTGGAATATCCTAGCATTTATAAAATACTGAAATTAAAACTAAACTATAGCCTCAGGTTTTCTCAACATTCTGCTTTTGATTCTTTCGCTTATGTTGGATAATACAAAAGTTAGGTACTTTAACAATTAGCCATGCTCTTTTTCAGTACAGGGTGTTTCTAAACAAGTGCGACAAACTTTAAGGGGTAATTCTGCATTAAAAAATAATGACAGTTTGCTTTATAATCGTATGTCCGCAAATGCTTCGTTTGTGAGATACGGGATGTAGAATTTTTTCTTACAAACTGACGATTTATTTATTGCTTTAAAACCGGTTGAGATATGCAAATTAAATTTGGTGAGTTTTAAGACGTAGTTATTGCACATGTTGTAACATACAATTAAGAATTTCATATTTACCATTGGCGTGCATACGGGTAATAGGATTGGTCATATTAACCATATGCACGCCAATAGTGAATATAAAATTCTTGATTGCAAGTCAAACAATTCGCAATAACTATCTCTTAAAACTTACCAAATTTCATTTGCATATCTCAACCGGTTTTAGGGCAATAAAATAAATGGTCAGAATTACCCCTTAACGTTTGTCGCACTTATTTACAAACAACCTATACTGATGAAGAACATGACTAGTTGTTAAAGTACGTAACTTTTGTATTATCCAACATAAGAGAATAAATCAAAAAACAGAATATTCAGAAAACCTGAAGCTATAGTCGGGATTTTATTTCAGTATTTTATAAAGGCTATAATATTCCACAGGGTGTTGCGAACTTTGAGAAAAAAACACAGTTTGATTCGTACACCCGGTATACAATGAAAATTTACCTGTTTGGCAAAAATATTATTACAAAGATATTCACAAAGAATAAGGCTATAACATATTCAAAAAATCACTTAAATCGGACAACAGGTTAAGGAGATACGCGAGATCAAAAATGACCCACTTTTTAGGGTGCCCGTTTTCTATGACGCGCAGTTTATACATATTTACATAAAAATTTTATGGGAGTTTTGTTCCTTTAAACCCCCCAAATGTTTGTGTACGTTCCAATTAAACTATTATTGTTGTACCATTAGTTAAATACAGTGTTTTTAAAACTTTTTTGCCTCTTAGTCTTTTTTTGATAAGTCACCTTTTATCGAGATGTGGCTTCTTTTTTAAAATATTCCTAAAAATGTAAATTATAAATACATTTTCAGATTATTGACAGGTCTCTATAATCGTACTTAACCATATACAAATATGTGGTGGATTCGATAAATATTCAAAATATCTCGATAAACACTGGCTTATCGAAAAAGTCCTAAGAGGCAAAAATGTTTTAAAAACAGTGTTTTTAGCTAATGGTGTCACACTAATAATTAAATTGAAACTATTAAAAAATGTTTAGGGGTTTAAGGGAACAAAACCCCATAAATTTTTTATGGGGTACACAAATTTCACTGTAATTTTTATTTAAGATGCTGCTGCCATAAGAATACCACATGCCCATTTTCAATGAAAAATCTCTAAGAGTTTTCGATATATGAAAAAAAATTGATTTTCATTATGTAACTTCAAAGGGCTGTAACTTTTTTTGTGTGCACTATTGTATATAGGTAAGTGAGGTTCAATCAACCTATTTTTGACCCCAGAATCTGTGGTATAATTTATGACCAATCTTTTCGGGACACCCTGTATACTTTGGACAAAAAATAATACTAAATGGGGAAATTCAAACGGAAGAAATAAAAAGAAGAAGAAGGTTAGCATGGGCAGCATTCGGCAAACTGAACTATATACTCAGAAATCAACAAATTCAACTACATCTTAGATCTAAAGTTTTTAATGCACGCATTATTCCGATATTAACATATAGGGCACAAACATGGACAATCACAAAAAAGAATATGAACATAGAGTCACTCAACACGCGATGGAAAGAGCAATGCTTGGCATATTACTTAAAGAAAGGAAAACAAACACATGAATAAGACAGAACCAAAGTCACCAATGTGGTACAAAAATCATTAAAATTGAAATGAATATACGCTGGACATGTAGCTAGGAGCAATCTAAACAAATGGCACAGAACAATTCTAACCTGGAGACCATACCAACACAAAAGACCCAGAGGCAGACCTCCTATAAGATGGACAGATGATCTGAAACGAACTGCCGGGAAAAATTGGCTACAGGTAGCGTACAACAAAAAACAATGGAAAGGAAGACTTGAAGAGGCTTATGTTCAGATGTGGACGTGAATGGCTAGACGAAGAAGAAGAAGAAGATGGGAACATAAGAGAGGAAGAGAAAAGCCTCAGATGAGATGGCAACGATCCCAAAAATCATGCCGGATCCAGATGGATGACCACAGCGCTGGATAGAAACTAGTGGGAAAGAGAAGGGGAGGTCTATGTCCAAACATGGATAAACTAAGGCTCAAAGATAGATAGAAGAATAACTTTGTTAACTTTGAAAGAACTCCGCCTTTGGTAGTTTCTGGGTGAATTGAGTGGCTCAGTAAGTATCAGCGCCTGTTCCAAGCCCAGATAAAGGAGAAGGGGTTTGCTTCAGGAAGGGCATTCAGTAGTAAAAATCTAGTTAAAACCGTGATAGGAAGAAATGTGGAGAACAGTTTAGAGGCTAAGGCGTTTCCCGTAAGTGACGTTTAGTTGCAGTCAAACCTTACGCCGGCAAGGAGTGAGCTAGGTCTACTCCTTAGAACACGGAAGGGGCCAAAGAAGTCCTGAGGATTACAAGGATTACGTCAGAAGTATGACAGGTAAAGGAAAGGAGCTCGCCGATTTCATAGAGGAGAATAATGCATGTACTTTGTATTCAATAAACGCATTTAAAAGTTAATAAGTCGACAAATCTTGGAGATGGATGCAAGTTAATATAAAATATATAATCAAAAATTAATAACCATTTTCAATTTCGTTGCAAAACGAAAATACAGCCGAACCATATTCTAGTCCAATCAGAGAGTGCAGCAAGTACCTCTACCGGTTTCGAAACTTATTAGTCTCTCATCAGGAGGCACATATGCTGCTCTCTCCGATCCAATCAAAACAAACCCCAGCGTGCAGTCCCGGATTGCAACGAACGAAATGGCATAGATGCCCTAGCGGCAACTGCTAGCAAAATGACTAAGTTTTCACTCTAATGGCATATAAAACAACATAATGCTATTCTACATCCCACCAGAATGAAAACAATGGGAACCTTCTCTGGTTACACCTCCGAGGCTTCTACAATTTGCAAGTCATACGGATGCTGAGACTAAGGAAGATGAGGGAATTCTACAATTTACAATTCACGTCCCATCTGCTCAGCGCGGTAAAGTTCCAACGAGAATGGTATCCTTCGTACTCCAATCAGAGTAAATGTAAATCAAAAATGAATAACCATTTTCAATTTCGTTACAAAACGAAAATACAACCGATCCAACCAAAACAAACCCCAGCGTGCAGTCCCGGATTGCAACGAACGAAATGGCATAGATGCCCTGCTAGCAAAAAGACTAAGTTTTCACTCTAATGGCATATAAAACAACATAATGCTATTCTACATCCCACCAGAATGAAAACAATGGGAACCTTCTCTGGTTACACCTCCGAGGCTTCTACAATTTGCAAGCCATACGGATGCTGAGACTAAGGAAGATGAGGTAATTCTACAATTTACAATTCACGTCCCATCTGCTCAGCGCGGTAAAGTTCCAAAGAGAATGGTTATATAAATATATAATGTTTCGAACAGTCATGGTAGAAATGGAGTAGGTAATGGAGTACCCCAATCGGGGTAAAAATGTAATTTTTGGCGGTAAAAATGAAACTTTCGTGAGTAAAAAGGATATATTTTTAATTTGCTATTTTATAAACCTCTTAGTATTTTTTCAAGCGAAGAAACTGAATTCAGTGCCCTTGTCTGCGAGAATTATTATCCTAATTTATCCTAAATTACTAAATGAACAAACATTGCTCATCTAATTGTTACATTTGATTTTAACCATATTAAAACCTGTACATTAAATATAGATAAACATACCTAATGATATTAGAGTTATTAAATTTTATCGAAAGCCAACCTCGATGGCCATTTTGTAATAATATTAATTTAATAATCAACATTGAAAGAATTGGTTCACTTCATAATTAATACATAGTTATTAATGTTTGCAATATACTGCGGTCTTGATAATTTAATTAATAAAATAACTGGCATTAGGAACAGTTATATTATATACACATATTTAAAAAAACGGGCTCATGATAATTATTATTCCATTGAACGCACACGCAAAACATAATATTGGTAAAACAGTATGAAATATTATAGGGCAGTCAATGAGGGTATTTGGCTCCGAATTCCATCCTACTACATCCTTTTACTTGATATTTTCACAGTAAGTAGGGAATAGATCGAGAAACAAAGTCTATCCTATGCAGATGTGTGCTTTTATTGTGGGGGTGGCTCCCACCCCTTCTCGGGGTGGAAAATTTTTTGGTTAAAATAGCCACGGAAATGGCTAGAGAACTTAATTCTAAGCAAAAACTGTTCTATAATTTTTTTTGAAAACTCAATAATCTTTGAGTTATGCGTGGTTGAAAATTGACCCTTTTTATTGAAAAATGACACCTTAGAGGGCGGTTTTTTGTGAAATTTTATATAAAATATTTTTGTAGCTTATAAAAAAGCAAAGAGATTCGTTCCTTCATAAATCTTCTAGTTATAATACAAAAAGAGGTATGGTAGGTGAGAAGAGTTTGTTTTTTTGGTGCATGCTCAAATCGGTGTATTTAACCTGAAATAACAGAGAAACGGTAGATTTTACGTGTATAATGGTACTAATACCTTTTGTGTTGCTTAAAGAGACCTTTAAAATGAGCAACATTAAATGTCAATTGCATTCAAACTGAGCGAGATATGCTGCAAAAATTGATGACTAACGTTTTATAGAAAAAATTAGAAGTATATTTAACCCCTCATCCGTCAGAATTTAAATACATCCTTGTCCTTATACAATACTTTTTATTGTAGTGTTATTTCTATGTTCAAAAAGTTGGACGGGTTTAAAATGAATGGTTTAAAAAAAATAAAATCAAATTATAGAGCTCATTTTTAAATTTTCTTTAAAATCTTATATTTTCTCCATGTAACTCGAAAATGATAAGAGATACGAAAAAAAGATACAGCACAAAAATGGAGGGCCTTTTTAGATAATTTTTCTTTTACTTTTCATTACTGTATCTCTTATCATTTTCAAGTAACATGGAGAAAAAGGAAGATTTTTAAGAAAATTTAAAAATTCGCTCTATAATTTGATCTTATTTTTTTCAAAAACCATTCATTTTAAATCCCTCCAACTTTTTAAACATAGAATCAACACTATAATAAAAAGTATTGTAGAGGGAAAACGATGTATTTAAATTCTGACGGATAAGGGGTTAGATATACTTCTCATTTTTTCTTAAAATACATTAGCCATAAAATTTTTTGCAGCATATCTCGCTTAGTTTGAATGTGATGGACATTTAGTATTGCTCGCTTTAAAGGTATTTTCAAACACTACAAAAGGTATTAGTATCATTATACACGTAAAATCGACCGTTTCTCTGTTATTTCAAGTTATTTTTTTAAATACACCGATTTGAGCATGCACAAAAAAATAAACTCTTCTCACCTACCATATCTCTTTTTGTATTATAAGTAGAAGATTTATGAAGGAATGAATCTCTTTGCTTTTTTGTAAGCTACAAAAATATTTTATATAGTTTTTTCGTTAGATGCAAAGTTTTAAGGGTATTCGCAAAGAACCTTCCGCAAAGGTGTTATTTTTCAATGAAAATGGCCAATTTCAACTGCGAATAACTCAAAAAGTATTGAGTTTATTTTAACCAAAAAATTTTCCACCCCCGAGAAGGGGTGGGAACCACCCCCAAGATAAAAGCACACATCAGCATAGGGTAGATTTTGAATAAAGAGATAAGTAGAGGCTATTCCCAAAATTTCATTAAAATCCATGCAGTAGGATAGAATTCGGAGGTAATATCCTATTCTTACTACCATTGACTGGCGTATTAGTAATTGTAGTGTTTATTACTACCCTTGAATAGAACGACTTGACGACTATACACACATTCTGGAAAAAACATACAGAGGAACTGAAAAAATCTTGCTAAGTATGTAGTATTAAATTTTATGAAAACTATTGCCAGTAAAAACTGTGGAGTAGTTCAAAGTAGAGGTATATAAATATTTGGTTGGGTCCAAACGCTACTATGGAATGATAGTTTATTTCTCCAGCAAAATATCAGCCTTGACAATCTTGTAAAATGTTCATAACACCGCTGTACGATTAGATACAGGCATGTTCCAAAAGATATCAATTAAAAAGTTACAATACCTGGCAGGAGAACCACCATCAAGTCTACGATGCCAATATCTTGTCTTTTAAATGCTTTCAAAATTGCTAGTAATAAAGAACATCCCACTTATACCAATAAGTTTGCAGATCGATTTGAGCCACTTTCCCTCAATAAAATTGGATCTATCATTTTGTGAAAGAATTTATAGAAACCTTTATGACTTACATCTTCAATTTCCTGATGTTTTCCCAATAAATTTCCTAACTTTCTTTACTTTGACTAGTTCCAATTCCTAAAATTGTGAGACCCTAATAGACCTGATCAACCAGTCATTCTTAAAAGAAATGGAAACATCAAAATCTCTATAAGCTATATACTCACGCGTCCACTTCATTAAATGATGCAGCTATCTTCACACTAAATACGTCCTAAACCAAGGGTGACCAACCAGTGGCCCGCGAGCCGCATGCGGCCCGTCAACTCTCAGCTTGTGGCCCGCGAAGCTAAGTCAATGTTAAGACTAAGTCAATTTAAGCTAAGATTAAAAAAATAATTACGATATTGAGATCACAATATTTACCAAAAATATTTTTAATTTCCTTTCTTATGATTAATCTCAACAAATACCAAACATACATAAAGAGTTATGCAGTAGCTGTAATCCTAGCAAAAAAATCAAAGTCTTTTTCAGACAGTGAAATTAAGGAGTGTTTGGACAGTGTCGCTGAAATTTTATGTCCAGAAAAGAAAACGAAATTCTTACAAATAAGCCTATCTAGTCAAACTATTACAAGGCGTGTGGATGATATTGGAAAACATGTCGAAGACAAGTTAAAAAATCGCGCATCTGAGTTCATATATTATTCTCTTCTCTGGCATTGGATGAAAGCACCGATATGACGGATAAATCACAAGTGGTGATTTTGTATCAGAGGTGTTGATGCCTATTTTAATAAAACTAAAGAACTAGCAGCATTATTTCCACTTAAGGATACCACTAAGTCACGAGATTTATTAGAGGCCGGTCAAACAACACTCAATCGCTTTTCATTACAACTAAACAACTTGTCGGGCTTAACAACCGATGGTGCTCCAGCAATGGTTGGGACACACGAAGGTTTGGTAAAACTGATTGAAAACGAGACCTGTAAAATAGGCAATACGTCGATGCTGAATTTTCATTGCATTATTCATCAAGAGAATTTGTCTGCAAAATCTCTCAAAATGGATCATGTTATGAAGGTAGTTATCAAAATAGTGAACTTTATTAAGTCACAAACAAGGTTTGAATCACCGTCAATTTCAAGAATTTCTCAAGTCCTTCGAATCAGAATATGGTGATGTTATATTTTATGCAGAAGTAAGATGGCTGACCCGTGAAAAAATGTTGAAAAGAGTTTTTGATTTGAGGCAAGAAATACAATCATTTTTTGAAAGCAACTCAAAGAGCATTTCAGAGTTTCAAGACGAGTGGGTTTCTGGTAGATATAACTAGCCACTTAAATTAACTCAATACTCGTATACAAGGCAAAGATATTAATGGCATGTATGATCTTATTTATACGTTTCAAATTAAACAAGGGCTTTGGGAACAGTATAGCTTCAAACTAAAAACTTCACTTATTTTACTACACTTTTAGAACGACCAGAGCCCTGATTCTAAATCAAATTTCGACACTAAATAAGTCGCTTTCAATATGGCTACGTCGAAATGCGACTGTGCGAGCCTTGTGGATTTTAGTTGAACTAACGAAATGACGTCACGAAATAGCGACTATCGAAATTAATAGCGACTCCAAAAAAGTGGTTGATATTATAATTTGGATGTCGAAATTATTTGACACGGAGATGAATGAATGGCCAAAAGCGAGGTTAGGTTTAGTTTAGATGTGTTTGGTTTATTTCTTGCAAGGAAAACTAAAGCAAAAGGTATTAGTATGGCTGGGTTTAATTGAAATTTGCTTGTTTTGAGGAATTAGATAGAATATTATTAAATTAGAAATATAATAATTGAGAATGTCCACAACATGAATCATCAACTCAATGAAAGATGTAAGGTAATAATCTGGGAAAATTAGTAAAAAACAAGGAAAATTAATTACCAGCTATTTTATTGCTGGACATGCTGAAATCAAATCTTAAGATTTCCTATATTAGTAATATAGCTGTGCAAAGTCCACAGAAAGTGTGCTATTTTGTTTATAAACAAATTAGCGCTCCGAAATCTTTTTTTTTTTTATTATTGCTCTATAACTCCGAAAATTTTAACTTTAAACCAAAACACTCGCATAAAAATAGACAGTAATTTAATTCTGCACATTGATAATTTATTCCAATTTCCTTCGACGGAAATTTTCCTCGGAAAATTCGGGTTTTCCAAACAAAATCTTTAATTTTCAACTAAAATTTGATAGAAGTAATTATTTATCAATAATTAAATAATTTGGTGACAGTGACATAAATCTTTTTTGTTATGAGTGTCTTGAAGATATGAAAATTTGTATGTACAAAGAGGACCGGAATTAAAAGGTATCTAATGGTTCAAAGATTAAAATCCTGTTGTTTATAACTCTGTCGCAAATGCCGGTCAAATTTGACCGGTTATACTTGGAATCACTCCTCGCAATTCAATTTTTTTTCTTCGAAAAGGGCACAGAAGCCGTGCCCTTTTCAATAGCGTTAACTTAATTTAATTTAATCTAATATTGTCTGAGAGGTTCCATTTGTTTATAAGCCAAAAAAATGTTTCTTTATAACATTCCTGAGACCGCTCAAATGGTCCAATTTCAATCCTGTAAGGTACGTTGAATAGGTATAGTGCTTTTTTATACGAAAATCATAGTTATTCTGGTGTATCATAATCTTTCTGGTTATTATTTCGACCGAATTTTTTTAATTAACATTTTAATTATTGCTAAACTATTGGTTAGATTGTCGCCGGTCTCCTGATATACAGAGAGGGGCTAAATTATGGAATAAATTCATTTTCTCTAAAATGGACGATTTTAGAGAAAAATCCCGAAACAGGTCGATTTTTATTTTTAAATTAAATTTTTTTGGCATATAATTCGAACTAGTGACGTCACCCATCCGAGCGTGATGACGTAATCGATTATTTTTTAAATAGGAATAGGGGTTAGTGTTGTAGCTCATTTACAAAGGCGTTCAATTCTCTATTCAGTATAGGGCTTTTCATTCACAGTCATTTATTTCGAGCTTCTGTCATATTTCGTATAATCCGTAAATATTAATATTATACACAGATTATTCAACATATGACAGGAGCTCGAAACAAATGACACTCGATGAAAAGCCATATTATAAACATTAATATCATTATTTATATAGGGAGGCCAAAAAATTTTTGAATTAAATTAATTGACGCAAGAAGAACAATGCATGTAATTTATTTAACTCAAAATACATTATATTGCTGTCAGAAAATAGAAAAAAATGTTTATTTTGCAAATAAACATTGCTTTTAGCTTAAATTAAATGTTCAAACTGCCAATATGTAGGAGGGAGGCTGTTTGTGATTTAATTTAAGCGAAAAGAAATGTGAGATTTGTGAAATAAACCTTTTTTCTATTTTCTGACAGCAGTACAATGTATTTTGAGTTAAATAAATTACATACATTCTTCTTTTTGCGCCAATTAATTTAATTTAAAAATTATTTTTTGGCAACCCTGTATAAATACCTAATGATATTAATGTTTATATTACTGAATAGAGAATTGAACGCCCTTTCAAATGACCTACCACACGACCCCTATTCCCATTAACAAAATTATCGATTACGTCATCACGCTCAGATGGATGACGTCACTAGTATGAAATATATGCCAAAAAATTGTAATTTAAAAATAAAAATCGACCTCTTTCGGGATTTTGCTCCAAAATCATCCGTTTTAAAGAAATGAATTTATTCCATAATTTAGCCCCTCTGTATAATCTACTATAATAAATCTTTCATGACATCAATTATTTAATTATTGATAAATAATTAGGTACTTCCCTAAAATTTTAATTGAAAATTGCAGATTTTTTGGGAAAACTCGGATTTTCTGAGTAAAATTTTTGTTGAAGGAAATCGGAAAAAAAATAACTTTATAATTACATATTTTTATGGGAAATAAGCCACAATTTTACTAAAAAATGAATTTATTAACGTTTCGAAGCCCAAATAGGGTTTCGTTGTCAAAATACAAAATACTATTGTAATAATAGTATTTTGTATTTTGACAACAAAACCCGATTTGGGCTTCGAAACGTTAATAAATTCATTTTTTAGTAAAATTGTGGCTTATTTCCCATAAAAAATACGTAATTATAAAAATGCCACAAGGAAATAGCTTCAGAACAAAAATAACTTTGTGCAGAACTAAATTACGGTGAATTCTTATTTGAGTGTTTTTGGCTCAAAGGAAAAATTTTAGGAGTTACAGACCACTAATTGAAAAAAAAGAAGATTTAGGAGTGCTAATTTGTTTATAAATAAAATAACACACTTTCTGCGGACTTGTCATACCCCATATTACTAATATATGCAATCTTAAGATTCGATTTTAGCAATAAAATAGCTGGTAAATAATTTTTCCCAAAAATGGCATTTTTTCGATAATTTTCCCAGACTATCAACAAATTCCAATAAACCGGAGCGCCAACCCAAATTCTGAGCAGTCTCAACATGATAAGGTTAATATCCTCAGTTGTAACTAATATCGAAATGAATAAGAATCGCTATACTCTGCGGCTGTCATGGCGGTGTCGAAATGGAATTGCGACTGTCGAAATGAATTAGAATCAGGCCCCAGATGTCACATCATAGACAGCGACTAAATATGCATCTTTGATATCTGATTTAAAAATCGAATTCTAAAACAGATTCCAAGATTTCAAAAAAGCATCGTCTGCTTTTTTCTGCATTTGCAACACCATTTTCGACAGACATAAATTCCTTACCGGGACATTTACAAATGGAATGATGCGAAATGCAATGTGATGCACAGCTGAAAGAAAAATTTAATCAGGTTGGCGTGAAAGAATTCTATAAAAACTAATTTGACAAGGAGAAATATCCTACATTTTACAAACATGCTCTGTTCATGATTTCATTATTTGGAAACACTTACACGTGTCCACGCGTGCTTCGCGCCAGCACGCTTGAGCGTAGTGAGAAACGTTAAACAACTGTTCGCCTTCTCTTTTGTAGATTACTCCGCAATTCAAAAAACATATTCTAATATGCATCACTTTACGATTTGGCAGACAAATAAGAAGATGAAGATGCAGTTGTCAAAACTTTAAACGCATTTTTCCCAATACTGCTTTTTCAAATGCGGTGGACATTGTAACTGAAAAACTACTTGATCGATCTACCTGAAATTTTGCATAAATTTTCTTTAGAAGTTTCTTGAGGTAACAACGTCGAGATATTTTTCGTTTTGTGCTTATTTTTTGTTCAACAATATTAAATCTTTTGGTTTTCACAAAAATTTTATCAAAAATTTCGTATTTTTGATTTCTGAGTGATACCAAAAGTTCAAAAATCATTAAAAATAAAAAAACTCGACGTTGTTACCTCATGAAACTCATAAGCTAATTAAATCTTTTTGAATTTTTTGTTTTGTATCATCCAGTGATGAGTTCTGATGTCCACCGCAAAATCCATTTTTATTTTCAGCTGCCTGCCAAAATTTGTCGCCAATGGCTTATTTTTCAATATTTTGGATTGAATTTTTTTTTAAATATTCTTTGAATTATACTTAATACGTTTATTTAATTTAAAAATAAAATAATTCTACCATAGCTTCGAAAAAAAATCACAAAAATGTGCTTGATATGTTGATTTCAAACCATACCCCCCCACCCCCCTTAAAACTCGACTTATGTCCTTTATCGTTGATAACAACATTTTATCACAAAATCAGTTCGGCTTTTTAACAAATAATTGTACCACTGATGCCATGTTTTCTGTACTACATGAGGTTTACCAAGCACTAAACAATAATCTTTATACTGCCACTGTTTTCTGCGACTATGCCAAAGCTTTTGATTGTGTAAATCACGACATCTTGATTACGAAACTAAATTTCTATGGAATTCGAGGTATTTCTTTAAATTGGTTCCAATCTTACTTGAATAATAGGAAACAACTAGTTAGAGCAAATGATACTGACGCTAGTCTCAAAAACATTGTATGTGGAGTACCACAAGGTTCAGTATTGGGTCCTCTTCTGTTCCTTATCTTTATAAATGACATCACTAATTTAAAAATCGATGGGAAAATTTTTCTTTTTGCTGATGATACCAGTATCACTTGGAGAAACTCAACTATTGCATCTCTTCATGAAACTATAACTTCGGATCTACTGACGATAAAGACCTGGTCTGACTATAATTTACTCTCTTTTAACGTAAATAAAACAGTAGCATTATCCTATAAAGGAGCTTTTCAACCTTTGCCTCTTAATAACAGCCAGATCAGTACCGTTGATTCTGTAAAATTTCTTGGTATTTTTTTAGACAGCAACCTCAAATGGTCCCTTCATATCGATGCGTTAAGTAAGAAACTCGCCTCAGCTTGCTATGCAATAAGATCTGTCTCAAGGGAACTCAATTTAGCATCTTCTAAAATAACATATTTTTTGTTGTTCGAGTCTCATCTTCGATATGGTCTTCCTTTTTGGGGTTCTAGTACAGCTGCTCAATTTGATGTTATTTTTAAATTGCAAAAAAGAGCAATAATATATATATGTTTGGCCTCAGAAGATCTACACATTGTAGAAGTTACTTCAGAGATCACGGAATTTTAACACTTCCATCTTTATATATTCTAGAAACGGTTTGTTTAATTCGTAAACACCTTCATGTCTTTCCAGCAAGGCCCAATCATCTTTACTCCACCAGAAATTCAATATTTGACATTTATTTACCGATTCCATCCACTGAGTTAGTAAAGAAATCTGTATTATATTCCGCAAAGAAACTGTACAACCATCTCCCGTTACAACTTAAATCTGTAACATCTTTCCCAAAGTTCCGTAAAATGACAAAAGCCTATCTATCTAAAAGACCATACTATTCAATAGAAGAATTTCTTAATGAATAATTAAGAAAATTGGGTTTCATACGCAGTAGCATAAACTTGTTAGTTCCTTATGTATTTTATTATATTTGTTGTAAGTATGTTCAATTTGCAATTTATATAAATTTTGCAATAAATTGTTTTTGTCTTGGCTTTTATATCTTATATTATACTGTACATATATTGACGATTTATCTTTTTAGTAAATTGTACTTGTTGTTATTTGTTATTGATATTATGTTTTCTTTTGACTGTATGTAAGCTTTGTCCATAAAATTGTAAAAATTTTCAGTGACAATAAAGCATATTTCTAAGTCCGGAAGTGGATAAACTGATTAATTCTAAGCAACGTTTGTTCTATACAGTTTTTTCACTGAGTCAATACTTTTCGAGTTATTTACGAGTGAATATGTTCACTTTTCAACAAAACAACCAAATAACTCAAAAAGTATTGACTTAGTGGAAAAACTGTGTAGAACAAAAGTTACATAGAATTAATCAGTTTATGCAGCTCCGGACTTATTGTAAAGGTCACCCCCAAAAAGGGGTGAAACTCACCCCCAGGCTAAAATCAGACATCGGCACAATATCACTTGTTTTGTTTGACATGTTAGCTACGTGTATGCCAAATTTCATGTCAATCAAAGAGGTTTTTTAAAATTTAGAGCAAAAACCGTGAGTGAACGTACTATAAACCGTTATTTTTGCAATAATTTATTAATGACAAAGTCGGAACGTGGTTTAAGCTATCACGATTAACATCAGTCGATTTAGCGTATCAAAATACTATGAAAAAGACTACAAACTTGCTGTAGATGGCGCATTTCGAGCTTTTCGGCGAATAAACAATTTTGTTATCAACAAAATAAGAACATATTTTGAGTAATCGCGACTAGTCGCATTCGATTCAGCGACCAAAAATACACCAGACAAGGCCTTAACACATTTTATTTATTTAAGGGCTTCTAATAATTCCTGAAAAACACCTAATTTTGCCATAATTTGTTAATAACAATTAAACGCACCACATTTGGGCTTCCAGACCACTTCCATTGGATTCAGCGACCCAAAAAACCTATAATACCACCATCAAATCGCGGCGACCTAAAAGTGTCCACGGGACCCCCTATGTTGCGACTACACTATAAAACAATACAGAGAAGGATACATACATACACTACGAAAATCTTTAAGCAGGTTACTTACGTGTTCATAATAGATATTACTGTATGTCTTCACTTATAAACACATAAAATATAAACAATTATTTTAAAATTATTATGGCGAGAAAGTTATCGTCAAAAATGAAAGTTTAGTAAATGGTTGGTTCATCAGTAGATATAAGAAAAGAAATTTATGTAAATATTAAGTACCAGGATGATCACTTTTAAATGATTACAAATAATTTTGGATAATGTGGTGTTATTCTAATTATTATTGAATTTAAATATTTTGGTTTGGGTGTAGCTAATACCAAGTCGACCGTGATTATGTATTATTATTTATTACTTAAATGGAAATTTAAATAGCAATGTATACATAGGTTCCATCAACTGTAATCTTAGCCGAAAATATTGAAGATCTTCAGAGACTGGTGAACAGAATAACGGAGTATGGGAAAATACTGTCTAACAACGAACATCAAGAAGACAAAATTTTTGAGAATATCTAAAACTCAAGAAATAACGAGAATCTTCTCATAAACGGAACTAATGTCGAACGAGTAGACTAAAATCCACATCTTGGAACGATGATCAACTCCACAGGTGATTACGTCTAGGAAATTAATATTACAATAGAAAAATGTTGAGCAAATTTTATTAAAATGAGCAGAGTGCCTGTACAAGAGATCTGTTTGAATAGTGGGGTTAGATTTGCAATGTTTTCTTCGGAACAAAATTCGAAAAAAAAGCTTTTTTGTGTTTTCCGCTATGCTTTTAGCATATTATAAACTGAAATGCATGTCAATAAATAATAATCTTTTGATGTTATTTTTTTTTTTTCTAGTAGCGGGACCAGGTTTGCCATTTTCAGACCGAACCATACTCTAGATCAGTGTTCTGCTGACCCCTGGTGTCATAGAAAGCCAAAGAAATAATTTAATTAAAAACTACATACGTTAGGTAATATTTTTTTCCTATTTTGGTACATTTATCTTTTATTCACGCGGGCCAAAAATTAATAAACAGCCAACATTTTGCTTTGCAGTTTGACGAATCTACCGGTGCACAGTTTGTAATAGTATTTGTGCGCTTTGAAGCAGATGACAATATCATGAAAGAAATCTTATTTTGCAAAGCACTTCCTGCAAACACTACTGGCCAGTGTTTGTACGGTATGTTTTTAGAAAGCACTTGCAAATACAATATTGATTGGGAAAAATATATCGCTATTTGTAGCGATGGAGTTAAAGCTATGAATGGCAAAAATAGCGGACTCATTGCAAAATAAAATCGATAATGCCAAACATATCCTGGACACACTATTTTCTTCATCGACAAGCTCTAAGATAGTACCTTTGAATCTGATAAATACCGTGCTCAAAGAGGAAATAAAAATTATAAATTCTATCAAAGGTAAAGCTTTCAAACCGGGCTATTCAGAATCGTTTGTTAAGATATGGATTCGATTCATCAAAATCTCCTTTATCACACAGAGGTATCAAAGGTATTGACAAGAGTTCTGGAACTGAGAGCCGGATTGTTAATGTTTTACAAGATACAAAATCTAAATATGCTTACGGTTTTTTGACCCTATTGGCACTTGAAATTAGTATTTTGGCAGATCTTTTAAGCCACCTTAAAAATTTAAACAATAACCTTCAAGAAAGAGAAAAGAATATTTTAAAAGCTAAAGCATTTCACGCAAAACTTCGTTTGCGGTCATTCCCTCTGCAAAACAAAATATTTGAGTCTTTTCCATGTGTTCAGAAGATTAATGAGGATAATGCAACAGACCAAAGTTTTGCAGTATCGGCTCACAGTCCTTGCATTATACAGAGCTTGCATAATTTACAAGAGCAACTTTTGACATACTTTCCAGAGTTGCACTCTGAAGCTGACAATAGGCGTAGATGGATTCTAAACCCTTTGTTGGACACATCAATAGATCTGACTGATGCCAACAAAAAAATGAAAGAATGTCTTCTAGATTTAGCTGCTGATGGTATGCTTAAAATGGAATTTTATTCGCAAACTGTCGACGTATTTTGGATGAAAAAAATACACCAATATCCAGAACTGGCAAGGAAAGCTCTTAAATTATTAGTGTAATTCGTCACTTCATACTTGTGTGAACTGACATTTTCTTCAATGATAGACATTAAAACTAAAAACAGAAATAAACTGCAATTGGAATATGATTTGATTAGGAACCTTTCAAAAATAGTACCACAATTTGATAAACTTTTGAAAAACAAACAAGCACATCCTTCTCACTAAAATTGTGTTTTAAGAACCTCAACTTTTTCTTTTAGTCGACGACCCCCCGAATAAGGCTTCGGGTCCCCCCTGGGGACCCTTCCCGACCCACAGATTGAAAAACACTGCTCTAAATAATTCAAAAAGGTACAGTACACGGTACTGTAGACTAATGCAAAGCTTCATAGTATGTGTTTTGTATTTTTATAAAATTCAAATAGTATTTTTGAAATTGAATAAAGCAATTTTATTATTTTATTTATTATTTTTTTTAATTATTTCTGCGGCTGGGATCAAAGTGTAACTGTGTACGTTTGGTGGCCTAAGAAATAATCGGTATTTCTCTTAATTACTACAAGGTTTCTTAAATTAACTATAAAAGTTGCTGAAGCAAGTGAGCGATGATAAAAAAGACTATTATAATATACATACATATTATAATACTAATTATCAGTTTGCACAACTTTTTTATGATAGAACATAATATTGTATTATATCACCATATCTTTGTTCGGTTGAAAATAACATTATAGCTCATCAATTACAAATAATTATAGGCATAACGTCAAATGATAATAGTTTTATGTCTCTATGTATTTGTGTGTGTTTATTTATTAGTAATCTGTATTATTTGAAATTTAAAGTTTAATGTGATTCCGCAAGCATTATTTTGTGAGGTAAACCCTTGATTCAAAACGTAGGCTTCTAGATCACAAAACCTCTTGAAAATCAAATCTTCTGACCTGCAGATGTTTGTATCATTAGAAAGATTTATAAAAAGATATACTAATAATTCTACCCGAACAATACAATAACAGTAAAAGTAGAAGAAGAACTAACTAACCCAATTGAAGCTGGCAATGAGATAAGACAGGGGGATTCCCTGAGTCCCCTTATTGTTTAACCTGATCATGGATTAAATAATAAAAAAGTAAGAACTAAAAAAGGACACCAAATGGGAGAAAAACAACTTAAAATAATCTGCTATGCAGACGATGCAATACTAATCTCTCAAAGTGAAGATGATTTACAACGTATGCTGCACCAATTTAATACACTCAGGTGCAAAAAATCGATCCACTTAAAAATTTGGTCAATTTGATGTCACGAATTTCCTAAACCCGTGTTCCGATTTAAGTAATTTTTCTACCATGTTATAGCCTTATTCATTAACAATATCGCTGTAATAATATTGTTGCTAGACAGGTAAACTGTAGTTGTATACTGGGTGTACGAATCAAACTGTGTTTTTTTCTCAAAGTTCGCATCACCCTGTGGACTATTCTAGCGTTTATAAAATACTGAAATTAAAACCCAATTATAGCCTCAGGTCTTCTTAACATTCTGTTTTTAGATTCATTCGCTTATGTTGGATAATAAAAAAGTTAGGTACTTTAACAACTGGCCATGTTCGTCATCAGTACAGGGTGTTTCTAATAAGTGCGACAGTCTTTAAGGTGTAATTTTACATGAGAAAATAAGGACAGTTTGCTTTATAATCTTATTCCGCAAACGCTTCGTTTCCGAGATACGGGGTGTTCAATTTTCTTTTACAAACTGACGATTTATTTATTGCTTTAAAACCAGTTGAGACGTGCAAATTAAATTTGGTGGGTTTTAAGACGTAGTCATTGCACATGTTTTGACATACAATTAAGAATTTAATATTTACCATTGGCGCACAAACGGGTATTATGACCGATCATATTACCCGTATGCACGCCAATGGTAAATATTAAATTCTCAATTGTATGTCAAAAAATGTGCAATAACTACGTCTTAAAATCCACCAAATTTGATTTGCATATCTCAACTGGTTTTAAAGCAATAAATAAATCGTCAGTTTGTAAAAAAAATGAACACCCCGTATCTCGGAAAAGAAGCGTTTGCGGATATATGATTATAAAGCAAACTGTCCTTATTTTCTCATGTAAAATGACCCCTTAAAGTTTGTCGCACTTATTTAAAAACACCCTGTACTGATAACGAACATGGCCAATAGTTAAAGTAGCTAACTTTTTTATTATCCAACATAAGCGAATGAATCTAAAGACAGAATGTTAAGAAGACCTGAGGTTATAATTGTCTTATTTAATACTCTTATTAGATACTTTAAAACTAGTGACTAGTGACAAGTGCTTAACAATTTTAAAGTTCTGGCAGTATATCTACAAGGTAACTTTAAAACCATTATATTCTTATTTACTACAAAAATAGCTTTATAAACCTTAAATAAAACTAAAATGTTTTTGTTGTGCTACTTGGGTGGTGAAGACACATTGAAAAAACAGAGTGATGTCAACACAAAAAGAAGAAGAAGAATATAAGAAGACCACAGCATACCACTTGCTTACTTTTGATGCTAGAAACTTAAAAAAAAAAACAAAAATGAACCTTTTTTAAACATTTTGAAAAAATTTGTAATGACATTCCCCAAAAAGTGCTTCATTTTTTGGTTAGTTCACTTTAAAATATTCGATTTGGAATTTAACAAATATGAACCTATTTTTTACTAATTAAAACTCTGCTTCTACTGGGTCTAAAGACCTCATACGTGCACCATTTTTTTTTCACTTTTTTATAATATATGTTTTTGCTAAGTTTGTTTTTTTTTCGATAAAATACGTATAAAGTTATTTGCAAAAGACCGTCTAATAACGTGTTTTCCTTTTGTTGAAAAATTAATATACACTGTGTCCGTAAAGTATGGAACAAATTCTTTTTTAGCTAAACAGAGCATTTTAAGAAATAATCCTGAAACACGTCGATTTGGATTTTAATTTACCGTATTTTAAAATAATATTCTAATATACAGGGTGAATTACTTTCGAGTAATGACGTCACCGTCATTTTTTTAAATGGAACACCCCCATTGTGTCTCAATTTTCGGATTACTCTAGATGAGCTGATTCCAAAAATGTATCACATGTTGATTCAAATTGGTAAAGGGTGGACAAAAATATAATAGCTTTGTGTGTGTTCATAAAGTAACGCGTTAGTTAAATTCACAATATTACAAAATACAATAAGTATTTTTGATATTTTAATTAATTTTTGATTTGAATTAATTTTTGATATTGTTTAATTTAATATTTTAATTTAATATCAAAAATTAATTAAAATTTAATATTATGAGCACACACAAAACTATTGTATTTTTGTCCACCCTGTACCAATTTGAATCAACAAGTGATACATTTTTGGAATCAGCTCAGCTAGATTAATACGAAAATTGAGACAAAATGGGGGTATTCCATTTTAAAAAAATGACGGTGACGTCATTACTCGAAAGTAATTCACCCTGTATATTATAATATTATTTCAAAATACGGTAAATTAAAATTAAAAATCGACGTATTTCAGGATTATTTCTTAAAATGCTCTGTTTAGCTAAAAAAGAATTTGTTCCATACTTTACGGACACAGTGTATATTCTCTCCACTCGCAAATAACTCGAAAAGTATTAACCTGATGAAAAAATGCTATGGAACAAGAGTTGCTTAGACTTAGTCAGTTTATCCATTTCCGGAATTATTTTTCATTCCCGAGAAGGGGCATACACCATCAGTGTGCATGCTGAAATAATATGGAGTAGGTTCTTCGTTCTTCTGACATACACCAAACAATTTAGATAATGATGACACTTACCGCAAAATCCCGAGGTTAGACAGACTTCGGTATTTCACAATAACACGCGCTTAAAATTAAAATTGTGCTGATAATCTCCGATATCTTTTTATATTCTCTAACCAAAAACCTGACCCGAATGCACGAAGGATGTATCTACCACTAACACAATAAAAAACATCAATAACAACAATTATTAAGGAAACCCGTTTCTTTGTATTCGGATCTTTTGTCGAGGTAGCAAAAAAAGAAACTTGAATCAAATTGCAATGTAAATATTTAAAAAAACTTCACATAAACGTGGTTAGAAATATGTGTTATTTTTAAGCATGTTGTCTTGAATATATAATTGGAATTACAAATCTCTCTTCGTCTCTTTCTCTCTCAATAAGTAGGTGCTATAGGAGGCTAAATACTATGGAAAGTATTGTAAGTGTGGAATCTATTGTTATAATCTGCATTTACACTCTTATAATCGAAAAGAAAATTTTTTGAAAGTTTTCATCAAATCACGGACACCCAACATCATTGTCAAGTAACATTGTCAAAAAAGTTATGCATAGTCTAACAACAACTAAGAGTCTACTAGTACAGTGGAACCCCGATAAGTCGGCCTCCGATAACCCGGAAGTCCGGCTAACCCGGATCGATTTTCATCAGACAAACCGAACATTTTTTTACTTTGACTGAGTTTTTTACCAAGAAATAAACAATACTGTATACAACTGTACGTAATTTAGATGTACTGTGCATATGTATTTCATGTTTTTGCAGTTATGAGTATTTGTTTATTATTTACATGTATTTTATTAATTTTTACCATATTCTCCAGCTAACCGGGATTTTCGATAACCCGGATCGGCCGCGGTCCCGGTTAATCCGACTTATCGAGGTTCCACTGTATATAAGATCAACTAGTATATAAATAATAAATTTTGTCAATTTTATACGAGGTATATCAAAAAATATGAATTTCGCTGAAGAGTAAAGTACCTTTATTTTTCACAATATTGAAATTTGTTATTATAAAAAGTTATTCAGAATTAAAAACTATGTTTCAATATGCAATTGCATCCTTCTAGTTGAATTATTGTGAACTATAAAGGTATTTTACTCTTGAGAGAAATTCATATTTTTTGACATACCTCGTATAAAATTGAAAAAAATTGATATCTTATGATAGCATCTTAGTTTTTTGACTATTCAGATATTTTCATAAAGAATAACTTTTTTTCGCAAAATTAATGATATAGTCCTGTCGCCAGTAGGGGTACAACGGCCTCCTTAATTCAGATGGACTTACCCAAGTTTTCTTTATGTATTTTGACCCGTAGAACACGAATTTTTTGGGTAACAGTCGATCCGGATGTCGATAAGATTGTTATAAACAAAGAACTTGAGGAATCACATAACAGCGATTTTTCGCAAAACAAAACATGTTTTTGTATTCTTTGGGTCATTCTAAGCAAAAAATTATTTTACAAGTTTTTTCGTAGGATGCATAGTTTTCGACATAAACGCGGTTGAACTTTCAAAAAATCGAAAAATTGCAATTTTTGAACCCGAATAACTTTTGATTGAAAAATAAAATAGCAATTCTGCTTACCGCATTTGAAAGTTCAAGTAAAATTCTATCGGTTTTGATTATTTTTATTGCTAAAAATTAATTTTTTTATTGTTAAACAAAGCTGTAAACACATAGTGATTGAATGATGTTTTCAATGCATTTCTAATTTGAAATCGAACGAGTAGGAGCGCATACAGAATTTCTACGTATATTACGTCCATTAAGACGCATGCATTGGGCCCGAAAAACACTATGTGTTTATAGCTTTGTTTAACAAATAAAAACTTAATTTTTAGCAATGCAAATAATCAAAACCGATACAATTTGACTTGAACTTTCAAATGCAGTAAGCAGAATTGTTATTTTATTTTTTAATCAAAAGTTATTCCGGTTCAAAAATTGCACTTTTTCGATTTTTTGAAAGTTTAACCGTGTTTATCTCGAAAACTATGCGTCCTACGAAAAAACTTGTAAGACCATTTTTTGCTGAGAATCACCCAAAAAATACAAAAAAATGTTTGGTTTTGCGAAAAATGGCTGCTATGTAATTCCTCAAGTTCTTTGTTTATAACAATCTTATCGACATCCGGATCAACTGTTACCCAAAAAATTCGTGTTCTACGGGTCAAAATACATAAAAAATACTTGGTTAAGTCCATCTGAATTAAGGAGGCCGTTGTACCCCCCTGGCGACAGGACTAATAACGGAGTAACCTTAAATAAAAATGATGTTGGGTATCCGTAATTTGAGTAAAATTTAAAAAAAAATTCAATTAGAAGAGTGTAAATGCATATTATAACATAATTTTTGATTACAAACAGCTTTCCTTAACCTGTAACTAAGGAATTAGCCAGATATAAGAATTATACTGCAAATATATTTAAAAATTTAATTTTTGACCTTGTTTATCTCTCTAACCTATCACTGGAATGTGCTTTACAATTTGGTTTTAGTTTCGTTATAATCGGCGTTTTGGTAAGATTGTAATTTTAGTTTATTATTTGTTGTTTCCGGTGGTGGACAATATACGCCACGATTATATTAATATAAGTACATATTTCGATTGTTTTTTAGTCATTATGGCACAAAATATATTTTTCTTTATAAACAATACTTTTTCTCCTGTAAAAAATCAAATTTTAAAAAATTTGTTATCAGTAATTTTATTTATCACGGAATCCAGTTATTCCATGATTCCAGATATAAATCCCAATTGGCTTACTGAGAAGGAACTGTAAGTATTCACTGATGTCGAATAAGGTTTATAACAAACAACTAAGTGTATTTTTTCAAAAAGAATATAAACAAAACCGTTGTTTTTAAGTGTATTTTCTTGTGGCGTCTAAAGTACGCCACGCGTGTAGTTATGTTATAACTTAATGCGCGGGTAGTTAAAGGTTAATAACAATTTCTGATTTTGTGAAATATAAGACACTTTACTCTCGAACGAAATTCATATTTTTGAACATACCTCATATTGATATAATTTGATATCTGATGATTGCATCTTAGGTTTTAGACTATGCAGAGCACTTTTTTGTACATACTAGACTATGCATACTAAAGTATGAGAAATTTTTTATGACGCCCTGTATACATAGCACAAATATTTAAGATTGTTTATTAAAAGAGAAATCCGAAAAGTGGTTTAAGACTATGGAATATAATATACTATTCATATTCATGTAACGATAAAATAATAATTATTGTATAAATTAGGCAAATTCTGCAGAATAAACTGAATAATATGCCAATGGCTATTAGTTGTCGAGGCATTAAGCTAAATAAACAAATATATCGATCTACTTGTCCATACCCAACAACAAATATTCCAATTAGGACAAGCATGACACTTACTTTACACAAAAAATTTATACACTAACAATCACAGAAAGATTAATGAACACCTAAAAAACGGAAAACCCGATCCACCGTCTACGTGTTATGATCTTGACCGC
This sequence comes from Diabrotica virgifera virgifera, assembly GCF_917563875.1. Taxonomy (NCBI): domain Eukaryota; kingdom Metazoa; phylum Arthropoda; class Insecta; order Coleoptera; family Chrysomelidae; genus Diabrotica; species Diabrotica virgifera. Next base: position 233,626,092 of record NC_065446.1, on the reverse strand, counting down.
TGTTGGCACTATTGTAACCGTAACGAACAAAATAAAAAGTATGAGAGGACTTTCACCTGAAGTCTAAATGCTTACCTTTGCGTATTCCAAAAATTAGGACAAACATGACACTTACTTTACACAAAAAATTTATACACTAAAAATCACAGAAAGATTAAAGAACAGCTAAAACGGAAATCCGAGCACTTTGTTCAGAATTAAGAAAAATTTACTTTAAAACCAAATTTCTTCAAAAATAGGCAATTTGAACAGATGAAACTTATAGGTCTGGATCCCGCGTACCAAAAAAAGTTGATTAATAGCAAGATGAAAATTTGTGAATAGCTTAACGGTGTCTAGTCGGACAAACTTTTATGTATGGGAACACTGGAACAGGGGAAGATTTAATTGTGGAACAGGTTAAAAATTTGGAACGTCAGACTACGAAAACGTCCCATGTATTTTGTCGGACAGAACTTCCAATTGATTTGTTGCCCTTTCATTAAACTCTCATGCAAAAAATCAGATCGCTATTTATCACCAACGTAATTCCTGTTATTTGACATATTCTACGTATCGGACTTATTAAAATGCCCAGTGGGTGAAAAATAGCAGTCTGATTTTTGGATGAGAGTTGAATGAAAGGGTAACAAATTAATTGGAAGTTCTGTCCGACAAAATACATGGGACGTTTCCGTAGTCTGACGTTCTAAATTTTTAACCAGCTCCACAATTAAAACTTTCCCTGTACCAGTGTTCCCGTGCATCAAAGTTTGTCCGATTAGACACCCTTAAGCTATTAACAAATTTTCAGCTTGCTATTAATCAACTTACTTAGTTTTTAGGCTAGAAATTTGATAAGAAAAATAAAAATAAAGCTTGTTTAGACAATTTAAAAAAGTTTTGATGAGTTTTCCCCCTTAAAATATTCGATTTGAAATTTGGCAAATAAGAACCCACTTTTCATGAGCTACGACTCTGCTTCTACTTGTATCTACCGACTTCATATTATACACGCTATTTTTTTTATTTCATAAGCTACATTTTTCCTAAGAATATTTTTTTCGATAAAATATAGGTACTTGTTGACTTATTTGCAAGAAACCGTTTAAACGCGTGGTTTATTTTGTTGAAAAATAAACATTTTCACTCGCAAATAACTCGAAAAGTATTGACTTGGCTGGCCTATATTCATTTAATGATAAAATAATTGTTTAAATTAGACAAATACTGCATAATAAACAAATATATTGATCTACTTATCCATACCCAACAACAAATATTCCAATTAGAACAAACATGACACTTACTTTACACAAAAAATTTATACACTAACAATCACAGAAAGATTAATGAACACCTAAAAAACGGAAAACCCGATCCACCGTCTACGTGTTATGTATGATCTTGACCGCTGTTGGCACTATTGTAACCGTAAGGAATAAAATAAAAAGTATGAGAGGACTTTCACCTGAAGTCTAAATGCTTACCTTTGCGTTACCACTCTGCAGCAGACGAAGTGAAAGACACATGAGCGGACGACATGTACCGGTAGCACTGCATGGGTCTTCTAGTGTGAGCAACGAGTAATGGTAATTATTGTCATTAGGAAGAATAAGTTGACGTAATAACGTGGTATAAAGGCATTGAAATTACTGAATGTGGAAATAGGTGTCAATAATGCAAAGCACGTGTTGATGAATACTGTTTAAAATTTTTAGTCTAGAGGCAAAAGGTGGTTTACTTGCCGATTGAGGTCGATGAGATTTTACAACTGATTTTTATGTATTTTGATCCGCTGAATCCTAATCTACCCGTGTTGAGCTGGCGCCCCCACTTGCAAAAATTAAAAAACAAATAGCCCTGATTTATGATTTTCCGCATTTTCCTATTTCCGCAAATTAAAAATTTTGAGCTCGTTCCACTGAGCAGGAATTTAATATTTTAGTGGGGGGGATGAGTCAGCCCCCCCCCACTACTGAAAAATAGGGATATTGAATCGATTTTTGCGACAAAATTACGAGCTATTTATGAGCTCTTGAAATTATATAGTTTCGATTTTTGAGCTCATCCCCTTCACCCCTAAACAACCCTTTAATTAATTTTACTTAAGAGGAACATGCTGAAAAAAATTAAAATATATCGTATCACGGATATTATTCCAATAGCTTATATATTATAAGAATAAACTCTTAAATCATGCGCATTTCGATTATTGAGCTACAACCCCTTCGTAAGAAAACCACCCCATTTTCCAGGCTTAAGAGAAAGTTGTACTTAAAATGCATTAAATTAATTATTTCGCGACTAAATATCGTTTAATAATTTATGAGCTCCCAAAATACGCGCCATTAGGTCATTAAATTGCCATTTCTTTTGTATAGTGCAGTCACTGAAGGTAAAAATCAACTATTACCTTCAATTTCGGTGAACCTTCATTGATTTTCACGCAAATTGGTGAGTGGCTAGAGGATACCTCAACAAACAAAGGTGACATGGTGCCACCTTGCGCCTTTATCCTGGGGATGGACACCATTCCTTCTCGGGGGTGAAAATTATTTTATTAAAGATAACTCCACAAATCGATAGAAGGACAAATTATAAGCAGAATTTGTTATACAGGGTGTTTCATTGGGAAACGGAAATACTTTAATAGTGAATAGACGTCACCGAGCCGGTTCTACATATAGCACATTTTTTGTCCTACCGACTTTTATAACCGAGTTACAGGGTGTTTTATCGATTTTGCCCATTTCTTTCCTAAGCCATAACTTTAGAACCACCCTGTATATTTTTTTGATATTTGATACACATATGTCTCATTCAAAACCCAAACGACCGACATACTAACCATAAGAAAAATCCAGGTCTGGATTAACAAAAAATTATAAAGTAATTGTGACCTTAAAACAACACCCTGTATATTGAAATTTTTAAAATCTGTTTGCATATTTGAAAAGAGCACAAAAAAGTAAGTTTAATGGTTCGCTTCAATTTTTCGGCCAGACAATTTTATGACTTTAATTTTGAAATTATATTGAATTTTTTAAGAACTTTGACATTAAAAAGCAGATATTATTGGCTTTAAGTTATAAATTATTAAAGTTAATGAATAAATACTCATTTTAAAAATAATCAATACTTATTTACCACATTGGAACGACCCAATTACTAATGACAAAAAAAATCCAGGTCCGGATTAAGAAAAAAATACAAAGCAATTGTGACCTTGAATTAACACCCTGTATATTGAAATATTAAAAATTTGTCTGCACATTTTAAAAGCGCATGAAAAACTGTGATTAAAGGCTTATTTTGATTTTTTCGCCGTTAATTTAATTACATCAATTTGAAATTATATTCAAATTTTAAAGAACTCTGAGACTAAAAACCAGGTATTGTTAACTTTTAATAATAATTTAATGTTAATGAATCAATACTTATTTTAAAAATACTTATAGTGGAGTCAATGAAGGTGGATATGAGTTATTACCTCAGATTTCGTTGAACCTCCATCGATTTTCATAAAAATTGGTGAGTGGTTAAAGGATACCTCAAGGAACAAAGGTGACATAGTGCCAACTTGCGCTTTTTGCATTTTAGGGGTGAAATACACCCCTTTTTTTAAAATTATTTTTTAGATTTCTGAAAGTGCAGTCACTGTAAGTTTTCACTTCCTATTTTGTTGAACCTTCATCGATTTACATGAAAATCGGTAAGTAGTTAGAGGATACCTCAAGCAATAAAAGATATATAGCATCAACTTGCGCTTTTGCATTTTAGGGGTGTAATACACCCCTACTTTTTAAATTGTAAAAAATGCAGATTTCCGCATTATGGCGCAAGTAATCTCGTTTAATTAAGAAAAATAAATATTTTTTTTTATATTTATGTGCATGAATTACACTTTTTTTTTTATTTTTCAAACCTTATAGCAACCAAAAATCCGAAAATTAACAAGTCGAAAATCACGAAAACCTTATTCTTCTATATTTCTGAAAGTGTAGTCACTGAATGTTTTCACCCACGATTTCTTTGAACCTTCATCGATTTTCATGAAAATTGTTGATTAGTTAGAGGATACTTTAAAAAACAAAAGTGATATGGCACCAAGTTGCGCTTTCTGCATTTTAGGGGTGAAATCCACCTTTTTTAATGATAAAAATGCAGATTTCAGCATTCTGGCTCAAGCAATCTCGTTTAATTAAGTAAAATAAATATTTTTTTACATTTATGTGCATGATTTATAATTTTTATTAATTTTTTAAACCTTATAGCAACCAAAAATCAGAAAATTAGCAAATCGACAATCACGAAAAAAATTAATCTTTTATATTTCCAAAAAGGGTCACTGAAGGTTTTCACCCCTGATTTCGTTGAACCTCCATCAATTTTCATGAAAATTGGTAAGTAGTTAGAGGATACCTCAAGAAACAAAAATGATGTGGTACCAACTTGCGCTTTTATCCTGGGGGTGGATGTTACTCCTTCTCATGGGTGAACACTATTTTATTAAAAATAACCCCATAATTAGATAGAGTAAATTCTAAGCAAACTTTCTTTTATCAAGTTTATAAATTTTTTATTTAAATAATATTTCATAATTTAATAAAATATTATTGGTACAGTAAAACCTGACAATAACGGCCACTAAAAATAGAAAACAATTGGCCGTTATAGAAATGTGGCCGCTAATGCTAGGTTTCTTTTTCCACAAATACATAAAATATAATTGAAAATTTATTTATTTTAGTAATTAAAGCAAATCTAATTATATAATTCTACAAACAAACGGAACATACTAAAACTAAATTCAATTTACTACAATATAAAACAATATCTACACCTACGAAAAAACAACTACAAGAAAAACAGAATTTTTGTTTGTTTTACATTTTTTTAGATAAACGAAACATACTAAAACTAATTTAATATAGGTAATACATAATATAAAACAACATACTATAGCTACTACGAAAAATACGCTTATCAATAAAGTATCGTCGTGCTTCCATGCTATATTCAACAAAACCAACTTGGTAGGGCCTTTAATTAGATATCGCAAATCACTTTGGCTGATTTTGTCTGCATATATATTATGTTTGAGGAATCCCTTTTTTTGTGAGACTGGATATAGGACATTTCTCAAGTATGAATTCACATTCATGGTATATCGTTGCTATACAGGGATAATAATCTGTGCAATGTTATGGTACAGGCTACGTTAAATATGAAGTAAATGTGGAAGATATACACTGGTTATTCATTTCAATTTAATTTGATTGTTTTTTAATCGTTTACAATATTTAAAATAATTAAAGACATAAAGTTAGGGATTTCAAAAATAAAATCAGTTCTCACTGGCAGGGTGGGAAATAATAAAGTGCCATACAATAGCATTTCATTACAATGCTCATTACAGGCATTACAGGCTGCTCCGTTTGAGAAAACTCATACTCTCAAACTTTGAGAAAACACTCATTCAGTTTCGACCAACCCTGTATTAGCTAAAATTAAACGTTTTGCTAGATTAATAATTTTTAACAATAATAGATTATATTAAAAATCACTTGAACATAAATTGATTTTCTGATGTCAAATCACTACAATTATACAAGGGTGAATATTGCTATGAAATTTGAAAATAAAAACGTAATTATCTTTTAAACTACTTCGTATAACATCACAAAACCTGATATTTTAAGAAATAAAACATGGAGGAGAATCCAAAAATGTAAAAATATACAGGGTGTTCCATTAAACAAAAGATAATTTTGTTTCACCCTGTCAATATGGGTGGCCCTGTATATTTGGAAATGTATTTAAATTCTGATAAAATCTATGCCCCAATCTCACCTAAATAAACTTTTTTCATATCTCCTACAACAAACGACTAATTGGACTTCCCACAACCTGTATACATACAAAATCTTCGCTATAAAATTTTTTCAAAGAAAATGTTATTGGTTTTTTTAAAGTAACTCCGTCAAATTTTGAAATATGAGATTTATCCAAAAACCTTTACAAAGCTAAGTAAAAGTTCTATAACACTGTATTAAACATAATTTTCTAAATCCTTTATTTTTTTTTAAATACAAGGTGAAAGGGCCCCGGTTACATGGTTCTCGCAGTAAAATTTAGGTTTTAAATGTTTCTATCTCGGTTATTTTTTGTCGTAAAAAAATATTAAAAAAAGACAAAGTTTAAATAAAGTTAAAACTAAAATTTTGTTTTCTACCATTTTTTAAGTATATCGAGTATTTTTGGAGTTATTATCAAAAGAAAATGAAATTCACGAAAATTTGAAAAATTCTAATTTTTTTTAATCGTATTTTTTTTCAAAATATGCATTCTAAACCGGTCAAAATTGTTGAAGTTATTACTCATGTTAAAATAAATAAAGTTTTAAATGGGTTACTATAAATTTTAATTTTTGTGGAAATGACGAATGTTTCATTTTTCATTCTTCCCTAAAAAATCTGAAAGGGTCCTCTTATTTCCATCATAACTTGCTTAATTTTGATGCTATCGACTTCTTATATAGCTTTTTGATAGTTACCTTTAAGTACTTTATTAAAATGTTTAATATCTATATTTAACAAAGTGCATCGTTTTCCTGTTATTTAAGCTTGAATACTAAGATTTGAGTACTCGCGGAAAAAAATATACATTCAATTGCATATAACTCACTTTGTATATGTAATAAAGGATTTTTCGAATAAGGAGCTTATTTATTTTTATATTATCTTCGATTTTGGTAATAACAACTTTTTTGAAGAAACTTATGGTTTTTGAGTTATTTATGAAAAACTGCTTTAAAACATGGATTTTTTCAGGAAAAATCAAAACTTTTGATCTTTAATAACTCAAAAACTATTGATTTATTGAAATAACTTTATATAACAAATTTTACTTATAATTTGTCCCTCTATCGATTAGTGGTATTATTTTTAATAAAATAATTTCCACCCCCGAGAAGGGGTGGCATCCCCCCCCCCAGGGTAAAAGCGCAAGTTGGCACCATGTCACCTTTGTTTCTTGAGGTATCCCCTACATACTTACCAATTTTCATGAAAATGGATGGAGGTTCAACGAAATCGGAGGTGAAAACCTTCATTGACTCCACTATTAATATTTATTTACTACGCTGGTTTCATATATTCTCTGGATTTGTTGCTATATGCACATCATTAAAAATTAGAATTGCGAGAATTGGGATATTTTAATGATTTAGTAAAGAATTAAAAAAAACTGCTATATCTAATAAAACAAAAATTCGTTACAATTCAACAATTTAACATAAATTAAAAATATTTGAACTATAACAGTTGCTCAAAATACCCGCCATTTTATTCGATGCATTTCCTTGCTCGTTTTAAAATATTTTTAATCGATTTTCTAAGTACATTAGGATTATTCATCATTTTTCTGGTAGCTTCTTTTGACCTTGACAGAATTAATCAATATGATTTCAAAATTGCCCTAATTAAATTATCTGCGCAAAAATTTGACATGCACCTTATAACGCAGTTTTTATGCTCTTTTAAAATACACAAACAAATTTTCAAAATTTCAATATACAGGGTGTTGTTTAAAGGTCACAATTACTTTATATTTTTTCTTAATCCGGACGTGGATTTTCCTTGTCATTAGTAATTGGGTTGTTTCAATGTGGTAAATAAGTATTGATTATTTTTAAAATGAGTATTTATTCATTAACTTTAATAATTTATAACTAAAAGTTAATAATATCTGCTTTTTAGTGTCAAAGTTCTTAAAAAATTCAATATAATTTCAAAATTAAAGTCATAAAATTGTCTGGCCTAAAAACTGAAGCGAACCATTAAACTTACTTTTTGTGATCTTTTCAAATATGCAAACAGATTTTCAAAATTTCAATATACAGGGTGTTGTTTTAAGGTCACAATTACTTTATAATTTTTTGTTAATCCGGACCTGGATCTTTCTTATGGTTAGTATGTTGGTCGTTTGGGTTTTGAATGAGACATATGTGTACCAAATATCAAAAAAATATACAGGGTGGTTCTAAGGTTATGGCTTAGGAAAGAAATGGGCAAAATCAATAAAACACCCTGTAACTCGGTTATACAAGTCGGTAGGGCAAAAAATGTACTATATCTATACCCGGCTCGGTGACCTCTATTTACCATTAAAGTATTTCCGTTTCCCAATGAAACACCCTGTATAAAGTTTTTAAAATAAATCAATATCTTTTGAGTTATTAAAGATCAAAGATTTTAATTATTCGTGAAAAAAATGCTTATTTTAAAGCAGTTTTTCGTATATCACTGAAAAACTGTAAGTTTTTATAAAAAAGTTATCATTACCAAAATTAAAGCTATGAAAAACCATCTATTATTAATTCATAGTGACTTATAGGTGTCTAATTAAATGTATTTTTTGTTTCGGCGAGTACTCCAATCTAATTATTCAAGCCTAATTAACAGGAAAACTATGCATTTTATAAAATTCTACTGAATATATTATTGTGTATCAATTTATCAATCAAAGATAGAATAAAAACTTTATTAATTTTAATATAACGCGGGCACATAAATTTGATACACCCTGTATATTGATTTGTAACTATTTATTATAAGTAGTTTTTAAGAAGTGGGTTATCGTTAATGAGTTTTTTCCCTGAAAAATAAAAGACATTAGGAAAGAAAGGGATATGAATGGACAATAATTGTTCAGGGTATTTGGAGATTATAACGGTGTTTTATTATGCACGAGGCCAAAAGCCACAGGTAATGATATCTTTAGATAATAATGTAAAAGAAAGTTTGGAATTTTAATCTCTTTTTGTTTAACCCCGAGTAAATTTTGTAGAATTTCCCGAAAGTAATTATTATGATGGTAGGAATATTTTTGAAAGAATGAGTGGGTTTTTCGAATGAAAAAAAGAATGGGGAAGAAGAAATGTCTCTGATTGGTTTGGCAATTTGGAATGGGAAGGAGAGAAGGTTGAATTTTCAGATAGTTTTGGAAATATTATTATTATGTGACCGGCATCCCGGAAGAGTAGTCAAAGTTTTCGTGGATAGTTAAAAAGCAAGTACCAGTGGTTGTTTGATAGTGGAGAGTGGAGCTGAAAAGTGGAACGAGAGACAGATCAAATTGAGAAGAAATACCTCTTTGATTCTGTATTATTGTGAGAAGGAGAGGAGAGAATTTTGGAGTCGTTTGAATTGAGTACTGGTTAAAAGAGGCCTGGCTCGTTGTTTTTTTTTTGAGAATTAGTGCTGGTATGCTGCTGGAATGAAGCTTGAGAACGGAGAGGGCTTTGATGGGTAACCTAACATAGTCAACAAGGGAGAGCTGTTTTGAGTCAAGAGGAGACATCATTGTGAGTGAAGCAAAAGGTCAGTCAATTTATGTGAAAGATTTTTTTATGTTCGAAAACTAAAATTTTGAGTAAAAGCATATGAATTAAGATTCCAATATTTCAAAAATTAAATAGGAAGTATAAGTAATTTTGCGAATACCTAAATTTGTTTGTTTAGCTTGTTTTATCAAAGTTATCGGGAACAAACCGGTAAATTTTTATTTGAACTAGAATAAATTTAAGTGGTAAAAATTTCATTCGGACAGCTATGTCCACAGGTTTAAATTGATCAATTTTTAGAGTATTGATTTTGATAATAAAAGATATTTCTGTATGCTTATTTATGTATTTCTATTTATTTCCCTTTCCTATTTTTCTCCCGATAAGAATCAACTAAGAGATACTGAAACCACGAGAGAAGATAAGTATAACATAAGATAATTTAGATATTTTTTTTGGATTATAAAAAGGCACCCTGAGATTTTTCTTAAATTTTTTGTATGATTTACGACAATTGGATAACTGATTAAATAATTAATTGGAATAATCAAATAAAAGACTAATAACCCTTTCAAATTTCTAGTACAAAGTGAAAAATAAAACGAACGCCATTTCCACAAAAATTAAAATCTTTAGTAATCCCTATAAGACTTTCTTTACTTTTGCATTAGTAATGACCTTAAACATTTTTACCGATTTAGAATGCATATTTTTAAAAAATATATATATGTATGATTTAAAAAAATCAAAATTTTTCAACTTTTGAAATAGATAACGAAATTTGAGTTTTTTTTTTTGTTAGCAAAGATTTTACTTGTCTTTTGTTTTATGTATGAATCAAAATAACCAACACAGAAACGTTTAAGCCTAAATTTTACTGCGAAAACAATGTAACTGGAGCCTTTTAACCTATTATCCTAAAAAAATAAAGTATTTGAAAGATTAAAATGTAATACAGTTTTATAGCTCTTGAAATTAACTTTCAAATAGTTGGAAGTGCCTGATATCATAAAAATTAACAGTTATTCAAAAAAAAAACAATATTATTTTTTGGAAAAATTTTTGGAGTATAAATTTTAATGCTATCAACTTCTTCTGGAGCTCATTTGATAGGTATTTATAAGTACTTTGACAAGTATTTAGTAAGTGTTATAAAATGCATCGCTTTCCCGTTATTTAAGCTTGGATCCTTAGATTTGAATACTCGCAGAAAAAAAATATATATACATTCAATTACCTATAACTTACTTTAAATTAGGTAACATTAAATGGGTTTTCAAGTAAGGAATTTATTATATATTTTATTAGCTTCAATTTTAGTGATGAAAATTTTTTGTAAAACCAATTTTTGAGTTATTTATGAAAAATCGCTTTAAAACATGCATTTTTTTCACAAAAACTAAAATATTTGATTTTTAATAACTCAAAAGGTATTGATTTATTTTAATAACATTATATAACAAATTTTGCTTAGAATTTGTCCCTCTATCGAATTGTGGGGTTATTTTTGATAAAGTAATTTTCACTTTTTGCTTTTGTTTGCTGAGGTATCCTCTATACACTCACCAATTTTCGTGAAAATGAATGGAGGTTCACCGAAATCAAAGGTCATAGTTGATTTTTACCTTCAGTGACTGCACTATAGAAAGAAAATTACAATTCAATAATTGAAATGCGTGTATGTAGTCGCCAAATAATTAATATAATTTATTTTAAGTCAAATTCTCTGTTAAGCCGGGAATATAGGGTGGTTTTTTTGCGAAGGGGTTGTAGCTCAATAATCAAAATGCGCGTGATTTAACAGTTTATTCTTAGAATATAAGCTATACGAATTAAACTTCTATTAACTTTTTTGTAAAAACTTAGTTTTTCAGTGATTTACGAAAAACCGCTTTAAAATATGCATTTTCTTCACGAATAATTAAAATATTTGATCTTTAATAACTCAAAAAGTATTGATTTATTTTAATAACTTTATATAACAAATTCTGCTTATAATTTGTCCTTCTATCGATTTGTTATATATGTTTATATATGTTTGAAAAATAATTTTCACCCCCGAGAAGGGGTGGTATCCACCCCCAGGATAAAGGCGCAAGGTGGCATCATGTCACCTTTGTTTGTTGAGGTATCCTCTAGCCACTCACCAATTTGCGTGAAAATCAATGAAGGTTCAGCGAAATTGAAGGTAATAGTTGATTTTTACGTTCAGTGACTGCACTATACAAAAGAAATTGCAATTTAATGACCTAATGGCGCGTATTTTGGGAGCTCATAAATTATTAAACGATATTTAGTCGCGAAATAATTAATTTGATGCATTTTAAGTACAACTTTCTCTTAAGCCTGGAAAATGGGGTGGTTTTCTTGAGAAGGGGTTGTAGCTCAATAATCGAAATGCGCATGATTTAAGAGTTTATTCTTAGAATATATAAGCTATTGGAATAATATCCGTGATACGATATATTTTAATTTTTTTCAGCATGTTTCTCTTAAGTAAAATCAATTAAAGGGTTGTTTGGAAGTGAAGGGGATGAGCTCAAAAATCGAAACTATATAATTTCAAGAGCTCATAAATAGCTCGTAATTCTGCCGCAAAAATCGATTCAAAATCCCTATTTTTCAGTAGTGGGGGGGCTAACTCAGCCCCCCCCCCCTAATATATTAAATTCCTGCTCAGTGGAACAAGCTCAAAATTTTTAATTTGCGGAATATGAAAGCTCATAAATAGCTCATAAATCAGGGCTATTTGTTTTTTAATTTTTGCAAGTGGGGGGGCAGCTCAACACGGATTCCTAATCTTCAACATGATAATACGATTTTTTGGGAAGATAATTTGTGTTTAACTGCTTATAACTACTAAACTAATGAATATATACTCTTTTATCAAATTTTCTTTTTGAAGTTATACTTTTTTAGGCGCGTTGGGAGTAAATTTATATGTGCGCGAATTCATCAAAAGTTTTGGTCCTGGGCGCAGCTGAAACGTTAAACGTGCTCTGATTGGGTAATTAAAATGACCTCTCAATAATTGTTCAATATGTCGGTTAGCGGTAAACAAATGTTGTGTATATTAGTTTCTATTGTTGTGAGGACAGAGAAAAAGCAAGATTAAAATTGTAGTGACTTTTTAAATAGTTTTTAAGAGCAACAGGTACGTAATTCACGTAATTGTAAATATTTCAGTATCGTACCTAATAAAAAATTACATAGGTACTTACCTATTTGGAAAATGTAAAATAAACCTACCTATTATGTATTGCTTTGATTTACATAATTTGATTACCAACAAAATTTCTACCAATATTCATCGAATATTGTTTTCTTACTCTGTTCTGTTGTATCTTAATATTTCAATTCCACAAAAATCGAACTAATTTGGCTAAATAAAAGTTTAAAGCGTTCAGTTGGTCTATCTTCCAATATGATGCATATGTCTCCGTAGCCAAAATCTAAACATGCTTGAATTTCAAAACTAGCCGCGCCAATGTACGCGGCTTCAATCCCCAATACAAACTTTTATTTTTTTTATACATTTTATGATTGTAAGTATATTATTATATAATTTTTTTTCAGAAAATACGTATTTAGTTAAAAAATTTCCAACAATTATTGTTCAGAAATTATTTGTGGCATTTTTAAATGTGTTTGTGTTTTTTTCTTTTATTTTTTTTAATTTTTGGTATTGTTTTAATACAAATTTTTGAAAAGTAATAAGTATTATTATTAGTTATAATTAGTTTAATATTTAAATAAAATATAAATAAACTGTTTAAAATATATTAATTTCGTTGGAATCATATTATTATTACAAGTATAACTTCTTACGTGCGTACAAAGTACACACACATTCTTTTTTTTTTTCTTTTTAAAAAATAAAGCAAACAAGATTTCAAAAATTAAAATCGGTCCATAAGAAGCATAGATATTTCAAATTTGTTATTAAAAATAACAAATTATCGGCTTCAAACAGACACTTTTGCTTATAACTTTGCTTTTGCTCAAACTAAAAAGAAGTAAAGGATTTAAATCTCATTTTAAAACTGTGATTATAAGCTTTAATAAATTTTGTTTTTTTTTTTCATCTGAAGCCCTTTGACACCATTACATAAGTAAGGATTACAGTACCTACATATTGTTATATTTCTATTTGATATGAAAATTAAAATTTCATAATTATAGACAAAATTCAATTTAATATAAAATATTTTCAATTGTCTCAACCACGGGCATATAAATTTAGAACAACCAGTATACAACAAATTGTTATATTTAATTTTAAGAAGTGATTAAATAAGACTCAAGTGAAATCGTTAATAAGTCATTATCGTTGTTCGCGGAAGGATCGATCATTAGCCGATGCTAAATAAGACTAAGTGGAAATAGAGAATAGGTCATTAAAATTTGTATATAGTAGAAAGTAATTTTAGAATGGGAATTAACTATTTTCTTTGAAATCCATTAAGCATATTTAGAAAGTTTAAAAATTGGTTTTGAGGAATACTGCGAATGAGAGTTGGTGGTGGAAGTTTGATTTGTGAATCTGGAAGGGATATTTAGAAAGTAGGGGAATGAATGACAAATAGAGAGCAGAATGTTTTGAGCTGAGGAGAAGTGAAGTCGAGTAGTAGACGGTAGTGTACGGAAAGTGAGAAAGCCGGTGTAGTTCCGTGAGTGTGGAGTATCTATCGTAGAACGAGAGGTAGGCCAGGTTGAGAGTAAAAGAACCTCCTTGAGCCAAGAGTTCCCGGTAGCTGATTGCAGTTTCGAAAAAGGTAGAACACAGCATCACGACAGAAGCAGGAAACGAGAGCTATACGAGCTAGTTTCAGAGGAGAACATTACTGGAAGCCAGGACGAGGTTTTGATTGCAGCCAAGGATAGCAGGAAACGGGTCTTGTGTGAAGACATTCTCAGTGCACCAGAAAAAGGTCAGTCTCATTTGTTTGGACATGAATGTATGGGTTTTTCGTAGTAAATACCACATTTAAAATTGAAGAAACATAATCAATAATATCAGAAAAGCTTCATCAAACTTAAATAGAATTGTTGCTAATAAATCATAATAGTTAAATGTAAATAAAAACTTTCAATTGGAAATCAAAAGGAAATAAGATTCCCATGTGTAAATGTTATGTTTAAGAATAATAAGATATAGCAAATATTAAGCAGTGATTGCCATTTAAATAAAATAAACAATATTTTGATTACAATTGTAACCCATATGTGTTATTATTTTACTCTTTTCTTTCCTATCCCGATTAGGAACCATTAAGAAATACTTAGAAGCCACGTATGTAATTAATTTTATAAAAAGCCCTGAGATTGAAAACATATTGATATGTGATCTGGTAAATTAATTAGATTATTATTAATGCATTGATTAAATTAAATGACATATAAAAATATTATCTCATATCAATAATAAAGATCACATCAACTGTCGTCCAACGTGGAAAGCATTGTAAAGTATTTCTGGTGGCAAATTTGAAGGATAGAAAGAGTAAAGCCGGTATTTGAAAATTTATATGCCTGTGGTAAAAAGTGAGATACTTACATTTGATAACATAAAATTTTAGATCTCTTTAGGTACAAATTTTACATAACTGATTTAATATTTTATTTTTACGATATTTACATTTGATATATTTATTGACAATTTATAATATTTGGGTGAGAAAAAGTCGTCTTGGTAACATACTAGTAAAATTTCATATTTGGCGGGGACAGTACTTCTTGAAAACAAATGTCTGTGACAAGAAGCCAAAGCAAAGACAACAAAAAACAAAAAGAACATTCAAATCAAGAGAATAATTCAGGCCAAGAAGATATTTTAGACAAGACAATCATGGCATCAGAACAGCAAGAATTATCAGGAATAGATAAAATATTACAAATGATGCAACTCCAGTCACAAAGAATGGAACAGAAAATGGATGAAACACAACAAAAAATGGATAAAAATCAGGAAGAAACATCAAAGAAAATGGATAAAGTGGATCAAAAAATAGATGAAACACAACAAAAAATGGATGAAACACAACAAAAATTGGATCAAAAAATGGATGAAACACAACAAAAAATGAAACAAGCAATAGAAGAGAACAACAAGAAAATGGAGGAACGCATAGGAAAGTATGAAAAGGAAGTAAAAGGATGTTTGACAATAATCAAGAACGATATGAGACAACAAGAGACAGAGATTAAAGAAATCAAAAGCAAAATAAAGGAAATAACGAATTGCCAGAAAAAGGAAATAGAAAGTTTGGAAAACAAGTTGCAAAACGCTATTCAAGCAGACATAGAAGAAGTGGAAAGAAAGATTGCGGAAATAAATACTCAACAAAATGTAGGAGAAAGAAGAGAAATGGTTATACATAGCACAGATGACGTGAAGATAAGGTTTGGCGGGGATGTAAGAAGATTACACCCAGTGCCGTTCATAAACAGCCTGAAAAAGAAAATACAACACATCGGAAATTTCGATACAGCAAAAGAAACTATCAGAAACCATCTCAAAAATGAAGCAAGCCTATGGTTCGATTGCAAAGAAGAAGAATTTGACAGTTGGCAACAATTTGAACAAAAATTTTTGAATTTTTTCTGGGGAAAAGTCCAACAATTGGAAATTAACAAGGAATTGCAAAATGGGAAATACAATGATAGGATGGGTATATCAGAAAGGACATATGCATTACAAATTTACTATAACGCAAAACATTTACAATATAATTACTCATCGGAACAATTAGTCGAACTGATTGCAAGACATTGCGAAGAAACGCTGGAAGACCATATCACATTGCAAAACTACAAAGACATAGATAGTTTATGCCAATTCCTACAAATAAGAGAATCACGTATAAGAGAAAGAAAATCAAGAAGGTCGCGAGAAGATTACAGGCCCCGAGAAACACAAGATTACAGAGATAGAAATCAAAATAGGAGGGACTATACAAGACGAGATTTCAATCCCAGAAGGGAAAACGAAAATAGAGACAACGGAAGAGGAAATTATGAACAAAGAAATAGGCAATGGAATGAGGACAGAAATCGAGAATACCAGAATAGAAACACCACACGCTCAAATCAAGAAGACAGAAATAATGGTAGGCAAAATGAACAGGGATATCGAGAAAACCGAAACAGATCCGACAGACCAAGAGAAAATAGAAGAGAAGTAAATATTACCCAGACAGATGAATATGACGGAGAGAGACATTATGACGAAAATATAAACAACGATGAGCAACCGGCGTTTTTTCACGACGGCGCTCACTAAAAACCAAAAATCAAACAGGAATCTTTTGTAACCCCAAGGAGTTTATTAAATTGGCAGGAAACAACGAAAAGAAAAATGGAGTTAATTTAAAATTTGTGGATGGATTTATCAACGAGAAACCAATTAAAATTATGAGAGACACTGGATCTGAAATAACATTGGTCAACAGAAAACTAATAGAAGAAGTTAACTTAACAAATTTAATTTACAAAAT
The DNA here is from genome assembly GCF_917563875.1 of Diabrotica virgifera virgifera. Lineage (NCBI taxonomy): Eukaryota > Metazoa > Arthropoda > Insecta > Coleoptera > Chrysomelidae > Diabrotica > Diabrotica virgifera. The sequence goes on along the minus strand of NC_065446.1, from coordinate 233,609,268 downwards.
ACCTAGGGTAAATTTAGTGGGCGCAAACAAACGGACATTGGCAACTATAAATGAAGGCATACGAGTAATAGTACGACTGGGTAAGAAGATATATGCACTACAATGTGTAATAATGCCAAACATGTCACATGACATGATAGTAGGAGTTGACGAATTGGCAGAAAAACATGTAGTGATAGATTTTAAAAATAATACGATGAATCTAACAGAAGAAAAAGAAGAAGAACAGGACAAGGAACAGGAGAAACAAAATACGGACGAATCAGGTAAAGAACAAACAGTGGAAATGAATTTGGCAACGAAGCAAGGACAAAGAAGAAAAGGGAGAAAAAGTCAGAAAAAGACAAAAGAAAATGAAACCTGTGGCTCCTCAAAAGAAGAGTTGAGCCCAGAAGAAGAAAAATTGAGAGTATCAAAAGCAAAAGAAAACTGGGATTCCTCAAAAGAAGAGATGAGCTCAGGAGAAGAAGAAATAAAGTTAACAAATGAAAGCGAAAAAGATATGATCGAAACAGTGGCATTTGAAGAGGAGGCATATGAAAACGAGGATGCAGAATACACGGTAAAAGTATGTGAAAAATCTGAGGAAAAAGACAGAAGATTGATATGGGAAAAAGGGAAAGACAACATAATAGCCGACACTCTAACACAGGATGAGGACACTGAAAATAAGGAAACAATTACTCTACAGGTGGGACTAATTAGAGTAATACAAGAAGAAAAGGTATAAGACGTAGATTAAAGTAAGGAAATATACAGGGAGTTGGTTTTGCCTCGAGAAAATTTATTTAAAAATGCAGATAAATTTTATCGAATACAAGGCGGGGATTTGTTATATTTCTATTTGATATGAAAATTAAAATTTGATAATTATAGACAAAATTCAATTTAATATAAAATATTTTCAATTGTCTCAACCACGGGCATATAAATTTAGAACAACCAGTATACAACAAATTGTTATATTTAATTTTAAGAAGTGATTAAATAAGACTCAAGTGAAATCGTTAATAAGTCATTATCGTTGTTCGCGGAAGGATCGATCATTAGCCGATGCTAAATAAGACTAAGTGGAAATAGAGAATAGGTCATTAAAATTTGTATATAGTAGAAAGTAATTTTAGAATGGGAATTAACTATTTTCTTTGAAATCCATTAAGCATATTTAGAAAGTTTAAAAATTGGTTTTGAGGAATACTGCGAATGAGAGTTGGTGGTGGAAGTTTGATTTGTGAATCTGGAAGGGATATTTAGAAAGTAGGGGAATGAATGACAAATAGAGAGCAGAATGTTTTGAGCTGAGGAGAAGTGAAGTCGAGTAGTAGACGGTAGTGTACGGAAAGTGAGAAAGCCGGTGTAGTTCCGTGAGTGTGGAGTATCTATCGTAGAACGAGAGGTAGGCCAGGTTGAGAGTAAAAGAACCTCCTTGAGCCAAGAGTTCCCGGTAGCTGATTGCAGTTTCGAAAAAGGTAGAACACAGCATCACGACAGAAGCAGGAAACGAGAGCTATACGAGCTAGTTTCAGAGGAGAACATTACTGGAAGCCAGGACGAGGTTTTGATTGCAGCCAAGGATAGCAGGAAACGGGTCTTGTGTGAAGACATTCTCAGTGCACCAGAAAAAGGTCAGTCTCATTTGTTTGGACATGAATGTATGGGTTTTTCGTAGTAAATACCACATTTAAAATTGAAGAAACATAATCAATAATATCAGAAAAGCTTCATCAAACTTAAATAGAATTGTTGCTAATAAATCATAATAGTTAAATGTAAATAAAAACTTTCAATTGGAAATCAAAAGGAAATAAGATTCCCATGTGTAAATGTTATGTTTAAGAATAATAAGGATATAGCAAATATTAAGCAGTGATTGCCATTTAAATAAAATAAACAATATTTTGATTACAATTGTAACCCATATGTGTTATTATTTTACTCTTTTCTTTCCTATCCCGATTAGGAACCATTAAGAAATACTTAGAAGCCACGTATGTAAGTAATTAATTTTATAAAAAGCCCTGAGATTGAAAACATATTGATATGTGATCTGGTAAATTAATTAGATTATTATTAATGCATTGATTAAATTAAATGACATATAAAAATATTATCTCATATCAATAATAAAGATCACATCAATATATACATATAAAAATAATTGCAATATGAGCAAAATGATAACAATATCTATATGCCTCACTATCAGTGGCGGCCGGTGAGGTAGTGCCATGGAGCCATGGCACTACCTTATTTTTATACAGAAACATATTTTTTTTATCTTTAAACCGTTTTAATGCCCGTTCATTTTTTGTGCGTATTTCTTTTCTCTTTATAAATTATATTAAATCTGGCAACTGCGCAGTGTAGTACAACCCTCGCCAATCACAGTGGAAGGAATGATCGCATTGTGCCCCGTGCCGAAAGCTTAGATGGCTCAGCTGAAAAGAGAAAGATTTTACGGGCATTCTATGTAAGTGACAGAGATAGAGCTATATTGCACTTTTCATACACGTTTAAATGCGACCATTCGTGCCTAGCTCGACAAAGTCGACAAGGAAGATCTAATATTTTTTACTATGCTCCTCATAGTGAATACAGTGCAACCTGCCATATCCGGACCTCCCCATATCCGGACGGTTCTGCGCCGTCCGGATCTACCGAGAAAGCCAGTTCTGCTGTTGGACAACGCACTAAAGAAGAACTAAAAGATGGCGAAATAATGTATTATAGAATCTGTAAAACGTGTCTATCGACGAAAGTTATTGACGGCGTTGATTACTGGAATGTATGAAGGAGAAAACGTTTCAGAGACTATAAAAGAAGTAGTGGTCTTGATATCCGGATTTTTTCATATCCGGATAGGTCTGTCGCCACATTGATCCGGATATGGCAGGTTTGACTGTAGTGGATCGTAGATCCAAAAGATTCTCGTACAGGGTAGTACATTATATTTTCGAGTTTTTTTACGCGCTCGCTCGCTCGTTTTTGTATTTATAATTATATATAATTTAATTATAAACTATTATATTTTTAAGTAATTTAAATTTTTTTAATTTTTAATAAAACCCGAGTTAAATTCAGCTTATCGTGATAGTCTAATTAAACACAATGAACAAGAAGTGGATAAAGAATCAATATGTTATAGTCAAAGTCCGAATTTCAGGCACTCCTAGGTTTGACTAGGCAATCCTCAGGTCTGACTGACGGTCTTAGTAAAAGCCCGAAATAAATTACAGTTTCGGCCTTTGACTAGTCAAACCTAGGAGTGACTAAGTTGCTCAGGCAAAGGTCGAAATTTAATTTTATGAAATCGGGGTTTGACTAGTCAAACCCCGATCAGTTATTATAATGTTGTAATTTGTTAGATTAGGTTTAATAAAACGTCATTTTTTAATTTTAATGCTAATTATTTTTATATTGTCGTAATTAAAATAAAAAAAATAGTGTTTATTCCCACATGTTGAGGCATTATGGCATGTAGAGAGTTGCACAATACGTAATACCTTTTACACTTTCATAATTTTGAAGAGCATTTTTTATTGCAGTAGCAGTTTATAAAGCTCTTCCTAATTTATAATCTTTTGTACCTACTAATTTCTCTTAGAGACAGCTTAACGTCTGGAGCATCTTCAAAATTAAGAAAATTCTCTCTGCATTCTCTTATTTGATTTCTTGAAAAGTGCGTTTATTGTTTCGTATTTCGTATCAACTATATATAAGCCGTCAATAATTATTTTATCTTGTATGATACCCAAAATATTTCAAGCATCTCCTTTGGCTCTATCAAAGCTGGGGATAAGTAGGTATTGTTACAGTTTTTCCGATCGAAATTGGAGAAATTTTTTTTTCACTTAATTGTTTCATAGCATTAGCCTGGGCATGAAGATATTCAATCGCCTTTCCTTTGTTTATTTAGGTAGAACCAAAGGAGATGCTCGAAATGTTTTGGGAATTTTGGGTACAAGATAAAACAATTGACGGTTTATTTAGAGTTGGTACGAAATACGGAACAATACATAAAACTTTTTTCAAGAAATCAAATAAGAGAATGCAAAGAGAAATTTCTTAATTTCGAAGATGTTCCAGACGTTAAGCTGTCTCTAAGAGAAATTGGTACAAAAGATCGTAAATTTCGAGGTCAAGGTTTTATAAAACGCTACTGCAATAAGAAATGTTCTTCAAAATTATGTAAGTGTAAAAGGTCTAACGTATTGAGCAACTCTAAATGCCATAATGCCCCAACATGTGAGAATAAACACTAATTTTTTTATTTTAATTACAACAATATAAAAATAATAACTTAAAATTAAAAAATGACGTTTAATTAAACCTAATCTAACAAATTACGACATTTTAATAGCTAATCGGGGTTTGACTAGTCAAACCCCGATTTCATAAAATTAAATTTCGACCTTTGCCTGATCAACTTAGTCTCTCCTAGGTTTGACTAGTCAAAGGCCGAAACTGTAATTTATTTCGGGTTTTGACTAAGACCGTCAGTCAGACCTGAGGATTGCCTAGTCAAACCTAGGAGTGCCTGAAATTCGGGCTTTGACTATAACAGATATATGTTTTGAATCAAATTAAAATTTATATCTATATGGTTTTGTGGAGCTTTCGAGTTAGTTTTGAGAAATCACGACGAAAACGAAAATTCAGAAAATAGAGGCATCTTTATGGAACTGTTCAATGTTAGCCGAATTAGACAACGACTTAGGTTCATATTCAAAGTTCCAAATCTTTAAAAGCATGTACCTCAAAACAGCACAAAATAAACTCCTTCAGTGCATCTTATATGTTTATAACGAGGAAATAAGGAAAGAAATTGAAAATTATCTTTGTGTTGCAGTGATTGTCGATGAAACGACAGACGTCGCGTCGCTGGTGAATTTCAGTTAGTTATAGTTGTCCGATATTTGTGTAAAGGGCGATAAGTTGAGAGATTTTGGAGATTTTACTTGTTGGACGGACATGATGTCAAATCAATCACTGAATGCATTTTAAATGTTTAAATTTCTTGACACCCGAGAAATGGTATATACCCATGATACTATGACAGGATATAGTCATAGTATCATGGTATATACCTATATAATGTAAAAGTATCCGTGCCTATTTTTTTTTTAATTTCTATTTTATACCTTTTTTGACAATATCGTGAACCCGTCACTAAAAATTTAGGCAGCTGCCCGAATTCTGGCACTACCTACTTAAGTGATACGAGCCGCCACTGCTTATTATAACTGACAGTCGTTGAGAAACATTATCACATTCTTCTTTTTCTAAACATGATTTGAAAAATAGTATGTCTTTATTAGTTTAATGCTAAATAATAAGCATTTCAATAATTAAGTTTTCAAAGAGAATAAAAAAGAATGGAAAGAAAGGTATATTGATGAAAACGTAAATACAGGAAACCACTACAGATCAATCAGAAACCACGGATAAACCTTGGTTTTCTAAAATGGAGTCGACAAAAGATATGACAAGAACCATATGCAGAATGAAATTTGACCACTGTCTTACTCCATCATATTTATTTAAAATTAAGGTGATACAGTAGCGATCAACAGGTAGCCAAAACGCGTTCCAAGATTGCGGCTGTAATTTTGAATATTTTTTTGAGATATTTGGCACACGTATTTGTAATATAATAAAGAATAGCGGTACAGAGCCCAATTTGAAAAATATATTAATATGTGGAAATTACTCTGTAATTAAATACAATATTAAAAAAAGAGCCTGTACCGCCATTAAGAAGAACAAAAAAATACACTTTCTTCAAATAATTTTTTTGTCAGATGCCTAGATTTTGTGTCATTTTGGAACTACTAATGAAATAAAAAATTTTAGTAGTTCCAAAATGACACAAAATCTAGGCATCGGATAAAAAAGTTTATTTGAAGAAAGTGTATTTTTTTGTTCTTCTTAATGGCGGTACAGGCTCGTTTTTTTAATATTGTATTAATTACAGAGTAATTTCCAGATATTAATATATTTTTCAAATTGGGCTCTGTACCGCCATTCTTTATTATATGACGAATACGTGTGCCAAATATCTCGAGAAAATATTCAAAATTACAGCCGCAATCTTGGAACGCGTTTTCGCTACCTGTTGATCGCTACTGTTTCCTCTATAGCTGATAGTCCACAATGTATTTGTGGACAGCTGTTGCAATCTACGACACAAAATTTTGACCTGTTCTCTGATCTCTAATAAAGTTAATATGTTTTTAAATTCACTGTATTCTTTGACTGATGTCCACCATCCCATTAATTTAAATTATCTATTAACGTTAGAAAATAATGAGTTAGTATACCGACTATTGTATAAACATATTTTAGATATTAAGCTTAAATTGTAATTGTAAAATATAGAGTAAGTATTTCTTGTAAATTGTTATATGTTAAAAGAAAAAGAAAAGAAAAGAAAAGAAATATAAAAAAAATAATAAAAAAAATAAAAAAAAACAAAAATATAAAAAAGATATATAAAAAAATAGAAAAAAATATATAATAATTAAAAAAATATAAAAAAAAAATGTAGATAAAAATGATTGACGAACTTGGACAGTCCATAGTAAAATAGCTTTCGAATTAAGTAGAGGGCTAAAGAAGAATGTTGCAGTTTTTGCTGTGGAACTCTGAGAACATCATTTAGAAAAAAATAAATAAAAAAAAATATATATCAAAAAGTATTAAAAAAAATACAAAAATAATTATTTATTAGTAGAATTGTTTATTAAAGATTAATATTAGTGTTAGTTTTAGGATAAGATACGAAAAAATGACTAATAAAATAAAAAATAGTAAAATTGGCGAATGGATTTAGTGTCCGCAGTCATATAAACCCAAACAAACAACAACAATAATTAAGTTGCTAATAACAAATTCCTGTAAAAAAATTCGTATTATCATATTGAAGATTCGGATTCGGATATTCTGAACATCAGAATCAATTATTATGGTAATATCTCATGGACCTTCATCGGCCACGGGACCCCCTTTGCCCCTAGACTATATGTTTAATAAGAAAAGTTACGTAGTACGTTTAATAGTAGTATCAACTTTCCAAGCATTCTAATTATTGTTCAATTATATTACAATAAATCAACAAATACGACAGTTCTTAGAATCAATAGATTACGCGAATATCGATCGTAATAGATCTCTTTATTTTAGACTTTTCTTGGTCCGGAGAGATTTTTCTTAGGTTTCGTGGTTCTTTTTGAACAAAAAAAGACTATTTATTGTAATTTTTGTAATATAAGTTACGATTTTCAAGGCTCAAAATAGAAGTCAGTAAAAAATATTATTTTTTATTCGCTGTCAGTAAATACAAGTTCAAACCTTGTTCTATCAGTTACCGATAAGCACCTTGGGCTTATTTAATTTTAAAATATGTTTTTTAGTTGTTAATGAAGCGCTTCAATGAGCCAAAAATTCTTATCGGGAGCTGATAAAAGACCGTTTGAGCTTGATATGACAAAAATTTTTTTTATTCTCTTGTGCGATTTTGTTGAAATCTACAGAATTAGTGTGCATAGTGTTCATATAAATAATGAAATATATAAATAATATAGGTATTATAATTTCGAGCAGCCCTAACCATATCCCTACTTTAAAAGAACTTAAAAGAGCAGCAGAAAACTTGGCGAAAAACTTGATTAAACAACAAAATATTTTTACCAAAGTAATATCGGGAATTCTACCACAAAATCAAGTTATGTTATTGCACACAAAATTGCTAAGTTCTATAAACCGTTTAATGAAACAGAATTTGTTAAAAAATCTCCCTAGAAAACCTCCCAAAAATTGCCCTAGAAAACAACCCGCCTGGTTCAAGACCCTCCGGAAGACCACCTAAAAGATGGAGGGATAGTTGGCAATCTACCTCCCAAGAAATTAACCAGAGGCAGCTTCAGAATTAAACAGATCAAAAGATCTCCAAGAAGTAAAAGAAAAAGAAGTAGAAGAAGTTGTTAAGCATTGCACGATGGTAGAAGTCTAGGAGATATGTTGTCCTGAAATAAACATTTTTGAAAATGTAAGCTTTTCGAGAAGAACTTTCAGGAACGCTTTGTATTTCAGAAAATTTACTTGACCAGCTAAAAACAAAAATTGCTGATTTTACATATTGTTCTCTGGCTTTAGATGCGAGTCCTGTGATATTGCTGGCACAAGTAAATTATTAATATTCATTCGAGGCATTACCAAGAAATGTGAAATTAGCGAGGACGTTTTTAGTGTGCAATCTATGAAATATACAATAGGGTGGTGCGAAAAAAATCAAGTTGATAATTCCGTGTCGCTATAGTGCGGAAAAGTTGCGATTGGTAATTACAAGGAAAACAAAAAATAATTATTCAAATCGGACTTTATCTTCCGATCCCGCAACAGGCCTAAATATTATGAAAAAAATGAAATTTTATCTTTTTTCCAAAAATTTTTATTTATCCTTGATGTACGTTTTATTTATCGCTATAGTAAAATTTATTTACAGTTTGCATGGTAGAGTAATAAAAAAATAGATTTACGCATTTAACGAATATCTTCCGTTCCCGCAAGGTCAATCAAAATCTATAAAAATTTGAAATTTTTGATGATTTTGATAAATTAAAAAACAATTAGTTATCTCATTTTTCTGTTACATTGTGAAGCTCTTCGCTTGTTTAGATAATGTACGACAATATTTAAACAACCCAGAACTCAAAACGAGGGGGTGGTTGCAGTTCTAGCTCCACACGCACCCCTCTCTCTAACCAACCAAAGAGTGTGTGTTTTTTACATTATTTACATATGTACATTTCTTTTTCATCTGTTTGTGTCCAGCTCTTAAACATCAACTTTGTATTGTGATTTCTTGGTAAAATCTGGCAGCATGGACCTTGATTTAAATGTTTTCCTGATGAATCCATCTGTTGATTGGGGCCCACATACATTAGCATTAGACGATGCTTCCGTGGGCAACTTTAGACACCGCTCGTCAGCTTGCAATTGGCAGGGGTAGTTTTGTACATTCCAGTCTGGCATTTCTCCCGATGTAAGGCAAGAAGTTATATCTTCATTTGAAACTCCTCGAAGAACTGGTGGAGAAGATAGTTTTGAAAGATTCCAGTCTATTATTTCAGTGTAGTCCTGTGCTTGAAAATTTAAAGTAGGAAAGATGAAATTTCTAATACTTTTGCCCTTGGCTTTAGTCTGTCCGGCTTTTAACACTCTCTTTGGGCCTAGCTCTCTAATGTGTTTCCTTTCTCCCTACTACTTGAAATTTTGAAGCACAGGACTAAACTAAAATAATAGACTGGAATGTTGCAAAACTATCTTCTCCACCACTTCCTCGAAAAGTTTCAAATGAAGATATAACTCCTTGTATCACATCGGGCGACATGTCAGACTGGAATGTACAAAACTATCCCTGCCAATAGCAAGCTGATGAGCGGTGTCTAAAGTTGGCCACGGATGCATCGTCTGATGCTAATGTATGTGGGCCTCAATCAAGAGATGGATGCATCAGGACAACACTTAAATCAAGGTCCATGTTGCCAGATTTTACCAAGAAATCACAATGCAAAGTTGGTGTTTGAGAGCTGGACACAAACAGATGAAAAAGAAATGTACGTATGTAAATAATGTAAAAACACACACTCATTGGTTGTGGTTGGTTGGAGAGAAGGGTGCGTGTGGAGCTAGAAGTGCAACCACCCCCTCGTTTTGAGATCTGGGTTGTTTAAATAGTGTCATACAATATCTAAACAAGCGAAGAGCTTCACAATGTAACAAAAAAATGAGATAACTAAATGTTTTTTAATTTTTTAAAATGATCAAAAATTTCAAATTTTTATAGATTTTGACTGACCTTGCGGAATCGGAAAATATCCGTTAAATGCGTAAAACAATTTTTTTTAGTACTCAACCATGCAAAGGGTAAATAAATTTTACTATAACGATAAATAAAACATACTCGAAGGATAAATAAAAATTTTTGAAAAAAGGTAAAATTTCATTTTTTTCATAATTTTTAGGTCCGTTGCGGGATCGGAAGATAGTGTCCGATTTGAATAATTATTTTTTTGTTTTTCTTGTAATTACCAATCGCAACTTTTTCGCACTATAGCGATACGGAATGATCAACTTGACTTTTTTCGCACCACCCTAATATACAACTACCCATGAAGACTTATTTATTGCTGTTGAATAGTGTTCAGTTAAAGTAAATTTAACTTGGAAAAAAATAGTAAGCATTTTACTACGAATGGTTGTCCTAGCTTAACAGGGAAAAATGCGGGCTTACTTAAAAGGAACGAGCGACGAAGTAAAAGAGTTGCAGCCAGAAAAAGATATATTATTTTTACACTGCATTGTGACAACAGTTGTGAATTTTATCCTGGGACGTGCCTAAAATCATCGACAGTTTGTTGAATTTTTGAGAGAAATTGAAAGTGACTTTTACGAAATTCCTTATTACACTGAAGTGAGATGGCTTAGCCCTTAGCATCGATAAAGTTTTGGACAGGTTTCAATATTAATTTGATTGATAAAATAGCATTCTTGTCAATAAAATAAAAACTACATAATTTTCCTGAATTGCAAAATGAGGCATGGCTAAACGATTTCTCATTTTCTGTAGATATCGTAAAATATTTGAATGAACTAAATAATCTACAAGGAAAAAACCAGTTCGCTTTTAATATGCACTCATACTCCAGGCTGTGGGTGAAAAAACGTGATATAATTCAGGAATTTTTGAAACCAATCAGGTGTTGTAAAGGACGACGCCAGGAATAATTTCTACTAAAATGTGACCAAAAATATTGTGAGCTTTTTTTTTATTGCGATTTTCATTTGTTAAATTTGCATGTTTTAAAGATTTTTAATTCTGCAGCTTAGGATATTGATTCTAGAGAAAAATTTTTTTATAAAAAATTGTAGTAAATTAAAAAACCTATAATTTGAGCTATGGTAAGTTTAATTTTGTTTATTGGTTATTGCAAAACAGCCTGCGAAATGTCCAAAATGGCCGTTTTTTACAATTGCGGTATTTATTGTACAAATAATTTTTTTTTAATTTTTAAAGCTTTTAAATGAAGAACTTTCAATTCCAAACATAAAAAAAAATTGTAAGGCCGGATTAACGAACTTGTTGCTTAGATATTATAAATTGTTTATCCCAAAAGGTCAAATGTCGAACGCTAAAACTTTTTGAAAAAAAATCGTAGGGAGTTAGTGAAATATCCAATCTCCTTCTAAAGAGTTATATTTTCATATTCTGATGTAAATAAATGCGTAAAACATTTTTAAACCTCTACTTTTTGGGTTTGAAAATAAGGGGGCAAATTTCGTTATAAACATTTAGAGCTGAAGCGGCCCTGTACATCCTATGAGTTTTTAACTTAAAGATTATTGTTGCTGAAGACGAAACAAAGATTTATAAAAAAATAAAAAATTTCTACGACCAACTGAAGCCGAGCTAAATGTTGGGCTTGAAAATAAGGGGCAAATTTCGTTAAAAACATTCAGAGCTGAAGCGGCCCTGTACATCCTATGAGTTTATAATTTACTGATTTTTGTTGCTGAAGACGAAACGAAGATTTATAAAAAATAAAAATTTTCTACAACCAACTGAAACCGAGATAATTGTTTCTTTTTTCTTAAATCGTAGTGCCTTTATTTGTAACAATTAAGAAATTATTTTACAGTCATTGACTAAAGAAAGACTTATATTATATTAAAATAAAAATTACTATAAAATATAGTTACATTTAATTGTTAAAAGTTATTTTTAAAATCGGTGCTTTTGCGAGCGGCCGAATTTTGCAAATCGCCCGGCTCGCTTCAAATCCGCGCGCTCGGAAAATTTTTACGTAACTTGTATTAAATTTTGACCGAAAACAATTTAATAATATTACCATTTTAATATACAGCCTATTTACCACTGTATTTGTTTTTCCTGATAAACTTTTATATGTGAAATCCCATTCCTGAAGAAATAATATTACAAAAATGATAGATATATATGAAATATATAACTATATTTTTAATTTTTTCATTGTTATATAAATATAATAATAATAATAATGTTACTTCTTATTATACAATATAAAACTTTTTCTTCTTGTAATGACTATCCGTTTTGGATGTTGACCACCATCATGGCAATTTGGCAAACCCCATTTGGAAACTGAGAACCAGGAAGGCGAAGGATTACCTTGCTAGAAAATTTACGTACGTCGTTCAACACAACAACTACAAATCTTAGAGCAGCAGTACCGATTTAGTGTGCAAGTAGAGATTGCCATGATGGTCGCCAACATCCAAAACGGATAGTCACTACAAGAAGAAAAAGTTTTATATTGCATAATAAGAAGTAACATTATTATTATTATATTTATATAACAATGAAAAAATTAAGAATATAATTATATATTTCATATATATGTATCATTTTTGTAATATTACTTCTTCAGAAATGAGATTTCACATATAAAAGTTCATCAAGAAAAACAAATACAGTGGTAAATAGACTGTATATTATAATGGTAATATTATTAAATTGTTTTCGGTCAAAATTTAATACAAGTTACGTGAACATTTTCCGAGCGCGCGGATTTGAAGCGAGCCGGGCGATTTGCAAAATTCGGCCGCTCGCAAGAGCACCGATTTTAAAAATAATTTTTAATATTTAAATGTAACTATATTTTATAATAATTTTTATTTTAAGATAATATAAGTCTTTCTTTAGTCAACGACTGTAAAATAATTTCTTAATTGTTATAAATAAAGGCACTACGATTTAAGAAAAAAGAAACAATTATCTCGGCTTCAGTTGGTTGTAGAAAATTTTTATTTTTTTATAAATCTTCGTTTAGTCTTCAGTAACAATAATCTGTAAGTTAGAAACTCATGGGATGTACAGGGCCGCTTCAGCTCTAAATGTTTATAACGAAATTTGCCCCCTTATTTTCAATCCCAACATTTAGCTCGGCTTCAGTTGGTCGTAGAAATTTTTTATTTTTTTATAAATCTTCGTTTCGTCTAATCTGTAAGTTAAAAACTCATAGGATGTACAGGGCCGTTTCAACTCTAAATGATTATAACGATATTTGCCCCCTTATTTTCAAACCCAAAAATTAGAGGTTTAAAAATGTTTTACGCATTTATTTACATCAGAATATGAAAATATAACTCTTTAGAAGGAGATTGGATGTTTCACCAACTTTCTACGATTTTTTTTCAAAAAGTTATAGCCTTCGACATTTGACCTCTTGGGATAAACAATTTATAATATCTAAGCAACAAATTCGCTTATCCGGCCTTACAATTTTTTTTATGTTAGGAATTGAAAGATCTTGAATTTAAAGCTTTAAAAAATAAAAAAAATTATTTGTACAATACATAACGCAATTGTAAAAAACGGCCATTTTGGACTTTTGGAAGGCTGTTTTGCAATAACCAGTAAACGTAATTAAACTTACCATAGCTCAAATTGTATGTGATTTAATTTACTACAACTTTCTATTAAAAAGTTTTTCTCTAGAATCAATATCCTAAGCTGCAAAATTAAAAATCTTTAAAAATTGTAAATTTAACAAATGAAAATCGTAATTAAAAAAAAAGCTCACAATATTTTTGGTCACATTTTAGTATAAGTTATTCCTGGCATCGTCCTTTACAACACCTGATAGGTTTCAAAAATTCCTGAATTATATCCTGAAATCGACCTATTTTTCACCCACAGCCTGGAGTATCAAACGTCAAACCATTTATGACAAAACTCAATTTATTTGCTGAAAACTTTAATAAGAAATTACTAAATAATTTTCCCCTCATTACAAACACTACGAGAATAATTGAAAAATACTGATTTTCTTAAATATAGTGCAATAATCAGCTGCACCAACTCGTACTTATCACTTCTAAGAATGTGCTCCAAATATGCTGTCTGTCTCCTTTTATGGTGGTCAAAAGTTCTCTTCCCATTCTGTGCAACACCATTTCGTTCGCAATATTATCGGTCAATGGTATTTTCAAAATTATCCTAAAACATCTCAAAATCTACCAGCTTTCTCATTTAGTCAACATTAACAGTATCCTTCGGCACCATAAAAAAGAATAGAGTGGATATAACATTTTACCATCTGATATCGGATTTGCAGATTGAGTCTTTGGTTATTCAAAAATTTCCTCATATTCAAAAAGACTGACATAATCGAATTTCTGATTTCGGATTTAGATCTTCCGTAATCCAGACTAGGGATGGGAAAACCTACCGGTTTAAACCTAAAACCGGTTTTTTTACTTCGCTATAACCGGTTTTACCGGTTGTTTTTTTGTCCAGGTTTTCCGGTTTTTCTTTTTAAAGTAAAAACCGGTTATTAGGTTTTCACGGTGATTAGGATTAGGTTAGGTATTATGTTGGATCCAAATCATAATTATTATTCTCAAGTAATTATTCCAAACAAAACCGTTCAAATTTTATTTTATTTTATAAATACAGAAGCACACTGAAAGTGCAATCTCACATCAGCCAGAAACAATTTATAAGTTTTATTATAATATTTTCTTGAAAAGGTATTTGTAATCATAATATTTACACATATTTGTACATAAGAAATGATCTGGTTGAAGACGCAGACATCATCTATTTTTCACACTTAACTCTTGACATTGAAAGTGGGTGAATTACTTTTTCTGATTACCAAAAATAATGCCCTGACTATGAATATCAAATTACTGATTACGAATACGAATCTAAAAGAATTTCCCTACGTTTTCAAAACGATACACCCATACAGGAAGTATTAAATGAGTTAAAATGTACCTATTCTACAAATATACAAACGTGTTAAAAGTAATACATGATCATTTTTTTTGATGGTAGTAAAAATAGAAGATAAATTGCATTATCCAATTTATTTTTAAGTAAAATATTTATGTTGATATTATTTTTTTAAATCCCATTTCAAAGAGTCTGGGAAATTTTTTATAAGTTGAAATGGTTGGGGATTTTTTTGGTTTGGGAGGAGAGGAAAATTGGTGGGTATTTTAGAGGATTATATTTTTAAATGGTAAATTAAATTTGCGTCATTAATTGAATACAATAATTGCATATTATATTCTACTCCCATAATATTCAATGACGATAGAACCTGAATTATTTCAGCGCTCTCTGTTGAGCAGTAGTATAATAATAATTTTGGTTTACTGTTCTCTACATCTGACTACTGAAATTCACAAATCTTTGGGATTCACACAAATCAAATTTTATTTCGATCCAATGTATATATTAATCCTACGCTATATTTTATTTAATAATATTCAATAAATATATAATAATAATAAAATAATTAATAAATATAATATTTAATAGAATAAACTGGTTTTATTAAAAATTGTGTTTTATTTTTATTAATATTTATGTTCTTTCGATAGTACTAATTTTGATCATATTGATATCGAGTCGAATGGAGTATCGCAAACTAAAGTGCATTATAAATATAACTTTGTGACCCATTGGATTAAAAAAACCGAAAACCGGTTTTTCCAAAAACCGGTTTTTGTGGCCGGTTAGAACCGCCAGGTTAAACCGTAAGCAAAAAAAACCGGTATAACCGAAAACCGGTGTTTTGTCAAAAACCGCCATCCCTAATCCAGACTCCTAAGTATTTAATTTTGTGCCCTTGTTCAATATCTCCATTTTTTATCCGGATCTTTGTTATGACTAAATAATATGATTGACCATATTTATTTAAAAATGACGTGACATATTTTTTACTGGGCACAAATTGTTTGCATGTACACCCAAGTAAGACAACTCTATTGTCCAAATGCTTTACAATGATACTTATAGTATTTTTGCCAAAAACATTTCTTGGGCAGAAAAAAAACTCCACCAAAAACGCGATACACGGTATAGTCCTCTGGCCCGGAAGACATTTTGAAATTTCATTTTGGCCCGCGCTTAAAAGTATTTGCCCACCCCTGCTTTAAACACTCGATGATTTGAATCGCCAAGAAATCTTCTTCTTCTTGCAGTTTCTATCCATTACGGATATTGGCGATCATCATGGCAACATATACTTTGAACATTGAGGCTATAAAAAGAATTTGTTTTTCTGTGGAACTATGGACGTAGATTTTTCAGCCAGGAAATCCTTCGCCTTCCTGGTCCTCGTTTTCCTTTTACTTTTTCCTGCAAGATTAGTTGCAGCAGTCCATATCTTTCGTTGTTCCTCATGATGTGACCGAGGTATTCGATTTTGGCTGTTTTTATTGTAGTTAATAGCTCTTTTTCTTTTTGAATGAACAAATTGGCCTCAGAAGTACAAAACATGGTAGGTTTGTTGCTTTTTAGTGATTCATTTCCTCGCCTAAAAATAGTGGTTCAAAAATTGAATTTAACGTGTGTAAAGCTGTTTAAAAAAAAACGAAAAACCCAATATCATTATATTATTCATTACTCGTCTATGCTTTTATGTGAATATAAAATTTTAATACAAAAATGGTTAACGGTTCAATAAAAACATAATATCAAAAATGAATAACCATTTTCAATTTCGTTGCAAAACGAAAATACAGCCGCGCCATATTCTAGTCCAATCAGAGAGTGCAGCAAGCACCTCTACCGGTTTCGAAACTTATTAGTCTCTCATCAGGAGGCACATATGCTGCTCTCTCTGACCCAAGTAGGACAAACCCCGGCTTGCAGTCACGGATTGCAACGAACGAAATGACAGGGATGCCCTAGCGGCAACTGCTTGCAAAAGACTAAGTTTTCAATCAAATGGCATATAAAACAATATAATGCTATTCTACATCCCACCAGACTGAAAACAATGGGAACCATCTCTGGTTACACCTACGAGGCTTCTACAATTTGCAATCCATAACGGATGCTGAGAGTAAGGAAGATGAGGGAATTTTACAATTTATATTTCACGTCCCATCTGCTCAGTGCAGTAAAGTTCCAACGAGAAAAACATAATAATAAAAACATAATGTTTGAAAATGCGTTTTTCATAATAAAGCTTAAGAGCTTTTATAAACTGAAAGTCCGACTAGTCAACGAGTGTATGTACCATACCAGAGAGTTTTACGATACATAATTAAAAACAGCCTCTAGTGAGTGTAAATTTCACGCATTTATTATACATGGAATTGAACTGCGCTAGGAGCAATAGACGTAGGTAACATTTTAGAGCAATATTATATTTCGACTGATTTTGAGTAAAAGTAACATAAAACTCCAGGATACGAGGTCCACTCTAGTCTCCAGGTAGCTCGAGGACTATCGTCATCGTCATTATCATATTCGTGTTCAGGCAGAGGCGGCTTTACCTATTGTGCAAGGTGTGCGGTGCACACGGGGGCCGGGATGTTGGGGGCGCCGAGCACCAAAGAGCGGGTCCTTTACTTTGTTTCAAAATAAAATACGCTTAAAAACGATTAATAAAAAATTACATTGGCACTTAAGCGCGATTTATAGATTGCCACCACCCGCCCGGATGTCCATCCAACGGGCGGGTGGTGGCAATCTTGGTTTGAAGACATACCAACTACCAACAGTTGATTCCGAAATCGTTTGTTGAACCATTAATGGTCAAATTGCTTGGGACTTGCCGGGCATTTTCAAAGGCGTTTGTACACATGTCGCGGGGTATTACCTATTGTATAGTATAGTTGATCTAAAAGATGGCATAACCCAGACATCCAAAGTGAAAGTTATCCTTCAACACTAAATTGTTCTATATGGTCCACACAATGTCCAGAAAAAAGTCACACCATTTTGAGCGTCGGGTTTGGGGGGAGAGGGGGGAGAAATCGGTAAATTCGTAGTTTTTTAAGTTTTTCGCCAATATTTCTAAAACTATGCGGTTTAACATGAACAACCTTCTATACAAAATTGTTCTACATTAAATTTGAAATCAAAAAGGCCCTATGCATAATCTTTCTAAAATGAATGGTTCCAAAGTTACGGAGGTAGTATAGTATAACTGGTCCAAAAAAAGGCCTAACCCAAACATCCAAAGTAAAAGTTTTCCTCCAACACCAAAATGTTCTATATGGTCCACATATTGTTCAGTAAAAAGTTACACCATTTTGAGCGTCCGGTTTGGGAGGGAGATGGGAGAGAAGCCGGTAAATTAGTAGCTTTTTTAAGTCTTTCGTCAATATTTCTAAAACTATGCTTTAGCGTAAACATTGTTATATACCAAAATATTCTACATGAAATTTAAAACAAAAAATGTTCACACAATACATAATTGTTATAAAATCAACGGTTCCAGAGTTACAGAGGGTGAAAAGTCGAGGTTTTCGATACTTTTTATATTTTTTGGGCAATATTTATGATATAACTATACCAAAAACCCAGACATCCAAAGTGAAAGTTATCCTTCAACACCAAATTGTTCTATATGGTCCACATAATGTTCAGAAAAAAGTCACACCATTTTGAGCGTCGGGTTTGGGGGGGAGAGGGGGGATAAATCGGTAAATATAAAAAGTACTCCACTTTTCACCCTCCGTAACTCTGGAACCGTTGATTTTATAACAATTATGTATAGAACCTTTTTTGTTTTAAATTTTATGTAGAACGTTTTTCTATAGAACATTCCTTACGCTACAGCATAGTTTTAGAAATATTGACGAAAAACCTAAAAAAAACTACTAATTTACCGAATTCTCCCCATCTACACCCCAAACCGGACGTTCAAAATGGTGTAACTTTTTACTGAACAATATGTGGACCATATAGAATAATTTGGTGTTGAAGGAAAACTTTTACTTTGGATGTCTGGGTTAGGCCTTTTTTTGGACCAATTCGCTCTTGCGCGTGCAAACGGAGTTAAGTCTGAAAATATACAAATGGAGATAACTTCATAAATGAACACGTTTTAGATCGAAATTTTATTGGGCAAAAGGATTTATCTCTGTTGTTTAATATTACGAGCAAAACTTATTAGTGGTACCGAAGATAACTCATTTTGAAATGTGTTCAAGGAATTTATGTCAAATAGACTCTGTTGACACTATAATGTCGGTCAGTGCCAGTGGAGTTAAGTCTATTTGTATTACCATTTGGGTTATAATAAAATGGTTGCTTATTGTTCAAGTCTTATTTTGAGACAGGAACAAAAGACAATGAAACTTAATTCATCAAAAACAAGAGCCTGTAGCTATCAGTATCACTTCAAGATCGCTGATGAGCTCGTTGAAGTTTGTAAACAGTGCTTTCAAAAAACATTTGATTTGTCGAATAAGTTTATAGAAAATGTTATTACAAAAACTAGCTTTTCCGGTATAACAAAAGAAGATAAAAGGGGAAGCCATCTACCTGCGAATAAAATAAGTTCAAACATAATTGACATGATAAAGCAACATACGTCTTATACCTATGTACATACAAAAGTCATTATTGTCGTGAAAAACTAGAGATAGACATTTTTTACCTTCTTTTTAGACATTCACCAGAATGTATATTGAATATAAAACCTGGATCCAACCTCAAAGTCCCGTAAGTAGAAAGATATATGAGACTACTTTTCATACAATGAACATTTCAATAAAAAATATAGTAAGGATACATGTCAAACTTGTGACAAGTTACATAACACTATAGTGCATGAAAAGAAAGAAGAACAAAAGGAAAAAATAAGAAGAGAACTAAATCGGCATCAAGAAGAAGCAGAAGCTGCATATGGAGCAAAAAGAAAAAAAAATAATTTGTCAAGATGACAAGACCCAGAGAGTTTTTTCTTTTGATTTGCAGCAGTGTTTACCCATACCCAGCCTAAACACTTCAGTAGGTTTTTATAAAAGGCAACTATGGACGTACAACCTTACAATTCATTATTGTGGTAATAACAAAACTACTTGTATGTGGTATGAAACCATTTCTGGTCGTGGAGCCAATCAAATAGCTTCTTGTTTATATAAAGAGCTCTTAGAAATCCCACCAGAAGTAAGAAAAATAACATTGTATTTGGACACTTGTGAAGGGCAGAATAAAAACTCACATCTCATTGCAATTTTTACGGTCTTAATGTTTAATTCTGGTCTCGATACATTGGATCATAAATTTTTAATTCCAGGACACACAAGAATGGAGTGTGATAGCGACCATTCGATAATTGAAAAAAAAAAGAAAAAATATGAAAGCCAAATTGAACATCCAAGAGACTGGTATCGACTTGTTCGTCTGTGTGGTAAAAGATATCCCTTTAAGGTTCAGAAATGACTAGAAATAATTTTATTGATTTTGCAAGTTTACTAAAGAGTTCATTACAAGTAAGAAAGGTAGATATGACGGTAACCGCTTTATTTGGAAAGATGTTAAATGGATTAGATATCAAAAAGAATTTGGACTGTTTTCATATAAAAATAGTTACAAAGAGGATGAACCATTTAAAACAATGAATTTTCTTAGAAGAGGTTTCTCATCTCCTCCATTAAATCTACCAAAATATAAATATATCTCCAAATCCAATTTCTTCAGAAAATATTCTAATGGATTTATTACCACACATAGATGACGTATTTCGCGATTTCTATAAAAACTTACCTGCACAGAACGATGAAGAACGATGTTGCAGACTACTCTACTGTTCAGAAGAGGAAGAAGATACACTAGATGAATATTAGTGCAGATAGGATTATGTACGCTAAAGTTTTGTGCATTTGGATATAATTATTTTTTTTCTCGTGTTATCATGATTTTCAAAATTACAGTTTAATATTTTCTTTTAGTTTGTAAAATTAAATAAAGTTTTTAATTCATCTTTAATTAGATTTAAGTTGTTTTATTTAAAATTTGCTTATAAATTCATAAAAATCTTTAAACGTTTATATCTCAAAATGGCAGTTTTGGACTTATCTCCCTTTGCACGCGCAAGGGCGAATTATACTATACTACCTCCGTAACTTTGGAACCGTTCATTTTAGAAGGGTTATGCATAGGGCCTTTTTTATTTCAAATTTAATGTAGAACAATTTTTTGTAGAGGGTTGTTTAAGCTAAACCGCTTAGTTTTAGAAATATTGACGAAAAACTTAAAAAACTAGGAATTTGCAGATTTCTCCCCCCTCTCCCCCCCCCCCCAAACCCGACGCTCAAAATGGTGTGACTGTTTTCTGAACATTATGTGGACCATATAGAACAATTTGATGTTGGAGGATAACTTTCACTTTGGATGTCTGGGTTTGGGTCTAACTATACCATACTACTATTAGATACTGCAATTACTAAGTTTGACGAACGCTTCGAAATTTTAAAGCAAAATAATGACACTTTTTCGTTTCTTCAAAAATTAACACACTGGAAGGATTTAGAGCTAGCTACAAAAGGAGAATATTGTTCTAATTTGGAAAATAAATTGTGTCATGTTGGCTCTTCAGACGTAGATAGGGTTGAGCTCTTTAATGAAATATAATTATTACCAATGTTTATTGATGATTCTACCATGGGCGCACATATAAAAATTTGTATGGGGGGGCAGACGTGAAGATGTTGCACATTACATTTTGTATACTTTGGATGACAATATATAGTTTAAAGCACCCGAAAAGCCATGGGGGCCGCGGCCCCCTCTGGTTGATTCTACTACACCTTTGGGTATTTTAAATTATTTGTATACAAATAAATTACTTTCAGTGTTCCCAAATTTGTTCACTGCTCTTAGAATTTACCTCACATTGCCAGTGACAGTAGCGCACAGTGAAAGATCATTTTCTAAATTAAAACTAATTAAAAATTATCTAAGGTCAACATTGTCCCAAAGTCGATTGACAAATTTATCACTAGTAACTATTGAACATGAAATAAAAATTGAAGTAAGTGATATTATTCAAGATTTTGCTAATGCAAAAGCACGAAAAGTATCTTTTTTATAATTATAATATGTTGTAGTATGTGCGTCCTGTAATAATTCGTTAATAAATTATTATTTTTTTTTTAAATAATCACGTTGTTCTTTTTTATTCATCTAACCAATTCCTTCATAAAAGTACTATTTACTCGTAGGTATACTCAAACCTGTCAAATTTCCTCAACCAGTTTTAAACCTTACCTCATAGATAAATAAAGTTCATTTTTAATTAAATATTTTTAACAGATTTGGGTAAGTTGTTCTGACGCCGTGAATCCCTATTGGCTCCCGACATCATTTAATATTGCACTATTGGCATCTGGTTTTTTGTTTACATTATAAGCGTACCTAATACCCTCTAATAACCTATGTATCTTCTAGTACTAGATAGGCACCTATTCGACTATTCCATTTTGACAGCGCGTCTACCAAAGGGCGCCAGAGCATCGACTGCACACGGGCGCTACATGGGCTAGAGCCGCCTTTGTGTTCAGGGACCTCAATAATCCCCGTGTAAAGACTTTCGACTTACTTTGAATGAAAATAACATAAAACTCTAGTAGACGAGGTTCACTTTGGGCATCAGGTAGCTGGAGGATAATCGTAGTTATCACATTTGTGTTCAGCTACCTCGAAAACCCCCGGAGTAATGACTAATCACCCTGTTGGGTATAGGTTGCTCGAAAACCACCGAGTGACAAAATTGAACACATTTTTATCGATATTTTGCAAGGTGGACTTTGTCTTCACTTTGGAGATGCTTTTTCCTTTTGAACCAAATTAAATTTGTGCAGAAAATTATGCGAAAAATTGGTAGGTTTGTTGCTTTTTAGTGATTCATTTCCTCGTCTAAAAATAGTGGTTCAAAAATTGAATTTACCGTATGTAAAGCTATTTAAAAAAAACAAAAAAACACAATATCATTATATTATTCATTACTCGTCTATGCTTTTATGTGAATATAAAATTTTAATATAAAAATGGTTAACGGTTCAATAAAAACATATGTTTGAAAATGCGTTTTTCATAATAAAGCTTAACAACTTTCATAAACTGAAAGCCCGACTAGTCAACGAATGCATGTACCTGAGAGTTTTACGATAAATTAAAAGCTGCCTCTAGGGAATGTAAATTCCACGTATTTATTATACATGAAATTGAACTGCGCTAGGAGCTTTAGACATAACATTTTATAGCAATATTATGAAAAAAGTTTGAGCTTTGTTCCGCTTTAAAACTCCCAGTAAAATCGAGTCAGGAACTAAACAATTGAGTGTAGATAGTGATATTTGAAAAACTTTTAATCACCTACTGAACATGTATCTCTTTAAATATGTATTTTATTATGTTACCAGACGTTACAAAAATTGCAGATAACAAAGAAATATTCCTGCAAAATATAACCTGTATACTAGACGGAGAACTAGAACCGAAAAATCATCGTCATAAGTAATATGGAGTTTTTCCTGTGAAATGTGTCCATTGTATATTGACAATTATGACCCCTTTCAGGCTGACACCTCAGTGGATACAGGAAGTAGCAATAAGGAAGGATGAAAGGGGAAAGTTAGTGCAATCATTAAAGGTTTTCACCTCCTATTTTGTTAAACCTCCATCGATTTGCATGAAAATTGGTGACTAGTTAGAGCATACCTCAAGAAACAAAACTGATTTGGTGCACTTGCACTTTTACCCTGATGGTGAATACCACCTCTTCCCGCGGGTGAAAACTATTTTATTAAAAATAACCCCACAAATCGATAGAGGGACAAATTTTAAGTAAAATTTATTACAGTCGAACCCGCTTATTAGAATAGCCTTAGTGCCAAGCAAAAATATTCTTATAAGCGGGATATTCTAATAACCGATCATTGGTGGCTAGGTGAAATAAATGTACCTACCAAATATACGTTATAATAGTACATACTATGTCAATATATATATGCATATGGTTTTAGGTCTATTTATATCAATAAAAATTTATAATCTATTTACAAAAATCATTACGAAACGATTAGACAATATATAAGGATCCCGCGTATGAAAAAAGTTGATTAATAGCAAGCTCAAAATTTGTTAATAGCTTAAGGGTGTCTAGTCGGACAAACTTTGATATATGGGAACACTGGAACAGGGGAAGTTTTAATTGTGGAACAGGTTAAAAATTTGGAACGGTCAGACCACGAAAACGGAACATGTATTTTTCCGACAAAACAAACTTAAACTCTCCGAACAGAGATTAAACTGTCATGCAAAAATCAGACTGCTATTTATCACCAAATGGGCGGTTTAATGAGTGGAACATGTAGAACATGTCAAATGACAGGAATTATGACAGGTGATAAATAGCAGTCTGAGTTTTGCATGAGTTTAATCTCTGTTCGGAGAGTTTAAGTCTGTTCTGTCGGACAAAATAAATGTGCTGTTTTCGTGGTCTGATCGTTCCAAATTTTTAACCTGTTCCACAATTAAAACTGCCCCTGTTCCAGTGTTCCCATATATCAAAGTTTATCCGACTAGACACCCTTAAGCTATTAACAAATTTTCAGCTTGCTATTAATCAACTTTTTTTTACGCGGGATCCAGACCTAATAAATTGGAATTGGGTTTTAGAGAAGACCTCCAAACAAACAATCAACTATTGGTAATAAATAATCTTATAGAAAAATGCTGTTTTTAAAAACATCCAAGTGTGTGGCAGTGTACCTATAGAAATTTGTAGACAAATGAAATTATTTTATGACCTTGTCGGCATACGATTGAATTTTCTGTGGGAGAGAAGCGTTTACTCATCATAGCACAGTAATAAAGTGTTTATTCGGTAGGTACCTGAGAAACCGTAATAATATACAAAACGACAAACCATTAGATCAGGCAAATTTAAAATTTCTAGGAAATTGTACAATTGTACGTAAAAAGTTATTTGTTGACTTGAAAAATTTATTCTAAAAAGCGGTATTAGGTTACTAAACCATATTACAATAAACGGATAAATTTATTAAAGGGTAAATGGAAACGTTTTGGGACCTCGAATTTATATTACATAAACCGGGATATTCCTATAACCGGTACTCTAATAAGCGGGTTCGACTGTATATCATGTTATTAAAATAAAGCAATACCTTTTGAGTTACTAAAGATCAAAGATTTGTGTATTTAAGAGCATATGCGGGAAGTTACGGATGATAAAAAGAACATGTTAATTAATTGTATGTTAGTAAAATATTATTTTTATATTATTTCGATATTTAATTAAATTGTTTTTTCATTATAAACTGAATATGTCCAAGAACTGGGGGTGTCCAATAACGGGTACATTTGACATATTCGAATACACTTTTGCTAAATTTATAATATCGAAATACTATAAAAATAATATTTTAGTAACATACAATTAATTATTATGTTCTTTTTATCATCTGGAACTACCCGCATGTGCTCTTAAACAGACAAATATTTGATCTTTAATAACTCAAAAAGTATTGATTTATTTTAATAACATGATATAACAAATTTTACTTATAATTTGTCCCTCTATCGATTTGTGGGGTTATTTTTAATAAAATCATTTTGACCCCCAGAAGGGGTGCTATCTACCCCCAGGATAAAAGTGCAAGTTAACACCAAATCATTTTTATTTCCTGAGGTATGTTCTAACTAGTCACCAATTTTCATGCCAATCGATGGAGGTTTAACAAAATAGGAGATGAAAACCTTTAAAGACTACACTAACTTTCCCCTTTCATTCCTTATTGCTACTTCCTGTATCCACTGAGGTGTCAGCCTGAAAGGGGTCATAATTATCAATATACAATAGACACATTTCACATGCCAAACTCCATATTACTTATGACGATTATTTTTCGGTTCTAGCTCTTAGACTATACCTACTGAGTAACCTACAATGGTAGGGAAGCAAAGTATGCTAAATATGCAGTCACTCGAGCGCTTTGGATACCTACCCTAATAACACAAAACATTCCAGGAATGTTCCTAGAAGGTACACACAGGACATTGAAAACATTCCTGGAATGTCCCCAAAAGCACACGAACATCCCTGGAAAGTCCCAGGAAAGTGCTGTGTCAGCATTTTAAACATTCCTTGAATGTCTTGTTGGAACATTCCATGAATGTCTACGAATGTTCTTTGAACATTCACAGTATATTGTTTAGACTGGATGTCTTGTTGAAACATTCCATGAATGTTCTTAGGACATTCAAAGTATATTTTTTAGACATTCTCTGAAATATATCGTCAGTGATGTGACAATACCTCCTATATGTTTTTTCATGAGTTTTGCAGGAGACGAAAAACATTTTTTACGGTCACCTCCTGTTTTCATACGTAAGTTTTGACTTGTTTTGTAGTAAATAGATAGTTGAATTTACTACAAAACAAATCAAAAAATATATGAAAACACGAGGTGGCCCAAACAAGTTTTTCATCTCCTACAAAATTCATGAAAAAGCAGATAGGAGGTATTGTCACATCACCGACGATATACCAGAAGTACAAAATGAAAGAATACCCATGAACAAACATATAAAACACGCTGTATTTTCCTGTCACCGTGTCACACAAAAAACTGGTCAGCACAAGTACATGTAATAATTATTGTTATTTGCACTGGACAATTTTCTTTGTGACACAGTGACAGGAAAATACAGCGTTTTTTATATGTTCATTCATGGGTATTCTTTCATTTTTCCGACTGTATATGTAGCCATACCAAATAATACATCCTTGATAAATATAAACATTTTTATTGCACAAAATCTTGTCATATATTTTTTTCCATAATCATCACTACGATGATGATTCATTGTATTGAATTGTTCATTAGAATTACAATCTGGTCATAACTCTGAGCAATGAGCAATTTTAATTTAACCTAAATTACTACTGTTCCTTAAAATGAAGAGCTTACCCATAGCGTCTCTTATCTAATCTAACAGGCACACAAGCACTATGCTCTGCTTTTCTAACCGCACTATTCTAACATACACATGCACACAAGCATTATGCTCTGCTTTTCACTATCACTCAAACTAGTTCAAAAGGCTTTGTCCTCTTCAATCTTCTAGTTTGCCCAGTAGTATCCAGGAGATGGATTTCCTCAATATTCTTGTAGGTACTTACGAAGTTGTTGCTTGTGACTTCCAACTTTACTCCAACTTTAAAAACAAATCCAGCTGTAAAATATTTATGTGCCTGAAGGTTTTTGTATGCTTTCATCTATAATAGTAATTTGGTGGAATGCACTTTATGGTAAAATCCAATTCTGACTGAATTGTACATGGATCTAAATCCCCAATTATTTTCAGCTTCAATAAATATCTAAAACAATAAAAGAAATAATGTTATTGCTTGCAAAATTCATCAATATTGATAAATATCAGAGAAAAATGAACATCGTGTGTGTGTGTGAAAAAATGGCTTGGATGCGGGTCCGTTAGCCACAGATTTTTATTTTATTTTTACCTCAATTTATTAGTTTTGTTATATTCCCACCTATCTGACTCAAATGACTATATTTGTTTCTTTCAAGTAGTTTATGAGTAATTTAAATATTTCCATTTTATGACAACTTAGTAGATATTCTATACTAATTGGAAAATGAACTTGTGTTTGTCGTAAATTGTAATACAATTGATTTATATATCTCTCGTTAATTTTGCATTCAAAGAAAATATGGTTCAAATCTCTAATCAAAACATTATCACAAAAACAGAATGATGAATTTACTATTCCTAATGTGTACAGATATGTCTCATATTTTCCGTGTTAAGTTTTAATCTGACGATAGTAGAAATATCTTGCTTTGGCAAGTTATACTTAAATATGTATTCAGGTGGCGGAGGAAGTTCTTGATGTAAAGAAAAATATAAATTTTTTGATATGCTTGAAATATTTTTCCATTGTTTTTTCCATATTTTATTTATTCTATCTTTGACGTCATTTATTGCATCTAAAAATGAACATTGATAAAAATTGTTTGCCCTACCTTTCTCCAAACATCTGGTGTCTCCAATAATAATTTCCTTAAATAATCACTTTGCAGTGTGGTAAAGTTTATAAAGTTCACAAAATACAGCAAACGAAATCCAAATGAATCCAAAATATGACGATAAACAGTGAAATGATGAAATGAAATGATATTACAAACATAACCTCTGTAACCTGTATGCCATGCCAACCCAGAAGTCACGTGGTTTGGATTGCCTAAATACATATACACGCGCAGCAAATTTGAAAATGAGTGCAAATTGAATAGTAAATGGCCTCTCTTAAAATATAGGACATTGGTAGTATGTTCATAGAATGTCTTGTGGTAACATTCCACGAATAACTTAATCAGATATTCACCGAATGTTCCTTGAATGTCCAGTGCATTCAAACATTAATAGAACTTTGATAGTACATTCCTGGATTGTTTTGTGTTGTTAGGATATTAGGTTGTGAAGAGTAGGTCCTAAAACCAAAAAAAGTTAAGTTTAAGTAAAGTTTTCCATTTTAATAGGAACTTTCCATTTTTAATTTAATTTTCCATTTCTAACAATCGTTTTTTTAGATTACAGCGCCATTTATCCATAATTCAAAAAAATATCTCGAATAAAATTTACTTATTTTTACGTAAGAAATCCAAATCTGCAATAAAAAATGGGGGCTCCCATTTAAGATTTTAAAGTAACCCCCACCCCACCTCCGTGGAGGGTAGTATTTGGTGCCATTCGATAGATTTTTCAAAAATATTGAATAAGTGTATTTTTCAGTTTTTCGATCTGATGATCATTTCGCGACATATCGCAGGATTCGTATTTAAAACATTAAATTTGCCCCCCACCCCTCTCCGTGGGAAGTCGTGTCTAGTATCATTCGATAGATCTGGCATTTATTTCACGAAATATTCGCTTTTTTCTTGTGAAACTTTGGGACTCACCCATTTCCTTGCGCCCCCCTCAAATCGTCAGATTTTTTAAATATACACTGTTTTGCATGTACTTAACTTACTTTATCTGACGATTTCGAGTTTTTCTAAGAATAGATTTTTTCTTCGCCCCCCCCCTTAATGAACTCCCCTGCATTAAGAGCCAATATATGCTAGAGGTACGTTTTCAGGATACAAGGTTTCTCCCCATGTAATTATCTGAGGCGTTCGAGTAACTGCAAAAATCCCCGCTTGGGCTCCCCTATCATTAAAAAAAATATAAAAAATAAAAATAAATATAAAAAAGCTCCTTTTGCATGCGTAGAAAAGTGCCCCATAGTCGATTTTAATTTTGACGTATTTTTAATCTACAAGTGATACTACAAGTATAAAGGCAAAAAATAGTTTTCTAGTTTAAATTTTAATTAGATTTTCTATTGAACACCGTGAAATATATAAGGCGTGTAGAGGCCAAGGGATACAAGTGCATTTTTAGCACTTTTGAGAAAATCAAGTAACACCTTTCCTAGATTCTACCGCTTGTTTTTTCAAAATAGTTAGTGATTGGCTGGTCTTTTTAACTTTAAAAACTTTTATGTAATAGCATTGTATAACTAGACCATAGTGTGATATCATAGTGTGATAATATATTTTGAGTGCAACAGTTAACAGTAATTAACTGTATATAAAAAAGTAACTTTTAATAGCAACATACAGTTAATTACTTTGGTCTACCACACATTTCACTCTTTGTTTCTTATTTATTTTTACGTTACCTTCTCCTGTTTCAGATTTCCTTTTTTGACTATACTTTAACAATAGGGTATTGCACACCTAAATTTATCAGCTTACATTCATTCACAGTTCTTTCATATCATATACCTATTTAAGATTATAATTTCATGTATCTCATTCCTTTTTCATTTTGCCACCTTCATATCAGGCAACCCCCATTACTCAGCTATCTTAATTTAATTGCATATTCCTTCTTTCTTACATCAGTCTTAATTCTTTTGGTCATCTCTGTCACGTAAGTTTGTTAACTGTTGCACTCAAAATATATCACACTTGTTTTAGTCTGTCCATTACACTACCAATCACAAAAAACTCATAGCTCGCTATCTCAGATATTTAGTAAATTTGGATTCTCCATTACATATTGACATTAACACACACTTAGACCTATATTGGTTAGCTTTCTTTCCATTATTTACTCATACAATAACCACTTCGTTTGGAAGCCTAGCATGTTATATTTCCTAGAATTTTTTTATTTCATCGAAAATCACATAAATTTTAATTAGATTTTGCTGCCACATATTTCATTTCCCCTTTTTCGTTATTAATTCCATTACATAATTTTATTCATTTCATTATTTAAAATTATTTCTTTAACATTATCATTCCCTTCCGGATCTTTATTTTATTTTAGTTAATTTAACTGCTTCACAAATACTACCCAATCTTAACAGACAGAATTTATTATTACAACAGTATGCAGCTAAATCTAAACACTTCCCATCTTGTTAGGCAACCAATAGCACATTTTCTTAAAACATATAAAAATAAAACTCCACGTCAGGTTATTAATTGTTTACTATGTACAGTCTGTCTAATTTACTTACCGTTGCACGTCATTATCTACAGAGATCTAAGTTGACATTGTTGCCCAATTACAAAAAATTCTTGAATTCATTTTAAAGCAAATACGTCACACAATTTTTGCGGAAGTGGATTATACAGCAAAACAAATTAATATTCAATGTAAATAAATAAAAACTTTAGAAATAGAAAACAAGAATTAAGTTTTAATCTTACATTAAATTACATCATAAAAACAGTAAATATAATGAAACAAATACTTATAGTAAAGAATATAAACAAATATGAAGTGTCATCGCCGCAACTGTCAAATAAATGTTACCAATTTATGCCAAAATATTACCTTCTTTCGATTATAGTTACAGTGTATTCCGAACAAATGTGCTTCATATAAACGCTTTATAATCCATTTATACAAATTAAATGAAACATAATATTAGGTTTGTTCCAACTCGATACAAAACCGTTCTTGAATCGTTACGCGCATGCGCAATAACGAATAATTATGCGCAGTAACACATTTTTCGTTACTGCGCGGTTCACGAACCGTTCAAGAACGGTTTTGTATCGAGTTGGAACAAACCTTATATTGTGTATTTCTTTAAGTTAACATTAATAGAAATCTTTAAATATTATGTCTACGCGTATATAATAAAATATGTCTAGTGGCTGTAATGCCAGTGTACTCGGCAAAGTGATTCTAAAAAAGAACACACGTACCGCCTAAATATTTCTTGTTGGTATCATGTGACGTCACGAGCTATGACGAGGATGACGTGCAACGGTAGGTAAATTAGATGGAGTATAGTATATATCTCTGTTTATTATACTAAATTAAAATGTCACCTTATCATTTTACAACCAATGACGTCACACTTTTAACCATGGATTATACCAACCTTAAATCCTACAATCCAAAAGTTTTTTCTGGAATAGAGAGTTGCTAATTTAGACTTTAAAATAGATTCTAATTTTTATACAAATTTAATTACATTTTCAAGAATTATTAACAATCATTACATTTTAATCAAAATCCGAACTTAAAACTACACTGTTTGAAGTTCTTAACCAAAAATTTACTTTGTCTTACTTTGTCATGTCATATCGAGGGTTTAGTGTCAAACAACGTTATCTACATTTTTTGTGAAATTGAGATATATCTATAATCGAGTTCACCGTTTTCGACTTAATTTAGTAACAAAAACCTGTATCTCTATCTGCAGCAGATTACAAAATACATTAAACGTTAACTACCAATAGGGCTTTTCATCGATTGTCATTTGTTTCGAGCTTCTGTCATGTGTCACATAATATTAATATATCTACATCATACGTCTTTGGTTTGTATCATGGATATATACCAATAAAGTACGACGTAGATATATTAATATTATGTGACACATGACAGAAGCTCGAAACAAATGACTGTGAATGAAAAGGCCATAGAGGTATATATTAACATACAGGGAGCCTACCTTCCGCGCTTCCTGAAGACAAGATCTCATGGACTGGTTTGCTACATCTCTTTCTAACACATTGTATCGAAAATCTATGATGACATTCAGTGTGAATATAGGCACGGAAGAGGAGGACAACTGTAGCAGCTTTCCCATGCGTAAGAGTGAAACAGCACTAATCCAAATAAAAAAGATGGTGTCGTCACTTCGCTCTGAATGACACTCTCTCTATGCTAATATATAACTCTATGGAAAAGGCCTATTGTGAAAAAATTGTTTATGTCAAAAACATCTAAGAGGTGATAACGTTATTTCACAGTGAATTTCGTGGTACATCAAAAACAGTTATCGACTGTTAACAGGGCCGGATTAAGGCACGGGCCAACTGGGCCGCGGCCCAGGGCGGCAAAATTTTGGGGCGGCGGATTTGAGAAAAAAAAAGTGTAATTATTTTTGATTGATTATAAAGCTTTATTATCGATTATCAAGACCAGTGAACCTGAGCATTAAATATTAAAAAACTATTTTATTGTTTATTATTTATTTATAACGCGACACTCTGCGCGGTGTAATGTGTCGCAGTACACTACGCTACGCCACTCTATCCAAGTGAGTCGAAGGGGCGAGGCGGCAGTCTGTATCGTACGCTACGCACGGGAAATTTAGTTGTGGGATCGTAGTAGTTGCTAGCATTGGCTGATGGCAGGCGTCTTGTCGCCTTGCCGCTTCCCTCCCCCCACCAACTCCATCACCGCCACGCGCCATTGTCATTCGGTTGTCTGGTCTCAACTCCACGTACTGCAGTCTGTCTAACTGTTTAGGTTTAACGTTTTTGTAATTTGTTTTGAGCGGAGTAACATTTTGAAATTGTAACTTGTGAGGTAAGAAATATTTATTTGTTTATAGTAATGGTAATGTAAGTTAATATAGACCGCGCTCTAGCGGTCGCAATTTTTGACCGATTTTCTTCAAATTCGGCACACGCACACACTTTCCTTTTTGCAATATCTCGGCTAAGTTATTTAGCCAAAAGAATCCCATAACATTTACCCCCTTTTTGGGGGGGTTTTACCCCAAAATTTTGGTTTTTGGGGCCCGTATGGGAAAAATTCTTCTTTATGTTTTAAATTCGTGTAGAGCATATTTTTCTGAAAATGTTAAGGCAAATTTCGATTTTCTAGCTAATTCCGTTCTCTATAAGGAAAAATGTAATTCGGCATGTTGCCATACGTATAGGTTTCACAATGAGTTGAATAAGTAATGGAAGGAAATTCGCTTCCCTCATTTTTTCGCTTCATTTTTCCTGTCGTATCGTACTACAGTTTTGAATTATACAGATATTCTTTTTTTTACAGTCAGACCTTTACTTCCGATGTCATTGATGCTATAACAAGCAGCTGTACAAATGGATGGACGCAAACGGCTCAGTGGGTGGCAATACAAAAAAGTAGCCGAAGAGAAGAAAAAAAAATTGACAGAAGTTGTAAATAAAACTGCGAAGCTTGATACATTTTTTACAAGAAGTAACCTACCAGTGCCACCAGAACCAGTGCTTTTAGAAAGTGTCAAAGAATTTTGTGAAGTAGAACTAGAAGTATGTTCCATATTAACGCCTTCAGCTTCAACAGCTTCAGCATCAGTGCCTTCAGCTTTAACATCAACCCCTCCAGCTTCAGCATCAGCCCCTTCAGCTTCAACATCAACCCCTTTAGCTTCAGCATCAGCCCCTCCGGTTTCAACAGCAACCCCTTCAGCTTCAGCATCAACCCCTTCAGCTTCACCCTCAACCCCTTCAGCATCAGCACCTTCAGCTTCGTCATGTGTTGATACTGACAAGATCAAACCAGCTATATCCGAATTAACTTTTGTTGTTGACGAGATTGAAGATCAATTAACAGTCTCTGAACCTGACTCTTCTGTCCATTTGAAACCAAATTATGATCCTGCTTTATGGATAGTGAATGAAGAGACGCGGGAATATTTTGTTAAAAATGGATGGAATCAAAATAAAGATTGCGATTTTAAAAAATCTGAAAGGCAATATCCAGACAGGAAAAGAGTGTTGGCTAAATGGCTATTCGACAGAAAACTTGCAAATGGCGAAATTGTAAATAGAGATTTCTTGATTTACTCACCAAGTTTAGGCTCTTTGTTCTGTGGTCCATGCAAATTGTTTAGTTCGACCTCTACTCAGTTTACTGAAAATGGGTTCAGTGATTGGAAACATGCATCAGCGAGAATAAAAGAGCATGAAAACTCGCACGTTCACTACAATAGTGTAATAGTATACAAACAAAGAGCAGAAGCAGCCGGGAGGATCGATAAGCTTCTACAAAACCAAGTGGAAGAAGAAATAAGGTATTGGAAGGCAGTTCTCCAGAGAGTGGTGGCCGTAATAAAAAAACTTGCCTCGCGTGGTCTTGCCTTTAGGGGGACTGACGAAAAATTTGGTTCTTTTTCAAATGGCAACTATATGATGTGCTTGGAGCTGATTGCCGAATTTGATCCATTTTTGAAAGCACACATTGAAAAATATGGGAAAGCGGGTAAAGGCAAACAGTCATACCTATCATCAACCATTTGTGAAGAACTCATCGAAATAATGGCAAAAACCGTTATTGATACAATTTTGAATGATGCTAAGAAAAGCAAGTACTATTCTATAATAGTAGATTCCACCCCTGATGTAACACACATTGATCAATTGTCTTTCATATTAAGGTATGTGAATGAATTGGGAATCCCTGAAGAACATTTTGTTGAATTTATGAAAAATCAAGGTCATACAGGTGAAGAACTAGTGAACTCAGTGCTTTCTTTCCTACAGTCGAAAGGATTGGACATACAAAACTGTAGGGGACAGTCCTATGACAACGCGTCAAATATGTCAGGAATGTACTCGGGGTTGCAGGCAAGACTTAAAGAAAAGAATCCCTTGATATTTTATGTGCCTTGTTCAGCGCATTCACTAAATTTAGTGGGATCAAGCGCAGCAGAATGCTGTTCTCTTGCAAAACATTTCTTTGATCTCTTGCAAGGATTGTACAATTTTTTCTCGTCTTCTACGCACAGGTGGAATCTTCTTCTGTCAAATTTCACGGCCACAGGAAAGGACAAGAACACGTCGTTGAAGTCTCTCAGTGTTACAAGATGGTCTGCAAGGGAAGAAGCTTGCAAAAGCCTTAATAAAGACTACAAACCCATGGTCAAGACGCTGATAGACATGACTTCAAGCAATCATGAAAACAAACAGACACAATCCAAAGCCAAAGGGTTGTTGCGAAAACTAATGTCTCTAGAAACATGTTTCATGGCAGCCCTTTGGGGAGATGTACTTCA
This sequence comes from Diabrotica virgifera virgifera, assembly GCF_917563875.1. Taxonomy (NCBI): domain Eukaryota; kingdom Metazoa; phylum Arthropoda; class Insecta; order Coleoptera; family Chrysomelidae; genus Diabrotica; species Diabrotica virgifera. The sequence goes on along the minus strand of NC_065446.1, from coordinate 233,574,076 downwards.
AAAATTTAATTCAGTCAGTGAAAAGATCCAGGCTGAAAATATGACCGTGGACAGCGTTGTAATCCTGTACAACTCACTCACAGAGTATGTGATGAACATGAAAGACATGTTTACCCACTATAAGAAAGAGGGCGAAAAAAAACTGCAAATTGCGCAAGGTGAAATGAGACAGAACGATGAGCCAGAACTTCCACAAGAGACGCAGCCGCAGGTGCAGCAAGATTTTGATCGCCCAAAAAGAAAGGCGAAAAGAAAGAGGTTCTTTGATGAATCTTCAGAAGAAGATGAAGAAAGAACTTATGATGAGGATGATGACATTAGGGGAAATTGTCTTCAACAAAGTTATGACATCATCGTGGAAACACTTCAGTTTCAGTTAGACAAAAGGATCTCTGTGTACACAGACTTCGTTGCAAAGTTTTCATTTCTAACAAAATTAAAGACTCTAACTACCGAAGAAATTACTGCTAACGCGACGTCTTTGCAGAAAATCTATATTGAAGACATTGAAGAGTCAGAGTTTATATGCGAGTGCATCCATCTGAAAGGACTTCTGATCCGAGGAAACTACAAAGAAGCCGAAAAAGACTTTTCACTATCAAACTTGTACAGATTTTTGATAGAAAAAAATCTACAGGACTTGTTTCCCAACGTGGCTATTGGTTTGAAAATGTTTTTGACAACTCCTGCTACAAACTGTTCTGCTGAGAGATCGTTTTCGACCTTGAAAAGAGTAAAAAACTATCTGCGTTCAACAGTGACTCAAGAACGACTCGTCAGCCTGGCTGTTTTAGCCATAGAACATGAACTGACAACAAAACTCGATTTCAGTGCAGTTGTTGATGATTTTTCCAATGCACGTGCAAGAAAGAAGAAGTTTTAAGTTATATTTACTTTAACAAAGCTAATTTAGTGAGTAAGTTATTTGTTTGGATATGTGATTTGTATGCTCTGAACAGTTATATTTCGATGTTGTATATATTTGTTATTATCCTATATTCAATACAGAAATTATCATTTATTTTGCAGTCTTACTCTGTACACCTTTTACTAATTTTAGCCCCTTCCTAACTGTCCTGTTTTTGCCCATAAATCGACAGCAATGACCGATTATGGCTCAAAGCCTGCGGGCACATTCACAGGTGAGCCGTCGCCGAGTAACGAAGCCGAATTTTCACTTCACTCCAAATCAATCATTCTCAGCCAAAATAGTCATAAAACTATAAAAGAATTGTTGAGTTTGGGAATTACGAGCTGCATGATGTTTCACAAAATAATATCAACAACGATTTTATTTACTATTATTGTAATCTTAAGTAATGGAATATCACGGTTGTAGAAAATGGTTTCGTAATTAACGGAGTTTTGTCAAATAGTTTATTTTAATTAATAAAACGCAATTTTAGGACATAGTTTCTTGTTTTCATCATGAGAGGTACTAAAACCATTACAATATCAAGAGACAGTTGAGCGCTGGAAAATGTCCCAAAATGCGTTATTTTGCCTCTAAATTTCAATTTTTTTCGGGGGGGGGGCCCCGGACCCCCCCCCCCGGTGTTGCACCCCCGCTAGGGCGGCAGGCAGACCTCTGGCCCATGGGCGGCAAAAGTGTTAATCCGGCCCTGACTGTTAACCGTTTATTCGTTTATTGACACTAATATTTTAAGCTGTAGTGTAGACAGCGTTATTATTATAATTCGTATTTGTTTGAAAAACGCCATTTTGATACTGGATAGCTAAATACATTTGTTTATTTTCGATATGGTTCGATTCTACCATCTGATTACTCATTACATGATTACAATAATCTGATTACTCGTTAAATTTTTTAGTTTTGCCGAAGTTAAAAGAAAACATATATGATATTTTCTTATTGCCGGTTACGTATATATTTGTCGTAATTATTTAATATTTTGATTTTGTCAGTGTTTAACAGAAAAATGTCCAGTCGTAGCACAAAACTTTGTATGACACGAAGCAATAGCGGGTCGTGGATCTTCTGAGGTAGCCTCTTGCCTTACAAATACAATGAAAAGTGAAGTTCGGGCCAAAATGTTTCTGTTTGCTGTTGAAACACTAAATATTTCAAAAATCGACCAGTTATTTTTTGACCCCGAATATTCCCAAATGGAACGTGATATGGTCCATGCCCACATCGAAAACGCGAGTAAAGGCTTGGAAATTTATGATCCATCGGGATGGTATATGTACAGTGATTAAAATGGCTTTAAAGAAATCAAAATATGTACGAAGTAGTTGAAATAGATCAGGAAGACATTTTGAATTATAAAAAACTTCAAATTCAAATGATTAAAAATAAAAAAACTGACATTGAAGGAAATGTTGTCAAATGGTTGAACATAGTTTGGCTACAATATACATACTATAAAAGAAGACACTGCACACAGTTATTTCAAATATAATTTTAAATCAGACAACTTTAGGAAATTAAAAATACAGAGAAGGCAACTTCGAACATTTTCAATTAACAAACTTGTGCCAAGAAGAAAATACGACAAACCGTTAACGATTAATAATAAAAAGTTAAAAGGTTTAGTAGAACTCTGTGAGCAAAAATTAAAGACCAATATCACTTCTTTTACTAGAATCTTCAAGGAAGGGGTAATGATCATAATGAAAATGTTTCAGAAGATGAAGACGTTTAAAGATGGTACCTATAAGTATTTAGACATTTCATAAGTTTAATATTTGTATGTTATTATAAAAATAAAGTTTTTTATTTAAATACACTTATAACATTTTTTATAATACAGGGTTAGTGTGCTGCATTGGATATCCTGAAAATTTTGAAAATATCAGCGAATTTAAGTTAAAGGATATCCTGAAAAAAAAAGGGAAATATCAGTGAAATTTTCTCAACATTTTAGGGAAATTATATTTTTACATTTTTACCCAGCAGTGCTAACCCTGTAGTAAAACTATTATTATCAGGTGCGACGTTAACGGTTACAAAAAATATATATCGGTAATATCAAAAAGCGTTATCAGGTCATTATTAAAAAAAAATCTATTTTTTTCTCTGTAGAATAACAATAACCTGTAATATTTTTTACCATATGTCAAAGAAGCCATAATAATATTATATAAATTTACAAATTTCTATTGTAATGTATTTTGCCTCCGTAATCACAAATTTGTTGGCCGATATTACGTTTCAAAACAGTTTTTCGCATTTTCTGCTACTTTATGTTTTTGTAGTTAACGTTTTTTGATACTAAACCTCGATATTGCCCGTTTGTGCCCATTGAACTGGCAAATACCTAGTTTTTCGAGCAGGGAAGCATGTTGTCCTTTAAGCATGTACTATTTTAATCCTTCAACATCGACTGGTATTCACCTTATGTTATTTAAATATATCATGTAAACCATATATTATAATGTTACCACTCTAATTGGTGTGCAAGTTTCAACTACATACTCAGCAGAATGAAGTATTCTCCACATGTTTTTTTTCTAATTAACAGTCACAATTTTAACTTTTTGCCTTCAACTAACGTGGAAATACTTCATTCTAGGCACTGAAGATGCTCTGAATTAGAACGAAAACCTTTTGCACGACTTTTTAGGAAGTTTTTTAATAAACCATTTTATACCAGTATACAACTTGAAGTTTTTTGGTTTGAGGACCTACTCTTCACAACCCAATAGGTCCCCATAACGCTCGAGTGACTGCACATTTAGGATACTTTGCTCCCCTCTATTACAGTGTTCATCAGTATACCATTTTCAGTCGTAGTAACGTTAAAAATAGAGATCTAACTACAAAAAAATCCTCTCTAATACTGGAAAAATCGAGCTGCCTTAAATAAATAAAAGGTTGAAAAAATTAACGTAAAATATCAATATTTTCATAAAATGTATCTGAAACGAACAGAAAATACACAGCAGGGCGTATGAAATAAAAGATGTGTAAACATTAATTTATCCTGAAAACGACCGTTACTCAACTGCCTTGTTTCAGGAATTTTCAGCTGCTAAAGTGTCGGCTATTTATTTAATGAGTTTTAAAAAGCGCTTGTTAAATTTATGGCCAACAAAATTTTGCAGCCGTTATTTTGTTTCACGCCGAATGTGTTCAACAACGAGGGGTTATACGATAGCTTAAGATCAAACATTTTATCTGAATTTATGAATTCAACTGGAATCAACGTGGATTAAATTTGGTCAGTTAGTAACAGCATTGTAACAGTAATGATTTTGCAGTAAGTATCTCGAAGTATTTTAACATGTACATAATATTATATGAATGCACGTTTTTTGGTGTTTAAATTATACCTAGTTGAATTAATATTAGCCCAGTAAATGAACGGGAAACACGGCGATACCGTGTAATTTTCAGGGTCAACTCCGGGTAGGGATGTTCACAAAAAATTTAATAGTCATTTTACATGTAAAACGATTAAGAAACACCCTAGAAATAATTGTCTAAAATATTAAGAAAATTAAAAAAGCCTTTCTATGAACAAAACTTCATTAGAAATCTAGCATTATTTTAAATTTCAAGAAAACGCTTCTGACGTCACTAGTCGTACTCATATACTTCAGCGCGCGCCATGTCCACAGTATTCTTTCTCTTTTTTTTAACTAAGTTAATGGCACTGGCGTAGCCAAAAGGCCAGTCATGTTTTCTTATAGTTTTATCAACCATTGCTTACTTATACTTACATTTATATACGTGGTAAATTGAGTAACAATAATTTGTATACAATACAATAATGGTATGTTAGTAAATGCCTAATGATTTTGTTTACATATTTTTTTTATTATTTTTTTATGTATTTTTTTTGTTTTTTTTTTTTGTTTTTTTTTGTTTTTTTTTTAATTTTTTTATTTCTCTTTGTTTTATTAGGATTTATGTATATTTTTGTTTATTGTTTTGTTTTTTTATATTAGTATTATTTTTTTATTTTTTAGTACATATTTTATTTTGTTGTTTGTCTTTTTTATTTTTTTTAAATTATTTTTTCGGTTTAGGCTTACAATGAAAAATTTTTTTTGTCTGTCGCAATACTGCTTACAATGTAATGTTAGTAGATTTTACATACTGATATATAATATTATAAATACTATTATCCTCTAATGTCAATAGATTTGAAACATTTATTGGAAATTTCATATTGTAAGATATTAAATTTTGATAAATCTTGTCAATTTCTAATTTTTTTAAAGGACATTTTAAAATAATATGTTGTAAATCGGCAATTTCATCACAAAGACATTTTCCGCAAATCGCCAGGAAATTTTGACATTCCTGTCAAAATTTCTTGAAGAAAAAGTCAGGACTTCCTTACTGTAAGGAAATGTCATTTCCTTACTGTAAGGAAATGATATTTCCGTATTTTTATTATTTTACATCATCACTTATCATTTTACTTTCGAGAACACCAGCAATTAAATTTATAAGCGTCAAGTTTGACAATTCAACCTCAATACGTTTCCATAGTAACCGAAGTAATTTTATTAGGAATTTCAAAGCACCATTTATTTGGGAATAAAATTATCGCGTTTTTTTTAAATCAATCAATATCTGTCGAATTTTAAACGATTTGCGGAAAAATAGTATGTTTACCTCGTAGGAAAAGCCACATTCCTGGACTCTGTGTTGCTAAGTCTCGGCTTGCGCCTCGACTTAGCAATCTTCACAGTCGTCCAGGAATGTTAAGCTTTTCCTACCCGGTAAACAATGTACTATTATTATTATCTAACAAACCTATTTTACATTTATACACGGGAAATAAGGCATGATTACAGCGCATTCGACTTATAATCCGAATAATTGAACGATTACATATCTTCTCAAACCATGGTTTGTCCCTTATTTTTGGTTGTATATTCTTAAAAAACTGTCCCTTCTCTCCTAATTCATATTTTAGCTGCCAATTTTCCTTTAGTTCCTTTCGAAAAATTGTAATAAAGACAGACTCTGGTATTTTTGATCCGAGTATTCTTCCATTTTTCGCACCATTTTTTGCTAAAGAATCCACTTCTTCATTTTCTTCTATACCTGAATGGGCTTTGATCCATGAAATATAAATTTGTTTTCCCATACTTAATACATTGTGATACAATTCCAAAATATCAAGAAGTATATAATTTAAATTAGGATTTAAACAAAGGTTTTTAAGTTTTTCTACAGAACTTTTAGAGTCTGTGAATATAACAAATTTATCATCTTCTTGTTCTAAACACATACTAATTGCTAGTTTTATGGCAATAAGCTCTGCACTGAAAATTGACAACATTTCTGGTAGTTTGTATATTAACTTAATATTTTTAGAAGGGTAATAAACGGCACAACCAACTCCATGTTCCGATTTCGATCCATCAGTATAAATTTTTCCATACTCCTTCCACTTAACTGTACATTCCCGATAATGTTCTTTTTGTATAATATCACTGTTTTGACACAAGTATCTAACATTAATATGAGTCTTTACTGGATATAGAAACATTTCATAGGGATAATTCCATAAAGGGATACCATTGGATTGATAAAGTTGTTCATATCTGTGTACGTTGGTAATAAAACTTTCAACTAATATCGGTGTTTTTTTCTTCTCCCAATATTTAGATGTCAAAACCATATTGGCTAAACTGGATATTTTAGCCAACACCTTAGATTTCTGAGAACTTAACTTTAATACGAATTTGTCAGACAAAAATCTTCTACGCAGGTTCAGTGGTGGTTCACATGTTTCAGCTTCCATGACGTCTATAGGCGTACTTCCCAAGTATCCAATACTGAGTCGAAGACATTTGTTTTTCATTTGATCTATTTTTTTAAGATTTGATTCCGCTGCTGAATGGTAAAATAAAGAACCATAATCTAAAATAGATCTGACAAGTGTTTTATAAAACAGTAACATTATTTTTGGATCCCCTCCCCAGGAGGAATGACTGAAAGTTTTTAATAAATTTACACTATTTTCTGTTCTTTTAATTACATAATTTATGTGTTCTTTCCAATTTAATTTACAATCTAAAATTATTTCTTTCTCTTTGGATACCTGTTTGACGTTAGTTCAGGTCATTTTATTTTTTATTTTGTTGTCTTATTATTTTATCAGGACTAGCGTGGAGTTTTATGGTGAATTTGTTTCTAAGGACATATTTTGGGTGGTACAAATAAATAAATAAAATGAAAGGTTTTAAAATAGCTGATTTGCTTAACCTACGTACTGTACATGTAACAATGGTGTCTGATTTCTTGTCATCTTGTAAAGAAATAAATCAACCACAGAGTAGCGGAATGTTTATTTTAATGTTGTTCTGAAGCTATTTTCTTGTGGCATTTTTACAATTTTAACTATTTATAATGGGAAATAAGCCACAATATTATTTTAGAAAGGTACAGGGGTAAAAAAAAGAGAAAATTTAGTGTGATTTTTAATTTCAAATATTTCATTCAAATGAAACTTTTTGTTTATTATAATAGACTTTCGGCCCTCCGTAATGATGTAATCTTAATTCTGCGTTCAAAGTTTTCAAGAATATTTATTAGTTTTCTCAGGATTCGAAAAAATTAATGTATTTAAATAGCATTTGCATAGATTTTGCCCTACTAATTTAAATGATGTCTAGTTTATAGGATCTGTCGGTAATAAATAGGTACCTGCTTTATTACTATATTATGGACACCAAGTCTTTTAAACCTCCAGACAAATTGAAAGATCATAAACTATATAGGTACTTTTTATTTTTGTAAAAATTTTCTTGCTAACCCATTTCGTTGCCTGGATATTTAGAAACAGATTTTTAGAAGCCAAAATACGAAGTTTTCGACTGTAGGTAGATATTAAGAATTTTTATAATTTATTTTTTTATAACCAAGCTAACTTAAATCTAAAACATATCATAGAATTGGGTAAAAATAAGTACTTAATTTAAAAACCCATTTGTTTAGGAAACGATCCATAACTTACAAAAAAGAAGTGATCTTCGCAAGAGAAAAGTTTAGTTTTTATTGATATAATATATACTTCTTTTTTACGTTTCTTTTTACGATTTAAATTAGCTGGAACTGTAATAATAATCTTGTCAGAATTGTTTTTAGAGGTATTTACATACCAATGAACAAAACACCACTTATTTGGTTTCATTTTTACTAATAAATACGTCAAGAACTGCACACAATCAAATACACTTCGTAAATAAGTATACAAAACTAGTCATCGATAAAAGACGATACGACTGCTGACGTCACAGACCGTAGCCTCGCTGCAGGGTACCGTTTTTTCTAGCCTCCAAGAAAATCAACATTAGGAACTCATTTATCTTAAAAAATATACATTTTTAAACAGTTTTATGATTGTTACGTTTTTATATACCTTATAATCTATTGAATTTAACTACATATATTTAAAAACTAGTGAACATCCCTATTGCATGAAAATTTAACGTTAGGTTCTACTTATCCTCTACTTCAAAGTTTAATTTGTGCCGTTAGTTGCTTTAACTTGGGGGGTTACAGTCACTCCTTCTCAGGGGTGAAAAAACGCGCCTTTAAAATAAGTCCGGAAATGGATAAATTCACTGACTCTAAATAACTTTCGTTCTGAAGACTTTTTTAAGTAATTCAATACTTTGAGTTATTTGCGATTGAAAATGTTTATTTGTCGAAAAAAAAAACACATTTTCAGGCGGTTTTTCGGAAATAACTCAAAAACTAAGTATTTTATCGAAAAAAAAAATTTCTTAGCATAAACGAATGTTGCGTATTCATAAGTCTATACTTCCAACAAAAGCAAAGTTGAAGCTCACGGAAAATACGTTCTTATTCGTTAAATTCCAAATCGGATATTTCAACGTGAAATAACCAAAAAATTTAGCAAGTTTGGGAAAACCCCAAAGTTTTAAAAAAATGTTTAATATGTTTTTCCCTTTAATTGGTAAAAAACCTTTGTTTTTATTTTTTACAAAAGTTGCTAGCATCAAAACTAAGCGAGTTACGCTCAAAATAAAGTAAGCCTCCCTTCCGCCCTTTTTTGGCAAAAAAAAATCGTGAAAATATCCCCCTATTTAGCACCCCAAATGAAATTAATCCTTACCGCTTTACAAACAGTTTACTTTACTTATATAATTTTTTATATGATCTGTAAATTTCACCGAAGGGGAAAGGAAGGAAATGCAAAATTTTGACGCCTGTCAAAATTTTCAATGTATTTGAAAACAATGAAAACTAATAAGTATTTTTGAAAAATTTAAACGCCGAATGAATGATTACTTTATTACCGAGGGCCGAAAGTCCCTTAGAATGAATAAAAAGTTTCTTTTGAATGAGATATTTGAAATTGAAAATCACACTAAATTTTCTCTTAGTTTTTCACCCTTGTAATTTATTAAAATAAACATTATAGAAGTTTTCACGGACTTTCGGCCCTCGGTAATAACGTAATTTTAACAGGATTCGAAAAAAATTAATCCAATTTAAATAGCATTAAAGCCGAAAGTTCGTACCCATCCCCTTAAAATGCTTATTTTTGAAAGAGTTATAGTTGAAAGGGCTTGAACGAGTCAGTAATCACGAGTGTATGCTAACTTTGAACAGCCATATCTTAACTAATTTTTATCTTACAGAAAAACAAAATGAAACTAGCACATTTATAAAATAGGAAATAAGCCACAATATTATTAAAAAATGATTTTTATTAACGTTTCGGCTTATTTCCCATTCTAAATAGTTAAAATTGTAAAAATGCCACAAGAAAATAGCTTCAGAACAACATTTATAAAATACTCTGGGCTAATTAGCAAAATTCATGGAAAAGTTATTTACCAGCAATTTTATTGCTGGAATCGAATTATAAGACTCTATGTATTAATAATATAGGTATGCAAAGTCCGCAGATAGTGTGCTACTTTTTTATAAACAAAATGGCGCCGACAAATCGTATTTTTTTCAATTATTGCTCTATAACTCCGAAGATTTTAATTTTACAACAAAAAGACTCAAATAAAAATTCACCGCAATTAAATTCTGCATAGAGATATGTTTTTCACGATTGGCTCCGACGAAAATTTTCCTCGGAAAATGCGAATTTTCCTAACAAAAGCTATAATTTTCAAATAAAGTTTTAGGTAAGTAATTATTAATCAATAATTAAATAACTTAGTGACATCAAAGATTTCTTGGTATAGATTGTAATTCCAGAAGCCGGTGAAAATTAAACGAATATTTTAGCAACAATTCAATTGTTAATTAATAATTTACGATCGCAATAATAACCAAAATAATCATGATACATTGATCAAACTTATAAAGATTATAATAAAGATGAGATGCTTGTTTAATATTTTATCGACAAAATATAATTTTTTCTTTTTTTTTGCATAATCTTTAAATTTTGAAAAAAAATAGTTATAATACGTTGGTCTAATTAGTAAAGTACAAAGAAAGGTCATTTACCAGCAATTTTATTGCTTTAATCGAATTATAAGATCTTATATATTATTAATATAGGTATGCAAAGTCCACAGATAGTGTGCTACTTTTTTTATAAACAAAATGGCGCCGACAAATCGTATTTTTTTCAATTATTGCTCTATAACTCCGAAGATTTTAACTTTACACCAAAAATACTCAAATAAAAATTCACCCCAATTTAATTCTACATAGAGGCATGTTTTCCCGATTTGCTCAGACGAAAATTTTCCTCGGAAAATGTGGGTTTTCCCAACAAAATCTCGAATTTCCAAATAAATTTTTTGGGACAGTATTTATTTATCAATAATTATATAGCTTGGTGAAATAAAAGCTTCCTTGGTATAGATTATAAATTCAGAAGCCTGTTAAAATGAAACGAATATTTTAGCAACAATTCAATTGTTAATTAACAATTTACAGTCGCAATAACAACCAAAATAATCATGAGACATTGATCAAACTTAGAAAGATTATAAAGGTGTGATGCCTATTTAATATTTTGTCGACAAAATATAAACTTTTCATTTTTTGGCATAATCTTTAAATGTTTAAAAAAATTGTTATAAACAAATTAACATTTCTTAGAAATTGTTTATTATATTCTAATTTTAAAAAATACTTAAAATGCGTATTTCATAGGTCTTGAAAATGAATGCTTTAAAAAAATTTTCCAACCATTTGCAAAAAAGTTAGGAAACAGCAAAATAAATATACGATTTCTCCATTGTTTATAATTTGTTTTAATTGTTTCAAAGCTTAAAAGTGAGTCTATGGTACAATCTAATTACTCACAAAGAATGTCAAAAATTAGTGCAAAGGTTATATTTTAATCCAAGATTAAACATACTTTTTTTTGTAATTTTTAGCGCGAAGTAGGCTTGATACAGAGCCGGAGATAAAATGTTCACTCGAAGCGACTGACACGCTTAAACTCGCGCGAGTTGTGTATGTGAGCGGGTAGCTACGGTACTGTATTATTCTACTTTCGCGCGTGTAAATTACAAAAAAATATATTTATAACCTGTAATTAAAATATAACCATTAAGCTGATAATCGGTATTGTTTTATAAATAATTATCTTGTACTTTAAACTCACTTCTACGCTTTGAAAGGATTAAAAAAAATTATTACCACCATAGTAATAGTATGTTTACTTTGCTGTTTCATAACTTTTTTGCAAATGGTTGCAAAAAAGTTTTAAAGCATTCATTTTCAAGATATTTGAAATGTGCATTTTAGCTATTTTTAAAATTATAATATAATAAAAACTTTCTGAGAAACGTTAATTTGTTTATAACTATTTTTTTTTAACATTTAAAGATTATGCAAAAAAATAAAAAAATTTTATTTTGTCGACAAAATGTTAAATAGGCATCTCATCTTTATAAGATTTCAAAGTTTGATCAGTGCATCATAATTATTTTGGTTCTAATTGCGACCGTAAATTATTAATTAACAATTGAATTGTTGCTAAAATATTCGTTTAATTTTCACCAGCTTCTGGAACTATAATCTAAACCAAGAAATCTTTTAAGTCACCAAATTATTTAATTATTGGTAAATAATTACTTATCTAAAACTTTATTTGAAAATTAAAGATTTTGTTGGGAAACCCGCATTTTCCGAGGAAAATTTTCGTCGGAGCAGATCGGGAAAAACACGTCTCTATGCAGAATTTAATCACGGTGAATTTTTATTTGAGTGTTTTTGTTGTAAAGTTAAAATCTTCGGAGTTCTAGAGCAATAATTGAAAAAAACATGATTTTCGGGCGCCATTTTGTTTATAAAAAAAGTAGCACACCATCTGAAAACTTTGTATACCTATATTATTAATAAATAGGATCTTATAATTCGATTCCAGCAATAAAATTGCTGGTAAATAACTTTTCCCAAAAATGGCCTATTCTCCGATAATCAGCCCAGACTAAAAAGCAAAACCTACATTTTTTTATTCTTTGTGATTTTTCGTATCACTAATACTTTAAGTTATTTAAAAAAAAAAGGTATTTTTCCTAACTTTTTAGAAAACATTTTTTTTTAAAACTAATTGTTTTCAAAAGTAAGTAGTTCGAACAGGTCAAACCTACAGATTGTGTAAACAATACACATACATATAAACAAAATGGTACAGCGGTAAAGATTAATTTTATTAAGTGTCCTAATAGGGGGAGACTTTCACAATTTCTTTTACCGAAAAAAATGGTCCTACTTTATTTTGAGTGTAACTAGCTTAGTTTTGATGCTAAATAAAATTAAAATAAAGCGTTTTTTAAAAACTTTTAAAAAATTTAAGAGGCTGTTCCCAGAAGTTACTTAATTTTGTGGATATGTCACGTTGAAATATTAGATTTGGAATTTGACGAATAAGAATGTATTTTTCATGAACTAAAACTTTGCTTTTACTGCGTTTATAGACTTCGTTAATATACACCATTTTTCGCTTTTTTATAAGCTACTTTTTTGCTAAAAATATTTTTCCCATAAAATCCTTTCTTTTTGAGTTATCTGCGAAAAATCGCCTAAAAACTTAATTTTTTTTTTGTTGAAAAATAAACATCTTCACTCACAAATCACTCGAAAATCTTGACTTACTTAAAAAAACTCTATAGAACGAAAGTCGCTTAGAATTAGTCAATTTATCCATTTCCGGACTTATTTTAAACGCGCGTTTTTTTTACCCTCGAGAGAGAGAGAGAGAGAGAGAGAGAGAGAGAGAGAGAGAGTAACTGTCAGCCCAAGTAAAAACAAATAACAGCACAAGTTCAACTATAGTGTGGAGGGTAAGTAGAACTTAAACCCAAATTTCTATGCAACTCCCGAAATGACCCCGAAAATTACACTCCAAAACGGTCTTTTACTGGGCTAGATAGAAGGTACGGGCATTGTATAACTAGACCATTGTGTAGATAAACAATGGTACGGGTTAGTTTCAGAACTAGTTCAGGTATGTATGTCCTCAGTAACGAATCTTGGCTGTATAGCCCTGGTAACTAAGATTACCAAACGAAAAAGGAAGAAGAAGATAAATCTAAATAATGTGACATTGTCAGTAATATCATTAAGTCTAATTTTCAATACACTATACCTTTTATATTTCGTTAATTTAAAATGTACAAAATTTATCATTGTAGTGCTACTCAAACCTTAACACACTTTTTCAAAAATTTGCCGGAAAAGATACCCGTTTCAAAAGGCTTTTTCAGAAAACTAAATAATGTATCCACAGAGTTCAGGAAGACTAAATATGAACGGATATTCTGCACGTTCAATATCTAATAGAGCGTTTAGTGATGAATACGAAGAACCGGTAAGAGACTCTAGTAGATATAGAAGGGGGGCTATTAATTCACTAGACTATTGTTTCTGCTCAGAAGAAGCAATAGAACTTCCCGCACCAATACCCGTTAAAAGTGATGTTGGCTCTTATGCATCCTCCAGATTTTTTGATGGCAATGGACCTAGCCAATATTCTAGATCACAAGTCATTCCGACAGAAGAAATGGACGATAGTAGTGATAATTTAACTGCAAGAAGCACAAATATTTCTTCTCTTGGACCTTATACAAGCGGTAATCTAAGGAATGGTAGTGGCAAATTTAAAAGGAACCAAAGTGATGTTTTTCGTCTTGGTTCTCAACGAAAACCGGTAGTAAGGCTCAAAGTACATGCTTCGGTACAAACTAGCGAAACTTACCTTAGCACGTGTGTTGGTGTTGAATACTATTCACAACGAAATGGGCAAACTAGGGCAGTCGATACCGGAAGAAGCCAAAGGAAGGTAGTCAGACCTAAAGTCGACAGATCTCTTAGAGAAATAGAAATACCAAGTGATAGAAGCGAAATGAAAAGCCATGTGTGGTTACCTGAAAATGGTAAGTCTATGGCAAGTAATGGTACTAATACAGAGTCGATGGTAAAGCGTCAGGCGTCACTTGGAAGAAAACTATCAAAACTGCGTTCACGGGACCCACTAAGAAAGTCATCCCATTTTACATCACTATCAAAACCTGCACTACGAAATATATCCACTGGTTATATTGATCCCGACAAGTCGTTCATGAGCAGTCGTTCAAGAGATCCAATAAGAAAGTCATCCCAATTTCCAGCAGCATCAAGATCTGTAGTAAGGGATGCATCCACTAGTTATCTTGAATCTGATGATTCATTTGCGCCAAGTTATTCACGAGATCCAGTAAAAATGTCCTCTATCCATTTCGGACCACAACCAAGATCTTCAGTGAGAACTGTACCAAGTAGTTACCCCAGTTATACTTCTCCCAGTTATGTTTCTCCCAGTTTTATTTCCCCTAGCGAATCCAAGCCGTATTACACACCACAAACCAGCAAATTATGTAAAGCTAGAGCAAATATATGTGCGCAAAGATTTAAAATAGCATCCCATGCATCCGTTCACACAATGGAGAACAAGTCTACTATATATTCTTCCTCCGAACTTGTTGGAGGACGTAAATCAAGAGTTTATGAAAACTCAAAATGTAAATGTTTCAACACAAGATGTTTACAAAAAGCAATAAGAAAGTTTGTGAGAGAAGCCATAGAAGAATCTTTAAGGGAATCGGGAATGTCGCAGCTAGATCTAGACGCTTCCATGTTAGATCAAAGAACTCCTTCAAGGCAACAAGGCGTTCAAGTAGTTCCAAGTACAACAGATGGTATAATGATGTATAGGTCAGAAGGAACAAGTGGTTACTTACCTGTTATTACAGACCCTGTGCCCAACGCCTGTGGATGCTTATGTATATGTAACCCTGATCCAGCAAGATCTCTGAGAAACGTTAATAGATCAGATAGGGCAGTAGGCGGTAATTTAGACATGTTATCAGAAATGAGGATCTCTAGGCCAACTGTGTCAATAATAGATCCGAAGATAGCTTCTGCTGTGGCGATGAAAGACCAATATACTGAACATCAAGTTGGGGCAGGTTGTAACTGCTGTCAGACCTCGTCGAAGACTCGGTTATTGTGTTCTCAGAGAAGTAAGTATTTATAATGCCGGATTTATGTTAGGACGGGGCGTGTACGACACGGGCCATGGAACAATAGACGGCACACGTGCCCGCTGTCGCTCCGCCCCGTTGTTCTATAGACTAGCAAATGTCTTTCATATCACACGATTCTTCAACGTGCAACCCGCAACTCAGCCGTGTCATCCACGTCCCGTTCTACGATAAATTATTAGCCTTAAGGGTGCATAAATATTATTGCTCCGCTCTTGATATACATAGATACAGGATTTAGTCGGGAAGAAATTTATTAAATTTTTATTTATATTATATGACTTGTATATATAACTTTTTAACTATTTAAAAGCTTTAAAAGGAAATCCGTTATAAATTGAATTGTAGAGGTTTTAACATTAAACATGTCTTTCGTGTCATACTAGTTCATCATTGTATGTTTATTGCTTACTTACCAACTACTTTATGCTCATGTGGGCATCTTCTTCTACTTCATGTGCCATCTCTTCTAAGAAGCTCGGCAACCATCATGGCAATTCGCACTTTCGATACCGCTGCTCTAAAGAGATCAGCAGAAGTGTAGTTAAACCAAGCTCTCAAATTGTTTTACCAAGCTGGAGATGCATCTTCTTCCACATCTTCTTCCTTCTACCCTCTATTATTCGTTGTAATACTAACTGCAACAAGTTATAACGCTCGCCCCTCATCATATGTCCCAAATATTCCAGTTTTATAACTTTAATTCTATTTAAAACCTCTCTTTCTTTTCCCATTCTTCTCAACACCTCGACATCCGTGACTTTATCCACCCAACTCATTATTCATATCCTTTTGTAGGCCCATAACTCGAAGGCTTCTAACTTTTCCGAAACATCTTTCTTTAATGTCCAAATAAAATGATACGGAGAACACTTAGCATCTCATAAGTCTTATCTTTAAATAAATTGTAATATCCTTGCTACAGAATCCTTTTTTTAGTTTTAGGCCTGGATCCCGCGTATACCAAAAAAAAAAGTTGATTAATAGCAAGCTGAAAATTTTTTAATAGCTTAACGGTGTCCAGTCGGACAAACTTTGATGAAGGGAAACACTGGAACAGGGAAAGTTTTAATTGTGGAACAGGTTACAGGTTTCGAACGTCAGTTTACGAAAACGTCCCATGTATTTTATCGGACAGAACTTCCAATTGATTTGTTAGTTTCATTAAATTCTCATGCAAAAATGAGACTGCTATTTATCGGGCGACTACGAACTCCCCCACGCTACCTAGGTACTTAGATAATAAGGCGCGTTTACATGTATCCAGTAACTGGCGCCAGTCGCACTGGAACGACAGTGCTGGCATCATGTAAACGCTTTTTTGTTCCAGTCCAGCGCTGTCTGCCAGCGCTGTCTCGAATAGAAGGCTGGTCTATTTTTCGTGCCAGTGGTACTCGTCCGCGTCCCCTCTAACCCCGTGCCAGTGGTTGTAGACACGTGTAAACACAGCGTTCCAGTCGCTGGCGCTGTCGTACCTGTGGTTTCAGTGGCCGTATTAGGATTTTTTTTAATAAGAGTGCCAGTGAGCTTGGCGCCAGTTACTGGATACGTGTAAACGAACCTATCCAGCGCTGTCTTAGTCAAGCACTCGCATTTCAGTGAGACTGGCGCCAGTTACTGGATACGTGTAAACGTTACTATATTTTTGTGAACAAATATATGGTTTTTATTTTACTTTATTGTATTCAAAAAGGAACTCAATTCCCAAAGCATGAGCGAAAAATTTAAATGATTAAATAATGAAACTATAACATAATAATCGAATAAAGTTTGTTTATAAATCTACATTAACTTACATACCATAACAAAAACTACAGTTAAACAATAACAATGCTTAATTCTAATGTCTGATTATTGATTAAAATATGTAAGAGTGAACACTATATTTTAGATTTTAAAAGATAGCTGCATAATAATTGCAAACTGACTTAATGAAGTCTAATTTGGTAATGTTTTGATTAACGTGATATTCATTTAGCCTATTTTCAATAAAATCAACTTTTCTTTTTGCCGTTTTATCAAGTTTTTTTGTCTGTAAATGTCTGTAAACGTTAAATGTCTGTAAATTTAAATATGTCAGGATGTGATTTATCAAAACATTCGTTAAATTTCAAGTGAAATGATTCACATGCGTTTGTAGTAAATATAAGAGATGATGAATTTGAAGTCCACATTTAAGATGGAAATCTTCCGTTGAATCTTCCGTTAAATAATTATCACCTAGGTAATCACAAAATTGCAAAACTCTTATCATCTTCTGGCATAATATTAAAAAGTTTCATCAGAAAAAAGTCACCAACATCATTTGGATCTAAATAAGGAATGCCGAAAAACAATTTTAAACGTTGTTCTGAAGCTATTTCCTTGTGGCATTTTTATGATTAATTATTTATATGGGAAATAAGCCACAATTATTATTTATTTATTGTGGCTTATTTCCCATATAAATAATTAATCACAATTTTAAACATTTTCCAATAACAGTTTGATTTTTATATTCCGAGGACAAACCTAAATTTTGAATTTTTCGGTACCAATTTTGTGTTAAATGAAATTTGCAACAAAAATAATATTGTCGGGCCACACTAACTTGGCTGCATTTTGAATTGCTATTTCAAAATCAGAAATTATTCGCTTCGGTTTGAAATTTAAATTCAAATCTATACATATTGTTATTAATGTATCAAAAGTACTTTTGTACGATTGCTGTGATTTATTTGGTAACAAACAAAATACTAGAGGGATATAAAAACCATTTTTGTAGCCATGTCTAAACATCTGACAAAAATATTTAGAACAGTATTGAAAAGTTCCATCTACATACAAAGAATCTACATTACACAAAAAGTAAAGATTTGTGAAACAATTAAAAATTGCGGAATTATTTTTCGTAGATAATAAAAAGTTTTCACCTGTATTTGTTTTTAAATTTAAGTTCTCTAACACTTGTAGAACTTCTTCCTGTGACTTGGGCAATGATGGTGTGGATTTTTGTCTTGCAGCATAGATATTTCTTCGAACGCAAGAAATGTCTTTCGTCGTCAGCGGTAAATTGCTGAAATTTCCCTTCCTCAATTCCTTGTGGAAAATCTTTAAAGGTTTTTCACATATATCTTCTACAGCTTTCCTCTTTGTAGAATTACTAAAAATTGGTCAACGTGGATATCTGGAGCATGATTATGCTCCACCGATGCTTTTTCAAGAATAACTTAATTTTCATCACCTTCCTTTGTGTACACTTTTTGTTGGCACCCTTTTTTGATGCATCGCCATCTAACTTTTCCGTCTTTGTAGACATGAGCCTTTGAATATTTATATTCATTAATTATTAATAAAAGTTCTCCCCTTTGACTAAACATAGTCGTTGGATTCGCCATTTAAAAGTTAAACACTAACGGGCAAAACCGGACACTATACCGTAATACTTGCAACTGAAGTGAATAACTGAAAATATTTATATTCTTACTTTCAACTATAATCAGTTTTGGAATTTCCGGTCATTAAGACTTAATCCCAACTTTGTCGGCGATGGGGCAGCAGGTACTTGGGATTAATGGGCCCAGGTAGTTCGTGGGGCAGTTAGATAACGCCGTATTTATCACCAACATAATTTCTGTCATTTGAAATGTTCTGCGTGTCGGACTTATTAAAACGCCCAATATTATTTTCGGAAAAACATTTTTTCATATATTATATAAAGGTTGTGAAGCTATTGAATAAACTTAAAAACAACCTGCTAGTTTTCACAATCATAAACTTGTCAGGATTTTCAGCTTGCTATTAATCAACTTTTTTGGTACGCGGGATCCAGGCCTATTTCTTGAAAGCATATCTTTCCTGTCCTGTTCTTGTTTTAATCTCTTCTGTGTAGTTATTATTTTCATTAATTATTGTACCTAGATATTTATATTTTTCAACTTTTTTTAAAGTGCACTTAAAGTCAAAAAAATGTTGATAACTTAATAACATTTATATGGTATATGGAATATAGAAAGGAGAAATCCAGAAGCTGTTATCAAGAAAATTACCAAATGGAGACCTGTATCAGGCAGACCATGAGAAAGACCAAAGACCAGATGGGAGAACCAGATAGTGGAGAACTTTAAGAAGATAGGAGTTAGAGAAGGGACAACCATAAGCAAAAACAGGAACAAATGGAGAACTATTGTAGAAAACGCCAAGTCACACAACCAATTGTAAAACCAAAATGTTAATGCGGATTGATTCAAACAAGTTTTTGATCAAATTTTAGTGTAGAAAACGTTAAAATACCGTTTTTTACATTTTCCTCCATTTCCAAAAGACATGTCTTTCGATTTGACTAAAAATTTGCTTAAAGGTAGCCAAAACACAGGACTTTAAGTGGTTAAAAGAATTTGTATCGTTTTACAATACAATAAAATACGTGGAATAATATCAGAGTCAAAAATATAGGCGTCTGCTATAAGTACAATTACTTCGGAAAATATCGACCATGCAAAAAAATGGTTAAGAAAATTATAGTAATTATTGTAAACACAATTTATTTGGATCAATTTCAGTTCCTACCATTTTTGTCGAAAAGTTGATAATTGCGGAGATATTGAACAAAAACCACTGCTATCAAATCAATCAGGGCTTATGCTCGCGCCTTTACTGCATACGTACTACCTGAAATATTGATTTTAGCAAAAACATGAAAGAGATCAAAATTGTATAAAATTTAATTCTCTCCATTTTTGTATAGGTACATTTTTGTTATAAAACTAATAATAAACGGGATAATTCAATAATTATTCTGTAACTGTCACTCTTTCCCCCATAACTCGGAAAATATCGACGGCACAAAAAAATTTATAATAGAATAAATTATACGAAATCATATTTTCCACAACTTCAGTCCTTACACTTGTCGAAAAGTTAAATATGGCGAAGATATTGAGCAAAAACGGTTCTCCATATTCGCGATTTTAAATTTACACTACTATTGACCCCCTTAAGATTAGAAAAATAGAATCTTTCTTGGGTAGCTCGGCATGCAAGATCAAATGCTAACCCGATTGTACTATATAATTTTGACTCTTTATTGCATGTAACTTTTCTTGTATTGTAAAACTATACAAATTCTTTTAACCATTAAATTCCTCTGTTTTGGTTATCGGTGGGCAAATTTTCAGCCAAATAGAAGAACATGTATTTAGGGAATGAAGGAAAATGGAAAAAAAGTATTTTATCGTTTTCTACGCTAAAGTTTGATCAGCAACTTGTTTTAAAACAAAAAACTTGTTTTACTGTAAAATCGCTTAAAATGATATTTTGAGAAAAGAAAAGAAGACGAAACAGACCTTCAATGTCTTATTTCTACCTCCCCCCCCCCCATGTTTTTCATTGGAAGTATGGTAGCAGCAGGGGGTCCACAGAAACCACTATATTTTTTAAAGTGGTCTACGAGAAAAAATAGTTTGGGAACCTCTGATCTAGACTGATCCTTAAAATTACCAATAATGGTTGAGCTATCAAAATACCTACGTAGTTAAAATTGTTTGTGCGATTAACAATTAAGCACAAATTAAAGCAGTTAGGTATAGGGAATTCTTAAGAAATAAAAAAGTACCATAAAATATCATTTCATTACAATACTAAAATACAGGATGTTCCATTTAAGAAAACTCAGAAAATACTAATTTTGAGTTTCGATCAACCCTGTATACTAAAATTAAACATTTAACTATACCAATAATTTTTAACAATAGTAGACTATATTAAAAATTAAACCTCGACACCGTAAGGTACAAGAGGACGGCTTAAGTAAGTAAGTAAGTAAGTATTAAAAATTAATTTGAACAAAAATATAGTTTTTGATGTCAGACTACTACAATTCTACAGGGTGTGAAATTTGCTACGAAATTAATAAAAGAAAACGTAATTATATTTTAAACTACCCTATAAAATATTACAAAACCTTATATTTTAAGAAAGAATTAATCGAGGAGACTCCAAAAATGTAAAAATATATGGGGTGTCCCATTTAAAAAAACTAAGTTACAAGCAACTTCCGGTATAACCAGAAGTAACAAATAGATGAAAATGTTTTCATTAAATAGATCACTCTTCAAAGCCCCTTCATTCAAATTTTCATGATTCTGTTGCTTTTAGTTCTCGAGATATTTCTAATAGGCCGTTTATCTGCCTCACCCTATATTGATCAGCGTAAAGGCGTAAAGGGATTGCAAAGGAGATGTAAAGAATGTGTCAGCATGAATTAAAATGTATAGATATACTAAACCCATTAACATGGGTTTAGTATATCTATTTTTGTTCTTTCTTAATAACCATATAGTGCAGTCAATGAATGTTTTCACCTCCGATTTCGTTGAACCTCCATCGATTTTCATGAAAATTGGTGAGTCGTTAGAGGATATCTCAATGAACAAAGGTGACATGATGCCAACTTGCGCTTTTACCCTGGGAGTGGATGCCACCTCTTCTCGGGGGTGAAAATTATTTCATTAAAAATAATACCATAAATCGATAGAGGGACAAACTATAAGCTAAATTTGTTATATAAAGTTATTAATGTAAATCAATACTTTTTGAGTTATTAAAGATCAAGGATTTTATTTTTTCTTAAAAAATGCATGTTTTAAAGATTTTTTCACGTATAACTCAAAAACTATAAGCTTTTACAAAAAAGTTATAATTACCAAAATTAAAGATAATAAAACATTGAATGCACTTCTCATTTAAAGAACTACACTTATGTTAATTCCAAGTGAGTTATGGGTAATTGAAGGTATATTTTGTTCGAAGAGTACGCAAATCTAAGTATTCAAGCTTAAATAACGGGAAAACGATGCATTTTATAAATTTAATACTTGTCAAAGCACTTTGGAATACCCATCAAATGAGCTCCAGTAGAAGTTAATAGCATCAAAATTAAGCAAGTTATGATGAAAATAAGAGAACCCTTTGGAATTTTTTTGGAAAAAGTGAAAAAGAAAACATACGCCATTTCCACAAAAACTAAAATTTATAGAAATCCTTAAAATAGTTTCTTGATATTAGCATAAGTAATGATTTCAACAATTTTGACCGGTTTAGAACGCATGTTTTTGAAAAAATATGAAATTTTATAAAATCTGAATTTTTCAAATTATCGTAGTTTTCATTTTCTTTTAATAATAACTCCAACAATACTCAATATACGAAAAAAATTATATATAACCAAATTTTAGTTTTTTCTGTAACAAATATTTTTCCGTTTTTACTATTTCTCTTGGGTACAGAATAACCGAGACAGAAACGTTTAAAGCTTAAATTGTACTGCGAAAACCATGTAACCGGGACAATTTAACCTTTTATTTTTAAAAAAAGTAAGGAGTTTAAAAGATCATGTTCAACGTGGTTTAAAATCCCTTAGTTTTAGCTTTCAAGTGGTTTTTAATCGAAACTGATGTCTCAAAATTAACGGAAGTATTAAAAAAAAACAATAACATTTTTTGGAAAAAAATTTTAAAAGATAACTTTTGAAAAAATTTTGGAGCATAAATTTTAATACTATCAACTTGTTCGCAGGCTCATCTGATAGATATTTTTAAATACTTTGACAAATGTTTAATAAGTTTATGTTATAAAATGCATAATTTTCCCGTTATTTAAACTTGAACGCTTAGATTTGGGTAGTCGCCGAAAGAAGTATACATTCAATTACCTATAACTCACTTTTAGTTAATACTAACAGATTTTTCTAATAAGGAATTTATTTCATTTTTTATTAGTTTCAATTTTGGTAATAATAACTTTTTTGTAAAAACTTAGTTTTTGAATTATTTATAAAAAATCGGTTAAAAACATGCATTTTTCTCACTAAAAATTAAAATCTTTTTTCTTTAATAACTCAAAAAGATGATTTATTTCAATAACTTTATATAACAAATTTTGCTTAGACTTATTCCCTCTATCGAATCATGGGGTTATTTTTAATAAAATCATTTTCACCTGCGATGTCACCTTTGTTCCTTGAGATATCCTCTAACCACTCGCCAATTTTCATGCAAATCGATGGAGGTTCAACGAAATCGGAGGTAATAGCTCATATCCACCTTCAGTGACTGCACTGATATTGTTACGGCTATGGGTACATAATTCGCAAATATTTTACGTGTATCCCTACTTTTTCTGTCTTTACACGGCAAATTACGTGTAGTAAAATTCACACTGGTATGGATATGTAAACATTACTAGAATGTCATTCTATTTGAAAATGTCATCATTAATTTAAAGAGATGGCTTTTGAATGTTCTTGGATAAATGTTATTTTTATAATTGCAAATTATTAATTCAGTTAATAAATATGATAATTTTTTTACTAACTATGTATTCAGTGATTGTAATAATTTATATGTACAACAAAAACTAATACTCAATCGAGAAAAGAGGAAAAGTGTTAAAGTAATTTTTTAATAGTATATTGTTATGGAACGCTTACAATTTTGAACATCTTTAACAACAAAATACTTGGATCACAGAATATATTATCCTGATGTATTCTCTGCTTGGATCTTCCACAAATAATACACAATAAATAACTTTTTATTAAGTTGTCACTGATTGTCAGTGTCTGACTGACAATATTATATTCGGCTGAGTGCGTTGTAAGACAAAGATAGATTTGGAAAATATTACCACGGTATTATGTTTATTTTTTTCAAATCCTGAAAAAACCAATAAATATTTTTGAAAAATTTAAACGCAGAATGAAAGACTAAATTATTACCGAGGGCCGAAAGTCCCTTAGAATAAATAAAAAGTTTATTTTGAATGAGATATTTGAAATTAAAAATCACACTAAATTTTCTCTTAGTTTTTCACCCCTGTAACTTATTAAAATAAACATTATAGAAGTTCTAAGGGACTTTCAGCCCTCGCTAATAACGTAATCTTTCATTCTGCGTTTAAATTTTTCAAAAATACTTATTAGTTTTCTCAGGATTCGAAAAAAATGAATCCCCATTTGAATAGCATTGCAGCCGAAAATACGTACCGATCCTCTTAATTTATAAAATGATCGTATATACAGTAATCTTCTTCTTATTCTTAAAGCGCCCTCTCCTAAATGAAGATTGGCTACTACAATTGCAAAGTAACCCTTCAGCTGTTCTTATTAGCTGGTCAAAATTTAGCCGTGTCCATTGTGGAATGTTTCTTAGCCACGACAGTCTTTTTTTCCTGCAATAATAATATAACTATATTCAAATTCTTTTCATAGGAGCAAGAGATATTGAATCACACACAGACGAATCTGCTAAAGTATCCTTCGTTGAGGAGAGCATTCTAAGTGGATCTCTCCAAGATGGAAGGCATGGGATTTTTCATAAGGCAGCTGACGATCGGTTTCCAGATCCATCGATTACCAGATTTCCAAGTCACGGAGCCGTCTCGCATAAAGACGAGCAAAAGGTGAGGAATATTGATCTTCTTCTTCTTTTTGTGTAGACATGACTCTGTCTTCCCACTGATCGTCTTCCTATTGGGGAACCGTCTCTCCATTCTACTATTCTGTTTTTCACCCAGTTATTAATGTTATCCACCTTGCATCTCCGTCAGATATCTGCACTTCTAGCTCTATACCATAGTGTTTTACGATCGATTTTTCAAAGTGTTTGCATCTCTGCTGTTTCTAGCATTCCTTTTGTCCTTTCTGTATCAGGTCGTGTTTCTACCGCGTATGTTATTATTGGTCTGATGACTGTTTTGTAAATTCTGCCTTTCACTTCTTTTCCGATATTATTTCTCCATATTGTTTCGTTCAGGCAACCTGCAACTCTGTTTGCTTTATTCACCTGATCTTCCACTTCTGTTTCGAGCTTTCCGTAGCTAGATAGTATGATGCCTAGTTATTTAAACTTCTTAATTACAGTCGGAAAAATGAAAGAATAGCCATGAACGATCACATCAATCAGATATTTTGTATTATAAATAAAATAAATTTCGACCAAGAGTCAGGATTCTGTTAACCGAGATACGATAGTATCAAGCGGCGCCGCTAGGAGGAGCTTCTCCAACAATGCGTCTCAGAATACCTTAAGAACACTTGGTCATTTTGTACTCTAAACCGAGTAAAGCATGAAAAAGAAAAAGAAAATAATCGTTTTCGTTTTGATTCAATTCGAGTCTCTTGCCATCCTCTGACACAGTGTTTCTGGGTCTCTACCCTTTATCGAAGAGGCTATTGCAAGTAGACTGAATTGAATCAACTCGAGACGAAGAAGAACTGCATCTATTAAAATATCTGCAGTATATTGTGGTTAGACTGTCCTCTAACGGGGAATGACAAAATAAATAAAATAAATTTCGACCAAGAGTCAGGATTCTGTTAACCGAGATACGATAGTATCAAGCAATTATTTTATTTATTTTGTCATTCCCCATTAGAGGACAGTCTAACCACAATATACTGCAGATATTTTAATAGATGCAGTTCTTCTTCGTCTCGAGTTGATTCAATTCAGTCTACTTGCAATAGCCTCTTCGATAAAGGGTAGAGACCCAGAAACACTGTGTCAGAGGATGGCAAGAGACTCGAATTGAATCAAAACGAAAACGATTATTTTCTTTTTCGTTTTCATGCTTTACTCGGTTTAGAGTACAAAATGACCAAGTGTTCTTAAAGTATTCTGAGACGCATTGTTGGAGAAGCTCCTCCTAGCGGCGCCGCTTGATACTATCGTATCTCGGTTAACAGAATCCTGACTCTTGGTCGAAATTTATTTTATTTATTTTGTCATTCCCCGTTAGAGGACAGTCTAACCACAATATACTGCAGATATTTTAATAGATGCAGTTCTTCTTCGTCTCGAGTTGATTCAATTCAGTCTACTTGCAATAGCCTCTTCGATAAAGGGTAGAGACCCAGAAACACTGTGTCAGAGGATGGCAAGAGACTCGAATTGAATCAAAACGAAAACGATTATTTTCTTTTTCTTTTTCATGCTTTACTCGGTTTAGAGTACAAAATGACCAAGTGTTCTTAAGGTATTCTGAGACGCATTGTTGGAGAAGCTCCTCCTAGCGGCGCCGCTTGATACTATCGTATCTCGGTTAACAGAATCCTGACTCTTGGTCGAAATTTATTTTATTTATTTTGTCATTCCCCGTTAGAGGACAGTCTAACCACAATATACTGCAGATATTTTAATAGATGCAGTTCTTCTTCGTCTCGAGTTGATTCAATTCAGTCTACTTGCAATAGCCTCTTCGATAAAGGGTAGAGACCCAGAAACACTGTGTCAGAGGATGGCAAGAGACTCGAATTGAATCAAAACGAAAACGATTATTTTCTTTTTCTTTTTCATGCTTTACTCGGTTTAGAGTACAAAATGACCAAGTGTTCTTAAGGTATTCTGAGACGCATTGTTGGAGAAGCTCCTCCTAGCGGCGCCGCTTGATACTATCGTATCTCGGTTAACAGAATCCTGACTCTTGGTCGAAATTTATTTTATTTATTTTGTCATTCCCCGTTAGAGGACAGTCTAACCACAATATACTGCAGATATTTTAATAGATGCAGTTCTTCTTCGTCTCGAGTTGATTCAATTCAGTCTACTTGCAATAGCCTCTTCGATAAAGGGTAGAGACTCAGAAACACTGTGTCAGAGGATGGCAAGAGACTCGAATTGAATCAAAACGAAAACGATTATTTTCTTTTTCTTTTTCATGCTTTACTCGGTTTAGAGTACAAAATGACCAAGTGTTCTTAAGGTATTCTGAGACGCATTGTTGGAGAAGCTCCTCCTAGCGGCGCCGCTTGATACTATCGTATCTCGGTTAACAGAATCCTGACTCTTGGTCGAAATTTATTTTATTTATTTTGTCATTCCCCGTTAGAGGACAGTCTAACCACAATATACTGCAGATATTTTAATAGATGCAGTTCTTCTTCGTCTCGAGTTGATTCAATTCAGTCTACTTGCAATAGCCTCTTCGATAAAGGGTAGAGACCCAGAAACACTGTGTCAGAGGATGGCAAGAGACTCGAATTGAATCAAAACGAAAACGATTATTTTCTTTTTCTTATTTTGTATTAGCTATCTTTTTCTATAACAAACGTTTGTTATTTATAGAAAAAGACAGCAAATACAAAATAAGTGATTGATGTGATTGTTCATGGGTATTCTTTCATTTTTCCGACTGTAGGCACTTTTAAATACAGTGATGAGCGCGGTAATAACCGGCAAAATAGCTCAAAAGATGGAAAACGTAATACATTGCGAAACAAAAAGAGATGAAACTAGTGGAGGTAGAAATTATCGTTATAAACGTATTAATTAACATTACATTACATAGTTTCCCACCTTTAAACGTATTAGAGGAGTATGACATCTGTCAATGTGACAGTAGATTTGTATATAAAATACTCCTGTCACACACGTCTAAAGGTGGGAAACTATGTAATGTAATTAATACGTTTATAACGATAATTTCCACCTCCACTAATTTCATCTCTTTTTGTTTCGCAATGTATTATGTTTTCCATATTTTGAGCTATTTTGGCGGTTGTTAGTGCGCTCATCACTGTATACATTTTACAAAGGATCTAGTATTTTTGTTTTTGGTACTTTTCCATGAATTTAAAAATTTTTAGGTAACGGTATTTAATATTTAATGACGATTCAGAGACCACTACCATCTCTCTATGGACCATTTCAACCTCTTGGTATCTTCAGGAGAGCCTGTAGTGATGCTCTGACTCGGAATTAAATATTTTCGCGCCGTGTGCCAATTATAATGAAATAATTAACATTTAGACGAAGTAGCGACCTCTATTAAATAAAACGTGAAACCCAAGCGACTCTAGCTTTAAATAAATAAATATTCAAAAATCTTTTGGAATTCTTAAGTCGGAAACAAATTCTCTCTTATACCTATACCCTATCCTTCTAAAATTTGCAAGGAAATGGGTGACGAATTTAGAGACATGGGGAATCTAAAATATGCATTCCACAACACATCAATTTGTCAAGACAAAGATCAACAAATTAGTTTCCTAGTACTCAATACGTGAGTAAAAACGCAGGTAGGTAAGGCATTTAATATTTAATTACGATTCAGAGACCACAACCATCTCTCTATAGACATTTCAACCTCTTGGTATCTTCAGTGGATAAAGTCCCACATGGAAAACTAATCGATATCCTCGTTTGAAACTTATATCTCCAACAAAAAGCAACAGTTCGACTCGAAAATGAACTGTCCGAAATTTTCACAGTCGAAAAAGGAGTCAGACAGGGTTGCATACTGTCACCAGCATTATTTAGCATATACTCTGAAAACATCTTTAGAGAGGCCTTGGACGAATCAGAAGATTGTATTGCAGTAAATGGACCACTTATAAATAATATTAGATATGCAGACGATACAGTATTGCTGGCAGATAGTGCGCAGGGGCTCCAAAGGATCATGGATAATGTAGAATGTAGAAGCATGTAACAAATACAGCCTAAAACTAAACTGTAAGAAGACAAAAATAATGATCATTAGTAAAAACACCAACATAAACGCCCAAATTACGGTAAACAATACACCCCTAGAGAGAGTACAGAAAATATGCTATCTGGGCTGCAACATTAAGGATACTTGGGATCATAGCTACGAAATAAAAACTCGTATTGAAAAAGCCAGAAGCTCTTTTAACAGTCTTAGGAAAATTATGTGCAACTTGTCTTTAAGTATCAATATACGCATAAGAATTCTTAGATGTTACGTCTTTAATGTCCTATACGGAGTTGAAAGCTGGAGCCTGACAGAAGATGCCATAAAACGGTTAGAGGCGTTTGAAATGTGGTGCTACCGACGTATGTTGAGGGTCTCATATATACACCACACAACTAATATAACTATTCTCCAGAGGCTAAGAAAAGACAAAGAAATAATAAGCACCGTAAAGAACAGAAAATTGGATTACTTCGGCCACATTATGCGTAATGAAAAATACCGACTGCTACAGTTGATTCTACAAGGCAAGATTGAGGGCAGGAGAGGCCCTGGACGTAGACGTATATCCTGGCTGGCCAATCTTTGGAAGTGGACTGGTCTAACGTCAACTGATCTATTTCGAGATAGGTACTTTTAGATTCTAAAAGAATAGGCACTTTTAGATTCTTGAAGAAGGTATCTTCAGGGGAGCCTGTAGTAATGTTCTGACTCGAAATTAAATATTTTCGCGCCGTACCTATGCCAATTATATTGAAATAATTAACATTTAGACGCAAATAAAATTAATACGAGGCGAAAATATTTAATTTCGCGTCAGAGCATCACTACAGGCTCTCCTGAAGATACCAAGAGGTTGAAATGGTCCATAGAGAGATGGTAGTGGTCTCTGAATCGTATTTAAATATTAAATGCCTTTACCTACCTGCGTTTTTACTCACGTATTGAGTACTAGGAAACAAATTTGTTGATCTTTGCCTTGATGAATTGATGTGTTGTGGAATGCACATTTTAGATTTGTTTGAAGAGATAATTTGTTTCCGACTTAAGAAATCCAAAAGATTTTATTTTTGAATATTTATTTGTTTAAATAGAGCAAGAGCCCGTGGCCGCTAGGCATTCCATATTTAATAAAAGCTGAAAGTTTCTCTGCGCATGTCCCCAACACAGATAAAAACGATCAGCAAGTACGGACTTTGGATCGTAGTTACTTGACTTTGAGCAGATAACAGGTAGCAATATACATAAGGTGTGTAAATATTATATTACTTTCCTTAAGGTATAAAAGCTCAATTTTATATACCGACGGCTGAAAGGCAAACATGACCAAGCGACATTTGGCTAACTTTACAGTAGATCATTTCAAAAACTCTAGATATTGTTTGTAAAAAATCACTACTCGCCCAAACATTTAAAATGCAATCTAACAAAAATTTACTATAGTATTTTTACTACAAAAACGTTATTACGTAGGACAAAATTTTTGACGTAAGAGAACTGTCAAAACATTAGAATGTGACTTTTCATTATTGCTATGTTTATTATAAACACGGCAATAATGAAAAGTCACATTCTAACGTTTTGACAGTTCTTTTACGTCAAAAATTTTGACCTACGTAATAACGTTTTTGTAGTAAAAATACTATAACTGTAAAGGAGTAAAATGGAATAGGTACCAAATGAAAGTTGTTCTTAAATTTACAAAATTCTAGTCGCTTGGTCTCCGAAAATTGTTAAAAATGTCAATTATTTTAAATTACCAAGCGACAAAAAATTCATCGTAGCTACATGAGGATACAATCAATCGACGCAGAAAAATTTTCTGATTTCAGTGATATATATAACTCTTCTTCTTCTTCTTCTTCTTGTTCTTCTTCTTCTTCTTCTTCTTATTCTTCTTTACGTGCCATCTTCGCGACGAAGGTTGGCAATCATCATTGCTATTCTCACTTTTGACACTACAGCCCGAAAGAGTTCAGTTGAGCTGCATCCAAACCGTTCTCTGAGATTTCTCAGCCAGGACATTTTTCTCCTAAATATGCTGCGCCTTCCTTGAATCTTTCCCTGCATAATTAATTTTAGGAGTTCATATCTGTCACCACGTGTTATATGACCCAAGTATTGAAGTTTTCTTATTTT
The DNA here is from genome assembly GCF_917563875.1 of Diabrotica virgifera virgifera. Lineage (NCBI taxonomy): Eukaryota > Metazoa > Arthropoda > Insecta > Coleoptera > Chrysomelidae > Diabrotica > Diabrotica virgifera. The sequence goes on along the minus strand of NC_065446.1, from coordinate 233,543,005 downwards.
GATGGAATCCAGTATCTCCCTGCTGTTCTGTATTCTCCTTAGTACGTCCTCATTGGTTATTCTGTCTGTCCAGGAGCATAGGCGTAACCAGGGGGGGGGTTTTGGGGGTTGTAACCCCCCCCCATTGGGATGTACTTTGAGCTCTATACGCTTAACACCATAGCCCTCAGAGACCTTCCAGTAGTTGTAACCCCCCCCTTCAGGTAGTTGTAACCCCCCCTTAGGATCATCCTGGTTACGCCTATGTCCAGGAGATTCTCAGCATTCTTCAATACGTCCACATCTTAAATGCTTCCAATCTATTGAGGCATTGTTTATTGAGAGTCCATGTCTCCACACCATACAAAAGAACTGAAAATACATAACATTTTAGTACTCGCTTTCTAAGATTTAGGCTGAGGTCTCTACTACATAATATTTGTTTCATATTAGTGCATGCACTTCTAGCCTTTTCTATTCTGATTCGGATTTCTTTGGTATAATCTTTTGTTTCACTAATGTTTGTCCCTAAATAGTTATAATTCTGAAGTCGTTCTATCGTTTTATTATTTAGTGTAGATTTATGTTTCTAATATTTTTCTTTGATATAACCATGAATTTCGTTTTCTTTATGTTTAGTGACAGACCAAATTCTTCACTCGTTGCAACAACCTTTTCTAAAATTCTTTGTAGATCTGTAATAGTTTCTGCTATTAGTATTGTGTCATCGGCGTATATAATTTCACATATGGGTAGGCCATTTATTTTTATGCCTGCTACTTCATCTTCTAATGTTTTTTTGAATATTTCTTCGGAGTATGCATTAAACAGTGATGGCGACAAGACGCAGTCCTGTCTAACGCCTCTTTTGATTTTTATTTTATTGGTGTTTAAATTATTTATTCTTATGACAGCTTCTTGTTCATAATACAGATTATTTATTATTCTTATATCCCGTGTGTCGATGTTCTTTGTTCTCACTAGTTTTATTAACAGATTATGTTTCACCGTATCGAATGCCTTGTTATAATCTAGGAAGCAGACATAGATGCCCTGGTTTACATCTAATCTAATATACAGGGTGAGTCATGAGGAACTGTACATACTCCTATCTCGTATAGAGGCCCCTATGGGGAATAACAAATGACCATTAAAAAGTGTCTGCTCCCATTGTTTAATAATATACAGGGCGAGTTTCGCAATTTGACAGAAATTTGTATTCGTCATAATTTTTGAACGGTCAGATCGATGTGTCTCTTATTTTGGTCAATCGTTACACTATTACCACCTAATCAACTGATTTATTCAAACTAGAAAAAAATCAGGTCTGGCTTTAAAAAAACTAGTTCGTTTGGGTCTTAGAAAAAATTTCACCCTGTATAAGCTGTTTGAAAACTCTAATATGAATTTTACAAATTAGACAAGTAGGCAATTAAAATAACGTATTAATTTTTTTCCGCACACGATTGCTTAATTTTTTATAAAAAAATCAAATTTGATTATGAATTAAAAGTTTGGTAAAGTGAACCATAGATTTAACAAAATTAATTTTTATTACCAAAATTAATTTTTTTTAACAAATATTTAATTTATGTTACCATCAATCAACTGATTTATTCAAACAAGAAAAAAATCAGGCCCGGATTTAAAAAATAAGTTCGTTTTGGTCTTAGAAAAAATTTCACCCTGTATAAGCTTTTTGAAAACTCTAATATGATTTTTACAAATTAGACAAATAGGCAATTAAAATGGCATATTTATTTTTTCCCCACACGATTACTTAATTTTTTATTAAAAAATCAAATTTTACTATGAATAATTAAAAGTTGGGTAAAGTGAACCATAGATTTAAAAAAAATAACTTTTATTGCAAAAATGAATTTTTTTTACAAATATTTAATTTATGTTACCACCCAATCAACTGATTTATTCCAACTAGAAAAAAATCAGGCCCGGATTTAAAAAATTAGTTTGTTTGGGTCTTAGAAAAAATTTCAACTTGTATACGTTTTTTGAAAACTCTAATATGAATTTTACAAATAAGACAAATAGGCAATTAAAATGGCATATTTATTTTTTCCCCACACGATTACTTACTTTTTTATTAAAAAATCAAATTTTACTATGCATAAAAAGTTTGGCAAAGTTTTTGCATAGATTTAAAAAAATTAACTTTTTTTACAAAAATTAATTTACAAAAACAACGTTTTTCTTAAAATGAAAAGTTTTACCATTTTTTTTTTTTTTTCTATAATAGGTCTAGATCTAAAACTTCCCATAACACTTCTTTTGGACTCTATAGTTTAACATAGACGTGATCAAATTGATAAATTTTAAATTTTTCCACCTAATTTTTGCGATTTACAAATTTGCAACTTTTACAAGAAGAAGACTGAAAGTCTACAATAATTGTCATAGTCTTCACAATGGTAAGAGGTATGTGCTGTAAAAATTTCAGAAAAAAAAATATTAAAATGGAACAGAGTTGTAGCGAGTTAAACCGTGAGTTCATTTTTTTTTTTTTCATTTTTAGGTTAAAATTCCGATTTTGACAAATTTGATTTTTTAATAAAAAAATAAGTAATCGTGTGGGGAAAAAAATAAATATGTCATTTTAATTGCCTATTTGTCTTATTTGTAAAATTCATATTAGAGTTTTCAAAAAGCATATACAGGGTGAAATTTTTTCTAAGACCAAAACGAACTAATTTTTTAAATCCGGACCTGATTTTTCTCTAGTTTGAATAAATCAGTTGATTGGATGGTAACATAAATTACTTATTTGTGCAAAAAAAAAATAAATTTTTGTAATAAAAGTTATTTTTTTTTAATCTATGGTTCACTTTACTAAACTTTTAATTCATAGTGAAATTTGATTTTTTTATAAAAAATTAAGTAATCGTGTGCGGAAAAAAATAAATATGCCATTTTAATTGCGTATTTGTCTAATTTGTAAAATTCATATTAGAGTTTTTAAAAAGCATATACAGGGTGAAATTTGTTTTAAGACCAAAACGAACTAATTTTTTTAAAGCCGGACCTGATTTTTTTTAGTTTGAATAAATTAGTTGATTAGTTGGTAATAGTGTAACGATTGACCAAAATAAGAGACACATCTATCTGACCGTTCAAAAATTATGACGAATACAAATTTCTGTCAAAATGCGAAACTCGCCCTGTATATTATTAAACAATGGTAGCAGACACTTTTTAATGGTCATTTGTTATTCCCCATAGGAGCCTCTAGACGAGGTAGGAGTATGTACAGTTCCTCATGACTCACCCTGTATAACTCAATATCGCCCAAATTAGCGTTTGGTAACTTTTGCCTTGCAACCGTCGATATGTTATCAAATGATAATATCCCAGTAGCTGGACAGATTCAATGATTTCTTCACCTTGCCGGACGCATTTAAAGTCTACTGCTACTGTAGGTACAAGCGCGAGACAATATTATGGACTCTAGTGTATACGAACGAGTGAGATCGAGATTTCCATCTACTAATTAGACCGTCCGCACATGGGGCGACGCTCGAACTACTCGACTCGATTCCAGTCATGTAGGTCTCTCCCCGCCAATAAAGTTTCTTCGTTGTGGCATTGAGCTCCGTACACGGAGCGTTTAGAATTGCAAATCTCCTCGTCTTGTACGGCTCTCGTCGCTTGCGATCCGTAGTGCACGAGAAAGTTCGAGTGAGACGCACGTTTTTAGTCATAATAGGTAGTTTATTTTATTTGTTTCCTTCGTTTTTTGTTGTTTTTTGAGCTGAATAAAATTTTACATTTATTTAAAAATCGGTGCATGTTATGTTCGTTGATTGTAATACTATTATTAGCTTTGTGGAAATATATATATATATATATATATATATATATATATATATATATATATATATATATATATATATATATATATATTGTTAAGATATGTAAAATTTGAATTAATATGGTTTCGATCTTAATATTTTAGAAAAGTTAAAACATATAATAAAAATATACCAAAATTCATTTCGAAGAAATGAAAGTCAATTATCTTTGGATGGCCGTAGGTAAACAAAATTTAAATAGGGATTAAGTATTTTCTTTGTACAGTTAGTATGATAAGGAAGTGGTTATGTGTTTGGACAATGAGATCGGGTTAGGGAACAAATGTATTTAGAAAATTAAATGAATGTAATCTCCTTAAAAACCGATTGGCATGTAATTAGTTTTAAGAAATTTCTAATGGTAGGAAAAGTTGGTGTTGAATCTGACATTGACAATTTGGAATTTAATTCTTTGGAATCGTTGTCAGTGGACTTTCATAATTTTTTTTTACATAATTTAATTTTACGGTAGAATAATTTTTTTAACGTTACTGTTTAGTGCTGGCCTTTAAACGAATGTGATTCTAGACGATAGTTGTTAAATGATCGTCAAGTCGAATAGTGGTGATCTCTGAGAGTCTCCTGAAGTAGTAAGGCAGATAAATGAATAGCTGTGAGTTTGTTGAAATAAGTGTCCTGACGGAGGCTCATCACGTAAAGCATTGTAAGTTATATTGTTCTACTTATATTCCAAGAGTCACCGTTGCATGCCGGAACGAGAAATAGATTCAGTTTATTGAGAGGAGAAAAGGCTAGCATTGTTTTTTGAAAGATACGTGCATCTGTAGGGGGTCATTGATGACAATAGGCTTGCAATAGTTTGTTGCGAGATTGCTGACTACATAGGGGGCTGCTAAGAGTAAATTGTAGGCGACCAGAGACAAGAATTTGGACAACTCATCATCCGAGAGACAGTTTTATTTTTTTTTGTAGAATTATTCATAACGCAAATTTCAATAAGTACTTTAGATAGTGGTAGGAGTATTTCAATAATCAGAATAGGAGATATTATTTTTAGAGGATATTTTGAGGGTGAATTTATTTCAATAGATGTTTTTGTACCATATATGTGTTTTATTCCGTTAGTCTTTGACCTTATTTATCATATGTAAAGCAAAGGAGATATTGAAGCACGAGAATATAAAACCCTGAGATTAGAGCATTAAATAGTGTGATTAAATCATAAGTGCATCATTAAAATTAAATTTAATTAATTAATTAATTATCTAATCAATTGCTTTGAGCACACCGATCTTTGAATATCACATTAACTGGCGCCCAACGTGGGGCTTAAAAAAATATCGCAGCTTTGCATTTGATGGTAGGGAAAGAGATAAGGAATAACTACAGGTGATCCAGAGATAATTTGACAATTTTTCCAGGTGTAAAAATATTTTGATTTATGGATTGATCGTAGGTAGTTGATATTTACTGCTATTGAATTATTTAATATTTTTACCAATCGTACATTTGATATTTATTTTGAAATTTACTGATTGCATATTTGATATTTGTGGCGAAAATTTATTAAATTTAGGGAGAAATATTTGTCGTGTTCTGCAACTTATAGAGTGTTGTAAAATTTCACATTTGGCGGGGACAAAGAAAACAGTAACAAAAAGAAACAACATGTCGACCACAAGGAGGCAAAGCAAAATGCAAGAAAGCAGAGAGAATAACAGAGAAGAGGAAAAAATTGTTGAAGAAGGATTGGGTAATGAAGGAGATACAACGATTATGGAGAGAAAAGAACAGGAATTAACAGGAATAGAGAAACTATTGCAACTGATGCAACTCCAATCACAACAAATGGATAGAAATCAACAGGAAACAAAAAGGACAATGCAAGAAAATCAACAGGAATCAAAACGAGCCATGGAAGAAACACAACAAAAAATAGAGAAAAATCAACAGGAAGCAAAACGAGCCATGGAAATAACACAACAAAAAATGGAAGAAACACAAAGAGAAATATCACAGAGAATAGAACAGAAATTGGAAGAGAATGATGGCAAATTGGAAAAGCGTTTGGAAAAATATGAAAATGAAGTGAAAGCCTGTTTAGAAAAAGTTAGAGAAGAAACAGAAAGGAAACTGAAGATGCAACGAGAAGAAATAGAAACTAAAATGAAGGATATTAAGACTGTGCAGAAGATGGAATTAGAACAGTTAGAAAGCAAATTTGAAAATGCAATACAAGAAGACAGGCGAGAAATAGAAGAAAAATTTAAGCAAAACGAAAAACAAATTGCGGAACTCAAGAATCAACAGAATTGTGGAGAAAGAAGGGAAATGATTATCCATGGTACAAGCGTCGCGAAAATACAATTTGGCGGGGATATTAGAAAAACACACCCAGTACCATTTGTTAAAAATTTGAAAACCAAATTGCAACATATTAGATATTTTGACGACTGCAAAGAAACAATTAGAAACCATCTGAAAGAAGGAGCAGCGTTATGGTATGAAAGTAAAGAAGATGAGTTTGAAAATTGGACAGATTTCGAAAATAAATTTCTCAACTATTTCTGGGGGAAAGTTAAACAGAGGGAAATCAACCAAGAGCTACAGAATGGAAGATATCACGAGAAAATGGGAATATCGGAAGAAAGATATGCTTTGCAGATATATAACAATTCCAAATATCTAGACTACAAATACTCTACCGAACAACTGGTAGAAATGATAAGCAGACATTTCGAAGAAACGCTGGAGGACCACGTGATTTTGAGAAACTATCAAGATATTGATAGTTTGTGCCAATTCCTTCAAGTAAGGGAAGCAAAAAGAAGAGAAATGCGAAACAGAAGACAACATGAACAATATAATGGACCGGCAAGAAGGTATCAATCAAATTATGACCAGAGAAACCGACATGCCCAATCAACAAACGAAGATAGGCCGAGAGAATACCAAAATTACAATAGACAACAAAATTATGATAACAGGAATCACGCAAAAAATAGAACATATGAAAATCACAACAGAAACAGAGATGCACAAAATCCTCCGACTAGGAATACGAACGAACAAAGGGACGGTAGAAACAATCAGAATTTTCAACGAAGATTGAGACGAAGTGGAGAGAAATATCTCCAAAGGCAAGAGAGGACCCGAAGAAGAAGGCCGGTTACATTCCAGAAAGGGGATAAAGTTTTAGTGAGGGCACTAAGGGTGTCCAATTTACAAAATGGTATTTGTGCTAAATTGATGCCGGTATTTGAAGGTCCATATAGGGTCAATACGGAAAATGGGGTAAATAGTTATGAATTAGCGCATATAGAGACAGGCAAGATACGGGGTATTTTTAACATTCACGACATTTATAAGTATCATGAGTAGAGTTTGGTAACATAATGGAATAATTTGATCCTAAAAAAAACTTGTGTCATTTAAATAAATAACAGAGTTTTTCGGCAAATCAAATGGCGGGGAGTTGTTAAGATATGTAAAATTTGAATTAATATGGTTTCGATCTTAATATTTTAGAAAAGTTAAAACATATAATAAAAATATATCAAAATTCATTTCGAAGAAATGAAAGTCAATTATCTTTGGATGGCCGTAGGTAAACAAAATTTAAATAGGGATTAAGTATTTTCTTTGTACAGTTAGTATGATAAGGAAGTGGTTATGTGTTTGGACAATGAGACCGGGTTAGGGAACAATTGTATTTAGAAAATTAAATGAATGTAATCTCCTTAAAAACCGATTGGCATGTAATTAGTTTTAGGAAATTTCTAATGGTAGGAAAAGTTGGTGTTGAATCTGACATTGACAATTTGGAATTTAATTCTTTGGAATCGTTGTCAGTGGACTTTCATAATTTTTTTTTACATAATTTAATTTTACGGTAGAATAATTTTTTTAACGTTACTGTTTAGTGCTGGCCTTTAAACGAATGTGATTCTAGACGATAGTTGTTAAATGATCGTCAAGTCGAATAGTGGTGATCTCTGAGAGTCTCCTGAAGTAGTAAGGCAGATAAATGAATAGCTGTGAGTTTGTTGAAATAAGTGTCCTGACGGAGGCTCATCACGTAAAGCATTGTAAGTTATATTGTTCTACTTATATTCCAAGAGTCACCGTTGCATGCCGGAACGAGAAATAGATTCAGTTTATTGAGAGGAGAAAAGGCTAGCATTGTTTTTTGAAAGATACGTGCATCTGTAGGGGGTCATTGATGACAATAGGCTTGCAATAGTTTGTTGCGAGATTGCTGACTACATAGGGGGCTGCTAAGAGTAAATTGTAGGCGACCAGAGACAAGAATTTGGACAACTCATCATCCGAGAGACAGTTTTATTTTTTTTTGTAGAATTATTCATAACGCAAATTTCAATAAGTACTTTAGATAGTGGTAGGAGTATTTCAATAATCAGAATAGGAGATATTATTTTTAGAGGATCTTTTGAGGGTGAATTTATTTCAATAGATGTTTTTGTACCATATATGTGTTTTATTCCGTTAGTCTTTGACCTTATTTATCATATGTAAAGCAAAGGAGATATTGAAGCACGAGAATATAAAACCCTGAGATTAGAGCATTAAATAGTGTGATTAAATCATAAGTGCATCATTAAAATTAAATTTAATTAATTAATTAATTATCTAATCAATTGCTTTGAGCACACCGATCTTTGAATATCACATTAATATATATATATATATATATATATATATATATATATATAAAAGATGAAGATCTTTGAAACACACTCAGTGATCAAAAGATCCACAGGTACTGGTTTGGACGACCACTCGTACGAAAACAAACAAATGAAATAGAGAATGCGGAAAAATCCCCTTACGAACAAATAATTGAATTAGTGGATGTGTGAATTGTTCGTAAGGGGATTTTTCCGCATTCTCTATTTCATTTGTTTATATATATATATATATATATATATATATATATATATATATATATATATATATATATATATATATATATATTGTTTTTAATGTAAAATTCTGAAAAGATTGAACTTCTGTTTCTAGGTGTTTAATATAAAATTCGTTGGGGAACTACAAAAATACCCTCAATTGTATAATGCTTATTGTATACAAATTATACTAAAAATGTAACAATTAGTCCAGTCGGGTTAGACGAATAAGAGGCCTAACCTTGCATTAGGAGCTGCCCCAAATTTTATTTTTCTAATCTTTAGGGAGGGTCAATATTAGTATAAATTTAAAATCTCGACTGAATTCCACCGTTGCGTTAGCCGCCATCTTGATTTAAAACGAGATCCGTTTTTGCTCAATATCTCCGCCATTTTCAATTTTTTGACAAAAAGTGTAGAAACTGAAATTGTTGAAAATATGATTTTCTATCATTTCATTTATTATAATTTTTTTCGTGCGGTCGATATTTTCCGAGTTATGAGGGGAGAATAGTGACAGTTGGAGCATAATTATTGAATTATCTCGTTTATTATTAGTTTTACAACAAATATGTACCTGTACAAAAATAAAGAGAATTAAATTCTACACAATTTTGATTTCTTTCATTTTTTTGCTAAAATTAATATTTAAGGAAGTACGTATGCGGTAATGGCGCGAGCGTAAGACCGGATTGATTTTATAGCAATTGTTTTTGTTCAATATCTACGCCATTTTCAACTAAAATTTTTCAAAATATAATTTCCTACAATTTCTTTTTAACAATTTTTTTCATGCGGTTGATATTTTCCGAGTTACATGGGAAAATAGTAAAAAGTGGTGGGGGGAGCATAATTATTGAATTGAATTTTGTATCCGAGCTGCCCCAAATTTTATAATTATATCCTTTAGGAGAGATCAATAGTAGTGTAAATTTAAAATCTCTAAATAAAAACTGTTGTTGCTTAATATCTCCGCCATTTTCAACTTTTCGACATAAATGGTGGGAAAGAAAATTGTTGGAAATGCAATTTCCTACAATTTTTTTGGCACAATTTTTTTATACGATCAATATTCTCCGAGTTAAGGGGGAAAATAATGGAAGCGGAGGGGAAGCATAATTATTGAATTGTCTCATTTATTATTAACTTTACGACATAATTGTACATAAACAAAAATAAAGAGAATTATATTTTATACAATTTTTAAAACTTCCAATGACACATCAACCAAACTAAGTATATAAAAGACATAAAAAGACATTATATACATTAGGTTCACTTAATTTTATTAACTAGCGGGTTTTATTGGTTGAATTTGTCTGTCGATATTTTAAGTTTTATGTCAGCTAATATATTGTGGTGTTCCACCATTTTTTTTTTTAATTTTGGACCCTGTTGGGGGGAATTTTTCCATTTTCCCCCCTTGTAGACCCGCCACTGGTTCTCTCGAAAAATTGTAGTAAATCGTAATTGCAACAATTTCAGTTCTTACACTTTTTGTCGAAAAGTTGAAAATGGCGGAGATATTGAACAAGAACAATTGCTACAAAATCAATCAGGTCTTACGCTCGCACCTTTACCACATACGTACTACCTTAAATATTGATGTTATCAAAAAATGAACGGCATCAAAATTGTACAAAATTTAATTCTCTTCATTTTTGTATAGGTAAATATTTGTTGTAGAACTAATAATAAACGAGATAATTCAATAATTATGCTACAACTGTCACTATTTTCCCCTCATAACTCGGAAAATATCGACAGCACGAAAAAAATTATAATAAATGAAATTATAGAAAATCGCGTTTTCAACAATTTCAGTTTTTACACTTTTTGTCAAAAAATTGAAAATGGCGGAGATATTGAGCAAAAACGGTTCTCGTTTAAAATCATGATGGCGGCTAACGCAACGGTGGAATTCAGTCGAGATTTTAAATTTATACTAATATTGACCCTCCCTAAAGATTAGAAAAATAAAATTTGGGGCAGCTCCTAATGCAAGGTCAAATGCTATCCCGACTGGGCTAAATACCGTACTTTTTACAGATCGAAATAGTCGTTTTGGTTAATATATAAAAAAGGCGTTCTTTCTGGTTGGAAGATATGAGCAAACTGAATCGACAAGTGTACGGAGAGCAATCGCTTGTGCCGCAGGGTTCGTACAAGACGAGCAAGACGCGCGAACTTAGAGACGTGTCTTCGATCGACCCATGTGCGGACGGCCTTATCTACCTACTGCATTCTTTTACTGCGCATCATCAGTTATTTTATATTTATACAGGGTGTAACAAAAATACAGGTCATAAATGTAATCACATATTTTGGGACCAAAAATAGTTCGATTGAACCTAACTTACCTTAGTACAAATGTGCACATAAAAAAAGTTACAGCCCTTTGAAGTTACAAAATGAAAATCGATTTTTTCCAATATATTGAAAACTATTAGAGATTTTTTATTGAAAATGGGCATATGGCATTGTTATGGTAGTAGTATCTTAAGTAAAAATTATAGTGAAATTTGGACACCCCATAAAAATTTTATGGGGGTTTTGTTCCTTTAAACCTCCCCCCCCCCCCCTCCAAACTTTTGTGTACGTTCTAATATAATTATTATTGTAGTACCATTAGTTAAACACCATATTTTAAAAACTTTTTTGCCTCTTAGTACTTTTACGAAAAGTCAGTTTTTATCGAGATATTTAGAATATTTGTCAAACCCACCACATATTTGTATATGGTTAAGTACGATTATGGAGACTTGGTAATAATATGAAAATTTATTTATGATTTATATTTTTAGGTAGATTTTGAACCATATTGAAAAAGAAGCCACATCTCGATAAATGATGCCTTATCGAAAAAATACAAAGAGGCAAAAAAGTTTTAAAAACACTGTGTTTAACTAATGGTATTGCAGTAATAGTTCAATTGGAACGTACACAAACATTTGGGGGGTTTAAAGGAACAAAACCCCCATAAATTTTTTATGTAAGCATATTAAAAAAGAAGCCGCAACTCGATAAAAACTGCCTTATTGAAAAAATACCAAGAGGCAAAAAAGTTTTAGTAATATTGAATGTAACTAATGGTACCACAATAATAATTTAATTGGAACGTCTACAAAAGTTTGGGGGGGTTTAAGGGAACAAAACCCCATAAAATTTTTATGGGGTGCACAAATTTCACTATAATTTTTCTTTAAGATGCTCCTGCCATAAGAATGCCACGTGTCCATTTTCAATAAAAAAATCTCTACTAGTTTCCGATATATTCGAAAAAATCGATTTTCATTTTTTAATTTCAAAGGGCTGTAACTTTTTTTATGCGCATATTTGTAGTAAGGTAAGTTAGGTTCAATCGAACTATTTTTATTTCCAGAATATGCGATCTCATTTATGACCTGTATTTTTGTTACACCCTGTATATTAGATGCGTTCGCGGGTACCTGACAGCAAATCGCATGCGCACTTTAAAATAATATAAATAATACCGTTAATAGATAAATATATAATATACAATTAATTATTAATATTAATTAAGAGCAAATATACCTTGTATATTTATCTATTAACGGTATTATTTATATTAGGTGAGATTAGGAATTGCCGGCGACAAATTGTCCAGGGTACCCGCGAACGCAACTATAATATATGATTGTACAGGGTGTCCCAAAAGTAGCGGGACGGTCGATTACTTCGCGAAATGAACATCAGATCGATAAACTGAAAAATAAGTGTTCAATATGTTTCAAAAGTCTATCGAATGATACCAAACACGCACCTCCGGTATATGGAGTGGGGGTAACTTTAAAATCTTAAATATGAACCCCCGTTTTTTATTGCAGATTTGAATTGCTCATGAAAAAATAAGGAATAATTATTATTCAAGACATTTTTTAGAATTTATAGATGGCGCTGTACTTGGAAAATACGATTTATTAGCGCCATCTATCAACAAATTTACTTACTTTTTTATGAGGTATTTTTAAGATTTTAAAGTTACCCCCACCCCACCTCCAGGGTGTGGAGGAGAGTGTCGTGTTTGGTGTCATTCGATAAATTTTTGAAAAATATTGAACACGGATTTTTCAATTTTTCGACCGGATGTTCATTTCGCGAAATATTCGACCGTCCCGCTACTTTTGGGATACCCTGTATAAAAATATATAACATATAAATATGAATAATACGACTAAGTGCATATTGTCTCGCGCTCGTACCTACAGTCGTACCTACAGCACTTTATTTATTTATCGTATGGCAATTACAACACATTTAGAACAAAATTACAAACACTAGTAATATACTGCCGTGCTAGGCCCAAAAGCGGTAACTAACATTTCACAACCTGGTGGCAAAATCGATTTCAAAATTGAGTGCTAAAATTTTGGCCCGTAAGGGATTTATGGACTAGCTAATAGTTTTTATGCATGGATATATGCCCCAGTTTATTAAGGGAACTATTAATTATGTTTTAAAACAAAGTTTTATATAAAAAGAGGTAGATACCGCTAAAACGTTTTATCAAAACTTACTATAAAACTAAGCCTATTAGCGGTATGTGGTTTACAGTTGTGATTGATATGAAATAAAAAGCTTTTCTGTGTATTACAGTTTATTAAATTGAAAGAATTAAAGTACTATTAAATGTTATTATTTTGTTGAGCTACAATATGACAACAACAAATTGACAATATTTAGTTGTAGTTATATCTGTTTCTTTCAAGAGTCAATAAATACATATTGGTTCATTAATATTAATGTTCTATTTGTGATTCAATAATTTAATAGACCACCAAACAACATAATTTGTGTCTGGTACATATACAAAACCTATTTAGTATTACAATACAATGGTATTACCTCATAATTAACATTTTTTATAAAATCTTTTATAGTGCGTCTAATAATTTGGGCAGAACTGTACTTATACTAAACAGAATTCGTTCAGATTGTTATAGATGTTTAAACATCTGCTGAAGCGTTTTAAAGAATTCTTCAACTGTGAATGTGATTGTAAACCATACTTTTGACTTTCTGAGCTATTTTTATTTTGTTTCTTAGCGACAAAGGTTTGCTATTTTACGACAGGCCTGAGTTATTATAGAGTTTCAAGATTTTTATGATCGCCGACACCTGCCCTAATATTATTATGTATTGTTATATTATTGGGTATTTCACAATATTTTATTTGGGAAAACACCATAATTTACAGTAATTAGGGCAAATTTTAACATTTTATTAGTTGTATTGTACAAACTAGTTATAATATGTTATGATTAAAATATGATGACCATTGTCTTTTAGACCAAAAAATACCTAATTATGGGATATATAAGATTTTTAAAATATGCAAACAAATTTTTGGATTATTATCCAGGTACCTGATGCATTCTTAGAAAATTTATAAAGGAATAAAACCAGCATTTTTGTATAAAACTTACGTAAAGAATTCTCAAAAGATTAAATAAAGATATCCCAAATCTACAATCCCGTATCTATAATAGTATTGTATAATTAGACTACTAGACATTATCTAGTTAAACAATGATATTAGCTTGTATTTAAACAAAAAAAACTGCAATCAATGGGCCTGCTAATTCTAATCCCATGTACGACCAACAAAGGGTTTAAACATACAGAAAACTGAAACAAACCTTGAAACAAAGTATGAAATAAACCTTGCGCCTGTATAGGCTGAACATAGTTTTTTTCACCTCTTGTAATTGCTTTACAATAAATTTTTCTCTTTCTACAATATTGTCTTCAGTGGTATCACCTCGTGGTTCACAACTCTTACTCGACTCTACTTGATTTTCTAAAAAAACATAATACCTATTTTAAGTCTCTTTTTCTAAAAATGTTTGTGGACAGGATGTGGATATAATATTAAGTTTTTAAAACCTAATTTAAAAAAAGACATATTTTTTAAATATGAAAATCTCTTACTGCCTAATTCAAGATATAAAAAATCATCCACTTGGGGCAGATTCATATTGTTTAGGACAACATAATTTGGTTAATTCTTGAAATATTATAAACAAAAATGAAAATACATTTCAATAGATATAATAAACTCGAAAATTTCTTACCATCCTCGCTAATTATTTCTTTTACTAACTATCTAATGCCATCCCCTCTTTGTGAACACACACAACTCTTTAAACTAACACAATAATTTATTGTAAAGTTAGGCCGAATTTACTTTGTAATACTAAGGCGATTTGGCGGTTTCTAAATGTAGGCGTAGCATTCTTGAAAGTACATTAGCGGTAAGTGCAATATGCTAAGGTATATGGACGGCAACTGTAGCAGATACCGTCAAAACGCCATAGTATTTAACATTTGCCGCCAAATGGCTTAGTATTTTAACTGAAAAGTGTAGATACAGCTAACAAAATTGCAATTTTATTTAAAATATAATGCTTCTACAACTCCAAAAACTTTATAAATATATACTAAATACCCTATTTTACTTAAAAATACAAAAATCTCATTTTCGATAAAAAATCAGTTGCCGCCTTTGGGCTTAGCACGGCAGTATAGGTATATGACAAACTTTAAATAGTTACAAACAAACATCAAGTGTATTAATATAATCAATTGACTCTGAAGTTGCAAACAGGAAGTCTTGTAGGAACTTGAGGGATACTCTTCAATACTGTGGTCAATGGTTTGGTTCTCCCCACAGTCACATTGAGGAGACGGGTTCTTTCCCCATTTATGTAGCATGTATGCACATCTGTTAAGTCTGGTTCGGATCCTATTTAGAGTGGACTATGTTTTACGTGGAAAATCAAAACCTGGTCGCTTGTGGGTAATGCGTGTTATTTTGCCATGCGTTCCATTCTTGGGACCATGCATTCGTGATGTTGAACTCCTCATGTATCATTCTTGCCGTTTTTATTGGTGATTTTCTAGAGCGGAGACGGGTATTTCGTGCATCCTCGGTATCTTGGTGGATTGGCAGATTTATATTGTTCATGATCTTTTTGTATTCACGTGTAAGTGCGTCAACTCGTCGTAAATATGGAGGTGGGATGTGACTTAATACTGGAAGTCATTGGGTGGGAGTTGATTTAATTGTACCAGCTATCATCTTCATAGTGCTGTGCAGCTGATTGTCGACCTTTTTTACGTGTGGGCTGTGTAGCCAAAAAATGTTGCCCACTAAAATATTCGTTGTCGCGATAATCTAAAGCAGTCGTATATTCGTGGTATGGACCATATAATATTTTACACACCTTTGCTACCTGTTACCTGCTCAACTAATCACGAACCAAAGTCCGTACTTGCTGATAGTTTTTATCTGTGTTGGAGACATGCGCAGAGAAACTTTCAGCTTTTATTAAGTATGGAATGCCTAGCGGCCACGGGTTCTTGGGCTAAAAGATGGAGTAGCTTGGGTTTCGCGTTTCCTTAAATTTTTTTAATTTCAGGTTATTCCTTTGGGGAAAGATCCTTCATTGTGTGTATTACAACAAGGCAACTTTAAAACATATTTGATGAGGAAATCAGCCGGAATTGAATTGCCCAAGGTTACTGAAGAGGAATTACAGCTTATTAATGAATATATGAAATCATCTCCAATGAAGTCAACCTCCTCAGTGACAATTAACGATAAGCATGATAGACATCATTATCCAACAGAGTCAGACCATAAATTTGATTATAATAGACTGGAAAACATTAGTCACAGATTATCAGACGATACGTTAGACTATCGTTTGTTGAGACAAGAGCTGCCAAAAAAAACTGAAAGTCAAATTATAAGAGAAAGACCACCGACAAGAAAACGGGCTTCTATAGCACCAGATGAAGCATCAGAAGTAAGCTATCTCTCTGTTCTATAGTCTAAAATATATTTAACGAATTTGAGACGGTCTTGGATTATAGCTAGATACTTGACAGCCAATATTTCACTCTACTGTACAGCATAAGAAATCTTCTTCTTCAGCCTGTTTGCATCCACTCCTGGACAAAGGCCTCCCCATAAGTTTTCCACTGTTCTCTGTTTTGTGCTATTTGGTGCCACTTTCTTCCTACTATTGCTTTGATGTCATCTAGCCATGGTTTTTGTGGTCTTCCTCTACTACGACTTTGGTCGCGTGATCTCCAATATACAATGATTCTTGTCCACCTTTCGTTGTTTTTCCGTGCCACGTCTCCTACCCAGTTCCATTTCATTTACGCAATTCTTCCAATTAACATCTTCCATCTTCGTCCTGCTTCACACGTTTTCATATCGTTACACATGTTTTCGCCACATTATGTTCTCTCAGAGATACTCCTAACATAGTTCGTTAGATAGCCCTCTATCTTGTTCTTAATCTATTGGCTGATAACTCTGTATCACAGTGTCCATTAGGCCGGGCCGAAAAAACTTTCTTTTAATTTTTCTACACGGCTAGTTGCCAAAAGTTGGAACTAGTATTTATATAATCCTATACCAAATTTGGGCCGATTTAAAAAAATATTTAACCGGGCCCCCTGGCCCTTAAATTTTTTTGTGGGTTAATTTTTTTTGTTTAATTCTTGTACAAGGCTAGTTGTTAAAAGTTGGAACTAGTATTTATATTATCCTATACTAAATTTGGGCCGGTTTTAAAAGTAATTAACCGGGCCCCCCTGCCCTTAAAGAATTTTTATTTGGTTAAAAAAAACGTTTGAAGCTATTATAAAAGCTTTTGTTGTCATATTCTATTGTTAAGCGAAAGAAAGATAATACAGTCGACAGGAAAAAATACTTAAGCTTTTAAATGCCGTTTTAGAGGATCTAAACTAAATTTCCAAAAATAATGGTGCGCTGGTCATCGGCAGACGGCAACAGACGGCAATTCTAGCATGAGAATAAAAATTTAAACGAGTCAACTGAAGGGCTATACTTTGATGAAAGAAAAGATTAAACCATGGTCTTCGAAAACGCGAGATGAATTATGAAAACTGAAATACACCTAGCTTAAATTGAAGGACCCGGTAGTTTATATTTTGGGTACTTAGCTCTTAGCCGGTCTCGTTTCATAGATATTGTCGAAGGAATATTAGACTACTTACAAAGCCATAATATAGATCTAAGCAAATTAAGTGTTATGGGATGTGATGATACAAATGTCAATACGGGCTGAAAGGTGGAATGATTCGAATTATAGAAAGGAGAGTAAATAAACCATTACAGTGGAGTGTAACCCCGTTGCACGGTAATGAACTTCCCTTGCGATATTTTCTGCAAAAACTAGATGATCACAAAAGAGGTCCCTATTCATATTCTGAGCCGATTTGATCCCTTCTTCCCAATTGCGACAAAATGCCTGTTATTAAATTTAAACCCATAGAAGTTGTCCTGCGTCTTGCAAATGAAAATGATCCAAGATTGGAATATGGTGCCAGGCATCTATGGAAATTAATGCAGGCTTCGAAATATTTTCTGAATACTGTCTCATCAATTCTTATCGATAAAGTTATTCAAGACAATTCTTAATTTGCTCACCCGGAAATCGTTCAAATTTGTATATTAACAGATTCACGTCAACGTATTAGAGAGGCTGCTGTCAGAAGAATTTTAAAATGTAGAAAGGCTGGTATAAAAATTGAGTATTCATATTATCCCAAATCCCTAAATCAATTTCGATGAATAGACTGGATGAATAGTACTGTAACAGGTCCTCCTTTAATAGAGAATTTGACCGACGAGGAATTGTGGGACATGGAGAAACAAGTTCCAAAGTTTGACAATTTTTGTTGCCATACTCAAGCGGTGGAGAGATGTGTGAAGATAATTACTGATGCGTCAATAAAAGTGTGTGGTGAAGAATCTAGAGATGGTTACATCCGAGCTAAGCTTGATGCCAGAAAAAATTAGCCGATATTTGAAAGTACATAAATACATTTATTTCACAGCGCAAAAGTAGTAAATAAATATGCAATGCTTACCCCTCTTTTATATTTTTAGTCCTTGGGCCGGTTAAATATTTTTAGATCATGATGAAAATGTTTTAACGAGATAGTAGCATCGATATTAATATTTTAGACACTAGCTCACCCAAAAAATAATGCAAAAAAAATAATATTTTTTAGGCCCCCGGGGGGCCGGTCAAAAATAATTTAATTCGGCCTATGTTTGGGACACCGTATTAGGACTACCATACACAACTTTTTTTACTAGCCCGTTTAATATTTCCCAAAAAACAATTTTTTGTCCTTTTTCGGCCCGGCCTAGTGTCCATTACATAGGTCAGAACTGGTAGAATACAACTGTTGAATACTCCTTTTTTTAGATTTATTGGCATATTTTTGTTTTTAAACAGATCACTGAGTTCCTACTGCTGCTCAAGTCATTCGGATTCTTCTAGTTATCTCTAGTTTCTGTTTGCCTCACTACTAGGGAACTTGCACATTTTTGTTTTATATTATATAGGGTGTCCCAAAAGTAGTGGAACGGTCGAATATTTCGCGAACTAAACATCGGATCGAAAAACTGAAAAATACGTGTTCAATCATTTTTAAAAATCTATCCAATGACACCAAACACCAACCACCTCTACACCCCCCGGAGGTGGAGTGGGGGGTAACTTTAAAATCTTAAATGGAAACCCCCAGTTTTTCTTGCAGATTTTAATTCGTTACGTAAAAGTGAGCAACTTTTATTCAAGACATTTTTTCGAACTGTGGATAGATGGCGCTATAATTGGGAAAAACAATTTATCCTGGTACCATAGGTAAATTATAGAAACGGTCTAATATCTCACGAAATACACTTCCAAATGAGAAACCAAAAAACAGATTTTTAATCTTTTTCGAAAACCTATCGAATAACACCAAACATGACCCTCCAACCCACCCCCTGGAGGTGGGGGAAGGGGGCAATTTTAAAACCTTAAATAGCAACCCCCACTTTTTATTGCAGATTCGGATTCGCCATAAAAAATTAAGCAACATTTATTCGAAACATTTTTTAAAATTTCTGATAGATGGCGCTAATAAATCGTATTTTTCCAATTAAAGCGCCATCTATTAACCATTCTAAAAAATATTTCGAATAAATGTTGCTTAATTTTTCGTGACGGATCCGAATCTGTAATAAAAAGTGGGGGTTGCTATTTAAGATTTTAAAGTTACCCCCCACCCCACCCCCAGGGGGTGGGTTGGTGGGTCACGTTTGACGTTATTCGAAAGGCTTTCGAAAAAGATTAAAAATCTGTTTTTTAGTTTCGCAGTTGGAAGTGTATTTCGTGAGATATTAGACCGTTTCTATAATTTACCTATGGTATCAGGATAAATCGTTTTTCCCAATTATAGCGCCATCTATCCACAGTTCGAAAAAATGTCTTGAATAAAAGTTGCTTACTTTTACGTAACGAATTAAAATCTGCAAGAAAAACTGGGGTTTTCCATTTAAGATTTTAAAGTTACCCCCCACCCCACCTCCGGGGGGTGTAGAGGGGGTTGGTGTTTGGTGTCATTGGATAGATTTTTGAAAATGATTGAACACGTATTTTTCAGTTTTTCGATCCGATGTTTAGTTCGCGAAATATTCGACCGTTCCACTACTTTTGGGACACCTTGTATATTATAGTATATTATAAAACTATTATAAAACACGTATTTAAAACATAAAACATTATAATAATAATGTTCAGTTTCGTTTAAAATAATATTTGAGGAGCAGACTTTCAAACCGCACTTTGTCCTTATTTTGACATTTTGACTTAGAGGTGGCATTGGATTCGTCAAAACATCATTTATTAATGTATAAACATTTTCAATTTCTTTGCAACACGAAAATGCAGCAGCTGCATTCATAATGCTCTGGTTAAATCGGAGAGTGCAGGAAGGGTCTATACCGGTTTCGGACGTCTTTTCCCCTTCATCAGTAGTCCCATATCCTCTTCTCTCCGATTTCCCCAGGCATCACACTTTGGGCCCTTCCGTATTGCAAAGAAAGAAATGTCACGGATGAACTAGAGCCATCTACCGAAAAACAAAGTAAGTTATCAATCGAAGTAGCACAGAAAACGATAATAAATATCGTTCCTATACCACCAGATTGACAACAGGTGGAATCCTTTTTTGGTTACACCTGAGATTTTCAAAATTTATAAATCGTACAGGATGCCGAGAAAATTAAGATGAGAGAATTTTAGATAATTCACAACTCATCTGCTCAGCGTGGTAAATGTTCCAACAAGAAAGATTCCTTAATACTCCTACAAAAGAGTAAATGAATTAAAAATGTATAAACATTATTGTATAAATGCATAAACAAAACCATTAATAAGACCCGCTATAAACAGCTTCAAAACCAAATAAGAAGAAAAATTAGGGAGGCTAAAGAAACCTACTTCTCTGAAAAATGTAAAGAAATAGAAGAACTGCAAAACACATATGACAACTTCAACCTACATAAAAAAGTCAAAGAACTAGCCGGAATAGGAAATAGAAGAACCTCAAATATATTGCTCGACAAAAATGGAAATATTATAATGGAGACAAAACGAAAACTACGACGATGGAAAGAGTATATCGAGGAACTATTTCATGACCAGAGAGAAGCTAGTACATCCGTAGATAGCCAAACGGGAGATGTAGGCCCAGACATAACCAAATCAGAGGTTAGTCAGGCAATAAACTCTATGAAAACCAATAAATCTGCTGGTCCAGATGAATTGCCTAGCGAGCTGATAAAGTTGGTCAACGAGAAAAACCTGGACATAATAGTAGAACTGTTCAACGCTATCTATACTACAGGAATCATCCCTAGAGAAATGTTGACATCAGCCTTTGTGTGTTTGCCAAAGAAGGTGAATGCAAAAGAATGCAGTGACTACCGAACCATAAGCTTAATGTCACATACCTTGAAAATTCTATTGAAAATTATCCACGCCAGAATACACTCTAAACTGGAGCTGGATATTAGTGACACTCAATATGGGTTCCGCAATGGTATGGGTACCAGAGAGGCATTATTCTCCTTCAACGTGCTGACACAGAGATGTTTGGATGTTAACCATCCTCTTTACGTCTGCTTTATAGACTACAATAAGGCGTTTGATAAAGTAAAACATGATCGACTCATGGAAATCCTAAAAAATAAAAACCTAGATGAAAGAGATTTAAGACTAATAACACACCTCTATTACAATCAGAGAGCAATAGTAAGAATTGAAAAAGAAACATCTGAAGAAATGGAAATAAAGAGAGGAATCAGGCAAGGCTGCATACTATCACCTCTATTATTTAACGCTTTAGTCAGAATCGAAAAAGCACGTTCTAATTTTATAAAAATGAAAAAGGTCCTATGTAGCAAAGATTTAACATTAGCTCTTAAAGTACGCCTAACAAAATGTTACGTCTACAGTGTTCTATACTATGGAGTGGAATCATGGACGTTAAATGTAGAGACAATGAGACGACTTAACGCCTTTGAAATGTGGACCTATAGAAAAATTATGAGGGTTTCCTGGGTAGATAGAGTTACAAACAATGAAGTACTGAGAAGAATAGGTAAAAAAAAGGAAGTTGAACTTACAATTAAAGAAAAGAAGCTACAGTATCTCGGACATGTGATGCGGGGCGAGAAGTATGGTATCCTACGACTCATAATGCAGGGAAAGATAGATGGCAGAAGAAGCATCGGAAGAAGACGAATTTCATGGTTGAAGAACCTGAGAGAGTGGTTTGGATGCAGCTCGCAACAACTATTTAGAGCTACTGCCCCAAAAATTAAAATAGCTATGATGATTGCCAACCTCCGTAGCGGAGATGTCACCTGAAGAAGAAGAAACATTATTTTCAATTTCTTTGCAGTACGAAAATGCAGCAGATGCATAATACTCTGGTTAATTAAAGCGGAGAGTGTAGGAAGAGTCTATACCGGTTTCGGAGGTCTTTTCCCCCTCATTAATAGTCCCATGTCTATGGGACAATTGAATATTGGAATTGGATATGGGACTGCTGATGAGGAGGAAAAGACCTCCGAAACCGGTATATATTCTTCTTGCACTCTTAGATTTAACCAGAGCATTATGTAGCTGCTGCATTTTCGTGTTGCAAGGAAACTGAAAATGTTTATACTTTTTTAATTAATTTACTCCTTTGTAGGAGTACTAAGGAATCTTTCTTGTTGGAACTTTTACCACGCTGAGTTGTGAATTATTTAAAAGTTTGTCTTACAATGCTATTTTACTATGTAACGACCTTATTTTGCATTTAGTGTAGCAGATATTTTAACAAAAACTCCTATTTTTTATACATGGCTTGAGCATGAAGCAAGAAGAGGTGACGTAGAAATAAGTTCCGCTTTGACTGACTTTCTAAAAAAGACTAATTTAAGAAAGGACAAGTGTGCAAGCTAGGCTCTGATTGGACTTTGTTGAGAAAAAGCCTGCAGCACTTTCACTCAAAAAAGTTATATCAGTAAAACCAAAAGAATAATCGTAAAATGCGTTTCTTGGCATTTTTCGGATTTTAAATCGCTTATAACTTTAAAACGATTAACTTTTGAGAAAAATGTCAAGAAACTTATTTTATTTAGAATATCCCAAAGAATCCAAAAAAAATATTTTTCTGAGAAAAATAGGAGATTTTTAAAATAATGCTCGCCGCACCGGCAAAAAAATCGGATAAACACGCATATTTAACAATTAAAAAACAGCGGTATAAATTAAGGTTAGACGCGATTACTCTTCAGAATCTTTGAGCTGAATGTTCCGTCTTCAATTTAAGTATCTGGCAACCTCAAAAATACTAATCTAAATATGAGGTTTTAAGCCTCGAAAATGTGTATTTTCGCATTTTTCAGATTTTAAGTCGCCTATAACTCGAAAACTATCAATTTTTAAGAAAAATTAAAAGATACCTTTCTTGTTTAAAATAACCCACAAAATCTATAAATATATATTCCAGGGCAAAAAAACGTGATCTTTTGTATTTGTTTAAAAAAATTCCCTTGAGATTTGTTTAAAGGGGACATTTTTGAATATGAATCCACAAAGAAATCGAATCAGAATTTTTTCAGACGGGAGCGGTCTCACCACATGGACTAATATGAAAGTGTGCCAAAAAACAGTGCGAAAAAGTAAATCCCATTTAAAATACATTGTTACTTCACGCACAGTTTAAACTCTTCACGCACTGCTATCTATAATGACAGTTTTCACAAACTAAAAGCTTATACATAATAATATGACATATAGTAGATAAAAGTACATTTTTTCATGTTTTGTGTGTTTTTTAACTTTATTAATAACGGAGTGGCAGTTTTTCTCATTTCCTGAAAAATGTAAAAAATGGACAAGTGCGATTTGAAAGTCTGCTCCTCATTTACAAAATTTCACGCCTAAAAAACTCATAACTAATACAAATTAATAAATCAAGTGTATTTTGAACAAAGAGAAAAGAACTTTTGGTATATTTTGGTAGATGTGCATTAGAGATTGAATGATATTTACCTATATAATATTTTTCTGGAACTGTTTTTACTATAAAATTAAAATAAACTAATCATAATTAGTAATAAAATTTTATATTTATAATGGGTAAGTTATCAGACTGCCCTTTAGAAAAACCATCGGTCAATTTTAAAAAATTGTCTTAACAAAAATACTCAAATATGTATTATGAAATATATAGTTCACAGCAACTGTTTAAAGATTTATAAAACTGAGGTATACGCTCTGAGCTTCGCTGGTGTCGCTCCTGGCGGATTACTAATTCAACTTTCACCGGTAATTTTTAAATTTATTATTTAATTACAAGTAAAATTTAATAAAAAATTTTGGTCTTGGTAAAAGGTATATTATTTTTTTTTTTTTATATAATATACCTTTACCAAGACCAAAATTTTTTATTAAATTTTACTTGTAATTAATGGTATACAGCCAGCTACAGGAAATTCTTCCTAGTGGATTATTATTTAATTGTTATCGCTTAATATTTACAACGCTAAAAAGTAATTAAATTGTAATAGATTTTTTTAAGATTTTGCTAATCATTTTGACGTTCAATTGATGAAATATTAATTTCTTACTTCGGATACTTTCACAATTATCGTGTAGATGGCGCTAAGATTAATTTATAATTACATATTACGGAACATTAAAAAAACGTAAATTCAGTATTTAAAACGTAAGTATATTTAAGGTAAAAATATATACCACAGCTTTGACCAACTAATATTTTTTATAATTAATGTTTTTAATTTTAATTTTAAATTAATCACTTTGACATTTATGTCAAATTTCCGGTAAACGTTTACAGACTTGCCACTACTGGCGCTCGCGAATTTATAAATATCCCCTCTACGTACGAGCTCACAGCGTATACCATAAAATGACTATAACAAGTAAACGAATATCAAACGTAATCATTTAATGCGCTGACCTTGTACATTTTTAACTTTATGACGTCACGACCAATGAGGGTGCCTTTTGGACTGGCTGCTATAATATGAATTTTCTCTCGATTTGATTCGTTTTTAGGGGCCAAACGAAAGACAAAAACAACTTTTTTATAGCAGGCAAAGTTTTCAACCTAATGGAAACATTAATAATATTGAAAAATATTAAAAATATTACTAAAAGATTTTTAATTGAAAACTTATTGGTCCATTTCCTTGGTAACACCTCCATGGCTTCTAAAAATTGCAAGCCAGATGGATGCTGAAGCGAAGAAGACAAGAGGGAATTCAAAAACTTACAATTCACGACCCCGTCTGTTCAGCTGGTAAATTCGAACGGAAAATGGACCTAGTTACTCAAGGGAGTAAAGACCAATATAAAAATAAAATAAAAATCCATTTTTATTCAGTTGCAATGCGAAGGCAAAACTATCTTATTTTACACTTAAAACAGGGAGCGCAAACCAGCCCTCTAAATCAACGATTTTCGACTCTATTTGGAGTCATCATCAGAGAGGCGTAGGTTTGCTACTCTCTACTCTCTGCCCGAAGTGACAAAACTACGAAAGCTTATCACCGCATTGCAACTGGCATTTATGGAGTAGGTGACTAGCGTCATCTGGCAACTGAAAGGCAAAGTTTTCAACCTAATAGAAACATTAATAATATTGGAAAATATGACTAAAAGATTTTTAATTGAAAAGTTATTGGTCCATTTCCCTGGTAACACCTCCATGGCTTCTAAAAATTGCAAGCCAGATGGATGCTGAAGCGATCTTCAGCATCCATCTGGCTTCAGCATCCATCTGGCTTCAGCATCCATCTGGCTTCAGCATCCATCTGGCTTGCAATTTTTAGAAGCCATGGAGGTGTTACCATGGAAATGGACCAATAACTTTTCAATTAAAAATCTTTTAGTAATATTTTTAATATTTTCCAATATTATTAATGTTTCTATTAGGTTGAAAACTTTGCCTTGCAGTTGCCAGATGACGCTAGTCACCTACTCCATAAACGTCAGTTGCAATGCAGGGATAAGCTTTCGAAGTTTTGTCACTTCGGGCAGAGAGCAGCAGACCTACGCCTCTCTGATGATGACTCCAAATATAGTCGAAAATCGTCGATTAAGAGTGCTGGTTTGCGTTTCACTGGTTCGAAGTGAAAAATAAGATAGTTTTACCTTCGCATTGCACACACACACACACACACACATGCTCGTATCAACCCCAGCCCCGGGGGACATGTGTGTTCCAATGGAAAAGTGGAACCCACATGTCCGAAGATCAAACCGGTCACACCCCGTAATAGAGTGGTACCTATCTGACCCCCAAGCTATACCTCCACCCCTCCCCATCGAAGGACATACCGAATGGGGAGGCGTTGACTTTAACGTTACTTTGGATGCCCTGGGTAATGGGACATCCTTTGTATTACTTCATGTGGTTAAGCCACCTAGTTTTAGGGGTAGCTAAAAGAGCTTTTCTCCCTATTAATGACTAAATTAATTTTTTACTTTACTTTGGACTTGTGTCGTAAAAAAAATGTGTTCCAGACATCAAGGCACCGATCTAAATCGGTGTCTCGCTGTCCAGACCGTGTGTGCTCGGTCACTCAGCCGGCGAATTGGCAAAATAAATTTTGTTCTCCTCGACGGCTGAGCGCCCGAAAGGTGTGGCCATCAAGCCCACGTCTGTCGGTACGTGACCTCGATGCTCACATTCCGCGGCTATAGTCCATTTGACCTACCTGAAGGGTACTTAGTGCCTGAAGGGCGACATTTGTCTCTCGATATCATGTGGCTATCTCAATTTTTCGTTCTTAAGGGTTTCCTCTATATCCAGTTAATTGCTGTCTAGGCCGTCTATGTACCGTTCTTTGGTTTTCGTCGTAATTAGTCAATTCTCTTAATAATCTGCTAGGATGGTTCCTGATATTGTTAAATATTTCATGTGCTCTTTCGTCTATTATTCTCAGTACTTTCTTTTGTTGCGTATGTCCAAATACGTATCTTAATGGGACATATCTAGGTATATTCAGAGCTTCCCTGATCATGTGGTTTTGGATGGTTTGTATTTTTTTCTTGTTGGTATTACACGTGTGTCCCCATGCGGCTGAGGCGTATGTTAGTGTTGGCAAAATTATACTATTTGCCATCCTAATCTTTGTCTTAAATCTCAGTTTACTCTTTCGACCTATTGGCGATGAGAGTTGACTCCTAAGGGCTTTAGCTTTGTTGATTGTTTGTTTTACGTGTTCTGTAAAGGTCAGCCTTTTGTCCAACATTACGCCTAAGTATTTGGCTTGATTTGACCATTCAGTTTGGGTATCAAATAGGGATAGTACCTCATTTGACCTGCCTCTTCTTTTTTGGTACATGAGGGCCTGTGTTTTGTCAGGATTGATAGCTATTTTCCACTGCACACACCATTCTTGTAGTTCATCAAGAGCTCTTTGTAGATGTCTTGTTGCAAAATCTGGGTGGGTACTGCTAAAAGCTATCGCTGTATCATCTGCGTATAGACTTAGCAACGATCTGGGTTCAGTTGGGGTGTCTGCCGTATATATGGTATATAGATATGGCGACAACACTGCCCCCTGTGGTACACCAGCGCCAGCCTCCATGTTCCCAACTTCGGACAGGGTTGGCCCTATCCGAACTCTGAACCTCCTGTTGGCTAGGTATGACGAGAGAAGACACGTCATCGCCTCACTATAACCATATTGGTTCATTTTATACAGCAGGCCGTCGTGCCAGACCCTGTCGAATGCTTTACTGACGTCTAGAAAGGCGGCCGCTGTATATTTCTTTTCGTTGAACCCTTTCGTGATATTATATTCTGTTAACCTCAGCACTTGAAGTTCACACGAGTGCTCGGATCTGAATCCGAACTGTGCTTCAGGTATTGTTCCGATTGCTTCAGATTCTTCTTTTAGCCTAGCTAATATGACCCGCTCTGCGATTTTGCTTAATGCTGGTATTGCAACTAAATAAAAATGGAATTTTTATTTTACCTTTTTTTTATATTTAAATTATGTTCTGTTCTGATTTATAGCATTTTTATCGAATTTAAAATTTTATTCAAGTTCCCTTTTGTAGGACGAGGGTGGCCCAAGACTCCCTTATGAAACCATGTGGATCCCAAAACATTAGAAGTTCGCCATAACATACCTGCTAGAACGTCCGAAGGAGTCAATTTGGCCCTGAAATTTTGAAGCAATAAAAGCGAAGTTTTAAACAATTAATCATTACAGTATATTATGATCAAATCTGATATTATTTCATTGTTTAGACAATTAAAAAACTATAATTTTGGCTCTTTGCTATTTTCAATTCGATTCAATCACGTAACAGTCCATATACATAGACTCTGTACAAGTGGGCAGATATATATGAAACCACCAAGGTCAGACAGATCGAAAACTTTAGTTACGCGACGTTGCCAGATCAATCGAGTTTCAAAGGTTCTTCGGATTTTCATTTCTTACCTGTTTTGCGCTAAAATTTCCTTTTTAACATTGTGTATAAATTTTAAAACGTTGTGTATGGGTGATTCCATTTCAAATCACTCAATTTTGGATCAAAAAACTTTTGGATCTCCGATTTGTCTGAAAAGTGGTATATAGCATCTGCGGGATGTAGAAATAAAACATTTAAGGTCGAATTGTCTTCTTCTTTTTCTTGTTCTTTTTTTTTTCAAAATGTTATTTTAAGCGATGTTACAGCGATTTGGTATTTATTTAAACAAATTTGCATTTTCTATCATCCTGAAGTACCAATAGAAAATATAATATTTTAATAGAAGGGACTCAAAAATGTCATTATATGGCATTATAACAAGTTATTTTGATTCAAAACTTGTTTTTCATCAAATCTTATAGCGTAGAAAACGTTAAAATGCCGTTTTTTACATTTTCCTCCATTCCCAAAATACATCATAATCGGTTTGGCTGAAAATTTGCCCACAGATATCCAAAACACAGGACTTTAAGTGGTTAGAAGGATTTGAATTATATTACAATACCAAAAAAGTTACATGCAACATCATAGTCAAAAATATAGGCGTCTATTGTAAGTACAATTAACTCGGAAAATATCGACCTGACGACAAAAATTGTTAAAAAGAAATTGTAATAACTGTAAACACGATTTATTTGGAACAATTTCAGTTTCTACCATATTTGTAGAAAAGTTAAAAATGGCGGAGATATTGAGCAAAAACGGTTCTCCTTTAAAATCAAGATGGCGGCTAACGTAACGGAGGAATTCATTCGCGATTTTAAATTTAGGCTACTATTGACTCCCTAAAGATTACAAAAATAAAATTTTGGGCAGCTTGGCATGCAAGATCAAATGCTATCCCGACTGGACTAATATACTTTTGAGTCTGATATTATTGCATGTAACTTTTTTGGTATTGTAATATAATTCAAATCCTTCTAACCACTTAAATTCCTGTTTTGGCTATCTGTGGGCAAATTTTCAGCCAAATCGATTATGATGTATTTTGGGAATGGAGGAAAATGTAAAAAAACGGTATTTTAACGTTTTCTACACTATAAAATTTGATCAAAAACTTGTTTTGAATCAAAATAACTTGAATTTTGAGTCCCTTCTTTTGAGTCCCTTCTATAAAAATAAACTGCTCGTCAAAAGTTAGGGATATAGAAAATTCTGCTGAATTTTTATAGTAGATTTTTTCGTGAACAGATTAACGGATACCGCTATTTTTTTATTATTTTAGACTTTTCTTTAGTATTTGCACAGTTATGCAAAGGTTTACTCAAACTTTTTTTTGTACTTATACCGGGTGGAAGAAAAGAATAGTTTTTCTTGTGTTAAGTTTGAGACGCCCTGTAGGGAGGACGAGGTACAAATGGGAGTATATATCGAAATCATATTGTAGTCTTATGTTTTGTGAACATTTTGTTTTTTGAATGTCCCTGATATCTTTAGAAATAAAAAAATAGACGGTTTTGTAATTTAACATGTATTTTAACTGAAACAAAAGTTTGAGACACCTTGTGGGGAGAAAAAGGCACAAAGGTGAGTATATCTCGATATTTTGTTGTAGTCTCATATTTTGTGAATATTTAATTTTTTTTAATTTCTCTGATATCTTAAATAACAAAGAAACTAGACGATATTACTCTTTAATATGTGTTTTAACTGACGACATGCGTCACATCACACATGTGAAACATAGAAAAACATATTAAAGAGTAATACCGTCTAGTTACTTTGTTATTAAAAATATCAGATAAATTAAAAAAATAAAATATTCAAAATATATGAGACTACAACATAATATCGGGGTATACTCACCTTTGTGCTTTTTTCTCCCTACAAGGTGTCTCAAACTTTTGTTTCGGTTAAAACACATGTTAAATTACAAAACCGTCTTATTTTTTTGTTTCTAAAGATATCAGGGACATTCAAACAACACCATGTTCACACAATAGAAGACTACAATATTATTCTGATGTATACTCACATTTGTACCTCGTTGTCCCTACAGGGTGTCTCAAACTTAACAAAAGAAAAACATTTTATTCTTCCACCCGGTATAAGTACAAAAAATAAGTTTGAGTAAACCTTTGCACAACTGTAAATACTAAAGAAAAGGCTAAAATAAAAAAAAATAGCGGAATCCGTCTGTTCGCGAAAAAATCAACTATGAAAATCAGCAAAATTTTCTATATCTCTAACTTTTGACGAGGAGTTTATTATTTTTTCCATTGATACTTTACGATAGAAAATGCAAATTTGTTTAAATAAACACCAAATCACTGTAAAATTGCATAAAATAACATTTTGAGAAAAAAGAAGAAGAAGATTTTTTGATCTTAAATATCTTGTTTTTGCATCCCGCAGAGGCTATACACCAAGTTTCAGAAAAATCGAAGATCTAAAAGTTTTGCCCGAGTGATTTGACATGGAATGTACCGTAAAATTTCACGGGATTGTGCACATCTCTCTCACTTCAATCCCGCGAAAGGGGAGTAGTGGCCGATGTGATGCGTATATTGTTCGTCTCCAAAGATATCTGTCTCTTTTTATTTCTTTTAACTCATGCATAGGCCTTTTGTATATTCCTGTAATTTGATCGATCCATCTTGTTGAGGATCTTCCTCGTGATCTTCGGCCTTCCACCTCTCCTTGTATAATTAGTCTTTCCATGTTTTCTGTGTTTGCCCTCACAACATGTCCAAAGCATTTTTAATTGTTGGAGATGGACTTAACTGGAGAGTCGTTGGCTAACTTTTAGCTCTCTTAAAAGTGAATTATTTGTTCTATGATCGGTCCATCGAATTCGTAGCATTCGTCTCCAACAGAACATTTCAGTGGCGTCAATCTTTCTTCTTTTCGATTGTCTCAGGGCCTAAGATTCACATCCGTAGGACAGCATTAGGAATATTAAGCAGTTGATCTACCTCATCTTTATAGCGCTATTGAAATTTTTACATTCTTTCCATTATTGTGGTCATTTTTGCTATGGCAACTTTTGCTAGATCACTTATACGTTTAATTTGTTCCTTTAGTGACCCTGTGTTTGTGATTAATGATTCCAGATATAACTATAAGCTCACAACCTCAATCCAGTAAATTGTGGTTATGTGTTGATGATTGTTATGTAGTCTATCCACTATCATGATCTTTGTCTTTGATATGGTTAATAATTGCAGACCAAATATTTGACTTTCGTTTTCGACCAGTAGTATAAGATCAATCAACTCTGCTGGACTATTTGCAGAAAGGGCTTTGTCATCTGCGAAACGTAGGTTGTTTATTTTATGACCATTTATTGAGATGCCCTTTTCTCATCTTTCAAGTACTCTTCTCATAATATGCTCTCGTTTAAATTCGTTTGAAAGTGTGTCAAGCACTTTAACTGATCCTGCACGTAGTGTCAAATTTTTCATGGCACTTGTAATATTCATTTTTATTTAAAAAATATTAAATGTATTCTGAATAAACAACTATTCGACGATTTTATCTGACAATGTCGTAAAACCACTGATTTCATGCACAATGCATTTTAAATGAACGTTTTGCACCAACGCGTTCAACTGAAGTCCCTCTCCTTGATTTGCTACCTGAGTGACCTACGTGATTTCAAATATTTCTGTACAATTGTAACTACATATAAGATATGGTTGAATGCTCGAATATGTGAATTTTAGATATGAAAGGCAGATATTGAGCACTGTAATTTATTAAATCTTTCACAAGTATCCCTTTCGCTCTCAGAGCATGATCAGGAGCATTTCGTCAGAAACAGAAGATATCCCAGAATGTCGTAGAAATGTGCTCAAAACAAATTTAAATATTTGAATGAGGCTACATTGTTGGAAGTTTGGAGGAACAATAATTGTTCATCTAGAAAAACATGAAAACAACCTCAGGGCCAATTTGACCCCTTCGGACGTGTACAGTAGTTCTCTTACTAAAATCAGTTAATATTTTAACAGTAATTTATTAGTACATTCTTTCACGGTTTTTGCTCTAAATTTTAAAGAACTGCTTGGATTGACATGAAATTTGGCATACGCATAGCTTACGTGTCAAAGAAAAAAAGTGATATTGTGCCGATGTGTGCTTTTACCCTGGGGGTGACTTACACCCCCTATTGGGGGTGAAAAAATATATGTCCAAAATAAGCCCAAAAATGGATAAACTGACTAATTTTAAATAACTTTTGTTCTATAGAGCTTTTTGGCCAAGTCAACACTTTTCGAGTTATTTGCGAGTGAATATGTTCATTTTTCAACAAAATAACCACATTTTTAGACGGTTTTTCGCAAATAACTCAAAAAGTAAGTATTTCGTCGAAAAAAACGTTCTTAGCAAAAATATAGCCTGTAAAAAAGTAAAAAAAATGGTGTACGCGTTAGGTCTCTGGACCTCGTAGAACCAGAGTTATAGCCAATGAAAAATAGATTCATATTCACCAAATTTCAAATAGAATATTTCGACGTGAAATATCCAACAAATTAAGTCATTTTTGGGGAAAACCATAACTTTTTTAAAGTGTTTAAAAAAAGATTTATTTCTGTTTTTACAGAAAGTTGGTCCCTTTTGTTTTGGCAAAAAAACCGGGAAGACCACCCCTAATTAGCAACTTAAATGAAATTAATCGTTACCGCTCCACAAATTATTTTACTTATGTTAATATGATCTGTAAGTTTCATCGATTCAAAGTGCTTATTTTTAAAAAAATTGGATTTTAAATTAAAATTTTTAAAAATTTTAATTTTGAAAAATATTCTTTTTTCAAAATAACTTAAAAATTGTTAGAGATACCAAAAATCTCGAAAAACAAAAAAAGTCAGCATTGCTTTTCTGAATATCACGTATTTTTTTGTTTTTCTGTTAGACAAAAATTGATTAAGATTTGATGTTTCTAAATTTGCATACATTCGTGATCACTGACTCGTTCAACCCCTTTTAACTACAGCCCTTTCAAAAATAAGGACTTTGAACCGATGAAATTTACAGATCATATAAACAATACATACACAAGTCAAGAAACTTGTGAAGTCGTAACGATTAAGTTCATTTGAGATACTAATTAGGGGATGATTTTCCCGATTCTTTTACCAAAGAAAACGAGACTAACTTTATTTTGAGCGTAACTTGTTTACTTTTGATGCTATAAATTTTTTTTATAAAACAAAAATGAAGTTTAAATAAGTTGTAAATATGAACACTTTAAATAAGTTGTAATGAGTTTTCCCCGAAATGTGCTTCATTTTTGGTTATTTCACGTTAAAGTATTCCATTTGGAATTTGACGAGTGTGAACCTAATTTTCATTAGCTACAACTCTGCGTCTACTAGGTATAGAGACGTGATATATACACCATTTTTTTAAATTTTTTACAGGCTATAATTTTGCTAAGAATGTTTTTTTGACAAAATACTTACTATTTGAGTTATTTGCGAAAAACCGTCTAAAAGCGTGGTTATTTTGTTGAAAAAATGAACATATTCACTGGCAAATAACTCGAAAATATTGACTTAGTGAAAAAACTCTATAGAACAAAAGTTACTTAAAATTAGTCAGTTTATCCAGTTCCGGACTTACTTTGGACGAAAACCGCCCCCAGGGCAAAAGCACATATCGGCACAATATCACTTTTCTTCTTTGACTTGTTAGCTATGTTTATGCCAAATTTCATGTCAATCCAAGCGGTTCTTTAAAATTTAGAGGTTTTGCAATATTTTACCGCTAAAGAACGTACTATATGATGACAGTAATTTAACAATAGTTTCAAATAGTAACAGGGGTCAAATTGACTCTTCGGACTTCTAGTGTTAAATACCGTATGCGGCAAAATAAACAGTACTGAAATGAATATTGAAATGTTTGTGTAAATTTTTATATTTAGCATACATGATACAGCCTTGCAAACATTATTCATGACGATGTTCCCGGTAAAACAGATGTTAAAGATGCCTTTTGGCACGAAAAACTCGTTAATGCTAGTCCGCAATTCCGGAATGTCAGAGGTGGATCGGTTTGCTTTCTTCAGCATTCCCCGTATGTACGCATCAGTTGGCGTTAGGTCTGGTGAGTGCGATGGGTATGGGAAATTACTGCCACGCGAAATAAGACGACCCTCAAAATGATCGCGCAGTATTCGAAGAGTCTCCCTGGCCGTGTGACAGGTTGCCCCGTCCTGCTGAAACCATTGTCGATTTTAAGCTTTTACCGTTTTTGCGCCTTTTTCCGTATGACCGAAAATAGTACTCCGCGATAAAAATTTTTCTGCAAAACTGTGAACCTTCTTGAAGTACTTAACATTATCACGACATTCACATACGTTATAACGACGTTCGGAAACCACTTAGTACGTTTCGGCGCATGACACATACATGTTTAAGGTATAGGTACGCACTTCAGTACTGTTTATTTTGCCGCATACCGTATTTAGATAAACTATACCTCGTTTTTTTTTAAATAGGGGGAGTAATTCAAACTTACCACGCCGTAATGCTTGTTTATAATTGGTCCAACCACAGGCAAGTTTACTCCACTAATAGTCCAGTCGGGTTAGACGAATAACAGGCCTAACCTTGCATTAGGAGCTGCCCCAAATTTTATTTTTCTAATCTTTAGGGAGGGTCAATATTAGTATAATTTAAAATCTCGACTGAATTCCACCGTTGCGTTAGCCGCCATCTTGATTTTAAACGAGAACCGTTGTTGCTCAATATCTCCGCCATTTTCAATTTTTTGACAAAAAGTGTACAAACTGAAATTGTTTAAAAGACGATTTTCTATAATTTCATTTATTATAATTTTTTTCGTGCGGTCGATATTTTCCGAGTTATGAGGGGAAAATAGTGACAGTTGGAGCATCATTATTGAATCATTGAATTATCTCGTTTATTATTAGTTTTACAAGTATGTACCTGTACAAAAATGAAGAGAATTAAATTCTACACAATTTTGATCTCCTTCATTTTTTTGCTAAAATTAATATTTAAGGTAGTACGTATGCGGTAATGGCTCGAGCGTAAGACCGGATTGATTTTATAGCAATTGTTTTTGTTCAATATCTACGCCATTTTCAACTAAAATTGTTCAAAATATAATTTCCTACAATTTCTTTTTAACAATTTTTTTCATGCAGTTGATATTTTCCGAGTTACATGGGAAAATAGTAAAAGTGGTGGGGGGAGCATAATTATTGAATTGAATTTTGTATCCGAGCTGCCCCAAATTTTATAGTTATTGGAGAACTCAATGGTAGTGTAAATTTAAAATCTCGACTGAATTCCGAGGTTGCATTAGCCGCCATATTGATTTTAAATGAGAACTGTTGTTGCTTAATATCTCCGCCATTTTCAACTTTTCGACATAAATGGTGGGAAAGAAAATTGTTGGAAATACAATTTCCTACAATTTCTTTGGCACAATTTTTTTATACGATCAATATTCTCCGAGTTAAGGGGGAAAATAATGGAAGCGGAGGGGAAGCATAATTATTGAATTGTCTCATTTATTATTAACTTTACGACATAATTGTAAATAAACAAAAATAAAGAGAATTATATTTTATACAATTTTTGAAACCTCCAATGAAATATCAACCAAACTAAGTATATAAAAGACATAAAAAGACATTATATACATTAAGTTCACTTAATTTTATTAACTAGCGGGTTTTATTGGTTGAATTTGTCTGTCGATATTTTAAGTTTTATGTCAGCTAATATATCGTGATGTTCCAACAATTTTTTTTTAAATTTTGGACCCTGTTGGGGGGAATTTTCCCATTTCCCCCCCTTGTAGACACGCCACTGGTTCTCTCGAAAAATTGTAGTAAATCGTAATTGTAACAAATTCAGTTCTTACACTTTTTGTCGAAAAGTTGAAAATGGCGGAGATATTGAACAAAAACAATTGCTACAAAATCAATCAGGTCTTACGCTCGCACATTTACCACATACGTACTACCTTAAATATTTATTTTATCAAAAAAATGAACGGCATCAAAACTGTACAAAATTTAATTATCTTCATTTTTGTATAGGTAAATATTTGTTGTAAAACTAATAATAAACGAGATAATTCAATAATTTAATAATTATGCTACAACTGTCACTATTTTCCCCTCATAACTCGGAAAATATCGACCGCACGAAAAAAATTATAATAAATGGAATTATAGAAAATCGTATTTTCAACAATTTCAGTTTCCACACTTTTTGTCAAAAAATTGAAAATGGCGGAGATATTGAGCAAAAACGGTTCTCGTTTAAAATCAAGATGGCGGCTAACGCAACGGTGGAATTCAGTCAAGATTTTAAATTTATACTAATATTGACCCTCCCTAAAGATTAGAAAAATAAAATTTGGGGCAACTCCTAATGCAAGGTCAAATGCTATTCCGACTGGGCTATAAATTATAAAATTTTGACACTTTTAACATGTATCAGTGCAAAAGGTGGACCTCAAGCAGATATTAAACAGAGAGTACGAAAAGCACAACAAGCTTTTGGAACCCTTGCAAATATATGGAGATCAACACGAATTAGCCAAAATACTAAAATAAGGATATTTAATAGTAACGTGAAAACTGTGCTGCTTTATAAGAGTGAAACGTGGGCAATAACTGACGAAAATGTAATTAAAATCCAAGTGTTCGTAAATAGATGTCTACGTAAAATTTTAAACGTATATTGGCCCAATACCATAACAAATGTAGCATTATGGAGGAAAACCAAACAAGAACCCATCAGAACAACAATAAAGAGGAAAGGGCGGAACTGGCTGAGACACACCCTGAAGAAAGAAAATACAGATGTAACAAAACAAGCACTCAAATGGAGTGCAGTAAAACGAAGAAGCAGAGGACGCCCGACCAAAACATGGAGGAGTACCGTTGAAGAGGACCACAAAAGTATGAAGAAAACCTGTTGAGAAATAGCAACCATGGCCAGAAATAGAGGGGAATGGAGAAGCTTCCTGGATGCCCTATGCTCCTTCACAGAGTAACAGGATTGTATATATCGCACACCTAGTTCAATTGTGCCACAACTGCAAAAAATTCGAATTTTGGGTTAAGGCTGTAAAATATTGCCTATATAATGGCCCATCTAATGCAATACAGCCTGAACTAAAATATTGTTCTGGATAATTATAAATTAAGTTACTTCGGTATTTCACTGTAGGGTTTTTGGAGGTTTTGAAAATGCAATACGGCCATAACTGGGAGATGTGGCGATAATATACACTGCCACAATACAACCGATGTAATTCAATACGTTCAATACGGCCACAACTGCAAAAATCAAGAGAGATGTGGCGATAATATACACTGCCACAATACAACCGGTATAATTCAATACGGCCACAACTGCAAAAATCAATTGATTTTTTCATTATATTGCCGCCGTATCTCCTAAGTATTGTTTTATAAATGACTTTCTTCACAACTCAATATCGCCATAACTATCAAAACAATAATAACGTTTTATTTTTAATAAATTATAATAAGATCCAGCCAATAAGTGTATAATTTACTACCTAAATTGTAATTTTAAAGCCAGTCACTCTCAAAATAAATTACTTACAGGGCATAACGCATTTACTACAGAACGTTTTGCTCATTTCTCGAGAATATTGTGTTTTGCACGTGTGGCACTATTGAACTAGGTGTGCGATATAATAACATTTATTAAATTTTGACACTAATGGCATTTAAAATTCGTCGGTTAATTAAGTTATTATATATCGTCGATTTTTTGTGTTTTCTGTCATGTTCCTTTAATTTTTAGATACCTAGTCTACATTTATATAAAAACAGTTGTTTTTAAAACTCTTTAGCGACGTATTAGTCTAAATATAGTATTTATGGATTACCGTTGAAGCCCGAAATAATCAACCAAAAAAGAGGATGAATCTGGTTATTTTTCTAGTGACATTATTGGGTGTAAATCTGTCTTTTGAGTTTACTCCTCCTATTTAAAAAATGAACCATAGGCTTGTTCAATTGAAACGTATCTTTGATGCCGAAAAAATTTATCTGTAAACATATCTAAAAATAATAATTATCACAATACTAAAATTAAGGGGAGGGTATGGTTTGAGATCAACATTATTTCTAGCACATTTTAGTGAATTTTTTTGAAACTATGGTACAACTAATTTATTATTAAAAATCCACAAGGAAAACGTTTTCCTGTAGTTGGCTGTATACCATGTAATACAAAAAACAATAAAATCCTTTATAAAAGGTATATTGAATATATACAACCCACCACCATATTTCTACATATATGACTATTCTCACCCTATCTATTCAATCTGTCATTACCAACATATAACACTCATCTACATATATTAAAACCAAATCAAAAAGTCTTATTTTCTTTCTGGGTTCCGTTCATGTTCCATTCTCATTAATTTCCTGACAGACATTTCACACCCATCCCCTCCTCCCCCTACTGTCATCTTCATCTTATGACGGTTTGGTTTTTAAACCCTTAGGGATCCGGGCAGCCTGCGGGGTCTTTAGGAATTAGTTGCCTAAGTCTGAGCTTGTGTTTTCTTAATGATTCATCACCCTAGATTATTTAAGACATTTTTACACCTCAGTTACCCCTACTGCCCTACTGTGATCTCTTTTTTCTTCTTCTTCAGGTGCCGTCCTCGTTCCGAAGTTTGGCTATCATCAAGGCTATGCGTATTTTTGATACCGTAGATCTAAATAATTGGCAGCTGCTGCACTTGTACCAATCTCTTAAATTCTTTAACCATGAATGTTTTCTTCTGCCAATGGATCTTTTACCTATTATTTTTCCCTGAATAATTAATTGTAGTAGCTGGTACTTTTGTCCCCTCATTATATGTCCCAAGTATTGCAGTTTGCGCTTTTTAATAGTAAGCGCAAGTTCTTTTTCTTTCTGCATCCTTCGCAACACTTCCATGTTTGTCACTCTCTCTGTCCACGATATTCTCAGTATCCTGCGGTACATCCACATCTCGAATGCTTCTATTTTCCTTGTATCGATCTTTTTCAGTGTCCAAGCTTCCATTCCATAGAAAAGAACTGACAGCACGTAACATCTCATGAGGCGAATTTTAAGATTTAAACTTAGCTCTCTTCCGCATAAAACTGTTTTCATTTTGGTAAAAGTAGCTCTAGCTTTTTCTATTCTGATCTTGATTTCTTCAGAGTTGTCGTTGTTTTCATTAATAACAGTTCCCAGGTAATTATATTTTCTAACACGCTCAATTCTTTGATCATGTACGGTTATGTCAGAAAAATTTTGTGGAGATTTCGACACCATCATTATTTTTGTTTTTTTGATGTTAAGTGATAAACCGAACTTTTCGCTGCACTCTACTATTCTGTTTATCAGTGTTTGGAGATCTTCCGGGGTGTCTGCTATTAATACTGTGTCATCAGCGTATCTCAAATTGTTTATTAAAGTGCCATTTATTTTAACCCCTATATCTTGGTCAGCAAGGGCTCTGTTTATAATATCTTCTGAATATAAGTTAAACAAGGTTGGTGAAAGTATGCATCCCTGCCTTACGCCTTTTTTGATCTCGAGTTCCTCGGTTGTTTCCCGTTCTACTCTAATATTCGCCTTCTGGTTATAGTAAATATTGAAGATAATTTTGACGTCCCTTTTATCCAAGTTTTTCTCTACCAACAGTCTCATCAGGTGTTCGTGGCGAACTTTATCGAACGCCTTGTTGTAGTCAATAAAGCACATATATATATCCTGGTTAACATCCAGGCATCTTTGGCACATGATATTAAGTGCAAATAGTGCTTCCCTTGTTCCAAGCCGGTTTCGAAACCCGAACTGAGTATCACTGATGTCAGCGTCTAGTTTTTTGTGAATTCTTGTATGTATCACTTTAAGAAATACTTTTAGTGTGTGTCCCATTAAGCTTATTGTGCGATGGTCGGTGCACAGTTTTGCGTTTGTTTTCTTTGGAATAGTTACAAAAGTTGACAGAAGCCATTCCTTAGGTATTTCTCCTGTTTTATAAATGCAGTTAAAGAGGTCAACCAAAACATTTACTGTTTCATCTTCCACAAGCTTAAGAAGTTCCGATGGAAGTCCATCTGGACCCGGTGATTTGCCATTTTTCATTGTTTTTATAGCATATAGTATTTCTTCTTTAGAGATTTTTGGTCCTTCCTCACCTTGTATGTTACCAATATCATGATCCTCTCTTTCATCGGCAAAGAGTTCTTCTATATAATTCTTCCAGGTTGTAAGCTTTTCTTGTACGTCAGTTATTATTTGTCCATTTGCGTTGTATAGCACCTTGGGATGCTTCCTTTTTTGTATACCTGCCAATTCTTTTACCTTTTTATGTAGGTTAAACGTGTCATGTTTTAATTGCAGTTCTTCAATTTCTTCACATTTTCTTTTGTAAAAGTTTTCTTTCGCTGACCTTATTTCATCTCTAATTTGCTTGTGTATCTCGTTGTATTTTTGTTTGCATTTTCCCTTAAACTGTCTTCGTTCCTCCATGAGACTTAAAATTTTCTCTGTCATCCATTCTTGTCTTTTTGTCGTATTTCCTCTGCTAAGGATATTCTGAGCGGGTTTTATTAGGGCTTCTTTTAAGTCTTGCCACTTGTTTTCTACGTGCGTGTTTGGTTCCTTTGTAGACAACATTCTTAGGTTACCGTTTATCTGTTGCTTTAATTCTTCTTTGATTTTTGAGTTCTGTAAGCGGCTGGTATCTATGTAATCTGGTTTTACCCTTTGTGAAGGTTTCTTAAGTTTAATGCTTACACGCGCTATCAAGGGATTGTGGTCCGAGGAAACATCTGCGCCTGGGTACGCCTTAACCGATTTTATGCCGTTTTTGTATCTTTCATTTATCAACACAAAGTCTATTTGATTTCTAACTATTTTCTGTGCGTATCTCTTTTTTAAACTTACACAAATTTCAACAGCTACCAATAAGTTAAATAAATTCGATAACTTTATATCAACACAAAATTTCTTTTCTAAATCTTGGGTCTATTAACAATGATATTTGATTACTGATTTTAGTTTTCGAATAAAAATTTTTGTAATGTGGTTTGCCTAACCACCTCCATTGACAATATACGTGAATACATTTGTATATCTACAACATCTAGTTTATTTTATTGTAATTGATTATTTTTCACAGTGGAGTGAGTGTTGTTACATTTCATATTTTAACAAGCTATACACCATAGTCTTTAAATATGACAGGTTAATTTTTCAACTTCCTGTGGAACTGTCGCTTCTGTCATGTCATCGTTCAGGAGTCCCCATCCATTTCATTGTCACTTGCTGCCATACTGTCATCATGTGAACAAGTCAAATCATAGATCAGATGTTACCTAGGTCGGATTAAATGGAATATTTTAAACATCCATGCTTAAGTTAGCAATTTTAATCGATGTTTCCTTGACGGACTACTTTTAAAGGATTTTTACCCACATATTTTTGTATTACTATATCTTGCTGGTTAGCATGTAAATTTCACGTGAGTATAACCTACAACTTAATCGTAGTCAAAATTTCAAAATCTTTGCATTATTTTACCAGGTTATATTCATTTTAGGTAAGCACTGATGATGATTGGTCAACCTATCGAAAACTAGTTCTGAGATGTAGCCCTTTTTAGGGATGTTAAATATATACCTTTTATAAAGGATTTTATTGTTTTTTTTTATTTATTATTAAGTTAAATCAGCATATTAAGTGCAATTTAAAGAATATTCAAAAAAAATCCAAGCAAAAATATTGAAAAATAAGCCAACGGTGGCAAATTTTTACAGACACCTCCAAAAAAAATGGATTTTGCGGTGGACATCAGAATTCGTCACTGGATGTGAAATAAAAAATTCAAAAATAGTTACCTTATGAGTTTCTCGAGGTAACACTGTAGAGTTTTTTATTTTTATTTTTAACGATTTTTGAGTTCTTGGCATCACTCGGAAGTCAAAAAAGCGAAATTCTTTGTAAAGAAAATGGTGAAAATCAACGTATTTATTATTATTAAACAAAAAATAAGCATAAAATCAAATATATCTTGACAGCTTTACCTCACGAACTGTCCAAAGAAAATTTATGCAAAATTTCAAGTGAATTGGCAGAGTAACTTCTGAGTTACAATGTCCACCGCCTTTGAAAGAGCAGTTTTGAGAAAAACGCGATTAAAATTTTGACTTTTATTTTCAATTTTTTTTTTGTCTGTGAAATCGTAAAGTGATGCACACCGGAAAATGTTTTTGCACATAAAAAAACTTTTATCTTGGTCACTCAGCTGTCTATGTCTATCCCTATCCTACAGTCCGAGTAATGAAGCTTCAAATAGGACAAAACCTCGCAATTTTTACAGAATGGATCGATTTGCTTGAAAATTTGAGAATAAGTAGTGGATAGTCCAAGGATCAAAATCTATACGATGCCGAAAGACGCTTATACCATGGGGGCGGTTGCCACCCCATCTGGTGGGTGGAAAATTTTTATTATATTTTGACCACAAAAGTTGGTAAAAACATTCATTCTAAGCAAAACACGTTCTATATATTTTTGTGATAAAATTAATAGTTTTCGATTTATTCGCTATCGAA
The DNA here is from genome assembly GCF_917563875.1 of Diabrotica virgifera virgifera. Classification (NCBI taxonomy): domain Eukaryota; kingdom Metazoa; phylum Arthropoda; class Insecta; order Coleoptera; family Chrysomelidae; genus Diabrotica; species Diabrotica virgifera. The sequence continues at coordinate 233,499,783 of NC_065446.1, read as the reverse complement.
AGTGTTAGTTTTATATCGAAAAAAAGAATGTGTGTGTACTTTGTACGCACGTAAGAAGTTATATTTCTATTATATGATTTAAATGAAATTAATATACTTTTTATTTGTATTTTATTTTAATATTAAACTAATTTATACTTACTCCTTCTCAAACATTTTTATTAAAACAGTGCCAAAAATTAAAATAATACAAGAATAAAACACACAGAAACACATTAAAAATAACACAAATGATTTCGGAACATTAATTGTCGGAAATTTTTTTAACTTAATACGTATTTTCTGAAAATAAAATTATATAATAAATATACTTACAATCATAAAATGTATAAAAAAAATAAAAAATATAAAAGTTTCCATTGGGATTCGAACCAGCTTTTATCAGTGCGGTTGGTATTGGGGTTCATTCGCCTTGAACGCTTCGCCACGGAGGCAATGCGTCATTATTTGCCAAGATCGACTAACTAAACGGATTAAACTTTTGACATTTTGAATTAGGTAAATTAAATTATTTTGATTTTGAATTGAAATGATTTAGAATTGAAAAAATACAACAAAACATAGAGTAAGAAAACAATATATTAGGTGAATATTGATAAAACTTTTGATGGTAATCAAATTATGTAAATAAAAGTATTACATACTAATCATAGATACTATGTATTTTGGTAGGTTCAAATAGGTATAGGTACCTACCTATGGAATTTTTTATTAGGATACTGATACATTTAACAATTATTATTACGTATCTGTTGCTTTTAAAAACTATTTAAAAGTCACTACAGTTATAAAACTTTTTTGTTTCTGTCCTCACAACAATAAAACTAATATATTATACAACATTTGTTTACCTCCATATTTGAACAATTATTTATTATTGACAGATCATTTCAACATCCAATCAGAGCCCGTATAACGCCTAATACAATACCATACTGTCGGTGTGCGCATGCGCGCGGATCAACAATAAATTCACCCTCAATCTCAATCGCGCCTAAAGAAGTATAACTTCAAAAATCAATGTTTTTAATAAGTTTTCTGCTAATAACTCCAAAAGTTTTCGTTTTATCAAAACAACTTTACTTAACAAAAATGTACCTTTTAAAAAAATAAACAAAACCGTTTTTTTTTAATTTTCTTTAAGACCAATAGTAATAGTAATCAAGCTATACTTTATTAAATGTTAACTCTTCTTCGTCAAATGCTAAATATTGTAGTTTCAATGTCAAAAGACGGGAATGCTATGCATTTTTCGAGGATAACTTCTTGAAACTAATTTAAATTATTTAAAAAGATCTATCTCCAGAAATAGAAAAAAGTCTCTAGCTCAAAAATTAAGTGACTTATATTGAAAAGAATGTCAGTCCCTATTTTTTTCAGCGAAAAAGTGATCGGAAGCAACCGCCCTAATCACCACCCTAATTAAAATTAGCCATTGACCTTATTTGGTCTTCTTTATTTATCTATTATTAATAGGTCCTAGAAGTTTGACCGGCCTAGAGTGATTGGTTTTAAAAAAAATGGAGTTAAATGCAAATAACGAATATTTGTAGTTTGGAAAAAAATGGCTTCTTTTTGGAAAAAAATATTCTTCAGAATATAAAGATTAGCATCAGAGATACGAAACAATGTTTAATAATGAAATTGTAGCTTATTTAATTCCCAAGAGCCTGGTTTGCAAAAAATTTTTCTACGGCAAAAATTCAGTAAACTATACAAAATTCTTTTTTTCCAAACTTTCTAAGATAAAAAATAAAAAAGTTGCGGTTAAAAAATCAAAATATTTTTTTGAAAAAAAAAAGGAGAAATCCAATTGGAAACATAATAATGTAAGTTAGCGGTGTTTTTAGTCATTGGCCTTATTTGTTCTTCTTTATTTATGTATTTTTAAGAGATTCTACAAGTTTGAGTGGCTTAAAATTATTAGTTTTCAAAAAACTAGAGTTAAAAGCGAATAACGAATTTTTGTAGTTTGGTAAAATTGCCATTTTCTTCAGAATAGAAAGATTAGCGTCAGAGATACGAAAAAATGTTTAAATATGAAATTGTAGGTTATTTAATTCCCAAGAACTTGATTTGAAAAAATTTTTTCTACGGCAAAAATTGAGTGAATCGTAGATGAGTACAATTGATAAAACATTGATTTTTTCGATATAAAACTAACACTTTCGATAGCGAATAAATCGAAAACTATTCATTTTATCAAAAAAATGTATAGAACATTTTTTGCTTAGAATGAACGTTTTTATCAACTTTTGCGGCCAAACTATAATAAAAAATTTCCACCCTCGAGATGGGGTGGCAACCACCCCCATCCACTACTTATTCTCAAATTTTCAAGCTGATCGATTCATTCTGTAAAAATTGCGAGGTGAAAAGCTTCGGTTCCTGGACTACTAGGCCCAAATGGTTGGGTGATACACCCACAACATGGAAAAAGTTTTTTATGCACATAAACCATAGGTTGTCGAATGGTGTTGAGGTACTGCTGAGCTGTAAGGAAACGATTTGGAAAAACGAGGTCCGTTCTGCCACCGACCATTGTTCCACTCTATACCATTACTGTACCACTTCTGTATGTGTAAACGTCCTGGACATATTTTAAGCGTTCTACATTTCCAGATCGAGTCCATACTCTTACTCGACCAGAATCTAGATGAAATCCAAATCTAGTTTCGTCGGGGAATAAAACTGTAGCCCAATCTATTGCATCCCACTTTTGATACTATTGACACCATTGTAATCTTGCAACGCGATTTCCTCTGGAGATAGGTGGATATCTCAATGGCCTCCGACTGTGGAGATTGGCTTCATGGAGAGGATTTCTTACAGTATCATGGCCTGTGGTCACCTGGTGTGCACGCTGCAAGTCGCTAACCAATTCAGATGCTGTAACTGTTGGTTATCTTCTAGCGATTAACACTAAAAATTGGTCTTGAGCTGCAGTTGCAGCGCGCTGACGTCCTAGGTGACGTTCGGCTATACTTCCAGTGTCACAAAAACGCCCACCAAAATTGAGTTATAACACTTTGGGGGACTCCCATGCGCTCAGCTACATTAGTTTGCGGCATGCCATATTGAAGAAAACCTACAGACCTATTTATCTCATTCAAAGTTAAGTTAAAGAACGTCGTTCTATGATAAAAAACAATATTTTCAATGCACTAAATAAACAACTTTATAGCATAAACAAAATCGAAAAAATTACTGCAATAATAAAACCTACAGGCTTTTCCTTTCCTATAAAAAGCTTTGTCAAATATTCGTTATCATCTAACAATAAAACACTGAAAACGTTTGTTCTCTATACTTTCACAAAATTTATTATAACTATGTGACTACAGCTGTTTCGGCAGAGTGCCTTTCTTAAGTGATTTAGTTTACTATGGGTTTGCCGCAGAGTGGTGTCTACAAACTAACTTGTGGTGACTGGCCGAAAACTTACATCGGTCAAACTGGCAGAACCTTTGACAAACGGATAGCAGAACACAAAAGGGCTTTCAACGATAGAAAAACTACATACGTACTTCACCTTCTAGATCATAATCATTCTTTTAATGAAGAGTTTCAAATTCTGCATATTCAAAATAAAGGACTTAAGCTATCTTTATTAGAATCTATGGAAATTAATAAATTAAAAAATACAGATATAATTCTGAATGACCAACTCGAGACAAACAGCTCCCCACTCCTCAACCTCTTCAGTTGAAGACTTTAAAAGGCAAGCCCATAGTAAACTAAATCACTTGAGAAAGGCACTCTGCCGAAACAGCTGTAGTCACATAGTTATAATACATTTTGTGGCAGTATAGAAAACAAACGTTTTCAGTGTTTTATTGTTAGATAAAATGAACTTCCATCAAGTAACGGTCGAATCCATCAATTATTTGTTATCATGTTTGCCGTTATGTTTTACTCATAAAAATCTACAGGATGAGCAACTGTACAAGGTCAATTGAAATTAAACGATCACGTAAATTTAAGTTTATTCAAAATTGAAAAATGTTATTTTATTTTTTTATTTTTATCTATTTTATTATGTTATAAAAATATCCTTACTTTTTTATGTGCGTATTTACATAATAGCAATTTGTATGATTCAGACTCGTTCTTATTAAGTTTTAAAGTTTGTTTAGTAGTAAACGGTTGACTTCAATTAAAACATCCTGGGTTAACCGATAATAGTATAAAAGGCCAGATTTCAGGTAAAATTTAAATATGTTTCAATTACATATTTCAGGTAAAAATTTTGTGGATCATTTGCTTTATTATAGGAGTACCGTCTAGTCAGTGTTAATTGTCAAAAGACCAACTCTGTCTACCTAGTTCGCTTATCGTTCCGAACCGGTCTTAACAATGGGCCAAATCAGATAAATTTAATAATATTTACGACCGAACTAATTGAAGTCAACCATTTTCTGCTAAACAAACTTTACTAAACAAAGCTACTTTTGCAGGATCGCGAACGTCACAAACTACACTCTATTGGGGATGAAGAAAGAAGGATAATCGAAGAAGTTCGGTCAGAACATGAGAAAAAACTAATAGACAGTAAGTAACACAAAGATTCCTAGGAAAGTGATTGCTTTTTAAGTCTATATTTGTCCACTGTCGAACGTAGACCTCCCGTAAACTATTCTAGTTGTTCCCATCTCGAGCTCTTATTATCATTATCTTTTTCTTCTCGTCAACTCTATTGTCATCGAAACTTTAAATAAAGATATAGTTCCTCTAATCGGCTTAGCTTACGCTGGGTTAAGCTGTTATCAAAAGCGACTAGACTAGGTAATAGTATTTATCAATGACAGTTTTATGGATTTCAAGAATGTGATTTCCATAAACTTTAATTACAATTTACGCCGTTATTAATCAAAATTTGGAGTTGGAATAATTATATGAAATGATCGATGTAATGTAATTTCGAGACCAATTCATTCATGTAAATTTTATTGTATTTGAGTGACATTATACAGGGTGTCCAGAAACTCTACCGACAAACGAAGACAGGAGATTCCTCAGATAATTTTAGGACAATTTAACCAAATTCACCTAGTCCGAAAATGCTTCTTAAGGGAGCTAGAGCTCTTTGAAGATGGCGTCATGAAATTAGTTTTTCTTAAATACCTCCAGAACGCTTCTATTTAGAAACACGAAAATTGGTACGCATATTTACTTTTCAGATATGAATCGATTCCATCCATTGAAAATTTCTAGTACCGGTCATAGGCGTCCGTTTTGGGTAGAGCAACGGGTATTTTATCGCATAATTTTTTTGTCCTTAACTTTTATGCATTTTTGACACCAGATTATTAAATTGTGAGGTATTCTAGTACTAAAAGGTACTCTTGCTTTAAGTCGGTAGGACACACCGTTTTCTAGAAAAATTGATTTGAAAATTTTTCGTTTTTGGAATTTGAAAAAAAATTGAAAGAACTTTTCAACAAAAAACGAAGTATTTTACCAACATAAAGTAAAAGTAACTTTTAGTACTCGAATACCTCATAATTTAATAGTCTATTGTCAAAAATGCTCAAAAAATCAAGACAAAAAAGTTATGCTATAAAATAACTGTTGACCTACCCAAAAAGGATGCCCATGACCAGTACTAGAAATTCGCAATTAATGAAATCGATTTATCTCTGGAATATAAATAAATGTACCAGTTTTCGTCTTTCTAAACAGTTTTTTTTTGAAATTTTTTTTTTAATTCAAAAAGCGAAAAATTTTCATATCGATTTTTCTAGAAAACGGTGTATCCTACCTACCTTTTAGTACTACTACGGAGTACCTTTTAGTACTAGAATACTTTACAATTTAATAGTCCAGTGTCAGAAATGCATAAAAATTGAAGATAAAAAAGTTATGCTATAAAATAACCGTTGCCCTACCCAAAACGGACGCTTATGATCGGTACTAGAAATTTGCAATGGATGGATTAGATTTATATCTTGAAGATAAATACGCGTACCAATTTTTGTTTTCCTAAATAGAAGCGTTCTGGAGCTATTTCAGAAAAACTAATTACAAGACGCCATCTTCAAAGAGCCCTAGCTCCCTTAGGAAGCATTTTTGGACTAAGTGAATTGGGTTAAATTATCTTAAAATTATCTTAAGAATCTCCTGTCTTCGTTTGTCGGTAGAGTTTCTGGACACCCCGTATAATAATAAATAATTGAGAGCTAGATCAAGAAATCTGATACAGGACGAAAAAAGCAAATAAGATCTACACTATGCACCAAATGGAAGAAAAAGAAATGGAAATAAAGAGAGGAGTCCGGCAAGGCTGCATACTGTTACCTGTATTATTTAACGCTTATTCTGAAGAGGTAATGCGAGAAACGCTGGAAGATGAAACCGTGTCATAAGAGTAAACGGAGTCTTAGTTAACAACATCAGATATGCAGATGATACAGTAATAATAGCCGATAGTTTACAAGACCTGCAAAGACTCATGAGTAAAATAGTAAGGTGTAGTAGGGAGTACGGACTCTCTCTCAATATCAAAAAGACGAAGTTTATGAAAATTAGTAAAAACAACCATAATACTAACGAAATCTTGATAATAGAGGGCCAGCAGATCGAAAGACTAAAAAAGTACACTTACCTAGGAACACTTATAACAGAAAATAATGACTACACTGCAGAAATCAAAGTCAGAATCGGAAAAGCTCGTTCTAATTTTATGAAAATGAAAAGGTCCTATGTAGCAAAGATTTAACATTAGCTCTTAACGTACGCCTAACAAAATGTTACGTATGCAGTGTACTATACTATGGAATGGAATCATGGACGTTAAATGTAGAGACAATGAGACGACTTAACGCCTTTGAAATGTGGACCTATAGAAGAATTATGAGGGTTTCCTGGGTAGATATAGTTACGAACAACGAAGTACTAAGAAGAATAGATAAAGAGAAGGAAGTTGAACTTACAATTAAAGAAAGAAAACTACAGTATCTCGGACATGTGCTGCGGGGCGAGAAGTATGGCATCCTGCGACTCATAATGCAAGGAAAGATAGATGGCAGAAGAAGCATCGGAAGAAGACGAATATCATACGAATATATCACGAATATGGCTGAAGAACCTGCGATGCAGCTCAAAACAACTATTTAGAGCTACTGCCTCAAAAATTAAAATAGCCATGATGATTGCTAACCTCCGTAGCGGAGATGGCACCTGAAGAAGAAGAATGCACTAAATAAAACAATATTTGGAAAGAGTACGTTCTTTAACGGTAAAATATTGCAAAACCTCTAAATTTTAAAGAACCGCTTAGATTGACATGAAATTTGGCATACACATAGCTAATAAGTCAAAGAAAAAAAGTGATATTGTGCCGATATGTGCTTTTGCCCTGGGGGTGGTTTTCACCCCCTCTTGGGGGTGAAAAATACTTGTCCAAAGTAAGTCCGGAAATGGATAAACTGACTAATTTTAAATAACTTTTGTTCTATAGAGTTTTTTCACTAAGTCAATACTTTTCGAGTTATTTGCCAGTGAATTCATTTTTTTAACAAAATAACCAAGCTTTTAGACGGTTTTTCGCAAATAACTCAAAAAGTAAGTATTTTGTCAAAAAAAGTATTCTTAGCAAAAATATAGCCTGTAAAAAATTTTAAAAAATGGTGTATATATCACGTCTCTATACCTAGCAGAAGCAGATTTATAGCTAATGAAAAATAGATTCATATTCGTCAAATTCCAAATGGAATACTTTAACGTGAAATAACCAAAAATGAAGCACATTTCGGGGACAATTCATCACAACTTGTTTAAAGTGTTTAAAAAAAGCTTTATTTTTGTTTTATAAAAAAAAATTGTAGCATCAAGAGTAAACAAGTTACGCTCAAAATAAAGTTAGTTCCTTTTTTTTTTGGTAAAAAAATCGTGAAAATCACCCCCTAATTAATATCTCAAATGAACTAAATCGTTACGACTTCAAAAGTTTCTTGACTCGTATATGTATTGTTTATATGATCTGTAAGCTTCATCGGTTCAAAGTCCTTATTTTTAAAAGGGCTGTAGTTAAAAGGGGTTGAACGAGTCACTGATTACGAATGTATGCAAATTTAGGAACATCAAATCTTAATCAATTTTTGTGTAATAGAAAAACCAAAAAATATATTCAGAAAAGTAATGCTAACTTTTTTTGTTTTTCGAGATTTTTGGTATCTCTAAGGATTTTAAGTTTAAGGAAGTTATTTTGAGAAAAAGCATATTTTTCAAAATTAAAATTTTTAAAAATTTTACTTTAAAACCAAATTTTTTCAAAAATAATCACATTGAATCGATGAAACTTACAGATCATATAAACACAACATAAGTAAAATAATTTGTGGAGCGGTAACGATTAATTTCATTTAAGTTGCTAATTAGAGGATGGTCTTCCCGATTTTTTTGCCAAAACAAAAGGGACCAATTTTATTTTGAGCGTAACTTGCTCAAATTTAATGCTAGAAACTTTTTATCAAAACAGAAATAAAGCTTTTTTTAAACACTTTAAACAAGTTATAATGGGTTTTCCCCAAAAAGTGCTTAATTTTTTGGATATTTTACGTCGAAATATTCTATTTGAAATTTTTTGGATATGAATCTATTTTTCATTGGCTATAACTCTGGTTCTACGAAGTCCAGAGACCTAACGCGTTCACTTTTTTTTTACTTTTTACAGGCTATATTTTCTTACTTTTTGAGTTATTTGCGAAAAACCGTCTAAAATTGTGCTTATTTTGTTGAAAAATGAACATACATGTTCACTCGCAAATAACTCGAAAAGTGTTGACTTGGCGAAAAAGCTCTATAGAACAAAATTTACTTAAAATTAGTCAGTTTACCCATTTCCGGACTTATTTTGGACATTATATTTTTTCACCCACAAGAGGGGGTGAAAGTCACCCCCAGGGCAAAAGCACACATCGGCACAATATCACTTTTTTTCTTTGATATGTAAGCTATGCGTATGCCAAATTTCATGTCAATCCAAGCAGTTCTTTAAAATTTAGAGCAAAAACCGTGAAAGAATGCACTAAAAGGAGGAAATAGATAAAGAAATAAAACGGAAGGTATACAATGCAATATCTGTACCAACTTTAATATATGCAAGTGAAACATGGGTAAACAATGCAAAACTAGACAGTACAATAAACGCAGCGGAGATGAAGCAGCTGAGAAAAATAGCAGGAAAAACGAAATTGGACAGAATAAAATGGAAAAAGGTACGAAGGAATATGGTAAAAGAAGGAAAGGGAGGCCAAGGAAAAGATGAATCGCTCAGATTATATAAATTGGACAGGAAAAAGGAAAAACACGTCAACAAATGAAAGAGTTAGCAAAGGACCGCAAGAAATGGAAGATATGGATAGAGGATGAATAAAACCTCCGACGAGGGGCATAACGAGTTTCGAGAACGAAGAAAAAAAGTGACATTATATTTTCCATAAGATATGTGCGGTGTCCTTTGACATAAAAATTACTTTAAATTATTATTTTTGTATTATTGTGTAGGTTTAAAAGGCGACGAAGAAAAGGAACTCCAAGTCACAGAGGCAACTAGTTGGCTGAAAGAGCCAGGCGAAACTGAAGCGGAAAATTTTGAGCCATCCGATAGTCTCGAGAAAGAGGCTGCCAGCTATGAAGCAGCGTATGTATTAGAATAGCTTCTTATTTATTTTTCTTTTGAATTTAACTAATAGGATCATTCGTAAAATAAGGTTTCCTATGCCGCTGAGAAAGAGTGCGACGTGCTGAGAGAAATCTGACAACACTGCCTTACACACCAACTCTCACTCCCACACTTTCGCCTCGCTCCATTGCTCAGTGTCGGCCTAGCAGCCTTCTAAGATGGATGTCACGGTGGCTCTTTGGTCGGTGAAATGCTAGTTGAAATTGGCCATACCCCATTTTCATTTGTGACTAGTGTGACCAACTAGCCCGAAAAATCCGGGACATGGCCCGAATTACGAAGTCGTGTCCCGCCGTCCCGGGCAATGGTTCCGGGCCATCCGAATTTTAAACGTTTTGGCAAAATTCTCTTTTGAAATTTCGAATACATTATTTTTTAAGAATTCACATCAAATTGAATTCTTCTCATTTTTACTTAAATTCCATCTAGTGTAGGAAACAGAGGTTGAACCTTGCAAAATGGACACAAGTCCGGTTGTATTTTTTTTCTGTTATATCAAGGGGTGCTTATTATAAGACTAACTTTTTCTGAAAAAATTTCGCCTCGGAACCCCCCTTTTCACCCCTTTAAAGGGGGTAATTTGTGGTTTTTGCCGAACGTAACCCTTCCTGTACCTTTTACAAAAAAATTTTTTACAGAAATATATTTTCTACGATTTATTTCCCGAAAGCATATATCTATCATCCACCGTTTAGCGGGGGTGGCGCCCCAAAGTTGACAAGTTTTTAAAAAAGTTGTTTTAAAAAAAATATATTTTTCCCTAACTGTAACGGAAATTAAGAAGAAATCCTGCGACAATTATTCACAAATAAGTGACTGATTTTTTGGTATAGGTTTGACTTAAGGGTAATTGCCCTATTTTTAATTACAGGGTGTTACATTTTAAAAAACCCCTTTTTATACCATCTGAACCGTTTATGCTAGAGTAAAAAGACTTTCAGCGATTACCCATGTACTGGTGCTATTTACAAATTTGTATAATGCACCCCATTTTTCCCCGGAACCACCCAAAAAAAAAGAAGAATTAATAAATAAAGTGATTTTCTTGCAATCCTTCACACACAATGCCCTTTATTAATATGCTTCATATATCATTTTGTGCACGTTATTATTACCCATGCATGGACACCAAAAGCGATTTCCTAGTGCAACCCCTGTAGCCAAAAAAAAATAAATAAAATGGGGGGTTGAATTTTTTTTTGTTTTTTTTGCTTTTTGATCCATATGGGCATATGCTTCATCAATAGTGCAACATCCTGCGGAAACCACCCCTATCCTTGAAAATATACTGCAGAAACTACCCCTATCTCTTGGCGAGCATGTTTTTACGATTTTCTCATTACCTATGCATTATTTTTAAACAAAACTTATACAAGGTAAAGACCACTATTTACTCTAAAATTAGGTCCTATTCATTTTTTTCGTATAAGCAACCGTTACGGCACAGTGGCGCCGTAAACCTAAGATATGCTTTGGCGGGCTCCAGTTTATGTTTTTTTTTCGTCACCTGTTCGTTTTATTAATAAAGTACTTATGTAAAATAAAACAACACAGTGTAACCTACAAATTATGTCCTATGCACACTTTACATTCTTTGCGCCCCAAAGCCACAGTGGTGGCCCAAAATCAATTTTTGCATCTTTTCGCCACCTACACGCATTTTATTGCATTAATGCTGCCTTAATAGCACACTATTCACCCTTAAGTGGTCGCTAAGCAGTGGCGGATCCAGGGAGGGGTGATCGAGGCGATCACCCCCCCCCTCTCAAACCAAGTGATATTCTATTTAAAGATTTTAAAAATATTCATTTATTTTTATAGAAATACTTATATTATTATTTTTATAAGAATGGCGTACTTTTTATGCTTCAGCGACAGTGGCGGATCCAGCATCGTTAAGAGGGGAGTGCCAATTGGCTAAATTTTTATAAAAATAAATGAATATTTTTATAATCTTTAAATATAATATCACTTGGTTTAAGAGGGGGGTGATCGCCCCCATCAAACCTCCCTGGATCCACCACTGCTTAGTGACCACTTAAGGGTGAATATTGTGCTATTAAAGTAGCATTCATGCAATAAAATGCGTGTAGGTGGCGAAAATATGCAAAAATTGATTTTGGGCCACCACTGTGGCTTTGGGGCGCAAAGAATGTAAAATGTGAATAGGTCATAATTTGTAGGTTACACTGTGTTGTTTTATCTTACATAAGCACTTTATCAATAAAACAAACAGATGACGAAATAAAAAACAAAAACTGGAGCCCGCCAAAGCATATATGAGGTTTACGGCGCCACTGTGCCGTAACGGTTGCTTATACGAAAAAAATGAATCGGACCTAATTTTTAGAGTAAATAGTGGTCTTTAACTTTGTATAAGTTTTGTTTAAAAAGAATGCATAGGTAATGAGAAAATCGTAAAAACATGCTCGCCAAGGGCTAGGGGTAGTTTCTGCAGTATATTTTCAAGGATAGGGGTGGTTTCCGCAGGGATGTTGCAATAACCATATATATTTTTGAAAAGCACTATTGATGAAGCATATGCCCATATGGATTAAAAAGCAAAAAACAAAAAAAAATTTCAACTCCCCATTTTATTTATTTTCTTTTGGCTACAGGGGTTGCGCTAGGAAATCGCTTTTGGTGTCCATGCATGGGTAATAATAACGTGCACAAAATGATATATATGAAGCATATTAATAAAGGGCATTGTGTGTGAAGGATTCCAAGAAAATCACTTTATTTTTTAATTCTTCTTTTTTCTGGGGTGGTTCCGGGGAAAAATGGGGGTGAATTAAACAAATTTGTAAATAGCACAAGTACATGGGTAATCGCTGAAAGTTTTTTTACTCTAGCATAAATGGTTCAGATGGTATAAAAAGGGGTTTTTTAAAATGTAACACCCTGTAATTAAAAAAAGGGCTATTACCCTTAAGTGAAACCTATACCAAAAAATCAATCAATTATTTGTGAATAATCACCGCAGGACTTCTTCTTAATTTCCGTTACAGTTAGGGAAAAATATATTTTTTTTAAAAACATCTTTTTTAAAAACTTGTCAACTTTGGGTCGCCACCCCCGCTAAACGGTGGATGATAGACAGATGCTGTCGGGAAATAAATCGTAGAAAATATAGTCCTCTTCATATTTCTATAAAAAATTTTTTTGTAAAAGGTACAGGAAGGGCTACGTTCCGCAAAAACCACAAATTACCCCCTTTAAAGGGGTGAAAATGAGGGTTTCGGGGCGAAATTTTTTCAGAAAAAGTTAGTCTTATAATAAGCACCCCTTGATATACCAGAAAAAAAATAAAACCGGACTTGTGTCCATTTTGCAAGGTTCAACCTTTGTTTCCTACACTAATCGGTCGACAAATAATATGATAGTAGGAAGTAATTAACATAAAAATGTTCAGAAACTGTTTTCTTGTTGTATGTTTGACAATTACATTTTTGATAGGATTAACCCACAATTGGTTGTAATAATATTTACATTTTTATATTAACCTATGGTTATATGCTTTTTCTCATGAGCATCTTTCAGTGCGTCACAGTTTTTCGATTTCATTCTAACGCATTAAATTGTATGTGACAGAAAAACGCACGTCGGTGATTACATTTCATCGGTGACATTTATAACATTTATTCTAGTTGTCAATAGATGGCGCAATAATCGAAAAAAAAATGATTTACGAATTATATTATATATCTACGAATATAATCTGTACAATTTATAAGACTATACAAATCAAAGAAAACACCATTTTATAAAGGCAATAAACACAATTGATTTGTTTTTATGACAAATTTCAAATAAAATGTGACAACTGTCAGATTTAACTAAAATATCATGTCACTAAAATGTATATTATCACTGACTTACCTTTTTTTTCTATCATTTGTGACGCGCTGAAAAATGCTCATGAAAAGAAGCATATTTGCATGGAAATCCAACATCAGTTGATTTTCTAATTTTTTGTTTTTGAGGACGATTTTCGGATTTGAAGTCGAAACGTCAAAAACTAACAAAAGTATAATTATCATTAGAAACAATTGTAACTTAATGCGCTTAATCCCATCAAAATATCATTTTCAACATAAAAATGTTAAATAATCAATTAAAAGATGTTATTAAACTTGTATTTAAAAAATCGCCCGATTTTCATTCAAAAGTCCCGGATTTTAGGAACTTTTTTCAGCCTTGTCCCGAATTCGACTGAATTGGGGTTGGTCACACTATTTATGACCCCAAAAATCTTTTTAACCCTTAAGTTTTAACACCCCGTCTCTCAGACGGCATCCCTTGTAAAAAGTGGGATATTTCCCTTCCTAGAAAATTTTGAAGGTCACTCGTTTATGACTTTTCAAGTTGGGTTGTTCTTTAGTAGTATTGAATTCGGCAATTTGCGGCAGGTTGTTATTCGAAAGATATTTAGGCTCAAAGTGTGATTTCCGTCTAATAGACGGGGTGTTATAGTGTTTGTGCCCACTTCGTCATTACACATAATGTGCCCCAGTTCGTCAAAAAACATCAAATAAGGGAATAAAGACCATGAGGAAACTCTTTTGAAATGGTTTGATGAGGTAGAAGACGACATAAGCGAAGTGGAATCAATTTATGATGAAAATGTTGCCACTGACTACCATTGCTATACTGTACTAACTATAGTACCTGTCAGTTTTTTTTTTGTTTTAACCTCTTTTAAAAACCTTTTTATTTTCATTTTTCTTATTCTCTGTTTAACTCGATTGTAAATTTTTATTAAGATTCTTTAATTTGTTTAATTTTTATCACACTTTTTTTCAGGAGTGAAAAGGTACACAAACAATCCTTCCATTCTTGTTATGTTTTTTATTTCAATAAATACAGAAAAACTAGATTAATTACTGTGTTTTTTAGATAATTAGTTCTTTCAGTAAGTCATCGAGATATTTTTTGCATTAAAATATTTAACAAAAACAAAAATTACCACTAAAATGTTAAACCCGTCTGTCAGGCGGTTAGTTAGTGTTTACGTCATTCATTTAAGATGTTAGTACTTAAGGGTTAAGAATTTTTCTCTCAAAAATACCAAGGTCTTTCATCATTTTGAGATAAGGTCCACGTTTTAGCCGCAGATATCAAAACCGGTCTTATTAAGGTCTTTTATACAATTGAGCTTTACTGCACGTTTTATATTTTCACTTATTAAATGTTTCTGGAGACCGTGGACAGTTCTGCTTGCTATTGCTATGCGTCTTTTTATTTCATCGCTTGTCTTGTCGTGTTTGTTGCGTTTACTAGCGATCCAAGCTATGTGAATTCTTTGACTTGCTCAAAGGTATGGTTTTCGATTTGAATTATTTATCTATTTGATATTTCGGGAGTTTTTAGAAACCAACATACAGTGTGGGGCATTAGTGTGACAAAGTCGAATTACTCGTTTGTCGTAAGAGATACGATAAAAAGTTATTTAGGTAAAAGTTGGGGCACAGATAGTATCATAATTTAAAAATATTTTCAAATATACAGGGGCGTCCGTATTGGCAGCGTGACACAAACTTATGTTTAAATGAAGCACCCTGTGTATTTTTACATTTATGGATTCTCCTTAATATTTCCTTTTGTAAAATAGAAGATTTTGTATTATTATACGGGGTAGTTTAAAAGATAATTACGTTTTTTTGTTAATTTTGTAGCAATATTTACACCCTGTAGAATTGTAGTGATTTGACACTCTATTTACGTTCAAACGATTTTTAATATAGTCTACTATTGTTAAACATTAACAGTATAGCGAACTGTGTAATTTTTGTATACAGAGTGGGTCGAAACTCGGAATGAGTATTTTCTGAGTTTTCTTAAATGGAACACCCTATATTTTAGTATTGTAATAAAATTATATTTTATGGTACTTTTTTATTTCTTGAGCATTCCCTATACATAAGTGATTTAATTTGTGAGTTCTTTGTGATTCTTGAGCCAAACAATAATTGCAACAAAAATTACGTGAAATTTTATTACGTGGCCGTGAAAATATTCAATCAAAAATAATTTTTTGAAAAGACATACATCAGAATCTAGCCTGATCATTAATTTACTAATATTGGATGAGATATCCAAATAAATTCGTAGTTAAGATTGTTGGTGCGCAAAATATTAATAAAAACAAACAATATTCTACCTAGTCGGCTATGACACTAAATTTGCTTAAAAATTTGACATTATACTATTTTTATAGTTACAGTTGCTTTGTTACCAGTACTAATATGAATTTTTCTAATGAGGAACTGATTAATAAGTTTCCGTGCTAGTGCAGTACAACCAAAATGTGCTACTAGCAATAAGAAATTCATATCAGAAATACCCTGATAGACGACAACCAAGAAGAGAAACGTTTGAAAATATACTAGAACGGTTTCAACGGACTGGACACTTAGATTATGATAAATCTGATCGAACAAAAACTGTTTTAAATGAAGAAAACAGGAATTAAATGTAATCGTTAGTGTCACTGAGGATCTGCGTATTAGTACAACCGTTCTTGCACTCTAAGTATATAGTCTATTGAGACCGTTTTAGTATACTTTCAAAAGTTTCTCTTCTTGGTTGTAGTCTCTCAGGGAATTGCTGATTATAAATTTTTATTGCAAGTAGCGTATTGCAAGCTCATTTTTGTTTTACTCTCCTAGCACAAAGCCATTTTAGTCAGTTCCGCATTACAAAAGCTCATATTAGTAATGGTAACAAATCAACTGGACCTATATAAATAGTATAATGTCAAACGTTTAAGCAAATTTTTTGTCATAGCCAACTAGGGAGAATTTTGTATGTTTGATTAATATTTTACGCCCCAACAACCTCAACTACGATTGTAATATCTCATCCAATAGTATTAAATTAAGGATCAGTCTAGATTATTATGTATTTTTTTTTAATTATTTTTGATTGGATATTTTTTGTAGTAATTAATGTTTGGCTTAAAGAATCACGAATAACTTACAAATTAAAGCACTTAGATATAGGGAATGCTTAAGAAATAAAAAAGTGCCATAAAATATAATTTTATTACAATACTAAAATACAGGGTGTTCTATTTAAGAAAACTCAGAAAATACTCATTCCGAGTTTCGATCCACTCTGTATACTAAAATTAAACATTTCGCTATACTGTTAATGTTTAACAATAGTAAACTATATTAAAAATAGTTTGAACGTAACTAGAAAATTTGATGTCAAATCACAACCATTCTACGGGGTGTAAATATTGCTACGAACTTAACAAAAAAACATAATAATCTTTTAAACTACCCCGATAATATCACAAAATCCTATATTTTAAGAAAGGAAACATTGAGAAGAATCCAAAAATGTAAAAATGTACAGGGTGTTCCATTTAAAAAAACAAAAGTTTGTGTCACCCTGTCAATACGGACGCCCCTGTATATTTAAAAATATTTTTAGATTATGGTACTATATGTGCCCCAACTTTTACCTAAATAACTTTTTTTGTATCTCTTACGATAAACGAGTAATTGGACTTTGTCACACTAATGCCCCACCCTGTATATGTATATTTGATTTTTTCCTCAGAACATTATCCAAACCGTATAAAAACTAATCATTATTGATTTAAGGCAACATACTCGTTATAATGCAGAACCTGCAACTGTGTTTGAAAGTATTATCCAAGAGGAAAAAAAGAAGCTTCGACGACACTCTAAAAGATCAAGTATCCCTAGTGATCAGTCTGAATTTGAACAAGAGAAGGTAAGATATTTTTTATACACTTCTCCAAGAAATTAACGCACCACCTTCAAAATTGGTCATTTTTAATGTCTCGAATTTCCTAAACCTGTTGTCCAATTTAAGGGATTTAATATGTTATAGTCTTATTCTTTAGCAATATCGCTGTAATAATATTGTTGCTAGACAGGTAAATTGTCATTGTATACAGGGTATACCAATCAAACTGTGTTTTTTCTCAAAGTTCGCAACGCCCTATGGAATATTCTAGCATTTATAAAATACTGAAATTAAAACCCAACTATAGCCTCATGTTTTCTTAACATTTCTTTTTTCATTCATTCGCTTATGTTGGACCATAAAAAAGTTAGGTACTTTAACAAGTAGCCACGTTTTTCATCAATGCAGGGTGTTTTTAAATAAGAATGGTAAACTTTAAGGGGTAATTATGCATGATAAAATAATGACAATTTGCTTTATAAAATGTATGTCCGCAAATGCTTCATTTTCGAGATAAGGGGTGTTGAAATATTTCTTACAAACGGACGATTTATTTATTGCTTTAAAACCAATTGAGATATGCAAATGAAATTTGGTGGGTTTTAAGACGTAGTTATTGCACATTTTTCGACATACAATTAAGAATTTTATATTTACCATTGGCGCGCGTACGGGTTATATTACCCACTATATAACAACTAGGTGTATGGCGACAATACATTATAATACAATACAAGAGCAACTTAATACTGTATTTTACTCTTCCGTCTTCTGTTAGAACCCAAGACTCGCAACCAAAGGTTAATACATACCTACCTATCTTCTTCTTCTTCAAATGCAAATCCACTAATGGATGTTGGCGATCACATTTTCCATTAACTCTCTGTTTCTTGCAATGTGTATTAGAGATTGTATGTCGTTAATCCCTGTCCATTGCCTTATGTTTCGGATCCAGGACATTTTCTTGCGTCCTATTCCTCTCTTGCTTTCAATTTTACCCTGGATTATAAGTTGAAGGAACTGGTATTTTTCGTTTCGCATGATGTGACCCAAATACGCCGTTTTTCTTTTCTTGATGTTTTCGAAAAGCTGACGTTCTTGGTTGATTCTTTTAAGGACATCCACATTTGTGACTTTCGCCGTCCATGGTATCTTTAGGATACGGCGATAAAGCCACATTTCGAAGGCTTCTAATCTGTTTATATCTCTCATTTTGAGTGTCCAGCCCTCTATGCCATATAGCAGCACCGACCACACGTAGCATTTAGTAAACCTTAGTCTCAGTGTAAGGTTGAACTCTGAGCAGGTCAGTACTTCCTGAATTTTACGAAAGCTTGTCGAGCTTGCTCAATGCGACATTTTACTTCCCTGTCCGATGCCCAGTCTTCAAAAAGCCGCGTTCCTAGGTATTTGAATTTGCTCACTCTCTCAATGGACTTAGTATTCAGTGTTATGGTGGAGTTTTCAAATGCATCCAAGTTTCCGGAGATGATCATGAATTTGGTCTTTTTGGTATTAATCTCTAATCCCATTCACTTACTGTATTCTCCGATTATATTGGCAAGTTGTTGAAGTTCTGCTATGTTGTCGCAAATTAAGACAGCATCATCAGCATATCGTATGTTGTTGATCAATACTCCATTCACTTTGATTCCCATCTCTGCATCTTCCACAGACTCTTGAAATATGTATTGATTTAATTGCAATAGCAATAATATGACGTAATTACAATAAAACAATTAATAGACATTAATTGTTGTTTCTATTAGTAGGGGCCATGGTCCCCTCCGAGAATTTAAGAAAATATAAATTTAAATATTTGCAGTTCAAATGTTTTTAGTTTAAAACACATATGTACAATACAGGGGATAAATATATTTTCTGGACTAGAATTGAACAAAAGGAGTAACGGAAGCTTCAAGAATGACATAGGATATTTTGTAAATCAAAATTTTGATAATTTTACAAATTGCCAATTGTTAGAACGACCTTACCAGCCATCAAAATCGTATCAATTTCAATACTTTGTACACACAAATAATCAAAAAGAAATGGAGGGATACTTGGGTTACCAGCACTTACAACAAAGGTGTTGGTTGGTACTTTCGCACAGTCAAAAGGGATTGTTGTACAAGTATGTATTGCGTTTTATTTTTCTAATAAAAAATATGGACGCAATAAAAGGATAACAGCCCAATACTTTGTCACGAAACCTTTAACATCTTTCGCCAAACTCATGGGCAAAGATGGAGCCATATCAACCCATGAAAAATCATCATACTACAAGGAGTGAGTTCAGGTTGGACTGGATTTTCTACAAAGTTATCGCAACACACAAAAGTCAGTCATTAACCAGATAGACTCTCGGAGGTATGGTGGTTCCTGTTTATCTGAACCATCTCAGATAGTTAAGGGGTGGTTACCCCCTACTATAGGGGTTGATGAAGTAACACTACTCACAGTATATTTATTTATTTATAAGTTGAAGTAACTACGGTAAAGAGTTGGTGGCTAAATATTTATCCGCTGTGATGTTTACCCGTTGGGATCTCAAATACCCATGACTAATCTTTACGCAATGAATTTAGAACTAAGAATGTGGAATCGCCTGTTTATGTTTTGGTATATATAAAAGTGAAAGTGTTTGTATTATAAATGCTGAGTCAACTTGATTATAAATAAAAATTAATATTTGCTGCTGCAAGCTGACCTTGTATCGAAAACTGATACACTGGTGTGGTAATATGGGTCAATCATGTTTATGATAAACAACGCGTATTCGTTTACCAAGGACATTTAAATATTAAAAGAATTAGTCTTGCACTTAATAAGATGGTTACTAAGAGATGCTGTGAATCCCAATACAGAGGTCTAAACAGATACAAAAAAACAGAGCAAGACTACGACCAATAGAAGAGTCTATAGTGTTCTTAGGTCGACAAAATATTCCTCTAAGAGGCCATCGTAACAATGAGGGGAATTGTTAAGGTTTAAAATCACATCAGGAAATAAGACTCTTAAGCAACACCTATCCACAGCATCTTCCCAAGCAACTTACATTAGTAGCACTAGTCAAAATAAATTATTGATAACATGTTGTGGTAAAAAAATAATTGAACAAATAATGAATCAGCTTCAACCTGCAAATTATTACTCTGTCATATTTGACGAAACGACCGACGTATCCCACGTGGAACAACTTTCTCTAAATTTGAAATACATGCACAGTTCGTCACACACATTCGTCTAGACTTTGTCAAGTTCATTGACGAGAACATAAAAATGGAAGGACAAGGCCTGACAGAAGAAGCATTGGGAAAAATGGTATTAAACTTGTTGAAAGAACTACTCTTCTATCCGAAGGAATGTGTAGGAATCGGTGTTGACTTTAATAATACTTTAAGAACGATACGTTTTGAGTGTCTTTATGGTTACTCAAGAGTGTGTGAAAAGTACCTTACAATTCACCATTGTAACCCTAATTTTTAAAAATTATCACCAGACCCCGGTAACCCGCCCCAAAAAAAGTTCATGGCCCCTCCCGAAAATCGGTCCTGGATCCGACCTTGGGGCGCTTGCCATTTTTTAATTTAATTTTCCATTTCCAACAATCGTTTTTTCCGATTATAACGCCATCTATCCATAATTCGAAAAAATGTTTTGAATAAAAGTTACTTAGTTACTTATTTTTACGTAAGGAATCCAAATCTGCAATAAAAAATGGGGGCTCCTATTCAAGATTTTAAAGTAACCCCCCACCCCACCTCCGTGGGGAGTCGTGTTTGGTGCCATTCGATAGACTTTTTAAAAATATTGAATAAGTGTATTTTACAGTTTTTCGATTATATGTTCATTTAAATATCGCGGGATTCGTATTTAAAATATTAAATTTACCACCCACCCCTCTCCGTGGGAAATCGTGTTTGGTATCATTCGATAGATTTTTGAAAATATTGGGAACGTATTTTTTAGTTTTTCAATCTGTCATTTATTTCGCGAAATATTCGCTTTTTTCTTGTGAAACTTTGGGACTCACCCATTTCTTTACGCCCGGCCCAAATCGTCAGATTTTTGAAATATACTCTCTCTTGCATGTACTTAACTTACATTATCTTAATCTGACAATTTTGAGTTTTTTTAAGGATAGATTTTTTTTTCGGGCGCCCCTTAACGAACTCCCCTGTGTTTAGAGCCAATATATGGTAGAGAAACATCTGCAGGGTACCAGGTTTCTCCCCATATGATAATCTGATGGGCTCGAGTAACTGCAAAAATCCCCGCTTGGGCTCCTCTACCATATTGTTATTTATTTTTTATTTATAAATTTATTGCTCATTGCATCTCACGTTTTTATTATTAATTTCTGTTTCCTGTCTTCCGTTGGCTTCTAATTCTTCTCCTAAGTGTTGAACGGTTCGTGGTTGTTCTATATTTAGTTGTACTATTTTTATGTTTTTCTTTTCTTCTTCATTTTCTCCCATGGCTGTAACTTTTGTTTTATGGTTATTAATTGGCATTCCATATTTCTATATTTATTTGTAGTTGTTTCTCATTTTCGATCAAATTGACGACGTCGTTAGCAAATGCTCCTTCTGAAATGTCTACTCTCCTGAAATTTGTATAACCCACATGCATTTTTTTACTTTATTTAATTATCTCATCAATGTAAATTATAAATAGTGTTGGAATAATTCTCCTCCTTGTCTCAAACCATCGTTTGTAGTAAATAGTTTTGATGTCCTGTTTTGACTGATGACATAATTTACATTGTTGTAAATGTTCTTAATTACCCTTATAATTTTGTTACTAATACGTCTTTTCTCTAATATTTCCCATAATTTTTGCCTTGGTACCGTGTCAAAAGCCTTTTCAAGGTCTCTGAATATACATATACATCTTTTTCCTGCTGCTGATATGTTTATATTATTTGTTTGATTGTAAATACATGATCATGGGTGCTTCTGCCTTTTCTGAATTCGCTTTGTGATTCCTCGATTGTGCTGTCAATTTTTCTGATTATTCTTTTGTTCAGTATTTTTTCGTATATTTTCATAGTACTGAAAATAAAACAAAATAAATCAGATAATAACAACACTAACAGACTGCAAGAAAAGAAACAAGAATATGAAACTATTAGGTCTTATAATTGAGAAATAAACAGAATACTAGGAAGTACCAGATGATCTCAAATCAAAAACTAGAAAATATTAACAAAAATAGAGAGGGTCAAAAGTTGAACAATTATCGAACTACTTCAAAGAGATAACAATAAATTCAGCGATAGAAGTATGTGCAACAAGTACAAGGAGCAATAAAAGAAAGCAAACTGCATGGTGAAATGAAGAAATAAAACAACAATTAAAACAAAGAAAATTACTTGGAAAATATACTTACAAAACAAAACACCAGAAAACTAAGAATAAAATAAAAACACAGAAGATTAGTAAAAGAATTTGTTACAAAAGCAAAAAAGTACAAATGGGCAGAATTTGGGGAAAAGATTGAAACAAACAGTAAAGAGAATCAGAAACTGTTCTATGGAGTTTTAAAATCAATGAGAGAAGAAAAAATGCAAGACATAGAAAACATAAAATTAAAACTGGCAGAGGAAAATGAAATGATAAACAGATGGAGAGAATATTTCCAAGAGATGCTACAAACACTGATATCATGAAGAAAAGAAAGTGGTGAACCAAAGAATTGAAATGAAAAGAAATGAAGATTATAATGTAGATTCTATAACCATAAAATGAACTGCAAGAAGCTGTTGCAGAAATTAAAAAGGGAAAAGCACCAGTGTATGACAGAATAACCAGTGAAATGATAAAAAAACGGGACAAAATGCAACAGAGTTTTTACTAAAGATATTTAATGGTATATGGAGAGAAGAAAGATGCCAATAGAGTGGCAGAAGGCTCAGATAGTACCCATTTATAAAAAGGGCGATGGAATGGATTGCAACAACTACAGAGGAATAACAAACTTAAGCACTGTCATGAAAATATACGAAAATAATACCATTTGTACGTTTGCTAATATCCACAAAAGGAGACCTACCATGAAAGCTATTTAAAAACGAAAGAATTGTAACTGGTAAACTATCTTCTTTTAGGAAGATGGTGTGAAGAAATTAGAATTTGTGGTAACACCGGAAACCAGCAAAACTTTTATGGAACAAGCTGAAATGCTGGCCCAAAGAGAAGAATCTCTAAAAAAAATTAGTGAAATAAAAATCTGAAAGTAAGCTATTTATTAATTAACATTATAACTAATTCTTAAGTATTTCACAGTTTGTTTTGTAGATAGAACTATTGTATATAGTGATGAACCTTGCAAACGGTTGGAATGATGATGGACAAAATGTGTGCTTAAAATCTAAACATCTATCTAAATACCGGAAGAATGGAGAATGAGTTAACTAATTCTTCTATTCAAAAAGGAGATAAAAAGCAGCCAGAAAACTACAGACTTTTTATATACTAAAGACTAAACTTGTTAAACACTACCCTAAAACTTACAATTAAAATTCTACAAGAACTAGTGAATCAGAGGATAAGTTTAGCAGATAAACAACAGATGCAACAGGATGCAATATTCGTCATAAAGCAAATTACTGAGAATTCACTAGAGTATAATAGACCAGCATTTTTATGTCTGATTAACTTAAAAAAAGCATTTGACAGAGTTAGGTTCAAAGATGTAATCCATGATATTATAAAAACTATTGAAAACATTACCATAGGCAGCAGAATAAGACAGGGAGGCTGTCATCAAGTCCTTTGCTTTTAATTTTAAACATGGATGAATTCATCAAAAACGTCAATAAAGGAAGAGGATATATGTAGAATGGAAAACAAAGAAGTAAAAACACTCTGTTACGCCGACGACACAATAAGACACTTATTCAAAGATTAAGATAGTCTACAAAGATTAGTCCACAGATTTAACAGAATAGCAAAAGAATTCAATATTACAATTTCGTCTCAGAAAACTAAAACAATAATCATTAGTAAAGAAAAAATCAGATGTAAAATATAAATTGATGGTAACAGGATTGAACAAGTAATAGAAATAAAATACTTTAGAATTACATTTTCAAGCTACGGAGACCTGGACAAGGAAGTGAGAAATCGAGTACAAAAAGCAAATAGACTGGTAGGATGCCTTAATAAAACTATATGGCGAAACCGACATCTTAACACTGAGATGAAATCAAGAATTTATAAAGCCACTATAAGACCAATAATGGCATATGCATTATACATCAGAAACAAGACCCGATACAGCCACAACACAAAGACGGCTTCTGGAAACGGCAGAGATGATAGTACCGAGAAGAATTACAGGAAATAAGCTGAGAGGTCGAAAGAGGAGTGAAGATATTAGAAGACAGTGTAACGTACAGTGTAACGTACAGTGTATAAACGAATGAACACTAAATAAAAAAAATAATTAAATAACCACATATGCAGAATGAGGAGACAAGTGTGGTCAAAATAGCAAGAGATAAATCAATCACCAGAATTATACAAAATGGTTGAAAGACAAACTTCTTCCCAATTGAACTCCCAATTCAGTTTTAGTAATATCATCATCATCATCAATGACGTTACAACTCTTCGTGGGTCTTTACCGTGTTTACTATTGTCTTCCATGTTTGTCGGTCCTGTGCCGCTAATTGTCTTACTCCTATTTTCTCCAGGTTTTTTTGATTGCATCTTTCCACCTTTTTCTAGGCCGTCTTACAGACCTTCTTCCATCTGGCCTTTTCCAGAACATATTGTTTATAACAGTGTTTTTCAAGTGTTTTCAAGCTCTCAGTTCCAGTGTTTTTCAATTTGTAGGTCGCAACCCCTAGGGGCGTCGCGAAGCCTTACTCAGGGGGTCGCCGACTGAAAGAAACAGTTGAGGTGAGGATCTTACACAAAAAAAACAATTTTAGTTGGAAGGATGTCCTTATTTGTTTTTAAAAAGTTTATCAAATTGTGGTGCTATTTTTGAAACGTTAATAATCGAATCATTTTCTAATTGCAGTGTATTTTTCTGTTTAGTTTTAATGTTTACCATTGAAGAAAATGCCAGTTCACACACGTGTAAAGTAGCGAATTGCACTAATAATTTAAGAACTTCCATTACCAGCTACGGATATTGGTGTTTTCGTTTCATCCAAATACGTCGAAACTTTGCGAATAAAATTCCATTTTAAGCATGCCATCAGCACCTAAATCTAGAAAACATTCTTTTATTTTTGTGGTGACACCAGCCAGATCTATTGATTTCTCCAAAAAAGGTTTTAACATCCATCTACGCCCATTATCAGCTTCGGAGTGCAAGTCTGGAAAGTATGTCAAAAGTTGCTCTTGTAAATTATGCAAGTATCATGCAAGGAATGTGAGCCGATACTGCAAAACTTTGGTCTGTTGCATTGTATTCAACAATCTTCCGAACACATGGAAAAGACTAATCTTTTGTTTTGCAGAGAAGTTGACCACAAGCGCAATTTTTCGTAAAAAGCTTTTACTTTATCTTCAGCTGTTAAAATATTCCATTTCTCTTCCTTGAAGGTTCTTGTTCAAATTGTTAATGAGATTAAAATGATCTGCCAAAAATGCTAATTTTAAGAGCCAATAGGGTCAGAAAAACGATAAGCATATTTAGATTTTGCATAGTGTAAAAACAATAACAATTCAGCTCTCAGTTCCAGAACTCTTGTCAATACCTTTCCTTCGGATAGCCACCTGACCTCTGTGTAATAAAGAAGATTTTGATGAAGCGAGCCCATATCTTCACAAACGATTCTGAATAGCCGGGTTTGCAAAGCTTTACCTTTTGAGAGAATTCACAATTTTTATTACGTCCTTGCGCACGTCATGTAAAGTCAAGCGTCCACAGACCCGCATCGTACGCATCGTACGCAACGGATTTTAGTTTGACAATCGATAATGTGATCCGTACGATGCGGATCAGTGGACGCGGTTACATAAGTTTCTGTACAAGGCAAGCTAAAATCCGTTGCGTACGATGCGTCCGATGCGTACGATGCGGGTCTGTGGACGCTTGCCTTAAATCAGAAGGTACTAACTTAGCAGCTAGAGCCTGTCGATAAAGAAAACAGTATGTCGTATGTCGAAAGGAATATATATCGTTATTCGAAAGTATTCTGTGTAGGAATGAATATCTGGATTAGGTCGATTTTTCATGAATTTATTCACTCTTGGAATACATAAATCTATATTCAAATTTTCTAGACATGGCATTATTTCTTTAAGCAAAGCATTGAAATTTGTTTCTGCATTGTTGCGTTTGTCTTTCAAAACAAGCAGCGTATTTAGAACAGCATTCTGTGTAGAGCTTATAGCCAAATTTTTTGTTTGCAATAATTTGCTCAGAGGTAACGTTATTGCGAGTACTTCATTTAGACAAAACAAAGTGATAATAAAGCTGCAATTTGATGAGATCGCAAGTATATGCGTCCTAGCTTTACTGGAAGATTCTCTTTCGTTCCATTCGGAAATCAAATTCAAAGCTTGCAAAATTTTTTCAATCGATGCTTTAAACTGCAGAACGGAGTCGTGCCGTTCTACCCATCGCGTTTCACACAATCCAGAGAGCTGATCACCCAATGTTTGTTTGAGGACATAATTGCGTTTAGAAGAGGCTTTGAAAAAAGATATTATTTCCTTCATTAACCCTACAGCATTTCTCACACATTGAACGTTTGATGATTTCGACAAACTCAAATTTAAAGCATGATTGAAACATGGACATCGTACAGCTATATTCATTTCTTTTTGAATTTCTTGGACGGCTCCTTGTTGTTTTGATGTCATTACGCTGCATCCGTCTGTACAAACTCCTACACAATTTTCCAATGGTAAACGAAATTTTTGAACTTGTTTTATTACTGATTTTTCTAAAATAGTACCATTCAAAACCGGTTCCAACGTATCGGGACTGAGCTCATAGTTCTCAGAATGACAATCTATGAATGACACAAAATCCTTCCGCACGTTGTTACCTTCTAAGTATCTAATAACAATCGACATTTGGGAAACATGTGCTATGTCAGTAGTTTCGTCAAACATAATGCTGTATTATTTAGCATCACCAATTTTTTTCACGATAACAGACAAAATTTCGTCTTTACAACATTCAATCAACTAACTCATTTTGCGTTCTTTTGCTAATATATGTGGCACGTGACGACGTGTTTCTTAAATGCTCTTCTAAAGTTTTGTCTCCTGCTTCGATTCTGAATCGAAGAAGCTCTCGGAAGTTTCCCTCATTATTTGTCACATTGCTTTCTTCTAACAATGGCCCGTCATCTCCATGGCCACGGAAAGGTATACATTGTTTGGCTAAAAAAATTATAGATCGAATGATTGGTTTGAGCCGATTTCGATTATCCTCTATCTGCCTGGCTCGAGCACTATCTATCAAATTTCTTATATCTAAAGATCGGTTTTCGTAACATTTTATAAAATTATCGCTCGATAAAACCGCTTCAATGTGATATCGATTTGTATTATGTTTATCTAGCACACCATCCATTCCAAATAATTTTGCAAATTTTGTAACTGGTGTGGTAACCAAACTTTGCAAACTTGTTGCTTTATTTTTACCACCTGAATTTGCGAAGATAGCACAGTACTTACAAAAAAGTCCTTTCTTCAAGTCCGAAAACGCAATCCAGTTATATTTTTGGAGATGATCGTATCTCAAGTACCGCTTAACTAACTTGTTATTTTTGTTATGTTCAGAAAATGGAAATGAGTAGTTTTTTTCCGGAACCCACGTATTTTTCAAATAATTATATTTTTGAAAGTCTCCCAAACCACTCAAACCATCAACAACTCGACCAATGTCGTAGTTACTAACTTCATTGGACTTTTCTACAGCGACTTGCTTTAGAGTATTTTCATTATTAACTGATGTTTGTAATGTTGATACTGTTGTAAGTCGTTCTGGCACTACGAGATTCTGTTGAGAAGACGATGAGGAAGATGACCGGGATGACCCATTATCACCCACATCTTTAATTACTTTCTTCGGAACAACAGAAAAATACGAATTCAACGTATTCGTATTGTTTACCCTCTTCATTTTCTGAAAAAAAATAACATTTGTGATTCCGGCCAAACGAGAGATGGATATGCCCAGGTTTTTTAATTTGAGCCTAATAATAATTTGCAGTCACTTTTCGTTCAAATCGGAATCTATTAACTTTTGTATTTCGAAATAGCATCCTATATAGCGAACATCTGCGCTGGACGAGAGAAAACTGCAGAGTATTATTTACTCATTGCTGATGTATTCGTTCCGTTAGCAAACAGAAAATTATTCCTAACCTATCTATGGATTTTTACTCACCTGTCACCCTGGAATAAAATGATGATTACAATCCGGCAATATATATAGTGCACTGCACCTATGTCACCTCTATAACTACGATACGATAGTGTATATCGGGTAGACGATAGATACTTCAGAACGTTCAAATTTCTACACAATACACAACGATATAACTTCCATAAAAAAATATGTACATAGGCATTCTTATGTTTCTGTTTCTACACTGGACGTCGCCGGTGTCGGGATTCGCGCGGGAGGCGATGCACTTGCATTGGCGTAACCAGAGTTGAAGAGACAGGCATTATGATTAACTATCATTATTACAGATTGCAGTATCTAGGTATTTCAAAATCCGTATGTGAATCCATTCAAAATAATTAATTTACAGAGTAAATAATTTAAAATATATTAACATAACATTATCCTGTGTTGCTAGACAAGTTTATTTAAGGTGCATTGCCACCTTTGGGGGCCCCCATGCCCCCCCTTATGACCGCCCTTGTGTCCAGGATATGTTTGGCATTATCGATCTTATTTTGCAATGAGTTCCCTACTTTTGCCAGTAATAGCTTTAGCACCATTGCTACAAATAGCGATACAATTTTTGAAATGAATATTGTAGTCACAAGTGTTTTCCAAAAACATATCCTACAAACACTTGTCACTAGTGTTTGCAGGAATTGCTTTGCAAAATAAGATTGCTTCAGTGATACTGGCATCCGCTTCAAAGCGCGCACATACTACAAACTGTGCACAGTCGGAAACATTAATAGATTCGTCAAACTGCAAAACAAAATGTTTCTTTAATTTTTTTTCCTGCGTGAGTAACAGGTAAATGTACCAAAATAGGAAAAATAATTACTTAACGTATGTAGTCTTTTAATTATTACATTATTTCTTTGGTTTCCTATGACACAAGGGGGTCGTGAGAATATTTCAACCTGTAAAGGGGTCGCGAAATCAAAAATATTGAAAAACGCTGGTTTATTTACATATAAGTACACGAGCAGGACACCCTCAAAAAAGCGCTTAGTTTTCGAGATACTGACCACGGAGGGTCGAAGGGTTAAGTTTATTGATACTTTATATTTTCGAGGGTGCTGAAAACGAAAATGAGGTTTATTTTGAATTTTATGTGAGGGAACATTGTCAAAATCGCAATTTTAACCTAAAAATAAAAAAAAAATCACGTTTTTTTGCGTTTACCTCGCTACAACTATGTTCCGTTTTAATATTTTTTTTCTGAAATTGTTACAGTATGTAGCTCTAATATTTCTGAAGACAACGGTATCTGTCTCAAGCTTTTATTCTTATCCTGATAAAGGTTATGAATTTTTCAAAGGAAAAGGTGCGGATTTGTGCATTGCAAAGTTTAATTGCAAAAGTTGTGTGACGAAGTTTAAAATTTAGCTTTTTAATTACATTTATGTTAAAATAAAGAGTACAAAGAAGTTTTCTGGAAAGTTTTAGATCAAAATGTTTTATAGAAAAAAAAATGGTGCAACTTTTAATGTCGACATTAGAAATGCCCAATATAACGCTTATTTTTCGAGGTACTGACCATGGGTGGAGAATGGCTAATTTTGGTCTTAGATTATGTTTTTGACCGTGACGAAAACGAAAATAAAATTTATTTTAAATTTTAGGTGGGGGAATATTGTCAAAATTGTAATTGTACCCTAAAAATAAAAAAAAATCACATTTTTTGCGTTTAGCTCGCTACAACTCCGTTTTAATATTTTTTTCTAAAGTTTCTACACTATATATCACTCACTTTTTTTGAAGACAATGGTTTCTGCTTTAAGATTTTAGTCTTATTCTAGTAAAAGTTATGAATCTTTTAAAGTACAAGGTGCAGATTCGTGAATTGCAAAGTTTAATCGCAAAATTTGACTGACAAAATTAGAAATATAGATTTTAAATCAAATTCAAAAATAAAACATAAGTACAAAAAAGTTTCCTGGAAAGTTTTGGATCAAAATGTTTTATAGAAAACAAATGGTGCAACGTTTAACATCTACATTATAAATCCCCAAAATAACGCTAATTTTTCGAGATACTAATCATTGGTGGTGAATGGCTAATTTTAGTCTTACTTTATGTTTTTGATGGTGCCGAAAACGAAAATCAAGTTTATTTTGAGTTTTAGTTGGGAAAAAATTGTCAAAATCGCAATTTTGCCCTAAAAATAAAAAAAAAGTTAAACCACGTTTTTCTTAAAATTAAAAGTTGCAACATATTTTTTCTATAACACATCTAGACCTAAAACTCCCCATAAAACTTCTTTGTACTCTATGTTTCAACATAAACGTAATTATTAAGATAAATTTTAAATTTTGCCTCTTAACTTTTGCGATTAAACTTTGCAATTCAAGAATCTGTACCTTGTACTTTAAAAAATTCATAACGTTTACTAGAATTAGACTAAAATCTTAAAGCAGGTACCAAAAAAGTGAGCAACATATAGTGTACAAATCTTAGATAAAAATATTAAAATCGACCAGAGTTATAGCGAGTTAAACGCAAAAAACGTGATTTCACTTTTTTTTATTTCTATGGTAAAATTGCGATTTTGACAATATCCCCCCGCCCCCCCCCCCCCCATAAAATTTAAAATAAATTTCATTTTCGTTTTCAGCACCATCAAAAACAAAATCTAAGACCAAAATTAGCCATTCACCACACATAGTCAGTATCTCGAAAAATAACCGTTATATCGGGATTTCTAATGTCGATAATAAAAGTTACACTATTTTTTTTCTATAAAACATTTTGACCAAAATTTTCCGGAAAACTTCTTTGTACTCTCTACTTTAACATAAACGTGATTAAAAGGCTAAATTTTAAATTTCGTCACTCAACTTTTGCGATTAAACTTTGCAATGCACAAATCCGTACCTTTCCCTTTGAAAAATTCATAACCTTTATTAGAATAAGAATTAAAGCTTAAAAGAAGTATCGTTGTCTTTAGAAATGTTAGAGCTATATACTGTAAAAATTTCAGAAAAAAATATTAAAATTGAACAGAGTTGTAGCGAGGTAAACGCAAAAAAACGTGATTTATTTTTAGGTTAAAATTGCGATTTTGACAATGTTCCCCCACATAAAATTTAAAATAAACTTCATTTTCGTTTTCAGCACCCTCGAAAATATAAAGCATGAATAAAATTAGCCCTTCGGCCCTCCGTGGTCAGTACCTGGTCATTTTAGGGGTATCTCCCGCTCGCCTAAAGGCGATTGTGGTTTAGGCCGCGTTCAGAGTGGACGAGCAAAGAGCAAAGAGCAAAGAGCAAAGCGGAGAAATCAAACTCATACTGGGAAATGGAGGTACACAGAGTGCTAGCAAAGAGCAAAGCGGCGAAACCAAAAAAGTTTGATTTCTCCGCTTGCACTTTTTGGTCCATTTTGTGCGACCGCTCCCGTCTGAAAAAAATTTTGATTCGGTTTCTTTGTCAATTCCTATTCAAAAATGTCCCCTTTAAACAAATCTGAAAAGTACCGGGCGGAATTTTTGGGCAGAAATTGTTTAAACAATTTTATCTACTCTATGTTATGTTATGTGTAAGTTTTTAATTTGTGAAAACTGTCATTATAGATAGCAGTGCGTGAAGTGTTTAAAGTGAGCGTGAAGTAACAATGTATTTTAAATGGGACTTACTTTTTCGCACTGTTTTTAACACACTTTCATATAATCAAATATCCTTAACTTTGGCGTTGTCATGGTGATGACATAATGAGCAATAAATTACGACAAAAGTTTTTACAGTTTTGTGGTTTGAAAGAAGTTAGAATTTTTAAATGTCAAAGTTCTAAAAATTGTAGAATAGAAATGAATTCCAGTGACGAAGAGTTACAGTTTTTTTATTTATTTATGGTAGAGTAGATAAAATATTGTATGAAACTGTGCACGAAGTACTTTTTGCGAACTTACGCGATATATAGCACTCGCTCCGCTGTCGCTAGTGCTCTAAATATCGCGTGCGTTCGCAAAAAGCATACTTCACGAACTGTTTCATAAATAACTATTTTTAAACAAATACAAAAGATCACGTTTTTTGCTCCGGAACATATATTTTTAGGTTTTTTGGGTTATTCTAAACAAAAAAGGTATCTTGTAATTTTTCCCAAAAATTAATAGTGTTCGAGTTATAGGCGATTTAAAATCTGAAAAATGCGAAAATACGCATTTTCGTGGCTTAAAAAATCATATTTCAATTAGTATTTTTGAGGTTACCAGATACTTAAATTGATGATTAAACATTCAGCTTCGATTCTGAAGAGTGATCGCGTCTAACCTTAATTTATACCGTTGTTTTTTAATTGTTAAATATGCGTGTTTATCAGATTTTTTTGCCGGTGCGGCGCGCTCTGTTTCAAAAATCTCCTATTTCCTCCGAAAATTATTTTTTCTAGATTTTTTGGGATATTCTAAATAAAATAAGTTTCTTGACATTTTTCTCAAAAGTTAATAGTTTTAAAGTTATAAGTTAATAAAAAACTCATTTTTGGATTTTAAATCGCTTATAACTTTAAAACTCTTAACTTTTGAGAAAAATGTCAAGAAACTTATTTTATTTAGAAAATCCCAAAAAATCTAGAAAAAATAATTTTCGGAGGAAAATAGGAGATTTTTGAAATAGAGCGCGCCGCACCGGCAAAAAAATCGCATATTTAACAATTAAAAAACAACGGTATAAATTAAGGTTAGATGCGATCACTCTTCAGAGTCTTGAAGCTCAATGTTTAAACTTCAATTTAAGTATCTGGCAACCTCAAAAATACTAATTTAAATATGAGTTTTTAGGCCTCGAAAATGCGTATTTTCGCATTTTTCAGATTTTAAATTGCCTATAACTCGAAAACTATCAATTTTTGAGAACATTTACAAGATACCTTTGTTGTTTAGAATGACCCACAAAACTTAAAAATATATGTTCCAGAGCAAAAAACGTGATCTTTTGTATTTGTTTAAAAAAATTGTTTAAACAATTTCTGCCCAAAAATTCCGCCCGGCACCCTTCAGATTTGTTTAAAGGAAATTTTAAAATATTTTTAAATAGGAATCCACAAAGAGACCGAATCGGAAATTTTTTCAGACGGGAGCGGTCTCACTACATGGACTACTGTGAGAGTAAAGAGCAAATATCCTACCGCTCCTATCCATACTGCCGAGTGGAAAAGAACTAAACTCTCGTCTAGCGTAACTACCCGCTATTAGCACTTCTTTGCTCTTTGCTCTTTGCTCTTTGCTCGTCCACTCTGAACGTGCACTTTTTGATCTTTGCTCTTTGCTCGTTGCTCGTTGCTCTTTGCTCTTTGCTCTTTGCTCTTTGCTCGTCCACTCTGAACGCGGCGTTAGGGAGCGGAGCGTTCACAAGACGAAACACAACTGTTAGTACCGCTCTATCAAGAACTGTTCCCTCACTTTTTCGTCTCCTAAATCGTGAAGACGTGAATTTTTATGTATTTCATTTTACGTATTATTCATTGTTGTAGCTATTATGATTTACAAGAAATAACTTTATTTAAATTTTTTAGGACCATGGAGGGAAATCTGGTAAGGGATTCTTTAGTTTCTTTAAGAACTGGAGGAAAAACGGCAAAAGTGGCTCAAAACGGAAAGAACCAAAACGGAAAGTGGGTTTGTCGAATGACATCGAAGATGATATATCTGAATCCATAAGGTAAAACCATTTTCTCGCATACAATACCTTAAAATAACACAAAGACCCATTTTTATTTCATGAAAAAGTGTTTCAAGTTTAATAGGTGTCCTATAGTAAATGGGGTGTGCTGTTCACGAATCTGTCCTTCGCTTTTTTTCAGCACGTCAGGTTTTCAGGGAAAGTATGTTTCAAAATTTTCATAGAAACTACCAAAAATTCTTCAGTTATTGTAGTTCCAAGATACTTAAATTCTCTAACGTGCTCAAAGTTAAAGTTATTGATGGTGATGTTCTGGCCGATGCTGTCTCTGCTTTGGTTATTGAGGCTCGTATTACATATATTTCGTTTTACTTTCATTGATTAGGAGCCCCATCAGTAAAAGGGCTAGGACAGTTCGGCGTATTTTCCCATGTAAAATCCCATAAGAAATCGCTGAGGTCCATTCTGCTCATTTTTGTCTCATTTTGCGCAAAGCTGACTACAGGCTGACTCGACCTGACTACAGGCTGACTCGACACCGACGTACCACTGACTCGACTCTGACTCGACTCCGAGTCGAGTCAGCCTGTAGTCAGGTCGAGTCAGCGTCGAGTCAGGTCGAGTCAGGTAGAGTCAGCGTCAAGTCAGGTCGAATCAGCCTGTAGTCAGCTTTGCGCAAAATGAGACAAAAATGAGCAGAATGGGCCTTAGCGATTTCTTATGGGATTTTACATGGGAAAATACGCCGAACTGTCCTAGCCCTTTTACTCCAATCTTCTCTGCTTCATTCTCGAACCTGACGAAAGTCTCCTTCATCCTTAATCTGTTGCCTATGAGATCGATATCGTCTGCAAATGCCAACAGTAAATTTGGTGTTTTCGATGAAATTCTGTAGTCGGCTTTTAGAATCTTGGACTTCTGATTACGTGTTCCAGAGCTAAGTTGAAGAGTTGTGGTGAAAGTGCATCTCCCTGCTTTAGTCCATTGTTTATTTCAAATGTCTCCGAGTATTGTTGTCCAACTCTCACCTTACATCGTAACCGTTCCATACACATTCGTATCAAATTGACTAGTTTTTTTGGAAAGTCAAGTTCCTGCATCGCTGTCCACAGGCACGTAGCCAAGGAAGGGGTCCATGGGGTCTGGACCCCTCCCAAAACTGTCTCGGCTTTGGTACCAAGGCAACAAGTTTATCCCCAAGTCATTATTATTTTTTTGGAAAAGTGAACGAAATTATTATTTTTTACTAGGATTATTTCTATTTTTATTAGTCAGTGTACGGATCAATTTATACATCAGATTTACCAAAAACGAAAGGATTCTATCAGGATTTCAAATTCTTTTACCTTTTACTTTTTATAGAAGACCAGGTGTATCTACTCTTTTCTATGGAATCCTATATTTCGTTAGTAGTCACTAACATCGCCAGAGACGCTAAAATGATATTAAAGATACAATGATGAAATTAGGCATTAAAAACAACTTACTAGGGTGAGATTATCGTCATATATGTAGATGTTATATCTTACCCTAGTAAGTTTTTTTTAATACCTAATGTCACGATTGTAGCTTTAATATCATTTTAGCGTCCCTGATGATGTTAGTGACTACTAACAAAATATAGGATTCCGTTCTACATTCCGATTCCGATTCCGTACATTCTATCTTGCACTTAGTAAAAGTACAGTAAAACCTGCCATATCCGGATCAATGTGGCGACAGACCGATCCGGATATGAAAAAATCCGGATATCAAGACCGCTTCTGTGACCACTTCTTTTATAGTCTCTGAAGCGTTTTCTCCTTCATACATTCCAGTAATCAACGCCGTCAATAACTTTCGTCGATAGACACGTTTTATAGATTCTATAATACATTAATTAGCCATCTTTTAGTTCTTTTAGGTCGGGATGAGAGGGTGCTTTGTCCAACAGCAGGACTGCCTTTCTCGGTAGATCCGGACGGCAGAACCGTCCGGATATGGGGAGGTCCGGATATGACAGGTCCGGATATGGCAGGTTCTACTGTAATTTGAAAAATTTTAAAAATGTAAGTTTTGCATGGTTAAAATATTTTAAATTTAGAAATATTTGTCCGCAGATTGCTCCTTTACACCAGTGGCGGCTCGTATAACTTTAGGAAGGTAGTGCCAGAATACGGGCAGCTGCCTAAATTTTTAGTGACGGTTTCACGATATTGTCAAAAAGGATATAAAATAGAAATTAAAAAAAAAATAGGTGCAGATATTTTTATCTTATATTACTATTTTTGGGATGACAAGAAATTGACCAAAATGTATCAAAACAGTTCCGTAAATTAAGTAATTAACAATAAAAAAACTCAACTTACCACCAGTATTTACTGCTGATGTACTTTTTTTTTCATCACTAGGTGGGGAATCTGCAAACAGACGTCGGAAGTAAACATTTCCAACAGTGCTGGGTTCCTGAGCTGAAACCTTCTCAGCTGAAACTGAATCAGTGTCACGTCGACCAGTTTGGCCCTAAATCGGACCTCCCTGCCCTCCGTAACTCCGATGTGGCCGGGAAAAGCTAAACCCCACCCCTCTCATACTAGGGCATCAGGGTGGAATCGCCCGTTAGGGTATGATTTCTCCCCGATGTCCTTCTTTTGCCCGATTCTCAGTCGCTCGTCATCACGCATCAGCTTCCGTCTCTCGCACTCATCCGACCACCACGTCCTTTAATCCTATGCTGTCAATCTTTCATTCTTCCTACCACTGCTGATGTACTTGAAGTTTGTTGTTACGATTTGGTCTCTAGAGCCTATTTAGAAAATTATAAAAATAACACTATTTTATTATTTACACACACGCACAAAGTTATTTAATATCACTGTTAAAGTTTACGATATGTGAAGTCCATCCTTCTTTATTTTTTGGTGGCAAAGTTTTCAATGACTTTATTATTAAAATTGTCAATGCCATTTACAAAATGTCTTTCTGCAGACAGCATACCTAAAGCACTTAGTCGTTCTTCCTTCATGGTATTTCTGAGGAATGTCTTTTTAGCATTGAAAAACAACGTTCTGCTTCAGATGTTGACATGGGAATGGTTATTAATATACTTAAAAGTTTAACAGTTTCTTCAAATGTACATTTTAAACCTTCATCATTTAATAAAACTGATAACGGAACAGCCCCAGAGGTAGACTTAATTCGTCTCGCTGATACAATACTTGTAATTAAGTTTTAAGCCGAGTTTTGCTTAAAAATAAAAATTGTGTGCATGTTTCATTAAGAAATGATTCGGGGAACTTATCCTTATAAGCAGAAAACTTCTCTGACATAAATAAATGAGAAGCAACTAAATGTCCGGAGAAGGTAAACCTTGTTTTTATTCGCAACAAAACTGCATCGCATATCTCGTCACCTCCAAACAAAACGCATACAAAACAGAAAAGTTTATTAGTTTGTTCGCAACCACACAACCAGCTATTTTTATCATAAATAGTTTTATTAAACTTACGACAGCGAAGTTTTTGTCCATTTCCACTTTGTTTTTCAATTTTTAAATCGGGTAATGTCCGACCGAGTTCTTTATTTTGAAGTTTTTTTCCTAACGAAAAACCACCAAAAGAGTTTTTTAATATACTAATTTGATTCATTGTCAATAAATAAATTAAACGTAGAAAATAATCAAAATATTATTTATATACCTACGACACCCACGACCACGACGCACTAATAATTACAAATTAAAAAATATAGTAGAGTATAAACACAAATATACAATACAGTAGTAGTATTGTAGATAATAAACACAATAGCGTCAAGCGAACGCGTAAAGAAACTAGAAATAGATCTAAAACATTGTATCTTAAGATCTACTTTTCGAGATTTCGAGCCTGGCACGGAGAGTCCAATTTAAACGTATATTAAAAGTGCAATACCGCTCTATATCTGTCACTTACATAGGATGCTCATACAATCTTTCTCTTTTCTGGCGTGCCACTATAGCTTTCGGCACCGGGATTTTCATGATCTCCATCCCTTATCCGGTCAGCTGTGGGTGGCCAGAGTCGGTGGTTAGATGTGCATTGCGCTACACAGAAATAATCACAAAAAAAATTAACAGGCATTAAGATGTTTTTAAGATAAAAAATATGTTTCTGCATAGTTAGCAAGGTAGTGCCATGGCTCTATGGCACTACCTCACGGGCCGCCACTGATTTACACTGTACACAAAAGTTTATTGTCATTGTTCTTAGACGGCTAGGGCATAAGTAGCACACTGTCCGTTTTCTTTCGATAGGATTATTCGGTTCAGAAACTGATTGTATATTTAGGATTTCGTTTATATTTATGTCCTGTCGGATATTGCACCGTAAATTTAATATGTTTAATCTTTTGCACATCTATGACTCAGCAAGGCTTTTGCCCAAATCAAACATAAACTGAGAGTGGAAAACTGGCTTCCTATTTGTTTTGCGCGAATTATCGAAATATATCACATATGATTGATAGTACTTATGTTTATTATCCCTTAAAAAACACACAGTATCCATGGTAATGTTACGGTTGCTACCATGGACCGATTTTGTCAAATCCTTCACATAAAAATTTGTAAGAGGTAATCCTCCGGTATCGAAGTTTTTGCCAAGATAGGGACTGGCATCAATCATAATATTTGGAGAATGAATCGCAAAGCATAGCAATATTTATGCTTGTACATAGACGTGCTATGTTACTATCGTTAACACTAAAGCGTCGTAATATTTACGACAGGATACCTAATTCACACACTTCTGCACATAGGCTATTGATTATATTCAAAATAAGATAGCTAAAAGGAACTACAACGTTAACGGGGTTTTATTATTTTATATGGTCAATGGACATCTATATATGAAAAAACGGCGGAGTGCTACCATTTAAAGGGGCGCGTTTTTGAGAAATGGGTGAATTAGTCCCTGGGCACAGGTTACATTAGGGTGAGTTCTATGCACTTTTGGTACAAACATAACTACATAAAAATTGTTCCTGGTTAAATTTCCTATCTAATTATCACTTTTTAAAGTCAAGGATACTTTTTTTTATAAAAATATATTCAAAAGAAAAAGCACAAAGAAACCCAAAAGAAAGAAATTTTGTTTATTGTCCCATAACTTTTGTCCACGAGGATATAGGTATAGATATTGCTTCACAGAAAAAAAACATACATATTTCTTCTTTAAAATGTTGTTTAGTAGAGGTAATTAGGATTTACAGTTTTCGAAATATGATTTTTCAAAGTTCGCCACTCACAGCAATTTTGGGCAATTTTTCTTGTTATTTCGCAAATATTGTTCTGTAACTTTTTTCTACGTAACTTTAGGTATATGCAATGGTACACTTAATAGAAATAAAAACCAAATACCTTTAAAATGGTCTACTGTATAACGTTGTACGACTTTTTTAAAGAGGTTATGGTTTTTCAAGATTTTATACTTTTGATTTTTTATAATATTATATAAAATTCAAATAATATTATTATATAATATATTATATATTATATATTATATATTACCTAATATAAAAAAAATATTTTTTATATTTTGTACGATTATTTTTGAATAAGATATTATTTTTCAAAATGTAATAAGTACTTGCAATGATTTTTGATTTTAGGATTATTTTTTAAATATCTCATTATAACTTTTTTTTTCTTGTACATGAATATACTATAATATAATATATTATATTGCTCAATAAAGAGGGCTTACTTTCTGTTCTTTAAAATGGTGTATCATATATATTTAAATAATGGAAACCGAGTGATTCTTTGATATTTTTTTACCTGTATTATTTAAAATTATTTCTTTTACAAAAATTACATAAACATTAGTCTTAGAAAACATCACTTTAGTTAAAATTATTTAAACGTTGACATTTAAAAATTTTCAAAATCAAAGTCCATCTCTTCGTTAGCATTAGCTTTAATATCTTCCTCTGACACCTCAGTTATCTTAGAGTTCCCACAATTAGTATCCATGCACATGCACCCTTTGCAGAATATTGAACAACTAATTCCTATCTTTCTACAACCGCAGTTTTTTGTACATCCTTTGGTACATTTACATGCTATTTTTTCAAGCAAAGCTTGTGGTGTAGGAGCTTTGACAGTAAATATTGGAATTAATCCATATTTTAAAGTTTGCCCGGCCTAGTCAAGTGGATCCAATGTATTGCCTATAAAAAAATAAGATTCAATCATAACACACAATCACATAAAAAAGTTATAATGAGAAATTTAAAAAATAATCCTAAAATCAAAAATCGTTGTAAGTAGGTACTTACATATTACATTTTGAAAAAGCATATCTTATTCAAAAATAATCCTAGAATTTTTTGTAATACACCATTTTAAAGTAAACAGAATAATATTTCTTTTTTATTATATAATATGTACCTAAATGTAGAAAAAAAAGTTATAATGGGAAATTTAAAAAGAAATCGTAAAAAATATAAAAACTCATTAAAAGTATAAAATCTTGAAAAAGATAACCTCTTTAAAAGAAGTCATACAACATTATACAGTAGAACATTTGAAAGGTAATTGATTTCTATTTCTCTTACATGTACCATTGTATATGCCTAAAGTTACGTAGAAAAAAGTTACAGAACAATATTTGCGAAATAAAAAGGAAAATTGCCCAAAATTGCTGTGAGTGGCGAACTTTGAAAAATCATATTTCGAAAACTGTAAATCCTAATAACCACTACCAAACATCAATTTAAAGAGAAAATATGTAAGTTTTTTTCTGTGACGCAATGTATATACCTATATCCCAGTGGACAAAAGTTATGGG
Source organism: Diabrotica virgifera virgifera (assembly GCF_917563875.1). Classification (NCBI taxonomy): domain Eukaryota; kingdom Metazoa; phylum Arthropoda; class Insecta; order Coleoptera; family Chrysomelidae; genus Diabrotica; species Diabrotica virgifera. The sequence continues at coordinate 233,458,567 of NC_065446.1, read as the reverse complement.
ACAAAAAACAAAATTTCTTTATTTTTGGTTTCTTTGTGCTTTTTCTTTTGAATATATTTTTATAAAAAAAAGTATCTTTGACTTTAAAAAGTTATATTTAGATAGAAAATTTAACCAGGAACAATTTGTATGTAGACGTGTTTGTACAAAAAGTGCATAGAACTCACCCTAACCTGTGCCCAGGGACTAATTCACCCATTTCTCAAAAACGCACCCCTTTAAATGGTAGCACTCCGCGGTTTTTTCATATATAGAGATTCATTAACCATATGAAATAATAAAATTCCGTTAACGTTGTAGTTCCTTTCTATAGTACATAATCAATAGCCTAACAAAAGTTAACTGACATTTATACACCAACGTTACTCTAGTACTAAAGAACTCTGGAACCCTAGTTCTTGGGATTTTCCGTTGCTCAGAAATTTCGCAGAAAGAGTATTAGTATTCTAGGGTTAAAATAGTTTTTTCAAATATTGCATATGGATCTTAAAATTTATTCTGAATATTTTTTCAATACCTTACCGCTCAATCGAACGAAAATTTTGAGTTGTGTTTGGATCCCCCTCAAGCACATTTCCTGGCTACGTGCCTGGCTGTCCACAGTGTGTGTAGCCCTGCAAACTCTATCTAATGCATGTTTAAAATCTACATAATATGATCATCTAATGAAGCTCACTGTCCGGTTTAAATCCTCATTGATAATCCCCAACGATTTCTTCTATGTATGTTTTGGTTCCTTCTAGCAGGACTTTTGCAAGGACTTGACAATGAAAATATGGAAGAAATTAGTTATTAGTAGACGTACGAAAATATAGGAAAATCAGTTTTTAATTGTACGAAAAGGTCTATTGTATAATTTCAGATGAAAGTTAAATCTACATCTGGTATTACTATGTCGACTAAAAATTATTATTTTCTATTTTAGCGGGGTGTCGGGAACTGAAACAGAAGAACACAGAAGATCAAGAAGATCAAGTATGAGCTCTTACAAGGACCGTCCTCTTCCCAGTCATTTTCGTCAAAACATTTACAAATTTAACTGACATGATCAAAACATTTTTTTTATAACATACATGTATTTACATTTGTCTGTCCTATTGTGTACACTGATTAAAGTTGGGCTTAATAAAAAACAGTATTATAAATGGTTAGAAATTAAAAAAGTAAGAAATTATCTAAGGGAAAGTCACCTACGATCAACATTTCTATTCCACTTTAATCTATTTCGCGCTTTGCTTTCCAAATTTTTTATTTTTTATAAAATTGCAATATCTTGTTCTATTAATAATAATAATATCTTGTTGAAATTTTGTCACTTCCTTTATCAGGCGAGGCCCCCTGCGAATTAAGAATGTTATCTTGGCATTCTTAGCTCCGATGCTCATAGGGTAACAGAGATACCTGCTGTGGAACAAATACTGACACCTGGAGATATTAGACACTAGGGTGGGTCGAAAAAAATATATATTGTTTCATTTTTATAATGTTTCATTGCTATTCGCGGTGTGCAAGTACTTGGAAAGGGAAACGAGAAACGACCCTGCGCGAGTCGCGGAGAAATATTGCAACTATCTTAAATAATTCATATTGTCAATTGAAATTGTCAAATTGACGTATATTTCATACCTTCTGTCAATGAAGCAGAAAAATTATATATTGCTCCACAATATTGATATGATATGCAATTATTATATAAAGGTAAATTTAATTAATTGTATTTTGCTTGCAGTACTGCATTTTAATAACTAATTTTATTTACTACATACAATTGTTGATGTTTTCATAACATAACCTGAATCTTATTTTTTCTTCTTATTATTTTTTTTGGACTATGGCCTTGACAATTATCCAGTAACCAGGACTAATATAATTGGCCAATATAATTAAAAGTGCGAATAATAGTACAGAGCGTAGAAATAGGGGTCGCTTTGCCGAACTTGCACGGTCCCAATACCGCGGAAAACTTTTGGGGTATATAATGCAAAGTAAAATAAAGTTATATATTGAACCTCCAGCTAGCGCATCATATCTAGGTACTTAAAATTTAGTTTTTTTCAGAAATCAAGACATTTTTCAATTATTTTTACAATCTTCAGCCAATAATATTTGAATGTGCTATAGTGAAAACTGTTTAGTTAATAGTTTAAAAAATAGGAAATAAATTTGAAACAGACATCTTTGAAACAAACAGTATCTTTTAATTTGCGGTAGCGCAAAATACTCAACAATTGGTAAAATTCACATATTAGTACCTTAAAAGAAGTGTGTATCTTTTAGACATAAGCTGTGCGATAAAGTCAGGCAACTGACCTGTGGACTTATCTGTTCGAGAACCGTGTCCACTTTACCACTCTCGACGGTTGACTACAGCTAACAGAGTTTTGGTTTTGAGCATGATATAATGAAACCGAGACTGTACGGTTTTGAGACTGTATGTACGTGAGGAAACGCCTTCAGTTGAACAATATTGTTTGTTAGTATCATTCATTCTTAAATCATACATGCCTGTATGGTTCAAAATAAAGAACAGAAAATAGATAACAGATGGACCTGAACACGTTTTTGAGGCTATCAAATCAACCAGATTTCTACCAGAGAATTTGATTAAAGTAGTTGATCAGTAATCGAAAGAAATGCATTTTTTTCCACCCAGAAAATTTGCTACTGAGGATTATTTATTACTGCAACTATAATAGTTGATGAAAGGGCGCACATAATAGAATTAGGAATCCGAAGAATAATCAAAGCAAGGATGTTAGCTACAAAAACAGAAACAATTAGGATTTTCCGACCTCCAAAAACCAACTTTTACGCTACTGACTATACTGAATTAATTGACTGTAACACCACTGAAATTACACCACCACCACTGTTACGGAGAGTATCTGGTGATGAGGTTTGGGCTAAAATCACTGCTGTTAAAACACCCGAGGATTGGAACTTTGGAAAATTTCCATGTCATACTCAAGCCGTGGACGCTACGTCAAGTTAGTGACCGAAGCATCTAAAAGTCTTCGGTGCTAATGAACGATATGGTTTCATAAGATCTGCCGTAGCATCCAGAGATACCGTACCCACTCAGAAATAGTGAGTAAAAGACTCTTTCTAAAGTAAAAATTGCATTTAATTTGTTGACATTGTTTGGCTACAATTTGGTTTAATTTTTGTTTAAATTAAACATGTTATTAAAATTATAAGTTGTTTTATTTATATCCTTTATAACTTTCAACACACTATAATAATTCTATTTCAATTAAATGGAGTGTAAAAGAACAAAAAATGGATTGTGCTATTAACACCCAACACAACATACTAGACCACACCTTGTTTTAAGGTGCTAATATGTGAATTTTACCAATTTTTGAATATTTTGCGATACCGCACATTAAAATATATTGTCTGTTTCAAATTTATTTCCTATTTTTTAAATTATTAACTTAACAGTTTTCACTATAGCACGTTCAAACAATATTGGCTAAAAATTAGCCCTATCAATACGAAGACAACACATTTCTTTAAATTATACCGCGAGATTGTCTTCCAACCCTTAATAACACAAACTATCCACTTCTTTACGAAACATATCCACCTACTCATTGCCATCAACAATTTAAATATCCACCCCTTAAAGAACGTTTAATGAGATATGGTTTTGACATGGAGCAGCTGACATATTCTTATCCTACACAACGAACTATACCTCCCTGGACTATTAATTTTCCCACTATTGATATATCCCTCACGGCCTATCCAAAGAGTACCACAAATCCTATAATCGTTAACAAACTATATCAAGAACGGATATCAGAATACACTGGCTATAACAAGATTTTTACTGATGCATCAAGAACTGAAAACGGATATGCAGCGGCCTTTATTCTAATCAGCATTTTCACGGGAGAAGTAATCGCCATTTTAAAAGCATTAGACATGCAATCTCAAACTTGCTTATCATTACTGACTCTTTATCTGTTCTTCAGAGCTTAAGGCAAATATATCCAGTACATGCCATCCTGCAACAAATACAATTAGCACTTTATCACCTACAAAACAGACACGTAAACGTTAAATTTCTTTGGGTACCATCACACACAAGTATAGCAGGAAATGAAAAAGTAGATGAATTGGCAAAGAAAGCTGCTACTGACGAGCAAACTAAAATAATTACTACAATTCCATTCAGTGATATACAGCCCAATATTAAACAGCACTGTGTAAAAAATTGGCAACAAATGTGGAATTCTAATAAGGCTAACCTTAAAACCGTTAAAACTAGGATTGGCACTAAATTACAATTTCCAGAAAACAGAAGGCAACAGGTGATTATAAACCGACTAAGAATTGGACATACAGCGTTAACTCACCAGCATCTCATAACAAAAGAACTACCACCTGAATGTTCCTATTGTGAATGTCCAATAACTGTTCAACATATATTGATTGAATGCCCTCTTTATTCCTACGAAAGAGCCATCAACAACGTATCAGAAGAAGCAAAGAAACTTAAAGATATTTTAAACTGTAATGTATCAAATACAATCAAATTCCTTAAGGACATACGTTTACTACACAAAATTTAAGTTATATTATTATATGTATCATTTTGTAATTTGTAATTTATTATTTGTAATTTAATACGCAATTTGTAATTAGTATATTTAATAATAACTGTAAAATCTGTAAAACCCGCTAATAACCTTTAGTAGTTAATGCGGAAATTCTAAATAAAAAAAATATTGGCTAAAGATTGTAAAAATAATTGAAAAATGTCTTGATTTCTGAAAAGAACTAAATTCTAAGTATGCTGCGCTAGCGGGGGTTCAATATATAAGTAACTTTATTTTACTTTGCATTTTACTTATATACCCCAAGCGCAAGTTTTCCGCAGTATAGCGATTAAAAAATGAAACATTATTTTTTTTCGACCCACCCTATTAGACACATTACTGAATACATTCGAGGAGTGAGAAATAGAAAAGTAACCAAAAGAGCTGAATAAATATTGCTGAATACTTCAAACACTCGTAATATGACTCAGAAAATAACATCATCATCATTACCTCTGCAACCCATAGTGAGTCTTGGCCTGTTGCAGAATCAGCTTCAATTCCTTCCTATCCTTCGCCTTGGTTTTCGTCGTCTTCCACCTGGTCCTTAAATCGTGCTCTAGGCCTACCTCTTCTCCTCACTCCATCCGGTCTCTGGTTATAAATGTGTTTCGACGGCTCCACCTCATTCATTCTCTATAAGTGGCCTAGCCACCGCAGCCTGTTTATTTTGATAGATCTACAATACTATTCTCACTATAAAGGTGGTAAAGCTCAAAATTATAGCGTCTACGCCATAATCCGTTTCCCTGCATGCCTTTATAGATACCTATGTCTGAGGATTTTACACTCAAAACAGCCTAACCGTTCATCACTTTTTGTTATCGCCCACTTTTCTGACGGGTGAGGACGGGCTTGAGTAGAGTTCTGTGTATCAATATTTTTGTTGTTTTTGTGACTAGGTATGTTTGATGTTAAAAGTTTCTTTAATCCATAGTATGCTCTATTTGCTAGATATATATACATCTGTTAATTTCTGCAGTTACTGTATTACTTTGGTTGATTTGTGAGCCTAGATATACGAACTCGAGCAAGCCAGTCTTACTCCTTCGAAATTATATGTTCCGACCGTTAGATCTTCGGATTCTGCTACTTGATTTATTAGTTGTGACCTTCATATACTTAATTTTATTAGTGTTAGCTTGTAGCCCCATTCTTTTTGCTGTTGCTTCCACTGCCGTGAACGATTGAACCAGGTCCGCCTTTCTTCCTGCTATGATATCAATGTCATCTGCATACGCTAGTATTTGTACACTCCTATTAATTATAATGGTCCCTCTTGTTATTATTCCAGATTCTCCAATAGCTTCCTCCAGAGCCATGTTGAATAGAAGGCTATCTCCCTGTCAAAGTCCTGTTTGTGTCTGGAAAGTTCTTGATATTCCATTCTGCACTCTAACCTTACACCCGACTATTGAGAGGGTTGCTTTTACCAACCTCACTAAGTGTATTGGGATATTAAATTCTTCCATGCCTTTATATAATGCGTTTCTATCTACACTGTCATAGGCACATCTAAAATCTACAAACAAATGGTGAGTATTAATTACATACTCATGTTTTTCCAAAGCTTGTCTTAGAAGGAATATTTGATAGATAGTAGACTTTTCTTTGCGAAACCCACACTATTTGCCTATTATAATTATGGCTTCACAATATCTCGACAGTCGAGTGCAAAGAATGTAGGCCAATATTTTGTATTGAACTATACAGGGTGTCCCCGAAAATAGTGCGTTCCTTAAAGGTATAGGTAGAAGGCACCATGTAGAGCAAAAAATCTCGTAACATTTTTTTCTTAATTCAACCGTTTGGCCAAAAAACCAAGATACATTTTGGTATGCAAATTGAAATCTGACAACTATGTATACAAAAATCTAAAAATCGTCCTATTAAAGCTAAAACTCACTAACTACACTTTTCAGAAAGTGGAGAAAACTCGATTTTAAGGTACAAATTGTTTTTTAAATTCACCTGACTTGAATATTAGATCAATGTTTGTACTTAATGAGTTTTTCCATGAACACAATTATTGGATATTGATATCCTATTACAGGTAAAACTCACTAACTACACTTTGTACTTGATGAGTTTTTCCTTAAACACAATTATTGGATATTGAGAAGTTAATGAATTTGTCTCCATAAAATATCGCTGACTTACAACAAACGAACTATCAAAAATAACAGTCTATTATTTAAAAAATGAACAATAAGCTTCGTTCTTCGAAAATAAATGCAATTCTTTCGGCATTTATGACAGCCACAAAAGTCAGAAGGCGCCTGCTTAATTGCAAAATAGATTATTATGTTACCCGTTATATAAGCTATCACGGTTACAAAGAAATTTAATGTCATATTTCTTTAATCAATCGCCGAACAGATAATGCACACAAATATAATGTACAGTTTGTACAGTTTCAACAATACAATGTAAAACACAAGTCTCCTGCTTAATCGCAAAATAGATTATGTTATCTAATGTATTGTTTGAAAGATCACTATAAGTACCAATTCGGCATTCCAGATTGTAAGAAAAAATTCACTAAGTGCAATAAAAGTTTTAATAAGTTTTACCCTAAAATCGAAATTCACAATATTGCACTTCATATTGGAAGGAAACATTCACTAAGTGCAATAATACGTTTTAATGAGTTTTGCCCCCAAACCGAAATTCACAATAATGGACTTAGTGAATTGTACCATAAATTATCTCACCAATTAGAAGGGTTAGAGCCCCAGGTGACTTCTCCAGAGTTGGGCAGTACCGTATTGAGTTCAAATTGATGAAAATTTCAAAATCTCAAAAAATTGCACTTAGTGAGTTTTACCTCTAATAGGACGAAATAGACAATCACAATCCAAAAATAGTTGAGGCATGGGCCTTTATTATTTACATTAAACCCTGTCTATAAATTGTTTTGTTTAATTTTCAAACATGGGGTGGTATAATTATTTTACAGGTGTACCTGTCTTACCTACATTTTTCTGGTGTCAATAACCATGCCACAAACAGTTTTTGTACAGTGATGCCAAATTATTTAATTTAATGAAAATAAAAGTTCGCCTATATGGAGAACAGTGTAATTTTTTTTTTGGAAACGGTTAACTTTAGAAAACAATGTTATAGGACTTTTTTATTCTACACTGTGTATTATATCCATATCTCAAAGGAACGCACTATTTTCGCGGACACCCGGTATAAGTACTATTTGTGTTGAGGAATGGGCTTGAGTTCCTTTAATTCCGTTGGCTTTGACTGTTCCTTTTACTGCTATGTTGAATAGTGTGGTTGACAGAGAATCGCCTTGTCGCACTCCTGCTTCTATTGCATTTGATTTTGAGCTACCATCTTCTGTTGTTACTTTAGCAGTATTCATTTACAGAATAATTGTCTGAACGTAATAGTTAACATTACGTACGTAGTGATGTAAGAAGAGAATATTCTCAAGAGAATAATCTCGAGAACGAGAAAATTCTCGGCCAGAAAATTCTCGGCGAGAATTTTCTATATTTAGAAAAACCGAAATAAAAATAAAAACTACATATTGGTCAAATTATTGTAATTTAAAAAATATGTATACTGTTTTTGCCAATTCACCTAGTATATTTTTTGCATTCCAAACATTATTATTCTTGAAGTCAAAACACCTATTTGCCGCTCTGCTCATGAAATGCTTTACCACTTTGGCCGACCGGGGAATCACGCGATTATAGATAAAGATAAAATCCCCGAAAATCAAAGTAGCCGTGGCTGGGAATCACATGAACCACTAGCTAGGGTGTTTAGTGTCAATATTTATTGATTTGGTCTTGGTGCTATATTAACGTACAAATAGTTAGAATGGTATTCATTTAAGCAGAGAAGAACAAGTTGAGAGAACTGAGTTTATAGATAATTTAGCAACTTTAAAATATGATGACTCGGCTGAAATAAGGGCAGATTTGGTACTTTATGGGTCTAAGGAGGGATTTTTTTAAAAACCATACGCTGTAAAATCAATTGAAAAACTAGACCCAATCATATATGGTGGAAAGGTACATGTTTCGGAACAAAATTAACTAAAATAGCAGTTGATATATTAAGCATGCCATAATCCAGTGCAGCGACTGAAAGAAGTTTCAGATTTCAGTACTTATGGTTTTTTATTCACTCCTCTAAAATAAACCGGCTTACTGCTGAACGGGCTAGTAAGATTCCTCACAATTTAAAATTGTTAGACGTAGACCAATCCATGACTGAATTGGCGACTCGTGAAAAACAAAATCGCACAACTTTTTATCAGTACATTGAAGCGCAGAATGTAGATGACCAGGATGAGCTAATGATAGAAATAGATTCTGAATCTGAGGCCTCATCTTTTTCAGATTAGATCACCACATCCATTATTTGCTGTTAAGAAGAAAATTTCATTTTTTAATCAAATAAATTTGGTGTTTTCCGTTGTTTTTGTATTTTCTTATATACAAAGAACACTGTTGTTTCGTCTCATCATTTTTTATCTAATTTCTTGATTTTTAATACCCTATTTCATCTTTAACAATATCCCTAAGGGCGTCATAGGGTTCATTCTCAGAAAATTCTCCATACCGAGAATATTCTCGAGAATTTTCCAACACTATACGTACGTGGTTCAACACAACAACCACAAATCTTCTTAGAGCAGCAGTGTGCAAAGTGTAGATTGCCATGATGGTCGTCAACATCCGAAACGGATAGGCACTACAAGAAGAAGAATGGTCAACTTATTTTAAAATAAATATTCTTGTTAGTGGTCTAAAAACTTCTTTTATTTTTTAATATGTCTTACATCATTTATTTAGTGGTCTTTTCAATTTTGATTGATAGTTTTGCACTAAAGTTGCGTGAGATAAGCAGATCAAACTTATGTTTTATAGTAAATACAGCAAAAATTAATCAATTTTCATATTTTTAATACATTATTTTATAAATTATGTAAAAATGACAAGAGAGTAACAAATAAACTAAAAAGTAACTAATAACACAAAATTTGTTAACACTGGTAATGTTAATGAAAAATCTAAGAATATATAGGTACAATAACAGAAAAATTGATAGCACCGTCTATGTAATAATACTGATATAAAACATTTTTGTAAAATTCTTACTATTACCTACCCTTGGGTTTTTTTTAAAGACATGGAAAATAACAGACCAAAGAAGATAAATTCATATCGAGAGAACATTTCGTAAAATATTGAATGGGTTGCATATGTTAGTCCATATTAAATGAAGTAAAGAAACACAGACTTATTCACAATCATTTAATACTTTGACGACCGGTTTCGATCTCTACACTATTCAGATCATCATCAGGTTAGCGTTACAAGTAGTTAAATGATGATGCCGTTACAAGGGATGCTTTGTAAGTTCATCGATAACATCTTTATACGTCCAACGTATGCCAATAGGATAGCTACGTAGGGACTGGGCAAGCGGACATGCTTCGTAGGTCAAAACATAGTAAATGGAATGGATCCTGAAGGCAGATGTGTTGTGAAACAGAGAAAGATGTATTAGTAATGAGAACGACAACTTTCGAGGGGGAATGTTCTTAAATGCAGCTAAGTTCTAAATAGACTTATTGTAAACAAATGTAATATTGTGAAGGTCTTTGCTCGTAGATGTTTTGCTATGGGCAGAGGTCAAAGTAAGAGGTCAACGTAATTGGGAACAATTTAAACTTGAATATTTATTCCTATTTGTCATTTTCCTTAGTTTGACCTCTGCCCATAGCTCAAAACATCTACGAGCAAAGACCTTCACAATATTACATTTGTTTACAATAAGTCTATTTAGAACTTAGCTGCATTTAAGAACATTCCCCTCGAACGTTGTCTTTCTCATTACTAATACATCTTTCTCTGTTTCACAACACATCTGCCTTCAGGATCCATTCCATTTACTATGTTTTGACCTACGAAGCATGTCCGCTTGCCCAGTCCCTACCTAGCTATCCTATTGGCATAAGTTGGACGTATAAACATGTTATCGATGAACTGACAAAGCATCCCTTGTAACGGCATCATTTAACTACTTGTAACGCCGACCTGATGATGATCTGAATAGTGTAGAGATCGAAACCGGTCGTTAAAGTATTAAATGATTGTGAGTAAGTCTGTGTTTCTTTACTTCATTTCGTAAAATGTATTACTTGTCAAGACTAGGAATAACTTTCCAAATTTTATCCGTCGGCGCAGGGAGCAGACAGAGAAAACATTCGGAGAAAAAGAACTGTATGAACGCCCGGAGTCGATTACGTGATTTTTAAAAATAGTTTACATGTCGAGTTGACTTCTCCTACTAAGATAATTTTACTGCGCATTAAGTGGATGCGCCGATTGTAGGATTTTCAAAGTTATTCCTAGTATTGACAATAATAGTTTAAGATTCAGTTTTATTTAAAAAATGCATATGACGGTTCCATCACGTAAGAAAACATTGTGTTGGAAACAATCTTAAATTTATTGGACTAAATAGCATAAGCAATGAAGAAATAGCGATTAACGGGTGAATTTATGAAGATGAGATGCAGCGTGGCACACAATGGGATCAACAGTGGCAAATTTAACATACTGGAGTCAGACAGGGATGCTTGCTTTCTCTTTTTTTTTTAACATAGCTGTAGACTATGTTCTCTCCAAACTAGACTCCGACACAAGAGGTATACAATGAACGTTAAACACACGCCTAAGCAATCTAGAATACGCCGATAATACCTGCCTTTTAGGACAAAGGTTCCAAGATGTGGCTGACCAACTGGAAACACTCTCCACCGAAGCCAATCAAATAGGTTTGAAAATCAATATTAATAAAACTAAATCCATAAGAATAAACGCAAGAAACAACATACTGTTTACTATTAACAACATTCAGATTGAAAATATGGAAAATCTTACGTATTTTGGAAGTGTCATAACAAAAAGCAGAGGTACAGAAGATGAATATCATGTGTATAAGGATACGAAAATCTCAACAAGAATTCAGCATGCTCAACACTGTTGGGAGTTCTGGCCAGTTATACTGCAAAGACAAAGATCCGAATATCCCAGTCAAATGTCATGTCTTTTCTACTCTGCAGGTCTTTATTAACAAGAGCAAGAATTGTTCAAGAATTGTTCGTATTGTCTTGTCTGAAATCATCAAAACGATGATCTGCTACACCTGATCGAACAAAAGAGGGTAGAAAATGAAATAAAGTCCAAAAGGTGGGGTTGGACCACAGAATATTATCGGTGAAAATGAAACTGATGGACGAAAAAATATGGACAATGATAACAGCCTACGGAGTAAATGAATATGCAAGAAAGGAAGAGAAAGATAAATTATTCGAGCAGCTTCAAATGCAAATTGATAATGGGGAAGAAAACAAAATTGTAAAAGGAGATCTAAACGGTAGAGTCGGAAACAACAACAGCAGAATAGAGGAGTGCATGGGAAAAGAAGGAGAAGAAATACTAAACAGAAATGGTGAAAGAATAATAGAAATAGGTATGGAGAACAAACTAGTTATAACAAATACAAAATTTAAACATAAAGAAGTACACAAATACACGAGAGTACAAGACAGCAGAAACGAAAAATCAACCATAGATTACTTTTTGGTCAGCAGCAACAAATGGAAAAGAGTACAGGATACGAAAGTGAAAAGAGGCTCAGAGATTGGCAGTGACCACCATCTAGTAATAATGAGAATGAGAACAACAGAGGAAAAAGAAGAAAAGAGAAGAAAGGTAGTAAACGAAAAAATAATAAGTTACAAATTAAAAGAGGAAAGATATAAGAAGAAATTCCAAGAAAAATTAGATAATACTCTGAAAGGTAGGGCAAAAAATACGAATATAGAATAAAAATGGGAATATCTAAAAACCAGCATAATCAAAGCAGCTGAGGAAACTTGCGGGAAAGCAAAAATAGCAAATACTAACATGAGGAGAACGGAATGGTGGACGGAAGAAATACAAGAGAAAATAAAGAACAAAAAGACAAATGGAAGAGATACCTAAGCACAAAACACCCGGAAGATTACGAGACATATAAAGAAAAAAAGAAAGGGGTTAAAATAGCGGTGAAAGCAGGAAAGGTGGGAGAGATTTGGACAAAAAATGACAAAAAATTATAGGGAAAACCAAAAACTATTCTACGGCACATTAAAACAACTCAGACAAAAGAAAGAGCACACGATGCCGAATATAAAAGACAAAAATGGAAACGTACTAACAGAAGAAAAACAAATAATGGAAAGATGGAGAGAACATTTCAAAGAGCTAACTCATGCAGACACGGACAACATAGGGGAGATACAAGAAAGGAATTAAGAACAATAAGTGGAATCCATAACAAGAGAGGAATTAGAGAAAGCAATAGAGTAAAATTGGGCAAAGCACAAGGCAAGGATCATATCACCCCGGAAATGATAAAATTCATGGGGTCAGAGGAAATGGATTGCATGGTATCATAAATAGAGCAGAATTACCAAAGGACTGGAAGAAAAACATTATATTACCAATACACAAAAAGGGAGACAAGAGAAACTGTAATAATTACCGAGGTATCACCATATCAAGTATCCCTGGGAAGGTATTCGCAAGAATAATAGAGACAAGAATAAAAACCCAAATAGAAACAACTATGGAAGACACACAGTGTGGATTCAGGAAGGACAGAAGCACGCAAGACCTAATATTCACATTAAGACAAGTGAGAAGGTAATCAAAAAGAATAGAGAGATACATATGTGCTTCATTGACCTGGAAAAGGCGTTTGACAGAGTCCGAAGAAAGGACGTATGGAAGACACTAAAAGAAAGGGGAGTCGACAGACACATAGAAGTAATAAAGGATATGTACAAAAATAATACAAATACAGTAAGATCAAAAACCAGGAATCCAGAGAATTGACTACAAGTCAAGGCGTCAAACAAGGATGCGTGCTGAGTCCACTGCTATTCTCAGTGGTACTGGATGAAGCGATAAAGAAAGCCAAGAGAAGAATGAGAAAACTAACATTAGGATACTGGCAAATGAAATGGACACAACTATCGGAGCTACTATTTGTAGACAACATGGTATTGATAGCAGAAAACAGAGAAGACTTACAGAACAATCTTGAAATCCTAGAAGAAGAACTATTAAACATAAATATGAAAATTAATACAGAGAAAACAAAAACAATGATAATTTCAAGTACGAATAAGACACACGCAATAGAATTAGACGGGAAACAACTAGAGCAAGTGGAATATTTTAAATACCTAGGAGTAATAATCGAATCAAATGGTAAACAAGACATGGAAATAAACGAGAGAATGGGACGAACAGGAAGATTATTTAACGCTATGAAAACAACATTTTTGGGGACAAAAGAGATACCAGAGAAAGTAAAAACGGCAGTCGTTAAATCAGTAGTTAGACCAACAATCATGTATAGCAGCGAGACATGGACATTCACTAGGAGACAAAAATCCAGAGTCAATGCTATGGAAATGAGGATCCTGAGGAAAATAGCAAACAGAAAGAGGATAGACAAAATATGAAACGAAACAATTAGACAAAACCTAAAACTGGAACCAATCAATGAAAAAATAGTGGAGGGACAACTAAGATGGTTCGGGCACGTGTTTAGAATGTCGAACGAGAGGCTTACAAAACGAGTGTTCGAAACGAGAGTGCAGGGGAAAAACAAAAGAGGAAGACCAAGAGTTATGTGGGTAGATGAAATCAGGAAAGAAGTCGAGAAGAAGGGATTGACATTGGAAAGTGCAAGAAACCTAACGCAAGATCGGAAAGCATGGAGACTACAATGCCAAACTCAACTCCATCAGCCTTACACCTAAAGGTAGAAAGGCTTAGGACTAAGTAAGTAAGTAAATTTTGGACCAGATAACAGCGAAACTACAGGGTAATATTCCATGGTGCTTAATGTATGTTGATGATGTCATGTTAGTAGGAAATAGTGAAAGAGACTTAGAACAAAAACTGGAACAGTGGAGGCAAGCTCTGGAGGAAAAAGGTTTAAAACTTAGTAGGACAAAAACAGAGTATTTGGAATTAGGGCTGGATGGATGAAGTGGAAAGAAGCGAGTGGTGTGTTGTGTGACAGAAAAATTCCAATGGAGCTGAAGGGAAAATTCTATAAAACAGCCATACAACCGGCTATGATGTACGGAACTGAATGTTGGGCAGTGAAAAAGAAAGAGGAACAACGAATGCATGTGGCGGAAATGAGAATGCTTAGATGGATGAGGGGAGTGACAAAGAAGGATAAAATTAGAAATGAGTATATTAGGGGAAGTCTAGGTGTGGCACCAATTGATGCCAAAATGAGAGAGCATAGGTTAAGATGGTTTGGTCATGTTCAACGTCGAGACGTTAATCACCCAATACAAAGAATAGCTGAAGTGCAGATTCCTGGAAGGAGTAGGAGAGGAAGACCAAAGAAGACCTGGGGGGAAACGATAAGGCAGGCCATGTTGGTAAAGAGGATTAACATTGATATGACCCAAGATATAGAATTGTGTGGAGAAATGCAATAAGGGAAGCCGACCGCGCATTGGGATAAGGCAAAGAGAATGATGATGATGTGTTTTCAGATGTTATGTGTTTTCTGTGTTGATATATGGCTGTGAAAGTTGGACGATGGATTCTGAAACAGAAAAGAGAATAGATGTCTTTGAGATGTATACATACAGACGGATGCTGAGAATTCCATGGGTGCAAAAGGTTTCTAACAATGAGGTACTTCGGCGCATCAACAAACAAAAATAGCTACTAAGAATCCAAGAAATAAAAATACAATACTTGGGTCATGTGTTGAAAGGGAAAAGATATGAATTATGTACTTCAAATCATATTGGAAGCTAAAGTATAGGGCAAAAGATCAGTAGGGAGACCCCAGAACTCGTGGCTGAAAGACTTGAAAAGATGGATTGACCGCTCATCTGCAGAAATTTTTCGTGCAGCAGTTTCCAAAGCTACAGTTGCCATTTAGATCGCCAACCTTCGAAAGGAGACGGGGCAATACGAAGATGATGAAAAGTGTGTTTTATTTCCACCAAATAAAATTTTCGAGTTTTAATATGATGCTTCACATATCAAACTGTAGAAAGTATTACCTTTTTTCTTTCTATATATTCTTAGTTTGTTCATTAATAAAAATTATTACACCCCTTTCTATTCAAACCTACATACACACATCCAATAATACCTAATGTTTTGTACAAAACTGGTCAAATATTTTGTAAAAAAATTTCCAAAATAAATGCTAACAATATAAATTGAGTACCAATAACGTCAACCAAGTATTAATGGCGTAGGTGCAAAATTTTGGCTCCAATGCTTTTTAAATGCATTCATATTTTTCGAATCCTGAGAAAACTAATAAATATTTTTGAAAAATTTAAACTCAGAATGAAAGATTACATTATTGTCGAGGGTCGAAAGTCCCTTAAACTAAAAAAAAGTTTCTTTTGAATGAGATATTTGAAATTAAAAACCACACTAACTTTTCTTTTTTTTTTTCACCCCTGTAACTTTTTAAAATAAACATAGAAGTTTTCGGGGAGTTTCCGCTCTCGGTAATAACGTAATTTTTTAATCTACGTTTAAATTTTTCAAAAATACTTAGTAGTTTTCTCAGGATTCGAAAAAAATTACTGCAGTCAAAAAGCATTGGAGCCGAAATTTTTCGCCTACCCCCTTAACTAAAATAACATTTTACCGCTCAGAACCACAGTCCTGAAAATAATTTAGACTACATAATATATTTTTATTTTAAAAAATAATAATAAACAGAAAAATACATTCCAAATTCCTTGTTCACTACAGTATAAATGTTTTGTTTGTTTATATTTCGCGATTAAGTGGTATTTACATATTTTAGCTCTAAAAGAAGTACATCTACCAGACATCCTACGGTTAAAAATGGGTAAAATTATTGCATCGAGTCATTTAAATCTTTCATCACACATAAAGATGCAACTTAAACAAATCCAAACAAACTAGTAATAACATCAAAAACCTCTAAATATACTTATACATCAGTCTTGATATAAATGTTTCAAACATACTAAAACATGAGTCCAAAAACATGTTAAAGGATTAGACACACCTGTTATGCAGCCTTCCGATCATACTTCGGTCCGATATTGCTCCAAAAATCTGATCGGTGCGGGATCGGAAAGTAATGAGCACACATGTCATTCTCTCTTCCTACTCCTTTTCGATTTTACATGAATCTATCGTCTATCTTGTCAGTCGATCGTGAAAAGTACTCTGCGTATAGTATTGAAACATTTCTATAACAACGATTTAGCTATTCTGCCTATCTGTTTGAATGAAGTATATCAAATTACAAAAAAAAATTAAAAATGAATAACCATTGACTGCACGCGCGCCGGGGTTTGTCCTAGTTGGGTCAGAGAGAGCAGCATATGTGCCTCCTGATGAGAGACTAATAAGTTTCGAAACCGGCAGAGGTGCTTGCTGCACTCTCTAATTGAACTGGAATAATGATGCGGCTGTAGTTTCGTGTTGCAACGAAATTGAAAATGATTATTCATTTTTTTTTTCATTTTTGATTTACATGTTTACTCTGATTGGAGTACGAAGGGAACCATTCTCGTTGGAACTTTACCGCGCTGAGCAGATGGGACGTGAATTATAAATTGTAAAATTCCCTCATCTTCCTTAGTGTCAGCATCCGTTATGATTTGCAAATTGTAGAAGCCTCGGAGGTGTTACCAGAGAAGGTTCCCATTGTTTTCAATCTGGTAGGATGTAGAGTCACATTTTTGGATGTTGTTTTATGTGCTATTAGATTGAAAACTTAGTTTTTTTTACAAAAAAATTGTTGATGAGAGCAGTGAACGAACGTAGATATTGGGTATATGATGCTATACTACAGCAAACAAAAAATGAAATGAGTTATAGGCATGATCACTTATTTTATCCTATCGATTTGCTATCGCTATGACTTATACCAGGAAGCTTGTCAGTAGCGGAGTAAGGATACTTTATGGTCAGTATAATGTTTAGTTTTCTCAGAGTTATGAGTACATTGTGTGTTGTATGCAGGTGCCTTTGCAAGCCCGTAATATTTTGCAAAAGAATACTTTTGGTGGAACCAATAAAGGTTTTTTATTTTAATTCTTAGTATAAAAAGTATATAATAATAACCTAGACGAAAGAAAATAATCATTTGTTCATAATTAATTACAATTTTGTTCATAATAATACTAGTTTTTTATAGGTTACTAAAAAGTACTTTTGTTAGCGAATCTGCCTTACCAGAAACAGACAAAGACGCTAGAAAATTATCTTTAACACAATGAAAGACAGAATGAAAAGCATTCATAAACAATAAACTAAAATAAGTAATGGGAAAAACTGATTAACCCGGGAACAGTCGCGCTCATTTCTGTCACACGATCGGTCGCGCGTTAGATTAGAGATCGTTTAGATATGTATACTGTTGTAGAATGTTTTTTTTTTGAAAAATTCAGAAAATAAATTTATATCAGGGACCACAAGATCATAGATTTTCTTCACCCTGTATACGACCAAAAATTGTATAGAGTCTAATTTAGTTCATAAACAGTGGTTCGGGAAAGGTGAAATCGTTAATATGGTTTTCGTTAATGGGTTTTTTGAATGGGATTTACAGACAATGGTCCGGAAATATTGGAAAGTGCATGTTATTTCGTTTTGTGAACATCAATAGGATTTTTGTAAATAATTCGTAAAAGGTTTAAACGATTAAACAAATTTTATTGAGTTTAGAATGTAAGGCCTTTCGTTTAGTTTTTTGAAAAAACGATAGTAATTTGATGTCTCTTAGAATTTTAACAAAATGGAAAGTTGGATACAAATTAAGTTGGTTTTCTTAGGAAAGGAAAGTATGAATGTTTTGGGTAGAGAGATTGTTTTTTTTTTGGATTGGTAGAGAAAGATCGATGAAAGGGATGAGAATGTGGAGTCGGAATTTCAGAGAGAAAAGATAGACACTGTGTGACGAATATCGGGAGAGGGCAGTCCAGTTTTTGAAAAGTGAGAAGTCAGTGTAAAGTGGTGAAATCGGCCTTTGCGAACAGAATCAAGTTGAAACGAAATTGTTGACCGGTTGAGAAGCAAAATTTTCCTGTGTCCGAGGAAGATTCCTTTGTTCTGTCTAGAACGAGTAGCTGATTGGTATCTATTTGCACAAGATATCGAGCAAGGAGAAAACTGAGTGGAGAATTCGAACGAGTCCTGGTTTTGTTTGTTTTTGAAGCAGTTTGGACGAGAGGGACCTTATCGCAACATCAAAAGAGTACGTGTGGGAGAATCAAGGACAACGCAATCTGGGAAAAGAAGGAGTGAAGAAACAAAAAGGTTAGTCAAATCATTTGTCGAAACCGAGAGAGCTTGTTTATATCCACACCATATATGCTCAATGTTTTTTGTATTGAACAGTTCTATAACTCAGTTAGTTATTCCAACTTTAAGTAATCAATTCAAAAGGAAAAAAGTAAATTTTATTAAATTTAGTATGAATAAACAATAATTTATTTAAATATTTTTTTTTTTTTTTGTTAAAACAAGGAGACATCAGAATTAAAGCTTGATTTATTAAGTAAGAAATTGTTGCAACAAATTTAGATTTTAGTATTTTTTTCAAATCTTATTTTACAGCATATTGTTTTATGTTGTTTTATGCTGTTTTATCCTGGAAGGAGTAAGCAACTAGAGATACTAGAAGCCACAAATCAAAGGTATTGCATCGAATACAAAATTAGCCCTGAGAATAAAGTTCATTAGAAAATTTAATTTGAATTTGGTTTTGTTTTTACATAGGCAGAAATTAAAATAATTGAGTAATTAATTAAATTAAGAATTTGCTAATCGATCTAATAAAAGAGATAAAGTAGAGCATAACAATACATAGATACCTGAGTACAAAAAGACTACAGAATACAGAAAATTATACTTGAAAATTTTGACCTACGTTTTCAGTGGCGTCGTTTACTCTTCCTCGAGGCACTTACGAGTGGAAAACTATGTTGCCAAATTTTTCATCAACTTATCACGGAAAATTGTTCCCGCGACAGCGCGACCGATCCCGGGTTAATCCCACTCAATAGTAATACGGTGAAATAGTGTCTAAGGATTGATCAAATTTCGTGCTGGTGAGGAAGATACCTAAGCATACAGGGTCTTTTAATATGAGTTTAGTAAACATTAATAATACTGGAATATGAAGATAATAAACACAGTAAGATGTCTGCTAGATCTATGGTAACAAGTCCGATAAAAACGTTTTTAAACATTCCTTCTACGGTAGTACACAAGGTACAATATTCTTTTTTATTTACATAGTGCCTGAAAATCGTTATTCAACTTATTATAACTCCACGTAGGATACAATTCTCAAATGTTTGATTACAATGTTTACAAGCTGTAAGATCAAGAATTCTGACCAAATTTTAAATATTAGTCTTAAGAGTACTTCTTCAAATATTTTGTTTCGATATAATGCTTTAGGGAGAACTTATCAAAAGTATTTATTATCTCCCTACGTGATTCCAGGTGACCGTATAGCAAAAAATTTGTTTTTTTTTTGTTTTAAAAAATCTGAAAAAATTTATGAACATATACATTTATGCCCAAAAATACACCAATTTTTTCAAATTTTTTGGATCAAAATTGAGATCAAGAAAAATGTTTGAAGTTGTCAAAAAAATTTTAGGTTATGTAGGTAATTTTTAGCGGACTTCGAAATAATTATTTTTTGCGTATTTTTATCCGTTATTTTGAATAACGGGGTAAGATTTGCCATTTTGTCTCAGAAAATTTCTCAAAATTCGAAAAACCCTAATTTTTTGGTATTCTCCCCATATTATTATTATTGTCTGAGCGATCTTCTGCCTTTGAAAAAACCGAAAAAATTTACGAACATACATTGTTATGCTCAAAAATACACCGATTTTTTTCAACTTTTTTGGATCAAAATTGCTATTAAGAAATTTCTTTAATTTTTCAGAAAAAATTTAGGTTTTAATTTGAAGTTATAGTAAAGTAGTTTAAAGAAGTACTTATCTGATTACTGGTGAAATTACAAACCAATGAATAAGACTCTCAAGTGATACTGAGTGGAAGTAAAAAATTATTTAAAATGGCAAATTCGTGAATGACTAGCTCGGCACTAATCTATATTAACAATAATCAACTTCAGAGATAAAAAAGAGCAGTTTTTACTTTTTAAATATGATAACTATTTGAAGGGTCAGGGGGAAGAAGGATGAATGTCTATCTGGAAGCATTTTCGGTAAAATGAGAAACAAAGTTAGGTACATATTGATTGCTTTTCCCCCTTGCGTCCAATCTTGTGACGCGTTTTTAAGTCGATTATAATCGTTATTTCCCGTTGGCCATTCACAGGTTGATAGTACTCTGTCTAAGCTAACAGATTGCACAAAAATCGCAAAATGACCAAAAATTGACATTCATCGTTTTTTCCTCTGACCCTTCATCAGAATCAGTGACTGTTAAAGGGTAAATTTTAAATCGTTCAAAATTGTGACAGCACTGTACGAAATTGTACTATAACTATTAAGTAATGAAGACTTTAAAAATAAAATTTATCAAAATATTGTACTGCTAGTGTAGTAAATATTAATTATAAAGGTATAATGTGAATCAGTGGCGGCTTGTCAGGGTCGGCATTGCCGACCCACACATTTATGGACACATTATAGATTTTGTTAAATATTTAATTTAATAAGAGTTGATGATATTCGTTTCTTTGAAATAAAAAAAGTATCTGCGAGATAATACAAACTAAATTTTATTCATTGTTTTTAAAAGAATTCGATCGATCCGATACGTTAAGTGATCCCTGTGCGCTGTGCGTAAGAGACTTTTCAAATTAATGATCCTATAGCCATGCACCCGATTGCGATTGTGTGAATTCTTAAAAGGCCTGTTTCGGCAAGCCGTCCCCAGATTGACGATTTGCTTGTAATAAGAAGCTATGGAATATTAGCCGATAGGCAACCAATTATACATTCCCCGTATTTATTTGAATGGCAAGCACGGCATATACCAATCTGCCGAGCGGTGATCTGCAAACGGCAGCAAGGCACGTACCTAGCCACGTACCTTGCTGGCGCGCCCGGGATAAAATTATGAAATAGGTAAGTAGTTTTACTTCGTTTAATTATTGTTATTGTATTTTTTTAAGTTGTTAGGAATTACCATTTAGGGGACAGATTGAATCGGAGCATTCGTTAAATCAAGTTAATTATAGAGAACAAATAAAATTGTTTAACAAACACGATCTGGAATTTTCTAATTTACTTTCTGACTCGAAGACATTTAGCGTCGTACCTAAAACAGCACAGAATGAAAGAATCAATTAGTAGTTACATTTTGATCCTTTTCGGTAGAAGTAGACGAAACTACTGATAGAGGTAACATGTCATTCACAAGTATCAATAATTGTTCTTCGATACGCGTTACGTCTAATATTTATGAGAGGTTTTTAGGTTTTCAGACGTGAGTAGAAGCCATAAGACAGAATATATTTTAGGTGTTTTAAAGGACAGATTAAAAATTTTTGCACCAGGCAAAACTATTATTTGCTCACTGTTATAAGTCATTGACCTCTTTGACGATTCAAAATTTAAAAGTTACGCCAAAGAATTTTCAAAATATCGATTAGACAAGTTCATTAAAAATTAACCATCATTATTTAATCAAATAAAATAAGAAAATGGATTAACAGTTTTTTATGCTGATCCAAATATTTTGGAAGGTCGGATAAGTTACAAAATATGTATAATTTTATATACTGCAATTCATTAGGTACAACAAACTGTTCCCGAAATTAATAAATTATTGTGTTCAAATGTGGGCAAATTCTGCCTCAAATAAACGGGATTTCTCTTGTCTCAAAAGAGTCAAAATGTATTGTCGAAACACCATGAAACAAGAGAGAATGTCAAACTTGTCTCAAATGTCAATAGAAAAAACTTTTAAAATCTCTCCAAAACAATAATAAATTTTACAATGACGTTATAACCCATTTTGCTACTTCGAAACAACATAGACTAGAGTTAATTTATAAACAGGTTTAGGTTCTAAATTTATAGGAAAAAACAAAAAAAGAACCAAAAATCTCCTATGAAATTGAAGCCTTTTAATTAGATGGCATACCTATCTGAGGAGACAAAACGTTGCCGACCCTAAAGCCACGAGCAGCCACTGATGTGAATGTATTCATTATAACAGAAACCATTAAAACATTAAAGAACTAGAAAGCAGTCAGTCTATTAAAACAACTATTATTGGAATTATTAATGAACTTGTCATTATATCAATCGATCTTGTATGGTCTTTTATCAGCACTTTAAACAAGGCAGTTTTAATATTATGGTAATTATATACATATAAATAATACCACAGGTGATTAAATACTCTCTATGTAGTCATTAAACTAAGCATACTTTTGCATTTATAGATATACAAACAGCAAATTAGCTAATGATAGGAAACGCTGGTCAAGATATAATTTAAGACAACAAAATAATCTAAAGCAAAAAAATTAATTTGTAAGGTAACAGAAACAGCAAAATATTTTATGTTATAACCTTTCACTGCCTTTGCATTGCTGACAGTTGTTTGAATAGGGCTTTTCATCGATTGTCATTTGTTTCGAGCTTCTGTCATGTGTCACATAATATTAATATATCTACCTCATACGTCTTTGGTTTGTATCATTGTTATATATCAATAACGTATGACGCAGATATATTAATATTATGTGACACATGACAGAAGCTCGAAACAAATGACTGTGAATGAAAAGCCCTATACAAAAGTGTGAAATGACGCATATTAGATGATTTCATTTTCCACACAAAATGTGGATGTAACCCACATAAAAATAAAAAAAAATACCTCTCAATGGTGATGTGATGAATATATCAATCGCAAGGGATATCACAGTATCAACGTTCAAGCCACTTGTAATGAAGATGAGTGGTTTAGAGGCGTGGCCGCATCATGGGCAGAATCCGTTCATGATTCGCAGATATGGAACAACTCACCTTGTAACATTACTAAAAATGAGCCTTCAAATGAGCATTTGAAGGTAAAATGCAATAATTTTAGATGAAGGTTACGGCGTAGCACCATAGGCCAGGAACCGAAGCTTTTCACCTCGCAATCTTTACAGAATGGATCGATTTGCTTGAAAATTTGAGAATAAGTAGTCGATAGTTCAATGATCAAAATCTATATGATGCCGAAAGGCGCATTTACCATAGAGGTGGTTGCCACCCCATCTCGGGGGTGGAAATTTTTTATTTTATTTTGACCGCAAAAGTTGATAAAAAACATTCATTCTAAGCAAAAAATGTTCTATACATTTTTTTGATAAAATTAATAGTTTTCGATTTATTCGCTATCGTAAGTGTTAGTGTTATATCGAAAAAAATCAATGTTTTTAGATATACTCATTTACGATTCACTCAATTTTTGCCGTAGAAAAAATTTTTTCAAACCAAATTCTTGGGAATTAAATAACCTAAAATTTCATATTTCACATTTTTTCGTATCTCTGACGCTAATATTTCTATTCTGAAGAAAATGGCATTTTTTACCAAACTAAAAAATTAGTTATTCGCTTTTAACTCCAGTTTTTTTAAAACTAATCATTCTAAGCCAGTCAAACTTCTAGAATCTATTAATAATGCATAATTAAAAAAGAATGAATAAGGCAACGACTAAAAACACCGCTAACTTACATTATTATGCTTCCAATTGGATTTTTCCTTTCTTTTTACAAAAAAATATTTTTTTATTTTTTATCTTAGAAAGTTTGGTAAAAAATAATCTTGTAGGTTTTTACAAGATCTATAAGCATATTAATATTAAATCTTTTTAAAATCCACAGTCGGAATAAGATGTGACTATGAAAGGGTTGGTAAAGATGGTTTTTGCATGTTATTACAAGTTTTAATTGTCAATAGCTCACTAATTTTTTTCCGTAGAAAAAATTTTGGCAAACCAGGTTCTTTGGAATTAAATAAGCTACAATTTCATATTTAAACATTTTTTCTTATCTCTGATAAGAAATCACTCTTTCTTATCACTCTTTTATAAACTACAAAAATTCGTTATTCGCTTTTAACTCCATTGTTTTAAAAACTAATCATTCTAAGTTGGTCAAACTTCTAGAACCTATTAATAATACATAAATAAAGAAGACCAAATAAGGTCAATGACTAATTTTAATTAGGATGGTGATTACGAGGCTGCTTCCGATCACTTTTTCGCTGAAAAAAATAGGGATTTACATTCTTCTCATTATAAGTCACTTAATTTTTGAGCTAGAGACTTTTTTTTTATTTGTGGAGATAGATATTTTTAACTATTTTAAATTAGTTTGAACAAGTTATCCTCGAAAAATGGATAGTTTTCCCGTCTGTTGACTTTGAAACTACAATATTTAGCATTTTTGACGAAGAAGAGCTAACATATAAAGTATAGCTCGATTACTATTGGTCTTAAAGAAAATTAAAAAAAAACGGTTTTGTTTATTTTTTCAAAAGGTACATTTTTGTTAGGTAAAGTTGTTTTGATAAAACAATAACTTTTGGGAGTTATTAGCAGAAAACTTATGAATGTTTTTACCAACTCTTGCGGTTCAAATATAATAAAAAATTTCCACCCCCGAGATGGGGTGGCAACCACCCCCATGGTAAAAGCGCCTTTCGGTATCATATACATTTTGATCCTTGGACTATCCACTACTTATTCTCAAATTTTCAAGCAAATCGATCCATTCTGTAAAAATTGCAAGGTTATGTCCTATTTTAAGCTTCATTACTTGGACTACCATGGTTATTGGTGCCCTTTAGAAATCAAAATATTCCTGCAGAGCTTGCTTATAACAAATTATTTACAAAGGGCGTATATTAATTGAAAGATGTTTTGAATAACTAAAATAACGAGTTCCGACGATTTAAAAATTAAATAGAGAGTAACTACTCTTATATACTGTGAGTAGAAACTCATCACATCAAAATATTTTTATTTATATGAAATGGAGTATAAACTTATAAGTTATGCTCATACTCATGAGAACACACTTAGATTTTATACTCCGTTTTCATTCACACCACCCAATGTCTTACCGATTGAATGATTATGTACTAAAAATTGCTGGAACATCCACCTTATTCTCCTGATTTCGCTCCCTCGTACTTTCTATCTATTCTCAAACTGAATACCTTCCTCACTGATGCTCAATATATGAGTATATATTAGAAGAAGGCCTCGAACAGGAAAAAATTGCTGAACTCGGGACTGAAGAACAAGATCCACCTCTTTCATAAGTAATCAAAATAAAAGTGATGTTTTGATCATTTTGACATTATAACCTGAATAGTTTCCATTTCAGTTTCTATTAACATTAATTGATTCAGGTGGTGGCATAGCACAACTAAATTGTCAATGTTATTAGAAGACCTTACTCAAAATTAGACGAACTAACAAAAGACGTTGATGGGAAAAGTAGGGATGGAAAAAACCTACCGGTTATAACCTAAAACGGGTTTTTTTACTCCGCAATAATCGGTTTTTCCGTTTGTTTTTTTTTTGTCCCGGTTATGACCGGTTTTTTCTTTTTCAACTAATAACCGGTTAAAACCGAATAAGTGGAAAAAATAATGCATGCAGAGAAAAAATGGGAAAATTTTTCGCCCCTCGCACGCGAACGATAAATTTTAAGCTGACCGAAACCGATTTGACAACACTGATGACTGATATCGATTCGTATGGAGCAATATAATTTTAACCTACTGGGTACTGGCTATTGACTACAAAAACCGAACACCGGTTTTTGGAATAACCGGTTTTTTGACCGCTAGGTCAAAACCGTCAGGTTAAACCGTAGGTAAAAAAACCGGTATAACCGAAAACTGGTGTTTTGTAAACAACCGCCATCCCTAGGCGAAAGACGAAAATTATGATGGGCGTTCAAATTTATAAACTTAGCAATCTAGGAACAAAAGAATACTTCTTTACTTAACCAATGCTATAAAATTTCAGTTTCAATTTAATTCAATAATTTAAGATACATAATAAATAATTAATTCTCATTGATAAAACTTGTATTTGTTTACTACTATTAATCAATTTGGTCATAACAGCATTAATAAAAAATCTGTAGACTGCTGGCATTATAGTCCGTTCTTTAACGGTAAAATATTGCAAAACCTCTAAATTTTAAAGAACCGCTTGGATTGACATGAAATTTGGCATACACACAGCTAACAAGTCAAAGAAAAAAAGTGATATTGTGCCGATATGTGCTTTTGCCCTGGGGGTGGTTTTCACCCCCTTTTGGGGGTGAAAAAATATTCGTGCAAAGAAAGTCAGGAAATGGATAAACTGGATAATTTTAAGTAACTTTTGTTCTATAGAGTTTTTTCACTAAGTCAATACTTTTCGAGTTATTTGGCAGTGAATATGTTCATTTTTCAACAAAATAACCACGCTTTTAGACGGTTTTTAGCAAATAACTCAAATAGTAAGTATTTTGTCGAAAAAACATTCTTAGAAAAAATATAGCCTGTAAAAAATTTAAAAAATGGTGTATACATCACGTCTCTACACCTAGTAGAAGCAGAGTTATAGCTAATGAAAAATAAGTTCATATTCGTCAAATTCCAAATGGAATACTTTAACGTGAAATAACCAAAAATGAAGCACATTTCGGGGAAAACTCATTTCAACTTATTTAAAGTGTTTAAAAAAAGCTTCATTTTTGTTTTATAAAAAAAAATTCTAGCATCGAAATTAAACAAGTTACGCTCAAAATAAAGTTAGTCCATTTTGGTTTTGGTAAAAAAATCGAGAAAAGCACCCCCTAATTAGTATCTTAAATGAACTTAATCGTTACGACTTCACAAGTTTCTTGACTCGTGTATATATTGTTTATATGATCTGTAAGTTTCATCGGTTCAAAGTACTTATTATTGAAAGGGCTGTAGTTAAAAGGGGTTGAACGAGTCACTGATCACGAATATATGCAAATTTAGAAACACCAAATCCTAATCAATTTTTGTCTAACAGAAAAACAAAAAAAATACATGATATTCAGAAAAGCAAATCTGACTTTTTTTGTTTTTCGAGATTTTTGGTATCTCTAACAATTTTTAAGTTATTTTGAAAAAAAGCATATTTTTCAAAATTTAAATTATTAAAAATTTTATTTTGAAACCGAATTTTTTTAAAAATAAGCACTTTGAATCGATGAAACTTACAGATCATATAAACACAACATAAGTAAAATAATTTGTGGAGCGGTAACGATTAATTTCATTTAAGTTGATAATTAGAGGTTGGTCTTCCCGATTTTTTTTTGCAAAAACAAAAGGGACCAACTTTATTTTGAGCGTAACTTGCTTAAATTTAATGCTAGAAACTTTTCGTAAAAACAGAAATAAAGATTTTTTAAAATACTTTAAGAAAGTTATAATGGGTTTTCCCCAAAAAGTGCTTAATTTTTTGGATATTCCACGTCGAAATATTCTATTTGAAATTTGGTGAATATGAATCTATTTTTCATTGACTATAACTCTGGTTCTACGTGATCCAGAGACCTAACGCGTACACCTTTTTTTTACTTTTTTATAAGCTATATTTTTGCTAAGAACGTTTTTTTCGACAAAATACTTTTTTAGTTATTTGCGAAAAACCGTCTAAAAATGTGGTTATTTTGTTGAAAAATGAACATATTCACTCGCAAATAACTCGAAAAGTGTTAACTTGGCGAAAAAGCTCTATAGAACAAAAGTTACTTAAAATTAGTCAGTTTACCCATTTCCGGACTTATTTTGGACATATATTTTTTCACCCCCAAGAGGGGGTGAAAGTCACCCCCACGGCAAAAGCACACATCGGCACAATATCACTTTTTTTCTTTGATATGTAAGCTATACGCATTCCAAATTTCATGTCAATCCAAGCGGTTCTTTAAAATTTAGAGCAAAAACCGTGAAAGAATGGACTATTAGTACACTTTAACAGTCACTGACTACCCAAAACATATTTGAGGCCCTCAGAGCAACAGTGGCCTAAGCCACAAATTGAGCAGTTTTAGATTAATATATCAATAAAAGCACCAACATAGGATCTTCGGAATAACAGGAGCCTACAGAACTTGCCTGTATATTTGGCTAGATGGCGCTACATAATTTCTTGTTGTCTCAACCAAATATACTGGAAATACGAATGCAAAGATTTCATTTATGTGCAAACCTCGTTCTTGATCTTAGTCCACTGTTGCTCTGATAGATTCACTTGTACTTCTTTTTCTATCTCTTCAAGAGACTAATATACTTCTCTCACTGCAAGAATCGGCCCAAAAGTTATCAGTAATACGTTTTATATCAATAATCTACCGTATAAAGTTTTCTTAAAAGTTACTACACTGGACTACGGTTTTCTAGGTTTTAATATTTGCTTTTCATAAGCAAAAGCTTTTTAAACTAAAAAAATAACATCGTTAGATGATGATTTTTAGAAGTTTTCAACAACACTGACATCTTTGAACGATAGACAAGGTGGGTCAAATGTATGCACTTCAATTTTACATGCAAAGATAAATCAAAATCTCGATTTTCGAAATGGAAAATTAATTTTCTGCGGTATACTTAGTGGTTTAGTTTTAAATTATGTAATTTACTTTATACTATTTTAAACAAAAGTCTAAAATCTCTAAAAATCTGTCTTCTTTCATACTACAAAGTGGCTATCTACAAAAAGAATTACAGAAATTTGTTTCTGGAAAATGGAAGTATTGCTCACTTAAAATCTAATAGGGCAGTCGATGAGGGTATTTGGCTACGAATTCCATTCTAGTGCATCAATTTACTTGATATTTTCACAGTAAGTAGGGAATAGCTCAAGAAACAAAGTCTACCCTATATAAGTATATACCATTACGCTTTTATCTTGGAGGCGGATCCCACCCCTTTAAGGGGGTGAAAACATTTTTGGTGAGAATATCCACGGAAGTAGCTAGTAAACCTAATTCTAAGCAAAAACTGTTCTTCAATTTTTTGTTGAAAACTCGATACTTTTTGAGTTATTCGTGCTTGAAAACTATGTATCTAACTAAAAAAACTAGATTAAACATTTTTGTAGCTTATTAAAAACAAAGAGATTAATTTCTTCATAAATTTTCTAGTTATAATACAAAAAGAGATATGGTAGGTGAAAAGATTTTGTTTTTTTTTGCATGCTCAAATCGGTGTATTCAACTTGAAATAACAGAGAAAAAGTCGATTTTAGGTGTATAATGCTACCTATATCTTTTTTAGTGCTTGAAAAGACCTTTAAAATAAGCAATATTAAATGTCGATTACATTCAAACTAAGCGAGATATGCTACAAAAACAATTGATAAGTAATGTATTTTAAGAAAAAATGAGAAGTATTTTTAAGCCCTCATCCACCAGAATGTAAATGCATCGTTTTCCTTCTACAATACCTTTTATTATAGTGTTATTTCTATGTTCAAAATGTTGGATGGGTTTAAAATGAACGGTTTTTAAAAAAGATTATTCAAATTATAGAACGCATTTTTAAATTTTCTTAAAAATCTTCCTTTTTTTCCATGTAACTCGAAAATGATAAGAGATGTGAAAAAAAGATATGGTACAAAAATGTAGGGTTTTTTTAGATACAAATTTTGCTTTTATTTTTCATTAATGTATCTCTTATCATTTTCAAATTACATGGAGAAAAAGGAAGATTTTCCAGAAAATTTATAAATGCGCTCTATAATTTATCTTATTTTTTTCAAAAACCATTCATTTTAAACCCGTCCAACTATTTGAACATAGAAATAACACTATAATAAAAGGTATTGTGGAAGAAAAACGATGCATTTAAATTCTGGTGGATGAGTGGTAAAATACACTTCTCATTTTTTCTTTAAATACATTAGTCATCAATTTTTTTAAGCATAGCTCGCTTAGTTTGAATGTAATCGACATTTAATATTGCTCATTTTAAAGGTCTTTTCAAGCACTACAAAAGGTATACACCTAAAATCGACCGCTTCTATGTTATTTCAAGTTGAATAAACCGATTTGAGAATGCACCAAAAAAACAAACTCTTTTCACCTACCATATCTCTTTTTGTATTGTAACTAGAAGATTTATGAAGGAACGTTTTTTATAAGCTACAAAAATGTTTTATATAGTTTTTTTAGTAAGATGCATAGTTTTTAAGGTATTCGCAAAAAGCCGTTCGAAAAGGTGTTATGTTTCAATGAAAATGGCCAATTTTCAACCACGAATAACTTAAA
The DNA here is from genome assembly GCF_917563875.1 of Diabrotica virgifera virgifera. Taxonomy (NCBI): domain Eukaryota; kingdom Metazoa; phylum Arthropoda; class Insecta; order Coleoptera; family Chrysomelidae; genus Diabrotica; species Diabrotica virgifera. Next base: position 233,427,581 of record NC_065446.1, on the reverse strand, counting down.
AAATATCGAGTTTCAAAAAAAAATTATAGAACAGTTTTTGCTTAGAATTAGGTTTTGTTAAGTTGGCAGATTGCCATGATACGTTACAGGGTTGGTATGTCGAGTTGAAACACTGACTCTAACATAACTTTATTTATGATTTACAACATCCATCAACATAAGGTTACTAAGATGTTGTTTCGCGGGGTAGTCCTTCAGGACACCCTTCTCGCATGACTGTTAACTAGTATAGTAACGATCTTAATCTTAATATGAATAATAACAATACTATAAAGTCAATATTAATCCCTCTGTGAGCTATTTATATCTTCTTATAATTCGGACTTTGAAAAGTAAACGATACGTGAATCTCTGCGAGGTTACACAAAAGAAACTCCGTCAATCAACCTTCGTTTTGTTTGCGTATGTAGAAACAACATTTTTGTAACAACCTAATTACTTATATACATTTTTTAGATACATATTATATTATACAGTAATGGGTTTTTTCCCTTACTGTACAGTTTACTAGCCAATTCCGTGGTTATTTTAACCAAAAAATGTTCCACCCCTAAGAAGGGGTGGGAAGCGCCATAGTATATAGGGTACACTTTGAATTAGGAGATAAGTAGAGGCTATTCCCAAAATTTCATTAATATCCATGCAGTAGGATACAATTCGGAGGTAATATGATCCTGTTCTTGCTCTCATTGACTGGCGTATAAAATAATCCCACGGGATTGGAATCTCTTTAAATGCTATACACACGAAAAACTAGACTAAAGATATACAAACACTAGTAGAAAATTCTTTTTCTTCTTAAAGTGCCCTCTTCTCAATGGAGAAGCTGTCTTCAGCTGTTAAAAATTTAATTGTCGGATGTTTCTTAGCCACGATAGTTTTTTTCTTACTAGTCCTTTCTCTTTCCTTTGATCTTTCCTTTCAATATTAGTTTAGCATATTGATACTTATTATTACTCAGTATGTGACCTAGATATGATGTTTTTCTAACTAGCAGGAAATTACACAAGCATAACTAGCTTATTCTTCCACAGGGTATATGGTCATAGGATATTACCTGGACATAAAGACGGCTCACAAAGAAAAAAGTAACGTCTCCTGAGATATATCGCCTGTCTAAACTCCAATCCTTTCACAGATACATGTCGTTACCCATTCTTCTTCTTTTTTTTCTTATGTTGCCTATTTGTTGAATGTTGGTAAAGCGCGGTAGTGATCAAGTCAAACCATTTTTGTGGGTGATGAAGCCTTATTCTTCCATACACCTTGTCTTGAAATATGGTCCGAAGTAGGTTGTATGATTGTTCATTACGCATTAATAGTCCAGGTATGCCAGGTTGTGACCCATTCGGTGTAGAACTTATTCATTGGAAACTTTGTCCATCTAAGAAATCCTCAATGTGCATCTATAGAACCACATTTTAAATACTTCAAGTTTTTCAGTGATGGTTCAGTCAAGGCCATGACTCCCCTTATGAAAGAAGAATACGTAGCATTTTGGTAAACGAACTTTTATTTCCAATTTAATTTTCTGATCTTATCATGCTTAACTTAATTTCCGTCGATTTTTTCCACTGTTCGTTTAAATTTGCACCCAAACAGGAAAATTTTGTGATTTATGATACAGGTTATTCTTCCTGAATTCTGTTTTTAGCTTCTCTCTAAGTTCTACCCCAGAAATTCCAGGAGATATTGAGGAAGGCCGGTCTTCGCTGGATCGACGATGTTAAAGATGTGAGGAATCAGAAGAAGGTCCCCAGTGACTGAAGATCGATATACTTGGAAGCACGTAATTGGTAAGAACCGGGAACACCACGGATTGTGTAGTGCCGTGAAGTAGTAACAGTAGTTCCTAGAAGGTTGATGGTAATTTACCATGAGCTCTATATCTCTTCCTTTATTTCCCCTGGACAGTCGAACCCGCTTATTAGAGTACCCGTTATAGGAATATCCCGGTTTATGGAATATAAATTCGAGGTCCCGAAACGTTTTCATTTACTCCTTAATAAATTTATCCGTTTATTGGAATACGTATTCATAAAACAATACCGCTTATTAGAATAATATTTTTCAGATCGACGAATAAATTTTTACCTACAATTTCGAATTTCCTAAAATTCAAATTATGTCTTGTACTATGGTTTCTCGCCGAGGGCTTCGAAGGCCTGTAGTGTTGTTTTACTTATATTATTTGGGTTTGTCAGATAGATAATAAATATTTTATTGCGTTGTTATGAGTACCAATTCAATCGTTTACCGACAAATCCAGTCGTAAAATAATTTCCTTTGTCTAGAAAGTATACATATTGCCACCCAGTTGCATGTTATAAAATTTTTAAGAAACAGCTCGGCCATCCTAATCGCTTGTAAAGTTATAAATCGTTTTCGGGATGGCCAAACCATTGTAAATTTTTCTAATTTATATAATTCAGAGGAACAAAAGTGACTAATATTTTATGTAACAATAAAACAAGCTACAATTACCGATTATTTTTCAAGACTAAATAAGTAATTTTCTTATTAAGTATACAGGGTGTAACAAAAATACAGGTCATAAATTAAATCACATATTCTGGGACCAAAAATAGTTCGATTGAACCTAACTTACCTTAGTACAAATATGCACACAAAAAAAGTTACAGCCCTTTGAAGTGACACGATAAAAATCGATTTTTTTCCGATATATCCAGAACTATTAGAGATTTTTTAATGAAAATGGACACGTGGCATTCTTATGGCAGGAACATTTTAAAAATAAAATATAGTTAAATTTGTGCACCCCATAAAAATTTTATGGGGGTTTTGTTCCCTTAAACCCCCCAAACTTTTTTGTACGTTCCAATTAAATTATTATTGTGGTACCCTTATTTAAACACAATGTTTTTAAAACTTTTTTGCCTGTTAGTATTTTTTCGATAAACCAGTTTTAATCGAGATGCGGCTTCTTTTTTACTATGTTTACATAAAAATTTTATGGGGGTTCTGTGCCTTTAAACCCCCCAAATGTTTGTGTACGTTCCAATTAAACTATTATTGCGGTACCATTAGTTAAACAGGATGTTTTTAAAACTTTTTTGCCTCTTAGTATTTTTCCGATGAGGCACCTTTTATCGAGATGTGGCTTCTTTCCTTCTTCTTCTTAACGTGCCCTATCAAGTCCCCTTGACGTTGGCGATTAACATGGCGAAACTGTCTCTGTCTCGAGCTATTCTAAATATATTCTCATATTTCCTAATATGGTTCAAAATATACCTCAAACTGTAATTTATAAAAAAAAATTCATATTATTACCAGGTCTCTACAATCGTACGTAACAGTATACAAATATGTGGTGGATTTGACAAATATTCAAAATATCTCGATAAAAACTAGCTTTTCCAAAAAGTACTAAGAGGCAAAAAAGTTTAAAAAACATTGTGTTTAACTAATGGTACCACAACAATAATTTAATTGGAACGTACAAAAAAGTTTGGGGGGGTTTAAGGGAACAAAACCCCATAAAATTTTTATGGGGTTCACAAATTTTATAATTTATTTTTAAAATGTTCCTGCCATAAGAATACCACGTGTCTACTTTCATTTAAAAATCTCTAATAGTTTTCGATATATCGGAAAAAATCGATTTTTATCTTGTAACTTCAAAGGGCTATAACTTTTTTTGTATGCTCATTTGGACTAAGGTAAGTTAGGTTCAATCGAACTATTTTTGATCCCAGAATATGTGATTTAATTTATGACCTGTATTTTTGTTACACTCTGTATTATGTATTTTAATACGAAAATATTTACATAATCTATATATTGCATACATTTCATATTAATTACTGTATCCATCCACATAATACAATGTAATTTGGTTTTTTATTAAATACGTTACGCTATTGTATTATTTACATAAAAAGACCTAAAACCATATACATATACATAATATTAACATAGTATGTACTATTATTACGTATATTCGGTAGGTACACTTATTACGGCTAGCCACCAATGATCGGTTATTAGAATATCCCGGTTATAAGAATATTTTTGCTTGGCACGAAGGCTATTCCAATAAGCAGGTTCGACTGTATTATCAATACGAGAATATGTACTGATATATTAAAACTTTTTCCATTTGTTGCCTAAAAAATTTACTAAATTAAAGACAAAACGTGTTTCTGTTGGCTCATTTTATTCTTCGTTCAATATTATGACAAATTAGTGACGAATTATGTAAGCTTCGTATAAAAAGTAGTGTACCAGAGAGTTAAACAGAACTCTTATTGACCCACCCTGCATCATCCGTCAATATCACAATCTACAACATCTCAAAATTAAATTGAGATATTTGTTATAAATAATTTACTATAATTTAAGGTCTGCTGTTGTTAGGTATGACTTTAAGTTCTATTTTAACATTTCGGGAAATCACATTTTTTGAGACGTGTAAAATTTAATGGAACATTGTTTAGTACGATGTTTGAAAAGTAATTTGTGCAAATTTGAGAGTTTTATACGTAAAATTTTATTAGTAACACATTTTTAAATCATTTTTAAACAAAATTCATGCAAGTCCCACTTTCCGCTCACACTGTACTTATGCACATGATATTTCTTTCTTTGTAATATAACTATTAAATAGCTTTATTGTTTCTCTTTCATTTCCAATTTCTAAAATTTAATTTGACCAATTCATTAAAAAGTTATGATAAATTAAGTCAAGCGCACGCTCGGCCGAGCGCTACCATGAATATGGTAATAATAAGTGCGCAACGACGCGAAGGACAACTTATCCTTCAAATGGTAAACATTTAAAAGAAGTTGGTTATATTCATTTACCTAAAGCAGTTTGTTTAAATTCAATATTGTCATAAATAAACGTAGTTTTTACAGTTTCAGTATTAAATTAAAATGTAAAAATATTCCACCATATTTAAAATATTTAGAAGACTCCACAAATTCACTTGTAAAGTTGATAAAGAAGTCGAATACGTTAAAGCCCATATTTGATATGGTAAGTCAAAATTCAAATGCAATTTATAATATTTAGTTGACATATTTCTTATATCAACCGGAAGTTACTATCTACATAACCACGGCAGACCCAAGAAAAAACAACAAGGAAAAAAGACAAAAATTCTTTTTTAAAAGATAACTGGTAAAAGTTTAACAATGTAAAGATAAAATGAAATAGAAGCCAAACCACATTTCAGATTAGTCCAGGTTGCATGCTCGCCCCCGTCAGGTAAATTATTCCGATTCGGTTTTTTTGCACAAACTTACTTAAAATCTACCGCCAGGCGGTACCGCGGTCGGAAAATTACACAAATTTTTTAAACATATTCAAAAAATAAATTTTTTCGCCTCTGACAAATTTTTTTTAAATTTTTTGGCACTTCTGACCAAAAAAGGTTTCTTGTGATTTTTTTCTAAAATTGATGGTTGTCGAGTTACACGCGATTTAAAATTTGAAAAACGCGGAAATGCATATTTCAATGCCTTTTTCACACTCAGGAGTGTGTGATAAATTACTTTATCGCTAACCATCACTAAAGTCATTCATTATTGTACTCATTTGCCACTATTTGCGGCAGTAAAGTAACACTTTATTGTACTAAAAGAAGAATTTTACTTTACCTGCCGCGATTAATCGGAATTGAATGTAAGTGGTTGATGGCAGTAATCGATTATTTATTTGAGTTAACTTACAATTTATTTACTTTAATTATTAAAAATATTGTACAAAATTTACGACATTGTTAATTAAATTGCTGTCGAAAAGTGAAATTCTGTAGTATTTTGTAATTATATTCATATAAAATAAATCAACTCTTTACCGATTCAGAATTATTCAATATTGATAACTATCGATTAAAAATCGAAAGCGGCCATCATGCAGAAGTCACCTGTCATCACGGTCATGAAATTTTTATTACATCTAAAATTTTAAAAAAATTCTTAAATTGTAAATTGTAAGTAAGTATTAAAAAAATATCAAATTGCTGGCGATAAAATTTTGTATACACCACGTCAGTAAAGACTCCTTATCGAACTCGTTATAACTTCGTCTGTTATTCGCCTTGGCTCGGCCTCGCTCGCTAGGCTCGCTCGGCTCATAATATCAGACTCGTTCCATAAAGAGTAACTTTACTGACTTGGTACATAAATAACTATTATCGCCAACATTGTTAATTAAATGTATGTCAAAAAGTTAAATTCTGTAGTATTTTGTAATTATATTCATATTCACCACCACTAACAGATGCATTCATTGAAACCAGGAATTATACAGATTTACACAACAGTAAATTATTACCAGTTTATAAATTTCCGTATAAAACTTTGATAAAAAAACCAAAAATCATAATTCCTAAATATACAGAATCAAATCATTTAAATAATATTTTAGTAAAATCTATACTGAGCGACTTTGTGGATTATACAGTAATTTACACAGATGGTTCTAAAAATCAAACAGGAGTAGGATGTGCTATGTATGTGCAAAATACCCATCAACATAATAATTATAAATTATCTAGTATTAGTAGTATTTTTACAGCTGAGATTATAGCCATCGAAAAAGCTCTAGAATGGATCAAAGAGAATAATATTGAAAAAGCTGTGATAATAACAGACTCCAGATCTGCAATATATGCAATTCAAAACACTGATTTTAATTCATACAAATCAAAAATTTGATGTAATATAAAAAATAATTTGTCTAAAGTGGAAGTAGTATTTATATGGGCAAAAGGGCATGCCGGTATACTGGGTAATGAGAAAGTGGATGAGTTGGCCAAAGATGCAATAAAAAATGGTGAGATCCTAACTCAGATCTTATCGACAGATGCAATAAATGACGTCAAAGATAGAATAAATAAAATATGGAAAAAACAATGGAAAAATATTTCAAGCATATCAAAAAATTTATATTTTTCTTTACATCAAGAACTTCCTCCGCCACCTGAATACATATTTAAGTATAACCTGCCAAAGCAAGATATTTCTACTATCGTCAGATTAAAAACTCGACACGGAAAATATGAGGCACATCTGCACAAATTAGGAATAGTTAATTCATCAGTCTGTTTTTGTGATAATGTTTCGATTAGAGATTTGAACCATATTTTCTTTGAATGCAAAATTAACGAGAGATATATAAATCAATTGTATTACAATTTACGACAATCACAAGTTCACTTTCCAATTAGTATAGAATATCTATTAAGTTGTCATAAAATGGAAATATTTAAATTACTCATAAACTACTTGAAAGAAACAAATATAGTCATTTGAGTCAGATAGGTGGGAACATAACAAAACTAATAAATTGAGGTAAAAATAAAATAAAAATCTGTGGTTAACGGACCCGCATCCAAGCCATTTTTTCACACACACACACACACACACACATAAAATAAATCAAAACTTTACTGATTTAGTGATTATTCAATATTAACAACTATCGATTAAAAATCGAAAGCGGCCATGGTGCAAAAGTCATCTGTCATCAGTCATGAAATTATTATTACGTTAAAAAATTTTAAAAAATTCTTAAATTGTAAATTGTAAGTGTTAAAACCAATATCAAATTGTTGGCGATAAAATTTTGTATGCACCACGTCAGTACAGCCTTTTTATCGAACTCGTCTGTTGTTCGCCTCGCTCGCTACGCTCTCTCTGCTCATATCAGACTCGTTCGATAAAGAGTAACTTTACTGACTTGGTACATAAATAACTATTACCGCCAACCGTCGCTAAAGTCAATCATTATTGTACTCATTTGCCCTCATTTTCGGCAATAAAGTAACACTTTATTGTACTGAAAGAAGAATTTTCCTTTACCTGCCGCGATTATTAATCAAATTAACCGAGATTGAACGTGGTCGATGGCAGTAATCGATTATTTATTTGAGTGAACTAAAAATTTATTTACTTATCGATTAAACAACTATCGATTAAACATCGAAACCGGCCATCATGCAAAAGGATTCTGTCATTACTGTCACACGAAATTTTCATTTCATCTAAAATTTAAAAAATTCTTAAATCTTTTAAGTTAGGTATTAATGCAAATAAAGTGTGAAATTGTGTTTTTGTTAATTCGATTATATATACTACGGTGATAAGATATTTTAGTGACAATTTGTTAGTAAATATATTTATTTAGATTTTCTACGATTCATCAAGGGAAAAGTAACTGCGGGTAGGCTACAGTTTATAGAAAATGACGTAATTATTAACGTTATTTTCAATTTCTGGTATTATTTTAAGTATTAAAGTTAGTTTAATATTTAAAAAAAATACAATTTAACTGTTTAAAATATTATTTATTTCGTTGAAATCATAATAACAGAAGTATAACTTCTTTAATTAAGTGTGTACAAAGTACACACGCTTTTTTTTTTCATTAGAAGGATGATGTAATTAAGTAAGTGTTAAGTAAGTATTTATGTTTTTTGCGATTGGCGATAAAATTTTGTATGCACCACGTCAGTAAAGACTCTTTATCGAACTCGTCGGTTACTCGCCTCGCTCGCTTCGCTCTCTCTGCTCGTAATATCAGACGCGTTCGATAAAGAGTCACTTTAGTGACTTGGTACATAAATATTACCTGATAAATTACTTTCTGGCGCTTGGTGTTGTTAGTGGCAAGTATATTGTTTTTTTTTTCTAATGTTATTTCTAACGTTATTCAACGCTCAATACGCGCAAATCTCTCATTGTTAATAATTAAAGATAACAGATTTGTAATAAAATAATGACAAAAATTCCTTCAGGATCTTGTTGGGGGGCTTTAAAATTTGATTTGGTCACTTTTTGACTTTCATAATAACAATTTTTAACCGAGTTATTAAGCCTTAAAAATGGCCATTTCCGCGTTTTTTAAATTCTAAATCGCGTATAACTCTACAACAATCAATTTTAGAAAACAATCACAAAAGACCTTTTTTGCTCAGAATAACCCAAAAATTCTACTCGGACTTTGTCCGAAGTAAAAAAATTGATTTTTTGAATTTGTTTAAAAAAATTGTTTAAACGATTTTCCGACGGTACCGCCTGGTACCATGTGGATTTGCTATAAGGACCTCTTTTTGAGTAAGTCTGTGCAAAAAACGAATCGGAATAATTTATCTAACGGAGGCAAGCATACAGCCTGGACTAGATGGACACCTACAAATTACATATCACTAATAACAGCCTAATATCACGATTTTAACTTGTGACTTTTTCGATGTAACTCCTCAGTTTTGTCCTTAAGTTTTAACAACGTTTCTTGGAGAAAATCTGTTATGTGTCTCCTGGCTTCTTCTTCCGTCGCTTTCTTTTCTCTTAACGCTTGGACCATTTCTGAAAGGTCTAGTGGTTCACCGTAGTTGAAGGTGAGGTTTTTACCGAACTTCAGTACGTACGGAGGTTCGTTTGGAAGGACGTCATCCATGCCTATGTGCCAGATGGGAAGGACGATCGGCGTCACAGGAGCCTCGTAGATCATTCGCCCGACTCCCCATTTCAGTCTCATGTTTTCTTTTGTCATATTCACTTTACCTTAAACACAAAAAACGACAAAATTAGACAGTAATCAATATGTCAATCAAGATAAATATATGCGTGTTTTATTGACTATAATAAAACAATCGACAAAGTACGACATGAACAATTATTGTATATCCTGAAATCGAAGAAGATAGACTACAATGACCTCGGGATTATATCGAATGCGGCCAGCAAAAATACGTCTAGGGAGCATCCATAACCTACGTCGTAAAATTTTTTAACTTTTTAATAGCCCCCCCCCCCCGTCGTAATTCGTCGTTTAGAGACGACCCCTCCCCCACATGTCGGTCGTCGTAGCAACTCACGACCCCCTTTTCATTGATTTAAAAAAAAATCAATATTATTTCTGTTTTTTTTTAATCAAATATGAGGGGGTAGGCGTAAAATCTTGTCTTCATAGACTTCGAAAACGCATATGACAATATAAACCGAGAATTCTTAATAAAAGCAATGAAAGAATTTAATATACCAACACAACTAATAGAACTGATAAAAGAATCTCTAAAAGTAGAAAGTAAAATCCGGATACAAAACGAACTAACGGAAACAATAGATGTGAAAAAGGGACTACGCCAGGGAGACGCTCTATCATGCATCTTGTTCAATATCGTACTCGAGAAAATAATGAGGGACACAACAGTCAATACTCGAGGAACAATAATTAATAAAAGCGTGCAAATACTAGCATTTGCAGATGATGTTGACATAATCGCAAGATCAAGAAGAGAAATGATAGAGGCATTCAATCAAATAGAACGAGCTGCACAAAATAGTGGCCTTAAAATCAACCAGAACAAAACAAAATATATGCAGGTAAGTAAAAACACAGAAATAAGGCAGCCACAAAATATAACAATAGGAGAATACAACATTGAGGGGGTAAAAAAACTTTACATACTTGGGATCCCTAGTCACATCTGATAATAACGTAGCAGAGGAAGTGAAGAGGCGAATATTTATTGCCAATAAAAGTTACCATGGCTTAATTCGGCAACTAAGATCAGATAACGTCGCAAGGAAAACAAAATGCCAAACATACAAAACCTTAATAAGACCGGTACTCACATACGGCTCAGAAACCTGGACACTCACTAAAAGAGAGGAAACATTGCTAGCCACCTTTGAAAGAAAAATCTTGCGACACATATGTAAGGGCACAAAAGAAAATGGAATTTGGCGAAGAAGGTACAACTTTGAACTATACGAAATATACCAGGATCCGGATATCATAACATTCATTAACCCGGCACCTGCCACGTGGCTTTGCAAGGCGCCAACTGCCACGTGGGGTGCTCAGAGCACCCCGTAAAAATTGTCTGTGATCTACTTGATTAAAAAACAAAATAATGTGTTCAGTAACACAAGAATATAAAAAAACATGTTTTATTAACTTATTAGCCACTAATATGTTATAAAAGTTAAAAAATAAAATGAAAAATGTGTTATAAACAAATGAGCAAGTACCAAGCCATAATAAATGAAATCACGTAAAATATCTAAAAAAAATAATATTTAGTGAGTATAAAGTCTATATTAATAATTTAAATCAGTTATTTCAATAAAAATGTAAATTTGACCTGTTTATCAGAAATACAAAAAAAAAATTTAAACTTAAAGTGCCAGATGATGACACCCCAATTCGACTTTAGAGCTACAAGTTCAGAATGACACTAAATAACCACTTCAAACACTAACACATCTATGCTATATAATATTATAGAAAGCTACTATAACGCACAGCTCGGTTACCAAACTTGAAATACCAAATATTTGATAAAAATATGTTATGGGGTGCTGGTAGCACCCCACGTGGCAGGTGCCGGGTTAAAATAGGACGGCTGCGTTGGATGGGACATGTAGAAAGAATGGAAGAAGGCGAAATACCAAACAAAATATTCAAACAGATGCCAGTAGGAAAAAGAACAAGAGGAAGACCGAAGCTGAGATATTTAGAACAAATAGAAAATGATATAAAAACCTTAAAAATAAAAAACTGGAGAAAAAAAGCACGAAACAGATCAGAGTGGAGAAGAATCCTGGAACAGGCCAAGACCCAGAAAGGGCTGTCGAGCCAATGATGATGATAATGAGGCGTAAAATCTTGGTCCAATGCTATTTAAATGCATTAATTTTTTTCGAATCCTGAGAAAACTAATAAATATATTTGAAAAATTTAAACGCAGAATAAAAGATTACATTATTACCGAGGGTTGAAAGTCCCTTAGAATAAACAAAAGGTTTCTTTTGAATGAAATATTTGAAATAAAAAATCGGACAAAATTTTCTCTTTTTTTTTCAGCCCTGTAACTTATTAAAATAAACATTATATATGTTTTCAGGAACTTTTGGCCCTCGGCAATAATGCAGTCTTTCAATCTGCGTTAAAATTTTTTAAAAATCTTTATTAGTTTTCTTAGTATTCGAAAAAAAAAATTCATTTAAATAGCATTGGACCAAGATTTTGCGGGGTATGCTTTCTTAACTGCATCATATAAATCTTTATATTTATTTTGTTTTGATTTCGATGCCATTTCTTCTAAAGTATAAATGCGACTTACTAACTAAATAGAAAACAATATTTTATTTCTATTCGTTCTTTCAGAACTGTTGTTTCATACACAGTATGCAGCACATAAATGAACTAATAATTTAATATTTTTTTGCTTCCAGACGTCGTTCTGTATATAGAAGCGATTGTTTAAACCCAAATAACAATGTCTTATTGTTTGTTGTCCTGTACAAAAGTGCTACCTAATATTATTTTAACGCCGTGACTGATAAAACCGAAATGAAAAGATGCGATAAAAGTATCTATAATAGAATTATTCTTTTTAATTTTAACAAAGGTATATTTATTCGTAAACGTTTTGTTTTATTTTCAATTTCATATCAAAAACTCTACGTTTTTATATGAATATCTGATACTTTAATGCTGGTAGAAGCTAGTAAAAAATTATTTTTATAGACACAATAGCGACAACTTTAAATATACCAATATATTAAACGACGTCGAATGGGCACACATACCCCCCTCCCCCTGTCGTACTCCGTCGTAATAAGCAAGCCCCCCTCCCTCTTCTCAACGACGTAGTTTATGGATGACCCTCTATCAGCGGAAATTTAAATCAGACGTGGGGTGAGACAGGGATGCGTGTTGTCGCCAATTCTTTTGAATGAATACTCGGAAGAGATCCTGAAAAAGCTTTTTAGGGTGAAACAGCTGGAATAAAGGTACAAGAATAAAAAACCGCTAAACGCCGTAAAAATGAGTGGCGCATAAAATATTCCAGCTACAAAATACCTGATATGAATGTTACGTGGCGCGAAAATGGATTTTCATTTGATGCAAAACAAAATTTTAGTTTTATTTTAAAATATTTTTCCATAATATTTGCTAAATTTGAAGTAAACGCGCCACAAAAGAGTAACTTTGATACAGTTTGAATTTTGAAACTCTTTTGTGGCGCGTTTACTTCAAATTTAGCAAATATTATGGAAAAATATTTTAAACTAAAACTAAAATTTTGTTTTGCATCAAATGAAAATCCATTTTCGCGCCACGTAACATTCATATCAGATATTTTGTAGCTGGAATATTTTATGCGCCACTCATTTTTACGGCGTTTAGCGGTTTTTTATTCTTGTATCATGAGTTTTTCAAAGGTATTTACAAATTAAATGTATGAAGTTGAATGCAATGTTCCTCTATTACACGTCAAGCTTTATAAATTGTCACCTTTGTTGCATTATCTGCCAAATGATCTAGTGTCCATCGAATGTATACTAGATTTTTTTCTATTCGAAATAGATTGAAAAAAAAATATATTGAGATGGCCGGTAAATGAAGTCGGATTGCCCGTTGCCAGATCGAATTTAGCGTCGTAACCACTACAACTACATAAACCATTTGGGGAATAATCGTTAATTGGATTATACTTTTGTATCTTAATAACTTCTAAACGGCTTAACCGATTTTGATCAGTAAACATTAGTTTGAAACGTATTAACCAGTAGTATCTGATGGATCTAAGGTCAAGTATGATAACTGAAGCTATTACAGGAATTATTGAGCTTTCGAAACCGTTGTTCCCACAGGAAATAGATTTTATCATATTTATGAAGCCTATAACCTAAAAATTCGAATTTTCCCGGATATGAGGTATACATCGTTAGATTCGTCTTGAGTCCTTCTACAAACGCTAAGTTATTGGAGCAATTCGTACGTTGAAATGTTAAGTAATTGTCGAAAAACCAAAATTTTCAAAGTTTAGTTTTTCAGTTTTTCGGCTATACTGAGCCGTGTATATGTCTGATCCTGACGGCTTAGACACCATTTGAAAGCTTAAGTCAACACTATTGATTTGATGTATTTGCAGTTCTCCTGCCTCTTCGTGATCCGAATATATATACCCCCAAAAATATGCCGTTTTGTACTTACCAAGTCCTATAGCTGGCTTATGGGTCGTCAAAAGTAACAAACTACACCGGTTCTAAATCGGCCCTGACCCCCTCTTTAAACACAGAGAAAAATATCAAATCGGTTTAACTTTCAAACACACATACATACATATCCACAAACATTTTCCCTTTTTTAAATAAAAATTGAGTCACATTTCTAAGCTCTATAACTTTTGAATGGTATAACCGATTTTCAAAATTAGACATGCGTTGGAAAGGCAATGATCAGTTCTATTAGAAGCCGCAAAGGTTGGACAAATTTTTAAACTTTTTGGGAGTTTTGGTGACGAGAACGAAAAAGAGTCCCTAAATAGGAAGGGCCGTAAAATCTACACCCTTGGACCAAAATCGATGGTTGACATATAAATGGGTGAGTCTTTTCTGAACTTTAAGATGGGAGTTGGCCCAATTTTCAATTCAGTCAGATTTAGAAAATCGAAAATTTTGTGTATATATAGTGTCACGTGTAGGGTGGTGTGGGTGTGCGCCACTGGCGAGAACTGCCGTTCCCTGGTAATGTTCAAAATTAGACATGCGTTGGAAAGGTAATGATCAGTACTGTTAGAAGCCGCAAAAGTCGGACTTAAATTTTCGAAGTTTTTGGGAGTTTTGGGGACCAGAACGAAAAACAGACCCTAAATAGGAAGGGCCGTAAAATCGACACCCTTGGACCAAAATGGATGGTTGACATATGAATGGGTGAGTCTTTTTTTAAACTTGAAGATGGGAGTTGGCAAAATTTTCAATTCAGTCAGATTTAGAAAATTGAAAATTTCGTATATATAAGTGTCGCGTGTAGGGGGTTTTATTTCTGCGCCACTGGCGAGAACTACCGTTACCTGGTAATCTTTCCGATATAAAACTAACAGCTTCGATAACTAATAAATCGAAAACTATTAATTTTATCAAAAAAATGTATAATGAACATTTTTTGCTTATAATTAATATTTTTACCAGCATTTGTGGTCAAAATATAAAAAAAAATTCCACCCTCGAGATGAGATGGCAACCACCCCATGGTAAAAGCGTCTTTCGGCATCATATAGATTTTGATCCTTGGACTATCCACTACTTATTGTCAAATTTTTAAGCAAATCGATCCATTCTGTAAAAATTGCGAAGTGAAAAATTTCAGTTCCTGGACTAATTCTACATTTGGAGCTCTATAACTTCTGAACGGCTTATCTGATGTTGATCACTAAACATGAATTTGAAACGTATTGACAAGTAGTATCTGATGCATCCAAGATCGAGTATGATAACTGAACGTATTACAGGAATTATTGAGCTTGAAAAACCGTTTTTTCCCATAAGAAATAGATTTGATCATACTTATGAAGCCTATAACTTAAAAATTCGAATTTTCCCAGATATCAGGTATACACTGTTAGACGCGTCCTGAGTCCTTCTACAAACGCTCAGTTATTGGCGAAATTCGTAGGTTGAAATTTTGAGTAATTGTCGAAAAACCAAAATTTTCAAAGTTTAATTTTTCAGTTTTTTGGCTATGATGAGCACTGCGTATGTCTCAGCTTGATCGCTTAAACGCCATTTGAAAGCTTAACTCAACCCTATTGATTTGGTGTATTTGCGGTTTTCCTGTCTTTCCTTAAACCTAAGATATATACGCCCAAAAAATATGCTATTTTGTATTTACCTAGTCCTCTAGCTAACTTACGGGTAGCCAGAAGTCAAAAATTGGACCGGTTCTGAATCGGCCCTCACACCCTCTTGAAACACAGAAAAAAAAATTCAGATCGGTTTAACTTTTCCACACACATACATACATACATACATACATATCCACAAACATTTTCCATTTTTTAAATAAAAATTGAGTCATATGTCTGAGCTCGATAACTTTTGAATGGTATAACCGATTTTCAAAATTAAACATGCGTTGGAAAGGTAATGATCTATGCTATCAGAAGCCGCAAAGGTCGGGCTTAAATTTTTGAAATTTTTGGGAGTTTTGGGGACGAGAACGAAAAACAGGCTTTAAATGGGAAGGGCCGTAAAATCCACACCCTTGGACCAAAATGGAGAAGTAACATATGGATGGACGAGTCTTTTCCTAAACTGTAATATGGGATTTGGCCCAATTTTAAATTCAGTCAGGTTTAGAAAATCGAAAATTTCGTGTATATATAGTGTCGCTTGTAGGGGTGTTGTGCGCCACTGGTGAGAACTGCCGTTCTCTGTGGAAAGGAGTTCCCATTAACAACATTAGATATGCGAATGACACTGTCACCTTAGCCGAAAATTTTGAGGATCTTTAGAGACTGATGACCAGAATAGCGGAGTATGGACAAGAATGCGGTCTAACAATGAATGTCAAGAAGACAAAATTTATGGGAATATCGAAAACTGAAAGAAATAACGAGAATATTTTCATAAACGGAACTAATGTCAAAATATCCTGGAACAATAATCAACTTCAAAAATGATTACTTCCAGTAAATCAAAATCAGAATTGAAAAGGCTAGAGCAAATTTTAACAAAATGAGAAAAGTGCTCTGCAAAAGAGATTTGATGTTGGAGCTAAGAGTTAAGCGTCGTTTTCACGCTACGTCTTATTGTACGTTTTGTGTGTCATGCAAAACGTACGACAAAACGTACGTTTTGTCAATAAGCGGATTTAATTTTTTCGATTCGACAAGACGTACGTTTTGCTGTTTTCACGCTACGTTTTATTGTACGTTTTGTGTGTCGACAAGACGTACGTTTTGCTGTTTACACGCCACATTATACACTGGACAAAACGTACGTTTTGTCGTACGTTTTGCATGACACACAAAACGTACAATAAGACGTAGTGTGAAAACGAGCCTACGTTGGTTAGATTCTACGTTTTCACGACTTTGTTTTGTGAAATGGAAGCTTGGACCTTGAATGCGGCAACAATGAAAAAACTGGAATCATTTGAGCTGTGGGTGTACAAAAGAGTTCTGAAAATAGCATGGACAGAACACATCACAAACAAAGAGGTTCTGAGAAAGATGAAAAAAGAAATGGAAATCTTAAATACCATCAAAACCAGCAAATTAGAAGAGAGACGTGGAAAGAGATACAACTTGCTCCAATTCATTAAGCAGGGAAAGTTTCAAAGAAAAAGAAGCATGGGGAGACGTAAAATATTGTGGCTGCACAACCTGAGAAAATGATAAGAAATGTGCAGCTGCGTTCATTGAATAGTTTACACCCTTATGGTGCAAATGAAAGGAATAAATTCGTTATTTCGTAAGCCGGCGACTTTAAGGAAAAATCCTGAAACAGGTCTATTTTTATTTTTAAATTATAATTTTTTGGCATATACATCATACTAGTGACGTCATCCATCTGGGACGGGATGACGTAATCGATGATTTTAAATGGGAATAGGGATCCTGTGGTAGCTCATTTTAAAGGTTATTAAATTCTCTAATCAGTAATATAAACACTAACGTCATTATTTATACAGAGTGGCCAAAAAAATAATTTTTAAATTAAATTAATTGACACAAAAAGAAAAATGAATTCAAAATACTGCTGTTAGAAAACAGAAAAAATGTTAATTTCACAAATAAACATTGCTATTTGCTTAAATTAAATATTCAAACTGCGAAGAGGCAAGTGGGTGGCAACTTGAACATTGAAAATTTAATCGAAAAATAACGTCTATTGGTAAAACAAACATTTTTTCCTGTTTTCTGGCAGCAGTAAAATGTATTTTGAATTAAATAAATTATATACATTCTTCTTTTGTGTGAATTAATTTAATTTTTTTTAAATTATTTTGGACATCCTGTATAAATAGTGATGTTAATGTTAATTACTAAATAGAGAATTGAATATTGAATAGCCTTTCAAATGAGCTATCACACGACCCTATTCTTATTTTAAAAAATCATTGATTACGTCATGACGCCCAGATGGAGGACGTCACTAGTGTGATATAGATGTCAAAAAATCATAATTGAAAAATAAAAGTCGACGTGTTTCAGGATTTTTGCTTCAAGTCACCGGCTTACGAAATAACGAATTTATTCCTTTCATTTGCACCATACTGCATATCCAAGACCCAGAGCTTTTGTTAACGATAAAAAGAAGAAAACTCGAGTATTTGAGTCACCTGATGAGAGGTCATAAATACGCAATACTTCAAAATATAATGCAAGGAAAAATAGAAGGAAAATGGAATCCAGGCCGTAGAAGAATGTCACGGTTGCGGAATTTGAGAGAGTGGTTTGGCTGCACCACTAATGAACTTTTTAAGTCAGCTGTAAACAAATCTCCGATAGGAGTGGCACAAGAAGAAGAAGAAGTATATCTAGTGGCCGATTTCTTTCCTGTCTCGTTTAAACGCACTTTTTGCGTCGAAGTTACGTTAATTACCGGTGCCGAACCAGAATAGGTTGATTAAAATTAAAAAATCAAAATAAAAGGTAACTGAGTAAATAAAAAAATAAATCAAAATAAATATAAAAATGAATGAGTAAACTGTTCAGTGACCGCACTATACATCAATTGAACTTTTCAGAGCAGTCGTCTCTAAAGTCCAAATAGCTATGAGGATTGCCGACCTCCGTCACGAAGATGACACGTAAAGAAACAGATATTACATAACGGAATTAAAGAACATGTACAGTTGTAAAAATGAAAGAATACCCATGAACGATCACATCAATCACTTATTTTGTATTTGCTTACTTTTTCTATAAATAACAAACGTTTATGATAGAAAAAGATAGCAAATACAAAATAAGTGATTGATGACATCGTTCATGGGTATTCTTTCATTTTTCCGACTGTAATTCAAATCGGTTTATAATTGTAAAGACCCAAAAAACCTTCAATTTTATTTTAAATTTGAGTAGGTTCAGAACGCTATAACTTGTATACGGGCCCGTCGATTGGATAAACAAAATCGAATCATTTATTTGCATTGAAAACTCTCACTGATTAAAAGTAATTATAAGCATTTGGCAGATTCTTATAAGTACCAGCAATCGCTCGCTAGGTAAGAATCATGAGAGCAGTGAGCGGTCTGAGACCCAAGGTTGTGTGAATTAGAACGCGGAAACGAATTTTTGGGATTTCATTTCCAAATTAGATCTCTTGGGGGTCAATCGAATTGAAGGAGACAAGGCTTTTTAACCGGTATGAGCGATTGTTTGTTATTTGAGGGTTGAAATCATCTTTATCTTTGAAAATCAAAAGTATCCTTGGCAGTAGTGTTGATTGGTGATAGTATGCAGTCGATGAAAGAATACGACATAATCAAATATTTGCCGGCAAGTTATTCTTCAGAGATCTAGTTACTAGGTCTGGATCCCGCGTACCAAAAAAAAGTTGATTAATAGCAAGCTGAAAATTTGTTAACAGCTTAACGCTGTCTAGTCGGACAAACTTTGATGTACAGGAACACTGGAACAGGGGAGTTTTAATTGTGGAACAGTTTAAAAATTTGGAAGGTCAGATTACGAAAACGTCCCATGTATTTTGTCAGACAGAACATCCAATTCATTTGTTACCCTTTCATTAAACTCTCATGCAAAAATCAGACTGCTATTACTAACCAACATGATTCCTGTCATTTGACATGTTCTTCGTGTTCCACTCATTAAAATGCCCAGTTGATGATAAAAGCCAGTCTCATTTTTGTATGAGAGTTTATTGAAATGGTAACAAATCAATTGGAAGTTCTGTCCGACAAAATACATGGAATGTTTTCGTAGTCTGACGTTCCAAATTTTTAACCTGTTCCACAATATTAAAACTTCCCCTGTTTCAGTGTTCCTATACATCAAAGTGTGTCCGACTAGACACCGTTAAGCTATTAACAAATGTTCAGCTTTCTATTAATCAACTTTTTTTTGGTACGCGGTGTCCAGGTCTATACAGTAAGCGCGTAGGAAGTGTTTTGCAGTCTATAAAGTTTTTAGTGAAAAAAGGACAAACTGTAAGTTATAATATTTTTTGTTCGGTTTTTTCTTTTTGATGAAACAATGGAAGCTGCAATTGTCTATGGAATGAAACCAATTTTTTACTAATAATAAAAACTTGTCACTGTTTAAAGGTAGTGTTGTGAAAAATCCGACAGTACATCAGGATTATTTTTTTTTATATTCTTGTATAGAGAAACATTGTATATTTATTGTAAGAAAATTATTGTCTTTTTACTGTTCCATTAAATCTGCATGAAGATTGTAAGTAATAAATTTATGATTCAGCTATTAATAATATAACCAGTATGTAACAACATTGTATTTTTGATTTCTCTGACAATCTTCATGTCTCTTGGACACAAAAAAAATTGCCAACAGGTTTGTTGAAACGAGCGTATAAGGCGTAACGAGCGTGATTGTTACTTGTTCATTTGTTTATGTATGTAGTTTGGTTCTAAGAGTTTTCTTTATCTCTAGAAGAAAAGACAAAGTGGCGTCCTTTTTGGCAAATTGTTCTCAATTTGTTTTCTTCGTTTTATTTATTCAATATAAGTTTAGTAGCTATAATCATATATATTTTTATTTCTCTCCAATTACATTTTTGTCCGATTTTTATTTCAGAATGTTTTGAAAAAAATTACAATAAAATAAAAAATGTCTTAATCAAATGTAATGTAAAAATAATATGTAATGTAAATAAAATAAAAATATGTATTACAATTATTCATCATCATCGTTCCTCACCTCTTGCATCTACTGTTGGATATAGGTCTCCATATTCTTCCATTGTTCTCTATCTTGTGCCTTCTGTATCCAATTTCCCACTGTTTTTCTCAAGTCATCCATCCATCTTTTTGGTGGTCTACCTCGGTGTCTTTTATCTTCTTTAGGTCTCCATTCTATGAGTCTTTTGGTCCACCTATTATCGTTTAAACATGCTACATGTCCAGGGGCCTGATTCTAATTCATTTCGACAGTCGCAATTTCATTTCGACACCGCCATGACAGCCGCAGAGAATAAGCGATTCTTATTATTGACCCTTTTTATTGCCTTATTTGACACACATTATTAATGCTTGCATTCTAAGAGCCGAGTTCCCGTCAATGTGGAAAGTTGCAAAAATTATACCGGTACCGAAAACAACTAATCCGACAGGATATAACGAAATCCGACCAATTAGTATACTGCCCACTTTCTCAAAGATACTAGAGAAAATTCTAAATCAGCAACTACAGGTTCACTTGAGTCAACATAAAGTTCTACCAGAAAATCAGTCTGGTTTCAGAAGGGATCACAGCTGTACTAGTGCCTTGTTAAAGATAACTGATGACATATTTGATGCCTGCGATAATGGTTTAATCACAGTGCTGATACTTCTGGATTACTCGAAAGCATTTGATACGCTTGATCATTCGCTATTAACTTCAATGTTTAAGTATATTGGTATGTCTCAGCGGGCATCGGATATGATATCTAGTTATCTCAGTAATAGAAGTCAAGCTGTTCATTACAACGGTAGGACATCAAACTATCTTAATACAAATAAAGGGGTACCACAGGGCTCTATTTTGGGTCCCAAATTGTTTAGTATTTACACTTCAAACTTTCCTGCAAACTTTCTCTCTTGTAACCAACACTATTTTGCTGATGATACTCAAATATATTTATCTTTTAAGCCTGATGAGTCTGAACAGGCAGTGGCAGCAATCAACTATGATTTAGAAAGAGTTTATCAGTTTTCGACTAGCCATTGTCTTCGACTTAATAACAACAAGTCGGTAGGCATAGTGTTTGGTTCAGCGGCGCGGAGAGAAATCTTTCTGAGAGACTTTGCTCACATGATCACCATCGATAATTCTTCAATAGAGTTTAAGGAAACTGTGAAAAACTTAGGTTTACATATAGATCAAAACCTAAGATTTGGTGGTCATGTGGCCAAGTGTTTGCAGAAAAGTTATTTGAACCTGAAGTTTTTATTCCAATCTCGTCATATATTTACTAAAAAATTAAAAAAATTGCTCTGTGATACTTTGGTGTTATCACACTTTAATTACTGTGATACCATTTATAATTCCTGTATCACAGAACGTGACAGTTATCGGATACAAAAAATGCAAAATTCTTGTCTGCGTTTGATACATGGTATCCGTAGATATCAAGCAATTAGTTACAAACTTAAAGAAACAGGGTGGTTAAGTATGAAACATAGAAGACATGTACATTCAGCTTGTCAATTCCAAAAAATTATTATTTTCAAAACCCCCCGTATCTCTATAATAAAATAAAATTCCGTACTGATGTACACAATATTAACATAAGACATAAAAACACCATTTCTATTCCTTATCATCGTACACAGCAATACAAGCGGTCTTTTACATATCAAATAGCCCAAGTTATGAATAAATATACTACTGGTACTAATTTTACTCAAAACAAATTTAGAAGGTTCGTTATTGAAAAATTAGGAAATATTGCATAGGTAGAGTTGGCTGACATGGTATGAGTAGAGCTTACATTCAAAGCGCATATTGGTAAACTAAAGTTAATTAATGTTACATTTTGATTTATTTTTATTTAAATGTTAGTAGGTAACCTATTATACATAATCCTAGATATTTTTTTTTATTATTTGTTTTGCCCAGGTTAGCTGAACAGACAGGACATGTATTCTGCCCCGCATTATACATCTCCTGAACTGAAACTCGCCTGGAGCTTTTTTTTAAACTAATATTCATTATGTGAATAATATTATAGAATGAATAAAGGCCTTTATTATTATTATTATTATTCATTTCGATATTAGTTACAACTGGGGATATTAACTTTATCATGTTGACACTGCTTAGAATTTGGGTTGGCGCTCCGGTTTATTGGAATTTGTTGATAGTCTGGGAAAATTATCGAAAAAATGCCATTTTTTGAAAAAATTATTTACCAGCTATTTTATTGCTAAAATCGAATCTTAAGATTGCATATATTAGTAATATGGGGTATGACAAGTCCGCAGAAAATGTGTTATTTTATTTATAAACAAATTAGCACTCTTAAATCTTCTTTTTTTTCCATTAGTGCATGCTCTGTAACTCCTAAGATTTTTCCTTTGAGCCAAAAACACTCAAATAAAAATTCACCGTAATTTAGTTCTGCACAAAGTTATTTTTTTTCCGATTTCCTTCAACAAAAATTTTACTCAGAAAATCCGAGGTTTCCCAAAAAATCGGCAATTTTCAATTAAAATTTTAGGGAAGTACCTAATTATTTATCAATAATTAAATAATTGATGACATGAAAGATTTATAGTAGATTATACAGAGGGGCTAAATTATGGAATAAATTCATTTCTTTAAAACGGACGATTTTAGAGCAAAATCCCGATAGAGGTCGATTTTTATTTTTAAATTACAATTTTTTGGCATATATTTCATACTAGTGACGTCATCCATCTGAGCGTGATGACGTAATCGATAATTTTGTTTATGGGAATAGGGGTCGTGTGGTAGGTCATTTGAAAGGGCGTTCAATTCTCTATTCAGTAACATAAACATTAATATCATTAGGTATTTATACAGGGTTGCCAAAAAATAATTTTTGAATTAAATTAATTGGCGCAAAAAGAAGAATGTATGTAATTTATTTAACTCAAAATACATTGTACTGCCGTCAGAAAATAGAAAAAAGTTTTATTTCACAAATAAACATTTGTTTTCGCTTAAATTAAATCACAAACAGCCTCCCTCCTACCTATTGGCAGTTTGAACATTTAATTTAAGCTAAAAGCAATGTTTATTTGCAAAATAAACATTTTTTCTATTTTCTGACAGCAATAGAATGTATTTTGAGTTAAATACATTACATGCATTGTTCTTCTTGCGTCAATTAATTTAATTCAAAAAATTGTTTGGCCTCCCTGTATAAATAATGATATTAATGTTTATAATAGGGCTTTTCATCGATTGTCATTTGTTTCGGGGTCCTGTCATATGTTGAATAATCTGTGTATAATATTAATATTTACGGATTATACGAAATATGACAGAAGCTCGAAATAAATGACTGTGAATGAAAAGCCCTATACTGAATAGAGAATTGAACGCCTTTGTAAATGAGCTACAACACGAACCCCTATTCCTATTTAAAAAATAATCGATTACGTCATCACGCTCGGATGAATGACGTCACTAGTTTCAAATATATGCCAAAAAAATTTAATTTAAAAATAAAAATCGACCTGTTTCGGGATTTTTCTCTAAAATCGTCCATTTTAGAGAAAATGAATTTATTCCATAATTAGGTCCTCTCTGTATATCAGGAGACCGGCGGCATTCTAACCAATAGTTTAGCAATAATTAAAATGTTAATTAAAAAATTTCGGTCGAAATAATAACCAGAAAGATTATGATACACCAGAATAACTATGATTTTCGTATAAAAAAGCACTATACCTATTCAACGTACCTTACATGATTGAAATTGGACCATTTGAGCGGTCTCAGGAATGTTATAAAGAAACATTTTTTTGGCTTATAAACAAATATAACCCCTCAGAAAATATTAAATTAAATTAAATTAAGTTAACGCTGTTGAAAAGGGCACGGCTTCTGTGCCCTTTTCGAAGAAAAAAAAATTGAATTGTGAGGAGTGATTCCAGGTATAACCGGTCAAATTTGACCGGCATTTGCGACAGAGTTATAAACAACAGGATTTTAATCTTTGAACCATTAGATACCTTTTAATTCCGGTCCTCTTTGTACATACAAATTCTCATATCTTCAAGACACTCATAGCAAAAAAGATTTATGTCATTGTCACCAAATTATTTAATTATTGATAAATAATTACTTCTCTCAAATTTTAGTTGAAAATTAAAGATTTTGTTTGGAAAACCCGAATTTTCCGAGGAAAATTTCCGTCGAAGGAAATTGGAATAAATTATCAATGTTCAGAATTAAATTACTGTCAATTTTTATGCGAGTGTTTTGGTTTAAAGTTAAAATTTTCGGAGTTATAGAGCAATAATTAAAAAAAAGATTTCGGAGAAATAGCACACTTTCTGTGTACTTTGCACAGCTATATTACTAATATAGGAAATCTTAAGATTTGATTTCAGCATGTCCAGCAATAAAATAGCTGGTAGTTAATTTTCCTTGTTTTTTACTAATTTTCCCAGATTATTACCTTACATCTTTCATTGAGTTGATGATTCATGTTGTGGACATTCTCAATTATTATATTTCTAATTTAATACTATTCTATCTAATTCCTCAAAACAAGCAAATTTCAATTAAACCCAGCCATATTAATACCTTTTGCTTTAGTTTTCCTTGCAAGAAATAAACAAAACAGATCTAAACTAAACCTAACCTCGCTTTTGGCCATTCATTCATCTCCGTGTCAAATAATTTCGACATCGAAATTATAATATCAACCACTTTTTTGGAGTCGCTATTAATTTCGATAGTCGCTATTTCGTGACGTCATTTCGTTATCCACAAGGCTCGCACAGTCGCATTTCGACGTCGCCATATTGAAAGCGACTTGTTTAGTGTCGAAATTTGATTTAGAAACAGGGCCCAGTCCCGTGACCAGACACCTCGTAACGCGACAGTTCGTAACCAGACTGTTGGTAACGGACAATTCGTAACAGCGACAGTTCGTAACGGCGACATTTGGTAACGACGACAGTTCGTAACTACACAAATTCGTAACGGACAATTCGTAAAGTCCAAATTGAATTATTCTGTTTATTGGAAACTAACTATTATCACAGTTATAATTGAAATTATCTTTATGAATTTAACGAATCAGTACGGGGATAAACATGTTTAACACATTTTATATTTCGTGTTTCAGAGTACCTATATTAAAAGTCTTTAAACAGAAACAAATATTTAAATACATACAAACTTTTAACAATATTCTTAAGGCTTTGGCCACACGGGTGATTTTTTACGGCGCGATAATTTACGGCGCCCATTGGTTTAACTACCTCCTCCACCAATTTTAGATGAAAAACGATGGATGAATGACTTGAGAAAAACAGTGGGAAATTGGATACAGAAGGCACAAGATAGAGAACAATGGAAGAATATGGAGACCTATATCCAACAGTAGATGCAAGAGGTGAGGAACGATAATGATGAATAATTGTAATACAAATTTTTATTTTATTTACATTACATACTATTTTAACATTACATTTGATTAAGACATTTTTTATTTTATTTTAATTTTTTTCAAAACATTCTGAAATAAAAATCGGACAAAAATGTAATTGGAGAGAAATAAAAATATATATGATTATAGCTACTAAACTTATATTGAATAAATAAAACGAAGAAAACAAATTGAGAACAATTTGCCAAAAAGGACGCCACTTTGTCTTTTCTTCTAGAGATAAAGAAAACTCTTAGAACCAAACTACATACATAAACAAATGAACAAGTAACAATCACGCTCGTTACGCCTTATACGCTCGTTTCAACAAACCTGTTGGCAATTTTTTTTGTGTCCAAGAGACATGAAGATTGTCAGAGAAATCAAAAATACAATGTTGTTACATACTGGTTATATTATTAATAGCTGAATCATAAATTTATTACTTACAATCTTCATGCAGATTTAATGGAACAGTAAAAAGACAATAATTTTCTTACAAGAAATATACAATTAGTCCTGTCGCCAGGGGGGGTACAACGGCCTCCTTTATTCAGATGGACTTACCCAAGTTTTTTTTATGTATTTTGGCCCGTAGAACACGAATTTTTTGGGTAACAGTTGATCCGGATGTCGATAAGATTGTTATAAACAAAGAAGTTGAGGAATTACATAACAGCGATTTCTCGCAAAACAAAACATTTTTTTGTATTTTTTGGGCCATTCTAACCAAAAAATGTTCCTACTAATTTTTTCGTAGGATGCATAGTTTTTGAGATAAACGCAGTTGAACTTTCAAAAAATCGAAAAATTGCAATTTTTTAACCTGAATAACTTTTGAATAAAAAATAAAATAGCAATTCTGCTTACCGCATTTGAAAGTTTAAGTCAAATTATATCGGTTTTCAATATTTGCATTGCTAAAAATTTATTTTTTTATTGTTAAAAAAAGCTATAAACACATAGTGTTTCCCGTGCCTAATACATGCGTTTTAACGCATGCTACGTAGAAATAGCCTCGCACTCACTTTTACCTACTCTACCTACTCGTTCGATTTTAAATGAGAAATCATTGAAAACATCACTCAACACTAGGTGTTTATAGCTTGGTTTAACAATAAAATAATAAATTTTTAGCAATGCAAACAATTAAAACCGATATAATTTGACTTGAACTTTCAAATGCGGTAAGCAGAATTGCTATTTTATTTTTTAATCAAAAGTTATTTGGGTTCAAAAATTGCAATTTTTCGATTTTTTGAAAGTTCAACCGCGTTTATCTCGAAAACTATGCATCCTACGAAAAAATTTGTAGAAACATTTTTTTGTTAGAATGGCCCAAAAAATACAAAAAAATGTTTTGTTTTGCGAGAAATCGCTGTTATGTAATTCTTCAACTTCTTTGTTTATAACAATCTTATCGACATCCGGATCAACTGTTACCCAAAAAATTCGTGTTCTACGGGTCAAAATACATAAAAAAACTTGGGTAAGTCCATCTGAATACAGGAGGCCGTTGTACCCCCACTGGCGACAGGACTAAATGTTTCTCTATACAATATAAAAAAAAATAATCCAGATGTACTGTCGGATTTTTCACAACACTACCACTAAACAGTGACAAGTTTTTATTATTAGTAAAAAATTGGTTTCATTCCATAGACAATTGCAGCTTCCATTGTTTCATCAAAAAGAAAAAACCGAACAAAAAAATATTATAACTTACAGTTTGTCCTTTTTTCACTAAAAACTTTATAGACTGCAAAACACTTCCTACGCGCTTACTGTATAGACCTGGACACCGCGTACCAAAAAAAAGTTGATTAATAGAAAGCTGAACATTTGTTAATAGCTTAACGGTGTCTAGTCGGACACACTTTGATGTATAGGAACACTGAAACAGGGGAAGTTTTAATTGTGGAACAGGTTAAAAATTTATAACGTCAGACTACGAAAACATTCCATGTATTTTGTCGGACAGAACTTCCAATTGATTTGTTACCATTTCATTAAACTCTCATGCAAAAATCAGACTGGTTTTTATCATCAACTGGGCATTTTAATGAGTGGAACACGAAGAACATGTCAAATGACAGGAATCATGTTGGTTAGTAATAGCAGTCTGATTTTTGCATGAGAGTTTAATGCAAGGGTAACAAATTAATTGGATGTTCTGTCTGACAAAATACATGGGACGTTTTCGTAATCTGACGTTCCAAATTTTTAAACTGTTCCACAATTAAAACTTCCCCTGTTCCAGTGTTCCCGTACATCAAAGTTTGTCCGACTAGACAGCGTTAAGCTGTTAACAAATTTTCAGCTTGCTATTAATCAACTTTTTTTTTGGTACGCGGGATCCAGACCGAGTAACTAGATCTCTGAAGAATAACTTGCCGGCAAATATTTGATTACGTCGTATTCTTTCATTGACTGCATACTATCACCAATCAACACTACTGCCAAAGATACTTTTGATTCTCAAAGATAAAGATGTTTTGAACCCTCAAATAACAAACAATCGCTCATACCGATTAAAAAGCCGGTATGGCTTGCCTCCTTCAATTCGATTGACCCCCAATAGATCTAATTTGGAAATGAAATCCCAAAAATTCGTTTCCGCGTTCTAATTCACACAACCTTGGGTCTCAGACCGCTCACTGCTCTCATGATTCTTACCTAGCGAGCGATTGCTGGTACTTACAGGAATCTGCCAAATGCTTACAATTACTTTTAATCCTCTTAGTGAGAGTTTTCAATGCAAATAAATGATTCGATTTTTTATCCAATCGACGGGGTCGTATACAAGTTATAGCGTTCTGAACCTACTCAAATTTAAAATAAAATTGAAAGTTTTTTGGATGTTTACAATTATAAACTGATTTGAATTACATGTTCTTTAATTCCGTTATGTAATATCCCTTTCTTTAAGTGTCATCTTAGCGACGGAGGTCGACAATCTTCATAGCTATTTGGACTTTAGAGACGGCGACTTTGAAAAGTTCAATTGATGTACAGTGCGGTCACTGAACAGTTTACTCATTCATTTTTATATTTATTTTGATTTAAATAATTTCATCTAAAATTGGTGGAGGAGGTAGTTAAACCAATGGGCGCCGTAAATTATCGCGCCGTAAAAAATCGCCCGTGTGGCCAAAGCGTAAAAGTTTATTCCTCTTATTGTTCCTTAAATTTGCATATACAGTAAAACCTGTGTTACCGGCCACCTGCCAAAAACGGCCAGTTCTACTAACGACCAGTTTAAAAATTCTCCAAACCAATTATACACACACCGGCAAAATTAGCCGAACACGTTAAAAATGGGACATGTTTGATGTCTCGTATTTCATAAACCAGTGGTCCGATTTGAGTGATTCTTTTAGTATGTTATAGCCTTATTATTTAAGAATATCGTTGTAATAATATTGTTACTATACAGGTAAATACCATTTTATACCGGGTGTACCAATCATACTGTGTTTTTTTCTTAAAGTTTGGAACACCCTGTGGAATATTCTAGCATATGTAAAATATTAGAATTAATACTCGATTGTACACTTAGGCTTGCTTAACATTTTCCTTTTCGATTCATTTACTTATGTGAGATAATAAAAAAGTTATGTGCGTTAACAACTATCCATGTTTTTCATCAATAAATCCTCATAGTAGGGGAGGAAAGTATACTAAATTTGCAGTTACTCGAGCGTTATGGGGACCTATTGGATTGTGAAGAGTATGTGCTAAAATCAGGAAAAGGTTAAGTTAAGTTTTCCATAAAGTGGGGGACTTTTCATTTTTTAATTTAATTTTCCATTTGAAACAATCATTTTTCTCCGATTATAGCGCTATCTATCCATAATTCGAAAAAATATGTCGAATAAAAGTTGCTTATTTTTACGTAAAGAATCCAAATCTGCATTAAAAATTGGGGGCTCCTATTTAAGATTTTAAATTAAATCCCCCACCCCACCTCCGTGGGGCTCGTGACACCCCACGGTGAGGGGTGGGGGTAAATTAAAAATTATAAATACGAACCCTGCGATATTTTGTGAAATGAACATCAGATCGTAAAACTGCAAAATACACCTATTCAATATTTTTCAAAAATCTACCGAATGGCACCAAACACGACCCCCCACGGAGGTGGGGTGGTGGTTACATTAAAATATTAAATAGGAGCCCCCAATTTTTATTGCAGATTTGGATCCTTGACGTAAAAATAAGCAACTTTTATTCGCAACATTTTTTCCTATTATGGATAAATGGCGCTATAATCGGAAAAAAACGATTGGTGGAAATGGAAAATTAAATTGAAAAATGGAGAGTCCCACACTTTATGGAAAACTTAACTTAACTTTTTTTGGTTGTAGCACCCACTCTTCACAATCTACTCCAGGTCCCAAGAACGCTCGAGTAATTGCAAATTTATCATACTTTTCTCCCCTACTATGAGGATTTATTGATAAAAAACATGGTTAGTTGTTAAAGCACATAACTTTTTTATTTTCCAACATAAGCAAATGAATCAAAAAAGAAAATGTTAAGAAAGCATAATTCTACAATCGAGTTTTAATTTTAATATTTTATATATGCTGGAATATTCCACAGGGTGTTCCGAACTTTAAGAAAAAAACACAGTATGCTTGTTACACCCGGTATAAAATGACATTTACCTGTCTAGCAACAATATTATTACACCGATATTCTTAAATAATAAGGCTATAACATACTAAAAGAATCACTCAAATCGGACCACTGGTTTATGAAATACGAGACATCAAACAAGTCCCATTTTTAACGTGTTCGGCTAATTTTGCCGGTGTGTGTATATGTAGACTACAAAAACTGGCAATACTGGCCACCTTTCTATATCGGCGAATAGTTCTTTCATTTTTAGTGGCCGTTACTGACAGGTTTTACTGTATATGTAGACTACAAAAACTGGCAATACCGCCACCTTTCTATATCTGCCAATAGTTCTTTCATTTTTAGTGGCCGTTACTGACAGGTTTTACTGTACCTAGACAAAGGAATAATGAAGTACTTAATTCCTGAAATCTTTAGTCTGATAATCGTCTTTAGACAGTCCCAACTTTTTAAATAAACATTTTGTAAAGGAAAGATTATTCTTCTTCTTCATGTGCCATCTCCTCTAAGAAGGTTGGCAACAATCACGGCAATTCGCACTTTCGATACCGCTGCTCTAAAGAGATCAGCAGAAGTGCAGTTAAACCAAGCTCTCAAATTGTTTAACCAGGAGATGCGTCTTCTTCCGCGACTCCTTCTACCCTGTATTCTTCCTTGTATTATTAATTGTAACAAGTTATAACGCTCGCCCCTCATAACATGTCCCAGATATTGCAGTTTTCTGACTTTAATATTAAAAACTTTAATATTATAAAACATCTTTATCTTTTCCCATTCTTCTCAACCTGGAAAGATTATAACTACCTGTTATTATAATAAACCTTGTGATTGGTAATATGTAGCTTTGGGACATTCAATCAACGGTTATACAGTAAAACCTGTCAGTAACGGCCACTAAAAATGAAAGAACTATGGGCCGATATTGAAAGGTGACCGGTATTGCCAGTTTTTGTAGTCTCCATATAATTGGTTTGGAGAATTTTTAAACTGGCCGTTAGTACAGGTGGCCATTTTTGGCAGGTGGCCGGTAAAACAGGTTTTACTGTAGTTGATAAGAGGGGTGGCTTTTATTACTTTAATACTTGGTTTAAATACTTTTATTATATTCTGAAACACGAAATATGAAATGCCTTAAAAATGTTTATCCCGATACTGATTCGTTAAATTGATAAACATAGTTTCATTTATAACTGTAATAACAATTAGTTTCCACGTTAACAACAATAAACAGAATAATTCAATTTGGACGTTACGAATTGTCCGTTACGAATTTGTATAGTTACGAACTGTCGCCGTTACGAAGTGTCGCCGTTACGAACTGTCGCTGTTACGAATTGTCCGTTACCAACTGTCCGGTTACGAACTGTCGCGTTACGAGATGTCATGGAACCGTCCAGTCCATCTCCATTTGGCTTGCGCAATTTTTTCTATAGCATCTGTCACTTTGGTCCTCTCTGTCACTATCCTATGTGGTACCATATCTCTTCTTGTTGTTCCCAACATTGCTCTTTCCATTTTTCTTTGGTTTATTCTCAATTTATTTGCAGAAAGTTTAGTCAAAGTTATGGTTTCAGAACCATATGCTATTACGGCAGTATACATTGGTTGTAAACTTTTCTTCAAGCAAATCGGTAGCGTTCCATTTAGAACGCGTCTCATCTTGCCAAATGTTGCACATCCCAAGCCTAAAGGACGCTGGATCTCACAAGTTTGATTTTATTTTCCTATTCTAATTTCATACCCTAAATATATATAGCTGAAAACCTGATGTACTTCATGTTTACTTTTTTAATTACAATTATTAATTGTGGTCTATTCCCATACGTACAATATTCGTTGATAAACTTACAACAAATTAGATCATGTACAAAAAATTATACAAAATGATGTAAATCTATGACTAGACTGTAATGACAAGTCACAATATTCGATATTAAAAATAGAAAGCTCTTTGTGTGTAGATGATCAATTAATTTTAATTTAAAAGATGACATAAAAAGCTAATTACACTGTCTAGTAAGGAGTGTAATCAAATACTTTATTACTTTTAACACAAAGATACATTTGTTAGCGATTTTAATGTAAGT
Organism: Diabrotica virgifera virgifera; assembly: GCF_917563875.1. Classification (NCBI taxonomy): domain Eukaryota; kingdom Metazoa; phylum Arthropoda; class Insecta; order Coleoptera; family Chrysomelidae; genus Diabrotica; species Diabrotica virgifera. The sequence goes on along the minus strand of NC_065446.1, from coordinate 233,394,765 downwards.
ATTAAAATAAAATTATATTATAAGTTTATTGCAAACTGAAGATGCCTTTTTTATAAATGATGCGATAAAATAAATTTGCCATAAAAATTATAAAACTACAGACTACAAAATTAATTATATCTTCATCAAGGCATATACTGCAAGCGATGTTCACATCAAAGTTTTATTTGAATTTATTCGAAAATTCTTCTTTTGTTTTTTAATTTTTGGCCGAGAAATGCTAAAAGGTTGTCCTAGACTTGATAGACCCATAGACGTATATACTAACATAGACTGAGGTATCTCGTTCTAGCACATTTTATCGAGAAACTAACATGAAACTAAGTGGGGGTATACGTAGGCACGAAAGGGGAGGATTATTGTCACAGCTTTACTATGCGGAAGAGTGAAACAGCCCTGAGACAAAAAAAGATGGTGTCGTCACTTCGCTCAACATGACACTCTGTCTATGTATGTTTATGGGTAGACCATTTGGAAAAAGGATTTGGAATCAAGATTGACAATTTTCTGAGTTTAAAACTTATAAAAGGTAAAACTCTCTCTCTCTATCTCGCTCTCTCTCTCTTTAGATTCACAGCCCTTCGTTTTCTATACGATATGTCTGCATCTACTTCGGTCCATTATATCTTCTCTCCAATCTTGTATTTGCATGATATTTAAATCTTTTAAGATGTTATCACACTTTACTTCCACGTTTTTGCTTGATTTTCTATTTTCACAAACATTTTCTTTGTGTTGTTGATATTAATATCTATAGTGTTTAAAATATATAATGATTCAATTATTTTACTATCAGGTCAAGTATTAATAGAACTTTAACCTCGTTCTGGTTTTTTAATAAAAAATATACAAACCTTCTTCTTCTTCTTTTTAAAGTCCGTCTCCTATCGGAGGTTGGAAATCATCACAGCTATTCTTATTTTACTGGTGGCCGCCCTAAATAGGTCGATGAAACTGCAGCCGAACTATTCCCTCAGATTTCTTAAACAAGATATTCTGCGCCTACCGATACTTCTCGTACCCCTGATTTTACCCTGTATGATCAGTCTCAGCAGCGAGTATTTGTCATCTCTCATAACATGGCCAAAGTATTCAAGCTTTCTTCTTTTAACAGTAAGTACAACTTCACATCCTTTTCCGATCCGACGTAAAATTTCGGCATCCGTCACGTGGTCCACTCAAGATACACGTAGCATTCTACGGTAACACCACATCTCAAAAGCTTCAATGTTTTTAATGCTGCCCATCTTCATGATCCATAACTCCACTCCATACAACAAAGTGGAGAAGATATAACACCGCAGCATACGCACTCTCAGATCAAGATTTATTTCACGACTACAGAGAAATATTTTCATCTTGTTAAATGCTGATCTAGCTATTTCTATTCTTGCTCTTATTTCTTTTGTTTGATCGCCTGTATGATCCAGGCAAGCTCCAAGGTATTTATAGGAGGATACCCTTTCTATAACGGTGTTATTGACAACCAAATCATTCCTGGCGTGTGATTTTTTGTTATTACCATCCATTTAGTTTTTCTGAGGTTTAATGTAAGTCCGTAGCAGATCTGCAAGATTGTCTGCTAATATCACTGTGTCGTCAGCGTATCTCACATTATTGATTGTATTTCCGTTGATCATTACACTACAACTAACCTCCGACAGAGCTTCTTTAAATATAACTTCGCTATAAAAATTAAACAAAAGAGGAGACAGAATACACCCCTGTCTTACTCCTCTACATATTTTGATCTCCTCGGTCATTTCATCATCGACCTTGACTTGTGCTGTTTGATTCCAATACAAATTAGTTATTATTCTAATATCTTTTTCATCAATGTTCTTTTCGATTAGAAGTTGTCTCAGTCGGTCGTGTCGGACTCTAGCGAAGGCCTTGTCAAAGTCTATAAAGCAGGCGTGTACATCCTGATACAAACCTAAAATTATTCAAATGATTGATTCATTTATTTTCTTTGATAGCGGTATTATCGTTAACAAAATTAACGAAATTAAAATCAAGAAAATTATACACACAAGAACAGTGATAAGTGATAAGATCATTTGAAGTATTTTTGGAAATGAAATTTACACACAGACAGCCACGTTGTTTCAAAGCTAATAAACTATAATACCTTTTCCGTATATTTAGATAGTAGGAAAAGATTAGGGGGATTAAGTTAAATTTTTTTGAGTATTATTAGATCAAGCTTAGCAAAATTAATTCCCAAAGACAAATGGCAGTTACATTAATAAAAAAATCATTAGATTTTCATATGGGTTGTGGGCGATCCTAAGTAGGTCCACGAGCAGGTAATACAAATGATCCTACCTTCAATATGTAGTTCTGTTATATTATTATGGTACTATAAATTCACAACTAAACTTGTCCTCGAGCAAGTGATTGTCTTGAGGAGGCTGCATAAAATGTAAGATTACTAAAATATGAATTTAGTTAGAAATATGATTTGTGTACTAGTGAAAAAAACATCGAAAGTTTTGTTAAGTGAATGTGGAAAGCCAAACACAAAGAATTAAACAGTCAAATATGTCGGCGATGTTTGGATCGGTTGTGTAAGACGGAAGTGTATACCGTGGGTTAAGAAAATTTATTTTAATATAGTTTCAAAATTGAAAAGCTAAACAGACAGATAGTAAGTTAAAACTGTGGGTATTCATTCAGGTAGGAAATTAACAAGTGGGTAGTTTGAAGTTTGAATCCTAGAGACGAATTTAGGTACGATAGGGTGACCAAACGTCCCATACAAACGGGATTGTCCCGTTTTTTAACGATTTGTCCCGGGGTCCCGAAAAAGTCTCTCGGGACGCCTAAATGTCCCATATTTGCGTTGGGTTGATTTTATGTATCTGACTATATTTTCTCTCTTTAATTTTTCTTCAATTTCAGAATTTGTTTTCATTCTTATTTCTCCCTCTCTTGTTACATTGTGGCCCAGTATTGTTTTCATTATTTTTCTTTCAAATTTCAGAAAGCTCTTTTTTTCCATCATCATTATTTCCATCCTATATCAATAGGTCTTATAATATAGACTTCATATTATACTAAGAGTCTTGCTTCTCAGCAGATTTCTATTAATTCCATATGTTTTTCTGCCTTTCAGAATTCTTTCCTCTGTTCTTTCTTTTCCGGTTTTTAGAGGTGGATACAGTTTCAAATTTATGGTTCTGTGTTATTAGATATTTCTGAGTTGTTGTGTTATCCTTCCCTGTCGTCATGTATTTTGTTTTATGCTGGTTTATCTCTAGTCCTATTCTCTTCGCTTCCTTATCTAATTTTCCAACTGCTCTTATAAGTGTCATTTTTTAGTTGAAGTTGATCCGTAATAATGTTTTTGTTTGCAAAGTTTGTCCTCCTTATGATTACTATCAGATTAAATAGTGTCGGGGAGATATCATTACCTTATTTCACGCCTTTGTTTACATTGATCTTCTTAGAAATTGTTCCGTTGAAACTGATCCTTGCTCTGGTGTTCTTTAGGCTCACTGTTAGCATATGTCTTAATTTCTCTGGGATTCCAACATTCTCTATCTCCTCCATCATTTTCGTCCGATTGATTGTATCAAAAGCACTTTTAAAAGCTACGAATACATATTAGGTAAGTGCATTTCTCTGTTGTGCTCTCTCGATTTTTAAATTATTTGCTCCACTGTATGTATGCAATTAATCGTCGACCTCCCTGGTCTGAACCCGTTCTGTTATTCTCGTAATATGCATTCACTTCTCCCGATCTCCTTTTTTATATATAGGTACTATAATACCTGAGTTTCAATTGTCTGGTAGTCTGTTTTGTCCATATTTGTTGTATTAGCTGGTTTATTTCTTTATGTAATTCTCTTCGTTCGTATTTTATTAATTCTACTGCTATTTCATCTTCTCCTGCTGCTTTTCTGTTTCCTAGGTTTTTAATATTTGTTTTTGTACTTCTTCTTCTGTGAAAATTTCTACTTCGTCGTTATCTTGTACGGCCTTACTTCTTCATCGCAGTGTGTTTTCTTCATAGTGAATAGCATTTTTTCGTAATATTCTTTCCATATTCCGCTGATCTGTTTGTCTTTAAATACGGTTTCTCCCTTTTGGTTTTTTATTCCTCTTGTTTTAATGCTGGGGTATTTTTTGTGCTCTGACTTTTTTGTAAAATTGTTTTATTTTATGGTTTTGTCTTTTCCAATATCCTCCAGCGAAACCAGTCATTTTTCTTCTTTTTATTTGTTGAGTTGGCTTTGTTTCTCGCTATTTTGTATTATTTCCTGTTTTGTTCTGACGGGTTGTTGATCTATGTCATTCTGGCGGAATTTTTTTGTGATCTGTCTGTTTTGCAGTCTTGATCGTACGTAAATTACACATTCAAAGGTAAATTGGAAAGGATTTATAGGTCCCAAATTAGCTAAAAGACCATGTTTCAATCGCCCCTCCCTGTTTGGGTATCGCCTCAAACCTTCCTTGGCAGAGCCGTATTTAGGATAGGTTTGCGGTTTAAACCCCCTTTCTCCAGGGCATTTGAAACATATATAAAGAACAGTAGGAAAATGTAACTTGTCTTTCACAAACAATACAAAAAAATTTCGATGAGCAAGCCAACCACCCCCCAGAGAAAAATTCTAGGTGCGCTACTGTTTCTTGGATGTGTCCCGTTTTTTCAGGTTTATGATTTGGTCACCCTAAGGTACGAGCGAACTTAATTTTAAACGTCCCGTTTTATCCCGTTTGATCGTACCGGGGTCCCAAAAAAATAAAATAGTGTAAATATTGAACTGAAGATAAAAAAACCATCTCAGTGTCACAAAAAATGGTTTTGGATTTTTGGAAAATGGATTTTTTTAAACGCATACCAGCCCAGAACAGCATTCTGAATTTTTTTGTAGATATGCCAGTACGTTGTTTGCGATCCCTGTCCATAATGGTATGGTTATACTAAAAGAATCTTTTTGCTTATAAACATTCAATGGACGGAGCAAAGGAACAAGATGGGAGTAGATACCCTTTCTGCAATATTGTCTGTACTCTACAACTTAAAAATGTAAAAATTTATATTGGAAAAGAATGAGGTGTTAAAATTGGCTGGAACGGAAGAAAAATATACCCTATTCAAATCCTAAAGATTTTTTGATTCCTAAAGATTTTAACTGTGACTGACACTTTTAGTTATCTTGTTTATTATGTTTTGAAGATAGTTATAGTAAATAAGTATTTACTGCAAAATTGTTGTTTTTATTTATTATACGCGTCACAATTATTTAAATTAAAAAACCTATGTATTCATAGGTGTATTTAAAAAGATTTAATTTATCCTTAAATTAGCCAAAAACAGCATATTTCAATGATTAAGTGTCGATTTCTCATACCTGCGGTAATCTATGGTTCAGTTGAACCAGGTTCGCCGGTGAACTTCGGTTTTGTTTGGAATGCATTTCTCATTGCACGTTCATGTCAGTGCACGTTCTACAGCTTTCGAGAAATGCCAATAGATGGCAAAAGATAAAAAACTGTCGCCATTTTGAACTACCTTTTTTGTGCTGTTTTTGAATAAAGTTAAATTTAAGTAACGACGAAACCCAAGCGACTTTCAACAAAAATAAATAATTTAAAAATAAAATCTTTGGATTTCTTAATTCGGAAACAGATTCTCTCTTCTACCTATTCCCCATCCTTCTAAAATTTGCAAGGAATAAAGGGTGATGAATGCAGAGACATGGGGAGTCTACATAGTTGCACTCCACAGCACATCAATTCACCGAGGCAAAGATCAAAAAAGTTGTTGAGGTTTCTTTAATAGAGGTCGCTATTGAGTCTAAATGTTAATTATTTCTTGTAATTGGCATACCGGGCAAAGGTGTCTATTTTCTATTCAGAGCATCATTACATGCTTTCCTGAAGAGAACAGAAGTTCGAAATGGTCCATAGAAAGATGGTAATGATCTCTGAATCGAAATTAAATATCAAATGCCTTTATTAAATTTAAGTATTTATAGTCAAATAGTAATTTTAATAATTATGAATAAATGTTATAAAAACAAAAATAATGTCATCTTTTATCTTTAGGCTTAATATAATAAAATAGATTATATTTATATTATGACAACGTTTCGTGTTAATACAACGCATGCGTAATCCATGAAATCATCTGAACTGGGTTCAGAAATCTTTGAACGGCCGAATTCCAGCGTTCAAGCATCGTTCAAGTTTAAACTGCCATCGGTTGAACGTGAATTGAGAAAGACGTTTTTGACTTTAAACTGACGTTCACTAAAAGTTCAGGTTAAACTGGAGTTGAACTCGATATGAGAAATTGGCCCTAAGTCTCGACGGAGCCCTCTCGTACTCCCCTTTAGCTGGAGGGCATCGCCCGCAAACCCCCCTTGGGTGTGTCCCATTTTTTCTAGTTTATGATTTGATCACCCTAATCTAGGCATTAAGTTCATGTCTCCCTTAATGTATGTATATCTAATAAAAGACTAACAAATATTGAATATTCATCCTTTAGCCTGCAATACCGCCTCAGGACTGTCTTTGCATTCCAGCCTATAGAACTCAAAGCTGACTTTTTACTTATATAGAGCTACAGTTCATGTCTGTTACCAGAAAACTTCTTACAAAAGGACCTGAAAAAATTCTATTCTTCCAATTTATGAATTTACGACGGTCAGTCAAAACTTGTGATGATAAATGTGGAATTCCGAAAGGGTAGGGAGCCATAAACAAAAGAATATAAATATTTCCCAAGAATCAGTACCTATCTTAAGTCTACATTTGATATAATTTTCGACCGATTTTATATTAATTAATAAGACGACACCGTTATTTTTGTAGATAGTCTAGTCTAGAACGTCACTGCAACGATTATTAAATAGATTACATCAAGTTAGTATAAAATATGGACCAACGGCGTAACCAGGATGATCCTAAGGGGGGGGGTTGTAACCCCCAAAACCACCCCCTGGTTACGCCTATGATATGGACTGCAAATGAACGTTAAGAAAACCAAGTTCATGATCATTTCTAAGCAACATACAGCAGGAAGAGTAGATACCGAGAGAAAACAAGTAGAAAAAGTGAATAACTACAAATATCTGGGAACCTGGGTAAATAAAAACAATGACCAAGGTAGACCAATTAGGACAAGCATTTATAAAAATGAAAAAAAAATGTTTGTTAATCGAGACCTTTCTCTGGAACTGAGGATAGCCTTAAGATACTACATGTTATCGACTTTGTTGTATGGAATGGAAAGCTGGACACTAAAAGTACATACTATAAACAAGTTGGAAGCATTTGAAATGAAAGCGGCTCACTAGGAAGAGATAAATCAGAAGTGATAAGTAGAAAAAGGATTATCTTTATACTTGAATACGTGTTATAGCTTACATTCCCATGTAAATTATGTATATCAATAAAACAATTGTTTTTTTTTTGCTTTCACATTATTATTTTCAATTCTCGATTGCATTCTAGTGTGAAAAATTATAGTAACATAAAGTACGCTCATACAAACACCGCTCGAATTAACTCGAGTGTTCACACTTTGGCCAGTTTAGCGCACTCGAGTTAACTCGAGTGTGCACGTTAAGGGGTTAAGCCAGTGGTGCTCAAAGAGTCGATCGCGATCGACCGGTCGATCGCCAAAGTTTTTGAAGTCGATCGCGATTCTCGGAAAAATACAAATGGAAAAGATATGTCTGCTATCAAAGAAGTCCTGTTGTAACGTCCAACGGTTACTATCATGCGGCTATCTCCGCAATGTTCAATACTTAACGTGAAACGCTCTATAGATGTATCTAAATCATGAAAAAGATTTGGAAAGCAAAGTTAAAAGTGATACTATGAAGTGTATAATATACTTTTCTTTGCAATTTGACGACTCAACTGATATTAATGATACCGCCCAGTTGTTATTTTTATTCGGATGGTATTTTCTGATATGTTGGCTAAAGAAGAATTGTTAACAATGCATCTGAAAGAAAAAATTTGCGGAGAAGATATATACAACGTTTTGTTTGTTAATTTTGTAAAATAATAGGAGCTACCGATTTACAAACTAGTGTGTGTTACAACAGATGGTGCACCATTCATGACTGGCATTAACAATGGATGTGTTGCACTGTGTCGAGCTAACGATGACTTTCCATCGTTCATCACCAATTTTTGTGTTCCAAAATTTTAAATATGAAAGACGTCATGAAGATGACAACAAAAATTGTGAATTCAATCAAGGCGCGAAGCTTGCAACGACGTCTTTTTAAAGCGCAATTGAAAGCTAGCGACTCTGCTGAACACACTGATTTACTTTGGCTTACAGATGTGAGGTGGTTGAGACGTGGAAAATTTTTAGATAGGTTCCAGGAGTTACTTTTCGAAATAATTTGTTTTCTAGAAGAACGAGGGAACGACGCTCATCTACTTCAAAACCAAAAACTGGCTCAGTGATCTGGCTTTCGTATCAGATTTAGCAAATTATTTGAACCGCTTTAATTTGGAACTACAGGATAAAAATAAAACAATTATTATCGATGTGATGAGCACAGTACCTACATTCTTTTATCGACAAATTGAAATTATTATTGATTAATCAAATGAACAGAAAGGATTTAAACAACTTTCCATCGTTGAAAAAAGGGTAACCCTCATTTGAATTATGTTTATTATTAGGAGACTGAGCTGCAAGCAGTTCGTAGTGAGTTTGATAGACGCTTCGCTGATTTTAAAAAACACAGATATTGTAATATTTATGTCTAATCAATTTTCTTGTGAAGAGATGAAAAAAATTGCCACTGAAATCTCCATTACTTTCAATTACATTCAATCAGCTAATTTCCGTCCAAAATGAGGAAAATAATGTCGGATATATATCTTCAATCCAGAGCGACCAATACGAAATTTTTTTGCCTTTTATATCGCCAGACAAATATCCGTCTTTGAGGCAAGTAGCTCTGCAATTCACAACATTATTGGATCAACATACTTGTGTCAGTCTGCATTTCCCCAAATTAAGGTAGTAAAATCAAAGTATCGTAATCGGCTAACTGATTTTGGTAATCATTTTTGGTCCTCGGTAATTACGTACCATCACAATATTAAAAACTTGTGGATGATACGCAGTGCCATGCATCAACATCCAAATAAAATTAAGATGAAAAACATGATTTTAATTACGACTTTCTGTAATTACAACTTTTTATCAAATAGAAATGTGCAATAAAGTGTTTCATTTTCAAAATTGTTTTTTTTTTACTATCAGTCGATCGTTGGAAGCTTGACGTTTATGTGGTAGATCCCACGCAGTATAAGTCTGAGCACCACTGGGTTAAGCTATTTAATACAGTTTTCTGTATCTCCGGATCAACTCAATCGATTTTGATCTTTCTCTTTTTAATTTGTATGTAATTTCTACGTACATTACAAATATGCAAATTATTTATAAAATTAATTAATAAACAGTCTAATCTGTTTTAACAATTCTTGAAAACATTTGTTTTACAAAAATCTATTTTTTTAATCATATTATCATTAATGGTCATAGAAAAAGTTAAAGTACACTTTAACTTTAGTAAATAAATTATTAATACCCGGTTGCACCAACAGATCTTAAGCTACAGCTTAGCCTAGCTCAACTTATAGATAGGGCTCCCTTAAGTATCTCTTACGGTGCACCATAATTTTCGAGTCTTACCTTATTATCAATTATATCTACATAATATATTACTATATTATAATATTATTATTTTATTATAATTATATTATATTAATTCTTATCTTATTCTCGTCTTAAGGTTAAGATTTGTTGGTGTAACCAGGCATAAGTAACTTTAATAAATAAATAATTTCTATTAGATAATTATTTATTGAAGATAATTTATTTATAAAAGTATACCTTAACTTTTTCTATGATTAATAATGATAGTATGATTAAAAACATGGATTTTTGGGAAAATAGTTATTTATGTACCAAGTCAGTAAAGTTACTCTTTATCGAACGAGTCTGATATTATGAGCAGAGCGAGCGTTAGCGAGCGAGGCGAATAACAGAAGAGGTCGATAAAGAATCTTTACTGACGTGGTGCATACAAAATTTTATAGCATTTTATATTGGTTTTAACACTTAGGTACTTACAATTTACAATTTAAGAACTTTTTAAATTTTAAACGTCATAATAATTTCATGACAGTGATGACAGATAGCTTTTGCAAGATGGTTGCTTTCGATTTTTAATCGATAGTTATCAATATTGAATAATTACTAAATCGGTAAAGTTTTAATTTATTTTATATGAATGTAATTATTGCAAAACACTACATAATTTCACTTTTTGACATAAATTTAATTGATAATATCGCAAATTGTGTACAATATTTTTAAATAACTAAAGTAAATAAATTGTAAGTTACTCAAATAAATAATCGATTACTGCCATCGACCACTTACATTCAATCTCGATTAATCGCGGCACGTAAAGTAAAATTCTTCTTTCAGTACAATAAAGTGCTACTTTACTGCCGCAAATGAGTACAATTATGAATGACTTTAGTGACGGTTGGCAATAAAATTATTTTTTCAAAAATTGTTTAAACAAATTAGACTGTTTACTAATTAATAAATGTAGAGACAAATTTCATATTTGTAATGTACAGAAAAATTACATACAAATTAAAAAAAGAAAGATCCAAATATAATCAGTAGATCCCGAGATATAGAAAATAATAGTAGTTTTAAGTTGCCTTTTTTAGTTTTTGAATTCATGCATTTGTCGGCTCCCAGCTCCCCCCACACTTACCACGACTAGTCACCAATTAAACTACATTTTTTTAAATTCGTGTAAAATACCAGCATTTTGAATATGTAAAATGATTTTGTCTACGGACAATATTTTTAAAGTTATTCTAAATGTTTATAAACTACAAAATTTCAAAAATTTGGCATTAGGATTTTTGACTATATTATGCCGGATTTATACTCAGCTATTGCCACTCCTGCTGCCGCTGACGGAAATATTGCGTGAAATACGATATCGATGGAAGTGAGGTGTTTACATCAGTTCCTCGCCAATGTCCTCACAACTCATTACCGAATGACTCACAAGAAAGGAATGTGATGACAGCATCATCTTGCTCCCTTACGCTTTGCCGGCGGCAAGTGAGAGAGAGAGAGTAGTTGAATGTGAATACCCACTCGTCCTCGCGCTGCCTCCCTTTGACTTCCACCACAGAAAACCGACTTTTGAGGTATGTAGGTGCAATAGCAATAGCATGACGAGCAGCAGCGCGAGTGAGCTATTTACACATTCACGCTGCCCACTTCCCTGTCCAATTTCCTGCCGAACAGGGCTGAGTATAAATCCGGTATTAGATAATTTTTGATCTGTTTTTAGTACATTTTGATAGTATCACTTTTCTACTTTCATTTGGCATATGCAGAATTGTCCTATCATTATTTTCTGTCTTATGTTATTGCAAAATAAGGGTCTCTGGGATAAACAAATAGAATAACTTTTTAACTAATTAATGGATCGGTCTCAAATTTTGAGGGTTTGTTAAGTACCAAAATACCCAAGTTTGAGTGAAACACTAAAGTTCTAAAAAGGTAGTTTTAGTAAAAGTTATTAACAAATAACGATTTTCACTTATTTTGCAGTTTGCGTAGCAACAAATTAACTTTTTAACTTTAAAAAATCGGCATTTTGAAGGTTTTTCAATGTTCTAGAAAATTAAATTTTGTAATTTTATGTCACTGTTGTTACTTAACAACAGACATTGAGAGGAAACAGTTGATTTGGTATGGTCATGTTCAAAGAATGGAAGACACAAGACTGCCCAAAAAGATCATGCAGTGGGTACCACCAAACCGCAAAAAACGAGGAAGACCCAAAAATACATGGAAAGAGGGGGTAACCAAAGCAATGAGTGCAAGGGATCTTCGAGATGGCCAATGGGATGATAGAAGAACGTGGAAGTTAGGCATCGGACAACGTCGAAAGACGTTCTAAAAACCGATACATACATACAATTTTATGTCAACTATTGAGCATTTGAATGGGGTGCAAAAATCGAAAAAATCGCGATTTTTGCACTAAATTGTTAATAATTAAAAAACGGACGCGAACTCTAGGCAGGAAACAGGTAGGTTTTCATCCTATAGGTCTACAATATCTAAAAAATAGTCAGCTACCTGGATCTTCGAGCATGGTCTATTTCTAGCTTATCTCCCTGGAGTAAGAAGGCTAGAATATTTAGGCCACATTACCAGGGGTGAGAAATATGAGATATTAAGGCTCACAATGCAAAGTAAAATTAGGGGTAAGATCCATAGGAAGACGAATAATTTCCTGGCTGAAAAACCTAAAAGAGTGGTATAGTTGCAGCTCAGTACATCTTTTTACAGCAGCCGCCAATAAGGTACGGATAGCTGTGATAATAGCCAACCTCCGATAGGAGAAGGAACTACAAGAAGAATAAAAATATTTATATATTATAATATTTAACATTTCTTTTGATATTGTACTCACCTTCTGGAAAAATGTGCACCCACCCGCCCTTAGCGAGCTGCTCTATACAAAAATCGACGGCGTCTTGGTAAACCCCTGCTCCTCTGACGACAGGTATACACTTACCAAGGCTGAAGAAGTGGGCATGCTGCGCACATGTGTAACAAATGTCGTGCGCTGCTAATGACCACCTCATTGTTTTCGGGCTCAAGAGTTGTCTTAGTTTTAAGGTACCTGCAAAAAAATAAGTGAATATTATTTAAGGTTCGTTCCGATCAAAATCGAACTAAACTAAATAATTAGTAAAATGTGGGTGTAGTCCAGGAACCGAAGCTTTTCACCTCGCAATTTTTACAGAATGGATCGATTTGCTTGAAAATTTGAGAGTAAGTAGTGCAGAGTCCAAGGATCAAAATCTATATGATGCCGAAAGGCGCTTTTAGCATGGGGGTGGTTGCCACCCCATCTCGGGGGTGGAAATTTTTTATTATATTTTGACCACAAAAGTTGATAAAAACATTCATTCTAAGCAAAAAATGTTCTATAAATTTTTTTGATAAAATTAATAGTTTTTGATTTATTCGCTATCGAAAGTGTTTGTTTTACATATATCGAAAAAATCAATGTTTTTCGATATACTCGTTTGCGATTCACTCAATTTTTGCAGTAGAAATTTTTTTTCAAACCAACTTCTTGGGAATAATATAGCCTACAATTTCGTATTTAAACATTTTTTCCTATCTCTGATGCTAATCTTTCTATTCTGAAGAAAATGGCATTTTTTACCAAACTACAAAAATTCGTTATTTGCTTTTAACTCCAGTTTTTAAAAATTTAATCATTCTAAGCCAGTCAAACTTCTAGAATCTATTAATAATACATAAATAAAGAAGAATAAATAAGGCCAATGACTAAAAACACCGCTAACTTGCATTATTCTGCTTCCAATTGGATGTCTCCCTTTTTTTTAATATATTGATTTTTTAACCGTAACTTTTTTATTTTTATCTTAGAAAGTTTGGTGAAAAACAATTTTGTAGGTTTTTACAAGATATATAAGCCTATTAATATTAAATCTTTTTAAAATCCTCAGTCGCAAAAAGAGGTGACTTTGAAAGGGTTGGTAAAGGTGGTTTTTGCATGTTATTACAAGTTTTAATTGTCAATAGCTCACTTAATTTTTGCCGTAGAAAAAATTTATGCAAACCAGTTTCTTGGGAATTAAATAAGCTACAATTTCATATTTAAACATTTTTTCGTATCTCTGCCTGATGCCAATCTATCTATTCTGAAGTAAGGACCATTTTTTCCCAAACTACAAAAATTCGTTATTCGCTTTTAACTAAATTTTTTTTAAAAACTAATTATTCTAAGCCAGTCAAACTTCTAAAGCCTATTAATAATACATAAGTAAAGAAGACCAAATAAGGTCAATGACTAATTTTAATTGGGGTGGTGATTAGGGGGTTGCTTCCGATAACTTTTTCGCTGAAAAAAATAGGGACTGACATTCTTTTCATTATAAGTCACTTAATTTTCGAGCTAGAGACTTTTTTTATTTCTGGAGATATATATTTTTAAGTACTTTAAATTAGTTTGAACAAGTTATCCTCGAAGAATGCATAGTTTCCCCGTCCTTTGACTTTGAAACTTCAATATTTAGCATTTGACGAAGAAGAGCTAACATATAATAAAGTATAGTTCGATTAGTATTGGTCTTACGGAAAATTAATAAAAACGGTTGTGTTTATTTTTTCAAAAGCTACATTTTTATTAAGTAAAGTTGTTTTGCTAAAACGAAAACTTTTGGAGCTATTAGCAGAAAACTGATTAAAAACATTGTTTTTTTCGATATAAAACTAACACTTTCGATAGCCAATAAATCGAAAACTGTTAATTTTATCAAAAAAATGTATAGAACGTTTTTTCCTTAGAGTGAACGTTTTTACCAATCTTTGCGGTCAAAATATAATAAAAAATTTCCACCCCCGGGATGGGGTGGCAACCACCCCCATGGTAAAAGCGCCTTTCGGCATCATATAGATTTTGATACTTGGACTATCCACTACTTATTCTCAAATTTTCAAGCAAATCGATCCATTCTGTAAAAATTGCGAGGTTTTGTCCTATTTTAAGCATCATTACTTGGACTAGTTGTTCAATTCAGTTCTACAATTTTATGCTGTGATAATCGTATAATCGTATCGTATAACAGAAAATGAAATCATTAAAATATACAACTGGTTTATATAACAAGTGGCACAGAAATCCGAACTACTTACTTACTTAATCCTCTTCACTCCATGCGGAGCATAGGGCGTCAACTGTGTGCCCTATCCATTCTGTTCATTCTGCCCTATCCTTTGCACTGATCTTTATTTCTGCCCAGGTTTTCCCAATAGTATTAATTTCTTTCTCGACACTTCTTTTTCATGTTTCTACGAGTCTACCTGGTCTTCTCTTTCCATGTGGTGTGTATTCTAAGGCTTACCTCGTTATGTCTGTGTCAGGTCTACCTAGTGTGTGACCCACCCAACTCCATTTCCTGTTGAATACTGTCTTAGATATAGGTTCCTGGTTAGTTATTGTCCATAACTCTTGGTTTGATATGCGGTTTGGCCAGTAAATGTTGAGAATTTTCCATATGCATTTATTTATGAACACCTGCTTCTGCCAATACATTTTCTTGACACTTTCCAAGTTTCTGCTCCGTATAGTAGCACGATCCTCACGTTGCTGTTGAATAATCATATCTTGGGTTTTCTTGTCATCTGACGTGAAGACCACATTTTCCTTAGCATATTAAATGCGTTTTGAGTTATTCCTATTCTCCGTTTTACGTCCTCCTCCGTCCCTCCTTTGTTGTTCAAAATACTGCTCAAGTAGTTAAATTTCTCTACCGTTTCTAATTCCGTGCCTCCCAGTGATATTCGCATTTCTCTCGGTGTATTTACATATTTTCATTATCTTAGTTTTTCTGACATTTATGTTAAGTCCGATAATATTTTGTACAATTGTACAGGGTAGCAAAATATACAAACGATACAGGCAGTTCTCAACTCTTGTCCTTTGTATGCAGCAAGCTCTAATCCTAACAAGTTGCAAGCACTAACTCCTGGTCACTTTTTGTTTTTTGAACCCATGGTGGATCTGAATCATTGGCAACTAATTCAAAGGATACGAGGAGACTTGTAAAATATGGTCTAAAGAGGACATTCATTCCCTTTAAGGGCGATCCAAATGGCATAGTCCTACCACGTCTTTCACTATTATAAAAAAAAAGAACAACAGCCTCTTCTTCGTTGGCAATCGTCCAGAATCACTGAGTTCCATTGCAGCACTGACGGCATTGAACGTGTTGTTTGCTTGAGGACAGCTTTAGATGGCGTCCTACAACTTCCAGTGGTCAAAATATGGGCCCACTGCTTATTTGTTCATAAATATTCTTTGTCCTTACTTCATTCTATTGTCATTATATTTATATTCTATTCATTCTTTTGTTCATTCATTCATCATTATGTTCATTCTTTACCCGTATAAATTTAGTTGTTCTAAAAAACATTCGTTTTTAGAGGGGGAGAATGTTTGGAAAAGTATTTAGAGCTTCCGTAAATATTGAATTTTTAATATTATTATTATTTTTGAATTTTTAATATTATTATTATTTTAACATATGACCTTATTTAGTTACTTATTTAATTACTTATTTAATTACTTATTGCGTTGTATGAAGGCTGCAAGCTAAGAGCCACTTATCCATAAGATATTATTAGATATATTTGTGGGAAAATCAATAATTTACCCCAAAACGTTCGAATTCATAGCCTTTTGAAAAATTAACTCGAAAAGTACTTAATTTATTAGATACGTCTTTTAAACGTTAAGCAATCCGACTTTCGAAAGGTTCCGTAAGCTCGTCCCACATCCATCTACGTAAATAGGGTCGCTCCTTCCAAGGAGTTAGACGCACACATCTGCTACTTAGAACTTAGTCAGAAATCTTTGTTACCGCCCACGTCATCGCAGACTCTATTTCTTTACTTCCTGCGAGGGCGACAACAATCTATGCCTCTTCTTCGTAGCTACTGTTTCGATTTAAAAGGTAAGTGGTTTCTCCTTTGTGCTGATAATAATTTATGAGTTGTGCCAATTGTTTTGTCTTATATCTACAACCATGTATATTTAATTTCAGCAGGTCCACTTTAAACAGGTCGAACAGTCGAAGAATTGTTTCATATAGTTGAAATTTAATAAAAATTTTCTTCTTGGTAAAAGGTATATTAGTTTAAAAAGCCCTAAAGGGCTACAAACATATAAACAAAACGTGTTCGCTCTGTAACAAGAGCATCATCAGTGTTACAAGAACATGGTGAGCCAACCAAAAAAAAATACAAAGGTCAACAAAGCCTTTCAAAAAACAGACAAAAGTCTTATATAAATGAACACATCGAAAAATCCAAAGAATGTATAAAATTCCTAAGGATACGGCTCTAGCTAGGGCAACATATGACTCCCACACGTGGTAAGTGGGTCAAAAGGTAACTAGGTCATTATGATTATCATACCTAGTTACCTTTTGACCCACTTACCACATGTGGGAGTCATATGTTGCCCTAGGGCCGTATCCTTAGGAATTTAATACATCCTTTGGATTTTTCGATGTATCCATTTATATAAGACTTTTGTCTGTTTTTTGAAAGGCTTTGACCTTTGTATTTTTTTGGTTGGCTCACCATGTTCTTGTAACACTGATGATGCTCTTGTTACAGAGCGAAAACGTTTTGTTTATATGTTTGTAGCCCTTCTGGCTTTTTAAACTAATATACCTTTTACCAAGAAATTTTTTTATTAAATTTCACTTGTAATTATTGGTATACAGCCAACTACACGAAGTTCTTCCTTGTGGATGTTTCATATAGCTGTCGACCGAGAAACATTTCATCAGCTTGTTATTACGACGATAGCCAGCGCTTGAAAACAAGCACGGCACACAAAGAAGAAGATATTTCATTTTTTATGGCCTTTATTAATTAACCGGCTAATTCTATATTTCCTACTTAAAAAATAATTATTTACGTCCATAGTTTTTGAACTGTATAGGACAGTGTTTTTCAATATGTGGGTCGCGACCCCCGGGGGGGTCGCGAAGCCTTTCTCGGGGGGTCGCCGACTGAAAGAAAAAGTTTAGGTTTAGTTTAGGTTTAGGCAATCATTTTCTAATTGCAGTATATTTCTCTTTTTAGTTACGTCTACCATTGAAGAAAATGTCAGTCCCACAAGTATGAAGTGGCTGATTGAACTAATCATTTAAGAGCTTCCCTTGCCAGCGCGGGATATTGGTGTTTTATTTTCATCCAAAGTACGTCGACACTTTGCGAATAAAATTCCATTTTAAGCATGCCACCAGCAGCTAAATCTAAAAGACATTCTTTCATTTTTTCGGTGATATTAGCCAGATCTATTGATTTGTCCAAAACATGGTTTAAAATCCATCTACGCCCATTGTCAGCTTCAGCGTGCAAGTCTGGAAAGTAAGTCAAAAGTTGCTCTTGTAGAATATGCGAGCTCTAAATGATGCAAGGAATGTGAGCCAATACTGCAAAACTTTGGTCTGTTGCATTATCTTCGTTAATCTTCTGAACACATGGAAAAGACAAACATTTTGTTTTGCAGAGAGGTTCACCACAAACGAAGTTTTGCGTGAGATGCTTTTATTTTATATATTATCTTCTCTTCCTTGAAGGTTCTTGTTCAAATTGTTAAGGTGGCTAAAAAGATCTGCCAAAAGGCCAGAAATGGTCAGAAAAAAGAGTAAAAGTATATTTAGATTTTGCATCTTGTAAGAACATTAACAATTCAGCTCACAATACCTTTCTTTTGGATAGCCACCTGACCTCTATGTGATAAAGGAGATTTTAATGAAGCGATCCCATATCTTCACAAACGATTCTGAATAGCCCGGTTTGCAAAGCTTTACCTTTGATAGATTTTACAATTTTTATTACCTCCTTGAGCACGTTATTTAGAGCAAAAGGTACTTAGCAGCTTCAGCCCGTCGATGAAGAAAATAGTGTGTCCAGGATATGTTTGGCATTGTCGTTTTTATTTTGCAATGAGTCCGCTATTTTTGCAAGTTTTGCTTTAGCGCCATCGCTACAAATAGCGATACATTTTTTCCAATCAATATTGTAATCGCAAGTGCTTTCTAAAAATATATCGTACAAACACTGGACAGTAGTGTTTGCAGAAAGTGCTTTGCAAAATAAGATTTCTTCCATGATACCATTGATACTATCATCTGCTTCAAAGCGCACAAATACTACAAACTGTGCACAATTGGAGACATATTGTGTAGATTCGTCAAACTGCAAACCAAATGTTGGCCGTTCTTTAATTGTTGGCCCCCGTGAATAAAAGTTAAATGTACCCAAATAGGAAAAAATTATTACCTAACGTATATAGTTTTTAATAATTAATTTATTTCTTTGGCTTTCTATGACACCAGGGGGTCGCCAAATTATTTCAACTTGTAAAGGGGTCGCGAGATCAAAAATATTGAAAAACACTGGTATAGGGGATGTAGTTGAAGGATCAATCAGAACGCATTAAGCAGATCCTATTAAAAGAAGAAAGAACATGTGTGTCTTATTTTATAATCTATGACCAATTATGGAAACAATTCGATTGACGATTATTTAAAGACAACACTCCACGATTTGTTTGCATATTTCATGATATCGAGATTAGAAATCTAAACCACGATTATTATGTTTATCTGTTCCTTGACAAAGAGATTAAGTTGCACCAACCACATACAATATAGTTGACAATCACGCTGGCTGCTGGTGTGTGGTGTGTTTGTGAACTGTATTATTTTTGGCAATTATCTACGCCTACCTTATAATTTACTCCTTACTATTCGAGGGTCATTAACCAAGTGAAATTTTAAATTAGGGGTTTCGCAATTCGATTATTTTAGACAACTGTAAAATTGGTTTAAAACAAGTCGTTGCTCTTGGACAAGGATAAGTCACACATCGATAAGGTAGAAGTATTTTAGTTTAAAATAAGAGATTCAAGGTATGATTTTTAAAAAATTATACAGAGCAGAAACGTCAAAAAATCAAGTATTAAATACATAGATAATAGTAGAAGTAGAGTATAATGAAAAAAGAATGTGTGTGTGTGTGTACTTTGTACGCACGTAAGAAGTTATACTTCTATTATATAATTTCAAAGAAATAAATATACTTAACAGGTTATTTGTATTTTATTTAAATATTAAACTAACTTTCTTACCTTGTGATCAAGAGACCAAGTGAAGTATACAAAAATACTTTAAATATACTTACCATTATTATAAAATATATTATTCCCGAGGAAGACAAATCCAAAGACACAAAAATTATAATAAATAATACATTTACTAAAAACACTAATATATCCTTTTAATGACTTATTTGCGCTGACAGCGCTGATACATACATATCTTGAAAGATTAACAACGAACTACATACTGTCCGTGTGCGCATGCGCCCGGTATTATAAAATTTCACTTTCGATCATAAAGAAGTGTAACTTCAAAAATTAAACGTAGGTAAAACAATGTAGTCCAGAGCGCATCTGTTTTGAGATGGACGTTGAGAGGTGATTCAAATTTTTTTGCAGAAATTGCTTGAAAATAACTCACAATAATAATATTTGAGTTATCCTCCCACTTAAAATGGTCCGGAACATTGTTTAAATAATCAAAATGTCAAAATATGAAGGAAAAATTCGATTTTTTTATTGGTTTTTTGATTATAACTTTAAAACTGTTCATTTCTGAGAAAAGTTGTACTAACATAAAAGTTGCGTAATTAAATTTCCTACAATACAAAATTGGTTACAAATTTAAAAATTAGTTACCCTTGTTGCAAAATAGCAATAATTCCATTTTTCAATCATTTACGCTACACTTAGGACCTTCATATTTTACCCAGAAAAACTTTATGATATAGTAAAACAACAATGTAAATTTCATTAAGAGCGGTTTAATAGATTTAGCAAAATAAATTTTGCAATCCAGCTTTCTCAAAAAAAATTCATTTTTTTAAAATATTGCAGGACTGAAAATAAAGCAGATAGCAAGTTGAATTTTTTTTGCTTATAGAAGTGTACTGTACCTTTCATTTGGAATTTGCAAAATTAAAATCGATATACTACCACGGCATCAGGAAATTTTTTAAATAAACATTCATTTTGGTGCTACGCGCAGGACAGCGGTGTTCGATTCACACAAGTTGATTTCCACCAAAATTTTTTCCAATTTTTATCTAATATATTATTTTCTTACTCTATATTTTGTTGTATTTTAATATTTTAATTCCGCAAAAATCAAACTAATGTTATTATTGTTTGTGAAATATTGTTTAAACAATTGCATATGTTTAAAAATAATAAGCTTTTATTCTCTAAGTTAAAATATATGAACAAAGAAAATTTTTGCTAAAAAAAGTGTTATTTCAAAAGATAAAGTATGTGTTTTTATTTTGCAATAAACAAATTTATTTATTTATATCGAAATGTAATAAAAATTAAAATGTATCAATCATTATCAAAGGTCACTGGAATGCCCAATCAGAGCAAACTATCCGCTGTCCTGCGCGTAGCACCAATAATTAATGTTTATTTAAAAAAATTCCTGATGCCGTGGTAGTTAATCGATTAATCGAATGAAAGGTACAGTACACTTCTATACGCAAAAAAATTTCAACTTGCTATCTGCTTTATTTTCAGTCCTGTAACATTTTGAAAAAATGAATTTTTTTGAGAAAGCTGGATTGCAAAATTTATTTTGCAAAATCTATTGAACCGATCTTAATGAAATTTACAGTGCTGTTTTACTGTATCATAAAGTTTTTCTGGGTGAAATATGAAGATCCTATGTGTAGCATAAATGATTGAAAAACGTAAAATGCGAATACTTGTTTTTGTATGGTTTTTTCGCAATTATTGCTATTTTGCAACAAGGGTGACTATTTTTTAAATTTTTAACCAATTGTATATTGTAGGAAATTTCATTACGCAACTTTTATGTTAGTTCAACTTTTCTCGGAAATGAATACTTTTAAAGTTATAATCAAAAAACGAAGAAAAAAATTGAATTTTTCCTTCATTTTTTGACATTTTGATTAGTTAAACAATGTTCCGGACCTTTTTGAGAGGGAGGATAACTCAACTATTATTATTTGAGTTATTTTCAAGCAATTTCTGCAAAAAATCATTGAATAAGGACAGGCTTGTTTTGCCCCTTATTTTATATTTATTGCTATTTTGAAGCAAGGGTGATAAATTAAGACATTTTTAACCAATCGCATCTGATAGAAAATTTAATTATCTTTGTTTTATTCCTATACGACTTTGTTCCAAAATGAATCGTTTTAAAGTTATAAGCAAAGAAAGTAGAAAAAAAACGAAATTTTTTGAAATTTTTTAATATTTTATTCTTTTTATTAATGTTCCGGGCATATTTGAGAAGGAGCATACATCAATTATTATTAACGAAGTTATCACCTAATTTTATCTGCAAAAATCTGAATGCCACCTCTCACATCCACCTAAAAACAGATCCTTACTGGTCTAATATCGAATTTAAAATTATTGTCATCATTCTCTTTGCCCCGCTTTGACGCGGGGTCGGCTTCCCTAATTGCATTTCTCCACACAATTCTATCTTGGGTCATATCAATGTTAATCCCCTTTACCAACATGTCCTGCCTTATCGTCTACCCCCAGGTCTTCTTTGGTCTTCCTCTCCTACTCCTTCCAGGAATCTGCACTTCAGCTATTCTTCGTATTGGGTGATTAACATTTCGACGTTGAACATGACCAAACCATCTTAACCTATGCTCTCTCATTTTGACATCAATTGGTGCCACACCTAGACTTCCCCTAATAAACTCATTTCTAATTTTATCCTTCTTTGTCACTCCACTCATCCATCTAAGCATTCTCATTTCCGCCACATGCATTCGTTGTTCCTCTTTCTTTTTCACTGCCCAACATTCAGTTCCGTACATCATAGCCGGTCTTATGGCTGTTTTATAGAATTTCCCTTCAGCTTCATTGGAATTTTTCTTTCACACAACACAGCACTCGCTTCTTTCCACTTCATCCATCCAGCCCTAATTCTACTGCACGCATCTCCATCTATTTCTCCATTACTCTGTAATACCGATCCCAGGTACTTAAAACTATTGCTTTTCACAATCATTTCACCATCCAAAGATACCATTTTATTTGTAGTAGCTCCATCTTTAAATGAACATTCCAAATACTTTGTATTTGGAATGAAATGAACATTCCAAATCCGAATTTAAAATTATTGTAAGACGAAAAAATTTTTTGTCATTACTTTTTAAACATTATTAGAAATATGAACTGTAATTGCCAAACATTTCTGTGGTTTAAAAAGTAATGACAAAAAAATTTTTCGTCCTAAAATAATTTAAATTCAATATACAGGGTGATTGATGAGTGTGATAAAGCTCAGTAGATCCGCTATAGTAATAGATAGCCATAAAAGTTAATAATAAAAATTGTGGCCAACTTTCAGCTTCACATTACGAAATTGGTTAGATTGTTACAGGGTGTTCGATAACATAGTGGCCAAACTTATGTTTTTTTAAATGGAACACCCTATATTTTATTTTATATTCGAAATCCCCTTAACTTCCCCATCACAAAAATATAAAGGTTTGTTATGTTATATAGAGCTTTTACAAAGTTATAACCAATTTTTTATGAAAATCGTAGCAAGTTCAGCTCCCAGTATAAATAAAAAAAGCACAACAGCGATGGTTTATTGGTGCCATATTTTTTTGTTGATTGTGAAAATTTTTAAGAATTGTTGATATTGCAAATTTTCCTTATATCGAATACAGGGTGAGTCAAAACGCAAGTACATTCTTTTCTCAGAAATTTTAAATGGAACACCCTGTATTTTATCTCACCATCGAAAAGTATCATTACCGTACTTTAATTTTTGTATAATATTCCCTATGCCTAAATTTGTTAGTTTTCGAGATATTTTCATTTTTCAGAGCAAGTTATTAATTAAGGTGTTCTATTTAAAATTACTGAGAAAATAATGTACTTGCGTTTTGACTCATCCTGTATTCAATATAAAGAAAATTTGCAATATCAACCATTTTTATAAATTTTGACAATCAATGAAAAAAATATGGCACCGATAAACCATTGCTGTTGTGCATATTTTTATTTATACAGGGAGCTGAACTAATTTTATTCTGTAAGTTAAAATATATGAACAAAGAAAGTTTTTGCTAAAAAAAGTGTTATTTCAAAAGATAAAGTATGTGTTTTTATTTTGCAATAAACAAATTTATTTATTTATATCGAAATGTAATAAAAATTAAAATGTATCAACCATTATCAAAGGTCACTGGAATGCCCAATCAGAGCAAACTATCCGCTGTCCTGCGCGTAGCACCAATAATTAATGTTTATTTAAAAAAATTCCTGATGCCGTGGTAGTTAATCGATTTTAATTTTGCAAATTGCAAATGAAAGGTACAGTACACTTCTATAAGCAAAAAAAAATTCAACTTGCTATCTGCTTTATTTTCAGTCCTGTAACATTTTGAAAAAATGAATTTTTTTGAGAAAGCTGGATTGCAAAATTTATTTTGCAAAATCTATTAAACCGATCTTAATGAAATTTACAGTGCTGTTTTACTGTATCATAAAGTTTTTCTGGGTGAAATATGAAGATCCTACGTGTAGCATAAATGGTTGAAAAAAGTAAAATGCGAATACTTGTTTTTGTATGGTTTTTTCGCAATTATTGCTATTTTGCAACAAGGGTGACTATTTTTTAAATTTTTAACCAATTGTATACTGTAGGAAATTTCATTGCGCAACTTTTATGTTAGTTCAACTTTTCTCGGAAACGAATACTTTTAAAGTTATAATCAAAAAACGAAGAAAAAAATTGAATTTTTCCTTCATTTTTTGACATTTTGATTAGTTAAACAATGTTCCGGACCTTTTTGAGAGGGAGGATAACTCAAATATTATTATTTGAGTAATTTTCAAGCATTTTCTGCAAAAAAATTTGAGTCGCCTCTCAACGTCCAAATGTACTAATATTTTTAAAGATGCGCCCTGGTCTAATGAGAAATATCTTCGTTAACATTCTACAATTAATAAATGGGGTTAAAAGCTGAAGTTTAGATGGGTTTTATCCAGATGATGTTTTTGATCTTCCCAGAATTTTTTTCTTGGCCTTGGCTTGGCCAAGGAAAAGTGGTGGAGGAAGAAGTTTGGAGCCCATCAGATATTGAGATTGAATCCAACAAAATATTAACAACCAGATAATTTCCATCTCTCTGAAAAACCGGAAAATTCATAATTCCTAATTTTTAAATTTTTTTAGCAACATAAATGCTCAACTAGTTTAATAAATCCTTATAGTCGAGGAAATGAAGCATTTTGGCTCGCAATTTTTTCGTCCAGCATGGATTTACTTGAAATTTTCAAAGAAGGTGGGGAATAGTCCAAGGATCATTTTCTATATCATGCTGCTGTACGCTAAAACCTTCGGGGTGGTTGCCACCCCATCTCGGGGGCAGGATTTTTTTATTAAATTTTAACCATGTAAATCGATGTAAAAATTAATTCTAAGAAAAAAATGTTTTTTACATTTTCTTCGTAAAACTAATATTTTTCGAGTTATTCGCGGTTGAAAGTAACAGTTTTTCGACGAAAAAATCGATTTTTTTAGAGGGTTTTTCGAGAATACCTCGAAAAATATGCATTTAATCAAAAAAACTGTAGATATCAAAATTGTATCATTTAGTAACACAAACCAAATTATTTTTCTGTAATATCTTTAAGACCAATAAAAACCGAGATACGGCATGTTAAAAGTTAGCTTTTTTCGTCAAATGCATAATTTGAAATATTCAAAGCCAAGTAACGGAAAAACTTTGCATTTTTCGAGGAAAACTTATATAATATTTTTCAAGTATACAGTTAGATCTTTCAAAACATAATAATAAAAAGTTTATAGCCTGAAAATTAAGCGACTTATGATCAAAAAAAGGTCGGTACCTGCTTTTCTCTATGAAAAAATAAGTGAAAACAACCCCCTAACTACCCTCCTAATTAAAAATTGGTCTTCACTTTTGTGTAATTCCTTTTATATTTGTATTATCAATACACCCAAGAAGTTTGACCTATTTAAAAGGCCTAATTTTAGAAAAATTGGAGTTTAAAGAAAAATTATTTTTTTGCAATTTCCCATTTTTCACTTTTTACTTCAAAATATCTCCGAAAATACTGGAGATACGAGAAAAATGATGGACCACTAAATTGTAGCTTTTTTAATAACTAAAATTTTCTTGTGCATAGATTTTCATTTGAGTGAACAGTTAGAGAGATATAGCTGTTTAAAACCTCTATTTACGAGCAAACACCCCCTTATTCGAGCCCTTTAAACCCACCCTAATTAAAATCTAAGGGATCTTACGGAATTTACTTTACACAATCTTATAACTCTTCAAAAATCCTACAACTTCAGTTTTTAAAAAACTTTTTATCGCCAAAAATGAAGGAGCTATGTTTATAAAACGATTCTTTTTTTCGAAAAATTCGAATAGTCCGCTTATGGATAATTTTCAATGTATGTATAATACCACAGAACTGGTTCGTATACTGAAAGATGACTAAAAAACTATTTGTATTTGTATTTGTACATATTTGTAAATTCGTATTTTTGTGTAAATAAATGTTTTTGTAATTCCTTAATTCTACTTTTTTTCTGTATAGATCTATTAAAATATCTACTTAAAAACTGTAATGTTATTAATGGTGGTTTTTAAGGGTTGAACTATTATGATATTATATTCTAAAGTATAAAACAATCATTTTTAACCAATCAAATCCAAATTTTACACATATTAAAGTTTACAATATTTTTATATAATTTTTGACAATAAGGGGTAGTTTACACCCCTAAAAATAATCAACGCCGTTAAGCATGATATAGAATATGAAGTACAGGGTGAGATGATCCTAATCCCAAATTTTTATGTTAATCGATGCAAGCCGAAATTATTCTTTTAGGATAAGTAAATTTTTAATATATAGCTCCAACAAGGGTGGTTTTAAGGGTTGAAATATTATGATAGTATACCTTAAAGCATAAAACAATCATTATGTAACTAATAAGAATCAAATGTTGACAATATTAAAGTTTAAAATGTTATTTTATAATTTTTTACAATTAGGGGTAGTTTTCACCCTTAAAAAACCAAAAGCGTACAACGGATCAATATAGAAAATGAACTAGAGGGTGTAATGAGCCTAATCCCAAATTTTTGTACAAATCGATGCTGGACGAAAAAATTGCGAGGTTTTGCCAGTTTTTCAGCTTCATTTCCTCGACTATTATCGCTGCATTAAATTCGTCGAAAGCAATGTGTTTGTGTAAATTTTCGCAAACTAATGATGCATTTATTATGTAGGTATAGATAGTATTTTTGATCATTATATGAATAAGTGTTATACTTTACTGTCATTTTAATTAGTTTTTTTTTGCTAAATCCCGCCTTTAAAGATACCTTTATAAATTCAAAAATTGTTTATTACATTAAATTTGGTTTATTCATTATTATTAAACATTTCTAGGGCCTCATCTTCTTCCACTACACATTCTTCATGTTGAGGTGTTGTTAAAAAATTTTTAAAAATAGAAATTGTGAATTTTCCGCCATTTCCCAATTGTTAATATTTTGTCGAGTTATCTCGGTTTAAAAAATTAAAGTTCTACGTAATTTAAAATAAATAAAAGTTTTCAAACAATGACTAGTATAATATGTAGTTAGCATCTAATATAATAGGGTGATTCCATTTCAAATCACTCAACTTTTGGATCTCCGATTTGTCTGAAAATTGGTATATAGCATCTGCGGAATGTAAAAATAAAACATTTAAGGTCGAATTGTCGTCTTCTTCTTCTTTTTTTTTTCTCAAAATTTTATTTTAAGCGATTTTAGAGTAATTTGGTATTTATTTAAACAAATTTGCATTTTCTATCGTCAAGTATCGATGGATAAAATAATATTTTAATAGAAGGGACTCAAAAATGTCATTATAAGAAATTATAACAAGTTGTTTGATCAAATTTTAATGTAGAAAACGTTAAAATACCGTATTTTACATTTTTCTTCAGTCCCAAAATACATCATATTTGATTTGGCTGAAAATTTGCCCACAGATAGAAAAAACATAGGACTTTAAGTGGTTAGAAGGATTTGAATTATGACAATACCAAAAAAATTACATGCAATAATATCAGACTCAAAAGTATATTAGTCCAGTCGGGATAGCATTTGAGCTTGCATGCCGAGCTTCCCAAAATTTTCGCCTACCTTTGGATCGAACGGTCCGAATGGTCGTGAGTTCGAATCTCACCAGGGTCAGAAATTTTTCGTTTATGAAAATAGTTTCTGTCCTTGTGGGATCGGTACTCACCGGAGGGACCGCAGACGTTCGGATATAATTAGCGTCTCTTTGCAAAGACAATGACGTCGACTTTGCAAAGTATCCAGACACTTACTCGACACATACACTACACATGACACTAGGTACCTAACTGCAAAAATTCACAGTACCTACCATGTCAATGGCCATTAGTTGTCGAGACATTAGCTAAATGAAAGAAAAAAAGAAATTGTTCCAAATAAATCGTATTTACAATTTAATTATTTCTTTTTGCCAATTTTTGTCGTGAAGTCGATATTTTCCGAGTTAATTGTACCTACTTGCTGTAGACACCTATATTTTTGACTATGATATTGCATGTAACTTTTTTAGTATTGACCACTTAAAGTTCTATGTTTTGGCTATCTGTGGGCAAATTTTCATCCAAATCGATTATGATGCATTTTGGGAATAAAAGAAAATGTAAAAAACGGTATTTTAACGTTTTCTAGACTATAAAATTTTATCAAAAGCTTGTTTTGAATCACGATAACTTGTTATAATGCCATATAAAATGACATTCTGAGTCCCTTCTATTAAAATATTCTATCAAAAGAAAATTAGATAATTTTAAAAATTCTTTCTTTTTAATAATTTTTTTTTCAAAAATATGCATTCTAAACTGGTGCAAATTGTTGAAATCATTACTTATGCTAATATAAAGAAATTTTTGTAAGGATCACTATAAATTTTAATTTTTGTGGGAATGGCGTACGTTTCATTTTTCGGGGACTTTCCCATTGATTTTGTTTCATTTTTCACTTATTCCTAAAAAATTCGAAAGAGTTCTCTAATTTTCATCATAACTTGCTTAATTTTGATGCTATTTACTTTATCTGGAGCTCACTTGATAGATATTCCAAAGTACTTTGACAAGTGTTTAACAGGTATATTTTATAAAATGCATCGTTTTCCCGTTATTTAAGCTTGAATACTTAGATTTGAGTACTCGTCGAACAAAATATACCTACATTAAATTACTCATAACTCACTTTGAATTAACATTAGTTTAGTCCTTTAAGTGAGGAGTGAGGAGTGAAAAATTGTTTTTTATTATCTTCAATTTTGGCAATAATAACTTTTTGTAAAAGCTTGTAGTTTTTTAGTTATACGTGAAAAACAGCTTTAAAACATGCATTTTTTACGAAAATATAAAATCTTTGATATTTAATAACTCAAAAAGTATTGATTTATATTAATAACTTTATATAACAGATTTTGCTTAGAATTTGTCCCTCTATCGAACTGTGGTATTATTTTTAATAAAATAATTCTCACCCCTAAGAAAGGGTGGCATCCACCCCCAGGGTAAAAGCGCAAGTTGGCGTCATGTCACCTTTGTTCCTTGAAGTATCCTCTAACTACTCACTAATTTTCATGAAAATCGATGGAGGTTCAACGAAATCGGAGGTGAAAACCTTCAGTGCCTGCCCTAATTAAAGTTTTTGAATTGTATACCTACATTATATTTCCGATTATCATATCATGATACGGTAAAATTTTTTCAATAAAAAAAGTTTTGTGTGTATTACCGATTATAATCTTAACCGATTTTATTATGTAGGTATTTATTTCAAATAACTACATATTAGATATTTATGTGATAAAAAAAATTAAATTAGCTGACTAAAAAAGTATTAATACACCGTAATTATAGTGGTAGCCTTCACGATTCGTAAAAACATTTAATAGTATATTTAATGTAAATTGACTAAATTGTCATATTTAATAACGTTCGCTGAATAATTAGCATTCTGTGTAACCATTTTTGTAAACCAATTATTCTATTATCAAGGATACCAAACCGCATCGACAACGACATAATAATTAATAACAATTTTTAGTACCTATATAAAACTTTTCTTAAACTTTGGTGTGACATTCTGTTCCTTCTTTCATCTCCTTTGTTGAATATATATGTAGTTTTTTGACGATAATAATAGCTTAAGAGGCTACACCAGCGCGTCATCAATATTTTTTTGGAAGTTCTGAGTATATTCAACAGTGCGGCAACAGTGTGTCGGCAGTACGACAGTGACAATAACACTATGTACCTATAATATAAAAAACAAAGGCGCAATATTGTGGTAACAATAATTATTATATTCATATCGTCTTCTTCTTCTACGGCACTACAGCTCAAATTGAGCCTTGGCCTCCTTTATTTTTTGCCTCCACCCTTGCTTGTCTGTGGCTGCTCTTCTCCATACACGGACTCCTAAAAGGGCTTGTGCGTCGCTGTTTACTGTGTCTTCCCAGCGTTTTCATGGCTTTCCAACCGGTCTCTTTCCCTGCATTCTAGCATTCAGTGCTCTTTTTGGTAGCCTATCTTCTCCCATTTCCCATTCTTATCACATGTCTGGCCCATTGCAATATTTGTATTCTAATGAAGTCTGACAGGGGCGTGAGCCGTCAAAATAGCCCGGTCAAAACCGCCCCGTCAAAAAAGCCCCGTCAAAATAGCCCGAACACAAAATAGCCTCGACAAAATAGCCCGCAAACAAAATAGCCCCGACAAAATAGATCGTACACAAAATAGCCCCGGTCAAAACAGCCCCGACTAAAATAGCCCCGGCTAAAACAGCCTCTTATAAACAATTACATAATTATTTATACAAGGTGTCCAAAAACTTTTTTTAATTTAAATTATTTGACAAAAAGGAAGAATGTATTTAATTTATTTAATTTAAAATGCATTCTACTCTTGCCCGAAAATAAAAAAAATATTTATATCATAAATAAACATTGATTGAAAGATTTTCGCTTAATTTAAATGTTCAAACTTCCAAGAGGCAGGGAAGACAGGACTCGAGTTCTCTGAAAAGACCATTTTTATTTAATGTAGTTAAGATAAACATCTGAATAGAGGATAATTACCATTTCCGAAAAAATGTATTTTTAAGGAATTATTTCATGATGAATTCTGAAGGGAGCTTTTTTGTAGAGGCTATTTTGTCGGGGCTATTTTGTCGGGGCTATTTTGTCGGCGGGCTATTATTCCGCGGCTATTTTGTCTGCAGGCTATTTTGTCGGAGCTATGTTGTGTGCGGGATATTATGTCGGGGCTATTTTGTCGGAGCTTTTTTGACGGGGCTATTTTGACGGGGTACTCTGACAGGGGTGTTTTACGCCAGACAATGGGAGTAAGAATAGGATATTACCTCCGAATTCTATCATACTGCACGGATTTTAATGAAATTTTGAGATTAGCCTCTACTTATCTCCTAATTCAAAGTCTACCCTATGCCGATGTGCGCTTTTATCTTGGAGGTGGTTCTCACTCCTTCTCGGGGGTGGAAAATTTTTCGGTTAAAATAACCACGGAAGTGGCTATAGAACCTAATTCTAAGCAAAAGCCGTCCTATATTTCTTTTTTGAAAACTCGATACATTTTGAGTTATTCGTGATTGAAAATTGGTCATTTTCATTAAAAAATGACACCTTTTCGGACGGTTTTTGCGAATACCTTAAAAACTGTGCATCTCACTAAAAAAACTATAAAACATTTTTGTAGCTTATAAGAAGACAAAGAGACTCGTTCCTTCATAAATCTTCTAGTTATAATACAAAAAGAGATATGGTAGGTGAAAAAAGTTTGTTTTTTTTTATGCATGCTTAAATCGGTGTATTCAACTTGAAATAACAAAGAAACGGTCAATTTAGGTGTATAATGCTACCAATACCTTTTGTAGTGCTCAAAAGGACCTTTAAAATGAATAATATTAAAATGTCGATTATATTCAAACTAAGCGAGATATGCTACACAAAAATTGATGACTACTGTATTTTAATAAAAAATAAGAAGTAAATTTAACCCCTCATCCACCAGAATTTAAATGCATCGTTTTCCTTATACTACACCTTTTATTGTATTGTTATTTCTATGCTTAAAAAGTTAGACGGATTTCAAATGAATGGTTTTTGAAAAAAATAAGATTAAATTATAGAGCGCATTTTTAATTTTCTTAAAAATCTTCCTTTTTCTCCCTGTAAATTGAAAACAATAATAAGAGATACAGTAATGAAAAACTAAAACAAAATTTACCCTAAAACCTGCCTTGATCTTTTTTATCTAAAACAAAATTATTGTTATCTGGAAAAACCCTACATTTTTGTTCGGTATCTTTTTTTTTTCGTATCTCTTATCGTTTTCGAGTTACATGGAGAAAAACAAAGATTTTTAAGCAAATTTAAAAATGTATTTTGCTAATTTGCAAAATTGCAAACATAGATTATAGAGTAAGTAGGTGCAATAACAATATTAATGCGAAGTAAAAAGTAAAACTGAAAAAAAAGTAACTGACTAAACTTTATTTATGTTCAGGTAGTAAGCATATTAGTACTGGTAGACAGTGCTGAGTGCTGTAGTAACATTAACTAAACCAATACTCCTAATAAAGTTGAAAGAAAAAGAAAATTAAGAAATTAAGTAAATAATTATTGAATTACAACAGCATCTATTACACAGTCCCACTATTAGCTTCCTCTGGCTCCTCAAAATCAACATTCGTTAAAGTTAAAACACATTTTTCATGATGCTTTTTCATTCTTGCAACTAATATGGACAATTGCTTCTTGCATTTTTTACACTCAGCTTTAGACACTGTCTTTTTACTTTCTCTCCCATCCTTAAGATTGATATTCTCTTTCTCTTTAATAAAATTAAAATTTATCCAAATTGGATCTCTCCGCCTTCCTTGACTTGATATTTATAAACTTAATATAATTTACACTGTATACACTGCAACTATCCAGTAGAAATTAAAATAGAACCGAAGATACCAATATGAAATTATATTATAATAAAGCAGAAGCTTCCGATCTATCCTGAAAAACTGAATAACGAATGTGAAATGTGATTGTGATTTACATAATATCACGTGGTATAAGGAAACGAAACAGTTAAACACTCGTTGCATATGCGCGCAGGTAGCGGTCTTCGCGGGAATCCCATAGGTGTGCCAGTTGAGGTTTATGGGAATCCCCGTTAGAAATCCAGTGAAGTACGTAATTATTTTAAAACGTTTTTTTTTTCTGTTTTAAAACAGTGTCTTTTTTTTAAACAGTGTTTTTTTAGATGAAAAAAAAAACTGTTTTAAAACAAAAAACATTGTTTTTAAACAAAAAAAACATGTTTTTTGTTTTTTTTTTAACCAATTTTTGTCCAACCCTGTAAGGGACATAGGCAATGCAGTCCTTATGAGAGTTTTTAGCGCAGTGATACCGATTTTATCAAAATGAATTTGTAATCGAACATTAGAGAGATTAAATTAAAACTGTTTTAGAAAGGCAATCTACAATTTTATGATTCGAATGCTTTTAAGTTTATTTGATATACTATAGGCATTACGCATATGAATCCTAAAATTGTAGATGGTCTTTCTAAAACACTTTTAATTTAATCTCTCTAATGTTCGATTACAAATTCTTTTTAATAAAATCGGCATCACCGCGCTAAAAACTCTCAGGACTGCATTGCCTATGTTCCCTATACTGTAAAGTAGTATAACGTCAAGGTGGGACGGAAATAGAAATGTAGCTGTAGATTTTAAGCTTGAATCAGCAACAGCATTAGATATGGCGATCGGTAACACATTCTTTCAAAAGGGAGAAACTCAACTTATTACGTACAAAAGTAAACAAAATCACTCCCAAGTAGGTTATTTCATGACAAGAAAAGAAGATATATGTGAATGTAAGGTATTATAGTAAAATTTTGAAAATAAATATTTAATATGCTTTGTAACAAATCAGCCCCTTTCGCGCCGTCTATGTAAGGAATGCGTCGGTCGGTAAGGAACCAGTGGGACACATGCCTTTCCGGGAACCGATACTTGTGTGGGGCTAATGCCTTAATATGTGTCCTTAGAGTGGTGTGTTTTATCTTTAATGTTTTTGCAGATGTTGAGAAAGACCCAAAGACCCTATTTTCAGTTTCTGTTTTAGTTTAGTTAGCATTCAGAGTTTGTACTGTAAAGACGAAAATACAACATTTGTTCGATTATCGTGATTTTCACTGTAATAAACCCTAAAACCTGAGATAATTACCTAATTTACCTTTACAGCTTTTATTTTTTCAATTTTGTATGTTCAGTGCTTAGTTTTTTTTTATAAAAATTGGTAATGATTTTATCAAATTACTCTAATTTTATATGAAACTCAGAATATCCCATAAAAAAGTCGTACGATCCTTGGACTCACCACAGTCCTTTTAAAAGTTCAAAGCTAGAGCCTTTCCTTCTTAAACCCCCGCTGTGTTTATTGCTTGGTTTCTCTCTTCAATCCTGACCCCCAGGAGGAAGTGTAGTGGTCCACGTGATGTGTATTATCCGTCTCTAAAGATCTCTGTCTCTGGTCATTTCTTTTAATTCATGCATAGGTCTTTTGCATATTCCTGTAATTTGATTGATCCATATTGTTGGGGATCTTTCTCGTGACCTTTGGACTTCCACCTTTCTTGGTATGAGTCTTTCCATGTTTTCTGTGTTTGCTCTCATAATATGTCCAAAGTCTTGGAGAACATTTCAGTGGCGTCTATCTTCTTTCCGATTGTGTCATCCGTAGTGTTGCCCAAATGCAAGACCAAGACGAGACTTAGACAGTCTTGGTCTTGGTCTTGCGCCAGTACACCTGGTCTTGGTCTTGGTATTGCGCTCCCGGTCTTGGTCTTGGTCTTGCAGCAAGAGTCTTGCAAGTCTCGCAGTTGCCCATTAGCCTATTGCATATCTTAGAACAACGTAACAGAGAGGTACATTTTAAGCTTGAATATCATAGCCATAGTAAAGACTAGCCAAAATATCATAGCCATAGTAAAGACTAGCCAAATTAATAAATATCTAAATAACTGACACCGGGTGGGGTTTGAACCCACGATCGCTGTCTATGTTCTAACTAACTAAAGTTAAAACTACCTCTTAAAACCCACAAAATTTCATTTGCATATCTCAACCGATTTTAGAGCAATAAATAAATCGTCAGTTTGTAAGAAAAATTTCAACCCCTCCCTATTTGGTAAACAAAGCATTTATAAAGTAAGAAAAAACACAGTTCGATTGGTACACCCGGTATACACTGACAATAATTGACCTGTCTACCAATAATATATATTATTACTGCGATATTTATAAAGAATAGAATAAGACCAAATATTAAAAAAAAAATCACTTAAATTTAAATAACAACAGGTTTAGGAAATTTGAGACATTAAAAATGCCCCGTTTCTAAGGTGGTATGGTGCCATGGACGTATAAATAAAGATAGGTGGTGCGTTAATTTCTTGGAGAAATATAAGTGCTAAGGTGACATATTTTTAAAAAGTTTGGATACGATATTCGATATTACTGTAGGCGTCGCAACGCAGGAATGTTGTGTTATATGAATATGATTAGAAGACGACTATTCTCAAAACCAGGACAATTAATAATTTCAGAGCAAAGAAGTCGGCTGCTGAGCAAAGGCGTAGCTACCGCCGCGCCGTATCAATTATACGGGGCCCCGGCGCTGCATGTCGAAACAAAACTTCCATTTAAAAAATTGAACAAAATATTCTACAATTTCCCTAATAAAACGCTTTGAAACAGTGTATTGTTTGGATGTCGACCTTTTCGTGTAATGGATTCTTTATCTACAATATTTGCCGCCATATTCCATAACAACAAAGTAGCTTTGTTTTTGGTTTCAAGTTACTTTTCATTGTTCATTCACTGTTGGCGGTGACACACTGTAAAATGGCCAAATTGCAATTTTTGTTATCGCTTAATCTTTGACGATTTGGAAAAGTGTGTATATTGTTTTGGGTATATTTTCGTGTACTTAATCTATTTATTGTTTAGCCCATTTTTTCATTGTCCAGTCACCCTTGGCTTATATAATATAACAAGAACAAGTGTTGTTGAAAAAACTGAATCTGTTTTCAAATCTATTTTTTGAGTTTGGTTTATTAGAGTTTATTAGGTTCAATTTGTGCAGTCGATTCAGAAAGTTTAAATTTTAAATTCTGAAAATATTGTGAAGTGAAAAAATGAGTGAAATAAAAAGAGAGTAGCTGAGTGGAGCGATGAAAAGAAAAATGAAACAAAAAAAGGAAGAAGTTCTGAAGAAGATACCCAAAATTTCTTCATTTTTCCATCAACCAGATTCTTAAAGTGATTTATATTGCAATGGTAAGTAGGTACTAGATCTCTATCTACTAATGAAACAATAATTCTTATCTAATTGTCGTCTGTAACGGGGGTGGCCAAGGTCCTTGATATTCTTTGATAGAAATTTGAATTCTTTTAGAAGCCGTCATTAAATGCGTATTAAAAAGTTATGCAAAAAAGAGGTGTTGAAACATTTTTTACAGAACTTTTTTACTTCTTTTGATAATTCTTTAAATCTTCATGAATAAATGGTGACAGCACTTCTTAGTAATTCTTTCAGATGCTGGTTAGTTCGTACTGATGAGTATTTGAATTTCAGGAATTTTAAAGTGGAATAAAATTATTCACACATGTCTTCTTCTTCATGTGCCGTGCTCTTTTATCGAGTGTTGGCTATCAAAATTGGCTATAGTAATTTTGTTGGCGGCAGCTCGGAAAAGGGGAAGCTGGAGTTTCTCAAACCACTCTCTTAGGTTTCTAAGCCATGACGTTTTTCTTCGACCTGGTCCTTTTCTTCCGTCTCCTTTGACTTTTATTATTAAATGGAGTATATTATAACTCTCTTTTTGGGCGCATTCTTCTCTAGGTGCCGTCTCCGCTTCGAACGTTGGCAATCATCAAAGCGATTTTTACTTTTGAGAGTGCGGCTCTAAATAATTCGTTGTTACTACATCCAAACCATGCCCTAAGATTCTTCAGCCATGAGTAAAATCAGCTATCAGCTTCCTATAAATCTTTTTCCTGGATTTTACTTACATAATGAACTGGAGTATTAGATATTTATCTTCTCCCATCACATGTCCCATATATCTCAGTTTTCTTCTCTTAATTGTTAGAAGTACTTCCCTTTCCTTATGCATACGTCTGTCTGATTACCTCTACGTTGGTTATTCTATTTACCCATGAGATCTTCAGCACTCTTCGGCACATCCATATCTCGAATGTCTCCGGTCTTCTCACGTCAATTTTCTTCAGTGTCCACGCTTCCATCCCGTAGTATAATACGGATAGCACATAGCACCTCATAACATGGCCAAAAAAATATTCAAGTTTGCGAGTTTTTACTGCTCTGATGACTTCCCGTAATTTTTCCCCTCCGATGTATAAGAACTTCGTTACGAACTCTATCCACCCAACTTATTCGTAGGATCCTCCGATACACCAAGGTTTCAAAGGCTTCCAGCTTTTTGAGAAGGGTATCCGTTAAAGTCTAACCTTCGCCACCATACAAAAGAGTACACATTCACATAAGTACGGTGTTCCATTGAACATTTTCTAGCACTACCTTATATCAGTTCTTGAAAAGGGCCCCGCGAAAATCTTTGATACGGGGCCCCTGAGAGCTACGCCACTGCTGCTGAGAAAGAATATATAACTAAAAAATTTTATTTTTACATTATAATAATGACCTCTCAGTACATGTCAAATGTGTCGAGTGTTCTTATAATGGATATTTTAATTCGCTATGTATGTTTATGGTATTGTTCGTAATGCGCATAAGTCCAATTTTCAAAATTTTTGTTACAATTTTTTTTGTTTCTCACAGAGTATCTAAGAATATAGCCGAACTTATATACTACCTAAAACGACCCTCAGTTCTAACTGAAAGACGCAAGAGTCTCGCAGGCTTAGTCTTGTTGTGCTAAGTCTTGCACGGTAAGTCTTGGTCTTGGTCTTGCTAAAATTAGACGGTCTTGGTCTTGGTCTTGCGAGAACGCAAGAACAAGACCAAGACTGCAAGACCAAGACCGATTTTGGGCAACACTAGTCATCCGTAGGTCAGTATTGGGAATATTAAGCAGCTGATCAACCTCCTCTTTAACGTTCTCGAAATTTGACAGTGCTTCCATATTGTGGTCATTTTTGCTGTGGCAACTTTTGCTAGATGATATCTAGGTTTTATTTCTTCCTGTAGTGACCCTGCGTTTGTGATCAATAGGTTTGTTCTAGCATGCAGTTTTGTATGGTTTGACACCAAATTATTGTACTGCTTTATTGCGCATGTTTCATCCACAAACTGTTGACAAACTGTTTTTTGCTAGAACGCTTTTTTATCGGAGTAAAATACCAACGTCAAATTGTTGGTTTTTATTTATAATTTTGAGGTTAGATTAGAAATACATTTTTCTTATAAGTATCCAAATTTTAAAGATTTATGCTAAATATTAAAAATTAATATTATAAACGTAAATAATGTTAAGTAACATAGTCAAAACCTACTACTTTCATTTAAAATTTGTAAACGTCAAACAAATAATTCCACTGCGCAACGCACAAACTTAAAATCCGGACAAAATCCGCAAACTCTTTTGACCGTTTGACGCCAGTTTCCAAATGAAAATTTACTGTTGTTAGAACGCCCGACCAGTAGTTTCAAACTAGTAATCTGTTTGCTTGAACGCCATCAAACAAATGCGCATGTTCCTGATGGTTTCAAACCGTTTAAAACTAACGCTAGAACAAACCTAATGATCCCAGATATAAGTATGAACTCACAACCTCAAGTCGATGAATTGTGGTTATGTGTGTTATGTAGTATATCCACTACCATGATCTTTGTCTTTGATATGTTTAATTGTAGACCCAATATTTGACTTTCGTTTTCGACCAGTCATATTAGTTCAGTCAGCTCTGCTTGACTATTTGCAAGAAGGGATGTGTCATCTGCGAAACGTAGAATGTTTATTTTATAATCATTGATTGAGATCTATTTCCATTCTTTAAGTGCTCCTCTCAAAAAATGAAATGAAGTTATTACTAAAAAAACCTTTTAATGTTAACTAAAAGTGAGTTATAGGTACTTAACTGAATGTATATTTTTTTCGGCGAGTACCCAAATCTATGTATTCAAGCTTAAATAACGGGAAAATGATGCATTTTATAACATAAACTTATTAAACATTTGTTAAAGTACTTAGAAATATCTATCAAATGAGCCCCAAAAAAGTTGATGGCATTAAAATGTATGCTCCAAAAATTATTCAAAATTTATCTTTTAAAAATGTTTCCAAAAATTGTTATTGTTTTTTGTTAATAGCTCTGTTAGTTTTTACGATATCAGATTCACCTAAAAACCATTTGAAAGTTAGTTCCAAGGGCTATTAAACCACGTTAAATTTAATGCTTTAAATCCCTAACTTTTTTAAACGTAAAAGGTTAAATGGCTCCGGTTACATGGTTCTTGCAGCAAAATTTAAGCTTTGAAAGTTTCTATCTCGTTTATTTTTTTATGTTTA
Source organism: Diabrotica virgifera virgifera (assembly GCF_917563875.1). Taxonomy (NCBI): domain Eukaryota; kingdom Metazoa; phylum Arthropoda; class Insecta; order Coleoptera; family Chrysomelidae; genus Diabrotica; species Diabrotica virgifera. The sequence continues at coordinate 233,355,348 of NC_065446.1, read as the reverse complement.
ATTATAGACCAAATATTTGACTTTCGTTTTCGACCGGTCATATTAGTTCAATCAGCTCTGCTTGACTATTTGCAACAAGGGATGTGTCATCTGTGAAACGTAGAATGTTTATTTTACAATCATTTATTGAGATATATTCCCATTCTTCAAGTGCTCTTCTCATAATATACTCCCCGTATAAAGGGTGCGCCAAATCTCTGGTTTTCTTTGATTAGGGCTAAACTATGGGATATACAAAAAAATGTTTTTAACAAAACTAATGTATATCAAAACCGTCTATAATTTAAAATTATTTTCGATTAAACAGGGTGAGTCAGAAGACGGTATGAACCAAAGTTGTATTTTTTTTAATGGAACACCCTATATGTTAAATTATTTTTGAATATAGTTTTTAAAAATATGAAAAATTTGTATAAGGTCTTATAGGCCTTAAGTTAATAATTTTCGAAATATTTACATTTTTATTGAGAAAAATGGTAATTTATAGGACTGTGGATTATGTTTCCAAGGTAATAAAAATTTAAGTGGTGGGTCAAAGTTTTTATAATACAGTGTCATTTTTAAATAATTTAATATCTTTTACTTTTAGCCATAAAATATACAGTGTGATCACTATTTGCAAATTCAAAATTTTCTCATTTTTTTTTAAATGGAACACCCTGTATATTAGTATTGCATTTTCTAGTAAATATTACAACCTTTCTTCTGGTATAAGGTTGTAAGTACATAGCATGTTTGGTTTTGTAAATATTTAAAAAAGAACTATAGATTTTACGTTTCGCGGATATTTTATATCCGCGATAATTTGAATTTAATTTTTTTGCAAAAAAAATTATAATCTGATTTTAGAAACAAACACTAAAATATCAAAGATAAAAATAAAAACGTAATTAAAGATTAAAATAAAACGTATGCAAGTGCAACTTACTTGAATTTAATAACTTTAAAATTATGTTACAAACACTTTTTTACCATACTAATATGGAAATATAATATTAATAATATGGAAAAATTAATTATTAAATTAAACAACCAATTTTAAAATCTACCCTAGAAATTTTTCTACCCTAATAACTTTATTGTACCCAATTTTGTTAGTTAAATTGTATTTACGAGTAAGATCAGTTAATAACTTTTTAATTTACCTACATCTTGAGAAAGTATAAAGTATGCTTTGAAATAAATGAACGTTATAGAAGTATATTATGAAGTAAATAGTGTCTATGTAGTCGTGTCACAAAAGCTGGTAATAATTTCTAATGGTTTCGCCCAAAACAAATGTCATATCCATCAATTGTTCGGTTGAAAAATTAAAATTTAAAATATAAAAAATTGTTACAAAAATTTCCACTACAAAAGTAGGTAGGTATTACCAGCTTTTGTGACACCAGTTAATACTGCATCATTTAACATTCATTTGTTTCAAAGCATACTTGATAATAATTATGTTCTCAAGATGTAAGTAAATTTAAAAGGTAAATTAAAAGTTTAACTGATCTTACTCGTAAATACAATATAACTAAGAATTAATTTGGTTGTTTATTTAATTTATAACTAAGTTATAGTAACTAATTTATGTATTCATTAGTATGGTAAAATATTTTTTGTAAAATAATTTTAAGTTATTAAATTCAATTGGATTGTACTAGTATACGATTTATTTTAATCTTTAATTACGTTTTTATTGTCATATTTGATATTTTGATGTATCCTTCTAAAACCAGATTATAATTATTTTTTTGCAAAAAAAAATTTAATAAAAAATCCGCAAAAACGTAAAATCTATAGTTTTTTTTAATATCTACAAAACAAAACACGCTAGATACATACAACCTTATACCAAAAGAAAGGTTGTAATATTTACTACAAACAGCAATACTAATATACAGGGTGTCCCATTAAAAAAATGAGAAAATTTTGTATTTGCAAATAGTGATCACACTGTATATTTTATGGCTATATGTCAAATATGTTAATTTATTTAAAAATAATAGTAGGTATACTAAAAAAACTTTGACAATGTCATTTAAATTTTTATTACCTTGAAAGCCTAATTTACAGTCCTTTGAATATTACTATTTTTCTCAATAAAAGTGTAAATATTTCGAAAATTGTTAACTTTAGGCCTATAATATTTTCTTAATATTTTTAAAAAATATATTCAAAATGATATATATAATATATAGGGTGTTCCATTTAAAAAAACACAACTTTGGTTCGTACCGTCGTTCTGACTCACCCTGTATAATCGAAAATAATTTTAAATTATAGACGGCTTCGACATACATTAATTTTGTAAAAAACTTTTTTTGTATATCCCATAATTTAGCCGTAATCAAAGAAAACCAGAGGTTTGGCGCACCCTGTATATTGAATAATTGGGGAGATAGTATACAGCATTGTCTGACACCCAATTCTGGATGAAATTCGTTTGAAAGTGTGTAGAGCACATCAACTGATCCAGTAGTGTGTTCGTATAGTTCAGTTATAAGCGAAATAAGGTGTTGTGGTACTCCTACTTCTTTTAGTATTCGCCATAAGTGTCTCTACTTGACCATGTCGAAAGCTTTACGATAATCTATAAAGCATATGTACAGTGGAATATTAAACTAAAATCAATGGGAAAATCCCAATAGTTGGCTGTATACCATAGCTTAAAAAACTCATACAGAAGTAAAAACTTCCAAGTTGTATACTGGTATAAAATTGTTTATTAAAAAACTTCATAAAATGTCGTGCAAAACGTTTTCGTTCTAATTCAGAACATCTCCAGTGCCTAGAATGAAGTATTTCTTCGTTAGATTAAGGCAAAAAGGTTAAAATTGTGACTGTTAATAAGAAAAACATGTGGAGAATACTTACATTCTGCTAAGTAATTGTAACTAGCACACTATTTAAAGTGGAAACTTCATAATACATGGTTTACATTTTAAATTTTATGAAAATATGGTGACTACCAGTCGATGTTACAAGATTAAATTAAGTACACGCTTAAAAGGCACCATGCCCTTAAATATTAATTTCCTAGATTTTTCGACTACCTGTCTTATATTCAACAGGTATTCTCGAGTACCTACCTCTACCTTTGGTAAATCCAGTGGTTTACCGCTAACCAAAATTATGCATAAGCAAGGCACTATATTTGTGAATGTACCATACCGACATTATGGTAAGCACATAATATATGACAAGCAAATAATATTTGGAGCAGGTAATTAGAATCACAGCTTTCAATCGATGTTTGAACTTTAACCTAGGAATATTTGAACCTCGTGTGATAATTCAAATGTTTATCAGATTTTGACGATAACACATTTGGAGGTGTTACTAATGATGTTTAATTAACGTATACGAGGCAGGATTTTCCTGTATAGACCGCATAAAATTAAATACCTACACTTTTTCTGATGTTTTCTCTATAAAATACACAAATTGAGCTATACTACCCTACAGAAAATTAAGAAGTGGTACATATTGTACTTAATTCTTGGCAATACATAGTTTGCCAGTACTGAATTTTTGACTTTTTCATAAGAACACAGCAGTTAATTTTTACAAAAATTAAGTTATCAGTACTGCCTTAATGGCAAGTATGAGCACACTGACACATTTTTTATTGCAGATCTCAAAATTCACATGATTTGATGTTCGTTATTTCATTTTTCGTATTTAATAAATCCTAAGTTTTCAGTTTCCTATGTTTTGACGAATATTATATATTTACTGCATATTGTTGTATAACGTTTTGTAGAGGTGAAGAAATTGTTGATAACTTAGGCTAACTCGGTATAGACACCTGAGATAATTGAAAAATAACCCACATTTGATGTTTGCGGGGCAAACATCATAATGTCATTAGACATTAACAATAATTACCAGTTAAAGTGTTGTAGTGTAGCTTTCTAATAATGATTAAATAACCATTTCTTTAAATATACCTATACCTCGTCCAATTTACTTACCGTTGCACGTCATCCGCGCCATAGCCTGTGACACGATACCAACACGAAGTATCTAGGCGGTAGGTGTGTTCCCCTTTAGAATCATTTTGATTCTAAAAAAGAACATACCCACCGCCTAAATATTTCGTGTTGGTATCGTGTCACAGGCTATGGCGCGGATGACGTGCAAGGTAAGTAAATTGGACGAGGTATATATAAGATGACGCATAATAGATGGTACTATTTTATCTGTACATTATATAGTGAAACATATGCATTTTTGTTTAGTAGCTTAAGGGCGTAGGTGCAAAAATTTCGCGCCAATGTGGTTTAAATTCATTAATTTTTTTCCGAATCCTGAGAAAACTAACAAGTATTTTTTGAAAAATTTACACGCTGAATGAAAGACAGCATTATTACCAAGGACAGAAAGTCCCTAAAAACTTCTATAATGTTTATTTTACTTGCAAATAAACAATAATTTTAATGTTTATAATAAGTTACAGGGGTGAAAAAAAAATTAGAAAATTTAGTGTGATTTTTAATTTCAAATATCTCATTCAAAAGAAACATTTTGAAGTACAAGCGAAATACGTATTTGCAAATTCAAACTGTTATTCCGTCTATCTATGTGATCTTGACCATGAGCGGTAACAATTAACAAGAACGGTAACATTGAATTTTGTCTGTGCATAAAAGCATTTAAAAATATTTAAATTTGAAGACCTATTGTAGTTATGCAGAGGCTTTCAGTAGCAAATTTGGAATAAAAAATTGCCATTACATAACACTCTTTTAAATAACACATCTATCGTTTTGCTAATGATATGGGCATAAATAATATCTTCCGTTGCAATATTGACTTTGAATCATTTTCACTTTTGTGAATTTAAATCTACTAATTTATTATATTTCAATGATTTCACTTTACAATATCTTACAATACCTTTCTACGCCATCAAAGCTAGTAAAAAATTCCAATATACAGAGTGGGCCTAAGAAAACAGTCCACCTCGATATTTGGCAGTATTTATTAGATTTTAAGGAAATGACGAAACAGGTCAATTTTTAATCTAAGGGGGACACATTTTTACGGTACTCACATCTGTCATTTGTCAACCCCTCCCTTCCGTTCCCCCTTAATAGGGGTTGTGTGCTACGTCATTTAAGAGGTTATTCAATTCTCTATTCAGTAATATTAACATTGACATAGTTATTTATACAGGGTGTCGAAGAAAAATTATTTTAAATTAAATTAATTGACACGAAATACATTCTACACTGACAGAAAACAGAGAAAAATGTTTATTTGACAAATAAATATTGCTTTTCGCTTAAATTCAATATTCAACCTACCAAGAAGCAGATAGGTGGCAGCTTGAACATTGAAATTAAGCGAAAAGCAATGTTTATTTATTAAAAAAAACATTTTTTTCTGTTTTGTGACAGCAGTATAATGTATTTTGAATTACAGTAGACTCGCGATTTTCCGAGTCTCGGTTATCCGAACCACTCGGTTAACCGAGGCAAAAGTCATAACTGGTGAGTTACAACTTTCAACCTTGGTGCAACATCGCCGCCTCAAAAACAGGAATGAAGCTTACGCAAAAATCAATCAAATGTAATATCTCCATCGATTTGCATGAAAATTGGTGAGTGGTTAGAGGATATCTCAAGGAAGACATGGTGCCAACTTGCGCTTTTACCCTGGGGGTGGATGCCACCCCTTCTCGGGGGTGAAAATTATTTTAATAAAAATATCCCCATAATTCGATAGAGGGACAAATTTCAAGCAAAATTTGTTATATAAAGTTATTAAAATAAATCAAAACTTTTTGAGTTATTAAAGATCAAAGATTTTAATTTTTCCTGAGATAAATGCATGTTTTTAACCAATTTTTCATCAATAACTCAAAAAGTGTAAGTTTTTACAAAAAAGCTATTATTATCAAAATTGAAGCTAATAAAAAATGAAATAACTCCTTACTATAAAAATCTTTTAATGTTAACTAAAAGTGGGTTATAGGTAATTGAATGTATATTTTTTTCGGCGAGTAAAAAACTATTCAAACTAAAAGAGTATTCAAGCTGAAACCCCTTACGTTTTTAAAAATAAAAGTTAAATGACCCCGGTTGCATGGTTCCCACAGCAAAATTTAAGATTTAAACGTTTCTATCTCGGTTATTTTTTTACCCTATAGAAATAGTAAAACAGGTAAAATATTTGTCACAGAAAAAACTAAAATTGGGTTATATATAATTTTTTACGTATATTGAGTATTTTTGGAGTTATTATCAAAAGAATATGAGAATTACAATAATTTTAAAAATTATGATTTTTTTAAATTATATCTTTTTTTCAAAAATATGCATTCTAAACCGGTCAAAATTATTGAAAACATTACTTATGCTAATATAAAGAAGTTTTTGTAAGGATTACTATAAATTTTAATTTCTGTGGAGATGGCGTATGTTTTATTTTTCACTTTTTCCTAAAAAATTCGAAACAATTCTTTTGATAGGTATTCCGAAGTACTTTTGCAAATGTTTAGCAGGAATGTTTTATACATTGCATGGTTTCCCGTTATTTAAGCTTGATTGCATACTCAGATTTGAGAACTCGTCGAAAATAATACACATTTAATTGCCAATAACTCACTTTGAACTAACATTAGTTTAGTTCTTTATGTGAGGAATGTATTCAATTTTTTATTATCTTCAATTTCAGTAATAATAACTTTTTTGTTAAAACTTATAGTTTTTGATTTATACGTTATACACATTCAATTGCCAATAACTCACTTTGAACTAACATTAGTTTAGTTCTTTATGTGAGGAATGTATTCAATTTTTTATTATCTTCAATTTCAGTAATAATAACTTTTTTGTTAAAGCTTACAGTTTTTGATTTATACGTGAAAAACCGATTTAAAACATGTATTTTTTTACAAAAAAAGAAAATCTTTGGTCTTTAATAACTCAAAAAGTGTCGATTTATTTTAATAACTTTATATAATAAATTTTGCTTATAATTGGTCCCTCTATCGACTTATGGTATTATTTAAAAAAAAAGAAAACCAGGATAAAGCGCAAGTTAGCATCATGTCACCTTTGTTCCTTGAGGTATCCTCTAATTACTCACCAACTTTCATGAAAATCGATGGAAGTTCAACGAAATCGGGGGTGAAAACCTTCAGTGACTGCACTAACAGCAAAACTTATTAGTTTTGTGATTTAAAATATCCACAGTTTTGGTTATTTACGTGTTTTTCTATCAACATAACCAATCTCAGTGTTAACCGAGTTTTTCCATATCCGGGGTAGTCACGGTGCCAGATATCTCGGATAATCGCGAGTCTACAATAAATTACATACATTCTTCTTTTTGTGTCACGGAATTTAATTAAAATATTTTTTCTTGGACACTGTATAAATAATATGTTAATGTTTATATTACTGAATAGAGAATTGAATAACCTTTCAGATCAGCTAGCACACGACTCCTATTATCTATTTAAAAATAAGGGGTGTGTGACGTGGAAGGGAGGGGGTTGACAAATGTATGTACCGTAAAAATGTGTCCTTAGATCAAAAATCTGTTTCGTCGTTTCCTTAAAACCTAATAAATACTGCCAAATATCGAGGTGGACTGTTTTCTTTGGCCCACTGTGTATACAGGTCTATTCAGAAAGAATCAGTGTCAATTTTTAATTCATATTTATATAATATACAGGGTGTTAGTGACTAAGTGCGACAAACTTTAAAGTGTGATTTTGCATAAAAAAATAATGACAGTTGACTATGTAAAATGTTCGCAAATGCTTCTTTTTCCGAGATACGGGGTGATACAATTTTTCGTAACTACTGACGATTTATTTATTGCGCTGATACATACCGTTGAGATATGCAAATGAAATTTGGTCGTTTTTAAGATATAGTTATTGCGTATTTATTGCCATCAATTAGGAAAATTATATTCACCATTAGCACGCATACCTGTGATTTTCTAAATTTTTTTAAAGAAAAAAATGGTAAGCAACTGAAATATTTCAAATTAAAAATAAAGAAATTATTGCTGGGAAAAATATAAACTGACCTTAATTTATTTGAAAATAAATGTTTTCCATTTATGCTTGAAAATTAATATTGTTTAAACCAGTGGCTCTCAACCTTTTTGAGTCATGTACCACAAAATACTTCTTATTTTTTTGTGCCACCTAGCTGAGGTAATATATTATATCTAAGTAATCTAATTAACTATATAGTCCATTCTTTCACGGTTTTTGCTCTAAATTTTAAAGAACCGCTTGGATTTACATGAAATTTGGCATACGTATAGCTTACATGTCAAAGAAAAAAAGTGATATTGTGCCGATGTGTGCTTTTGCCCTGGGGGTGACTTTCACCCCCCTCTGGGAGGTGAAAAAATATATGTAAAAAATAAGTCCGGAAATGGGTAAACTGACTAATTTTAAGTAACTTTTGTTGTATAGAGCTTTTTCGCCAAGTCAACACTTTTCGAGTTATTTGCGAGTGAATATGTTCATTTTTCAACAGAATAACCACATTTTTAGACGGTTCTTCGCAAATAACTCAAAAAGTAAGTATTTTGTCGAAAAAAACGTTCTTACCAAAAATATAGCTTATAAAAAACTAAAAAAAATGGTGTACGCGTTAGGTCTCTGGATCTGGTAGAGCCAGAGTTATAGCCAATGAAAAATAGATTAATATTCACCAAATTTCAAATAGAATATTTCGACGTGAAATATCCAAAAAATTAAGCACTTTTTGGGGAAAACCCATTATAACTTTTTTAAAGTGTTTAAAAAAAGCTTTATTTCTGTTTTTGCAAAATGTTTCTAGTATTAAATTTAAGCAAGTTACGCTCAAAATAAAGTTGGTCCCTTTTGTTTTTGCAAAAAAAATCGGGAAGACCACCCCCTAATTAGCAACTTAAATGAAATTAATCGTTACCGCTCCACAAATTATTTTACTTACGTTGTGTTTATATGATCTGTAAGTTTTATCGATTCAAAGTGCTTATTTTTGAAAAAAATTGGTTTCAAAGTAAATTTTTTTTAAATTTAAATTTTGAAAAATATGCTTTTTTTCAAAATAACTTAAAAATTGTTAGAGATACCAAAAATCTCGAAAAACAAAAAAAAGTCAGATTTGCTTTTCTGAATATCATGTATTTTTTGTTTTTCTGTTAGACAAAAATTGATTAAGATTTGGTGTTTTGCATACATTCGTGATCAGTGACTCGTTCAACCCCTTTTAACTACAGCCCTTTCAATAATAAGGACTTTGAACCGATGAAACTTACAGATCATATAAACAATATATACACGAGTCAAGAAACTTGTGAAGTCGTAACGATTAAGTTCATTTAAAATACTAATTAGGGGGTGATTTTCTCGATTTTTTTACCAAAACCAAAATGGACTAACTTTATTTTGAGCGTAACTTGTTTAATTTTGATGCTAGAAATTTTTTTTATAAAACAAAAATGAAGCTGTTTTTAAACACTTTAAATAAGTTGTAATGAGTTTTCCCCGAAATGCGCTTCATTTTTGGTTATTTCACGTTAAAGTATTCCATTTGGAATTTGAACGAATATGAACCTATTTTTCATTAGCTATAACTCTGCTTCTACTAGGTGTAGAGACGTGATATATACACCATTTTTTAAAAAATTTTACAGGCTCTATTTTTGCTGAAACTGTTTTTTCGACAAAATACTTATTATTTGATTTATTTGCGAAAAACCGTCTAAAAGCGTGGTTATTTTATTGAAAAAATGAACATATTCACTGCCAAATAACTCGAAAAGTATTGACTTAGTGAAAAAACTCTATAGAACAAAAGTTAATTAAAATTAGCCAGTTTATCCATTTCCTGACTTTCTTTGGACGAATATTTTTTCACCCCCAAGAGGGGGTGAAAACCACCCCCAAGGCAAAAGCACACATCACAATATCACTTTTTTCTTTGACTTGTTAGCTATGTGTATGCCAAATTTCATGTCAATCCAAGCGGTTTTTTAAAATTTTGAAATTTTGCAATATTTTACCGTTAAAGAACGGACTAATAATAGTGGTGCTGATTTTGGCTGTGTTTTTGCGTTTTGCGTACCACCACAAATAAAAATATGTACCGCCAGTGGTACACGTATCCCATATTGAGAACCGCTGGTTTAAACGTTTTGTGGCGCTGTTCCTTTTGAGAAGCAGTTTATTTAAAATGAAATGGCCACGTTTATAAAAAAACCGCACTGATCCTGGTTTTAAATAACACCAATATGTACTTATTTCAATTGAATGGTCAATTTTACAATTCTAAATATAGAGCGATATTATCAAACTTGTTAAACAGACCAGTGACTATACCAAATTGACCGCAACACAATTCTGTAGATAAACGCCCATCTAAAATAGCATTCATTTACAGTATACAATGACAATAACCATTTTCAATCGACTAGAAACAGTTTTGGAATGCGTCAGTAATTATTGCCAAATAAAATATACTTTCGAAATTAACGCACCAAAAAAAAATTATGTAGACTGTAGACTATTTGGCTAGACATTTAAAATGCCATATTATAGTTGAAACCTATTAACTATTAGACTACTAAACTCTATTAGCCTATTAACCTGAAACCTATTACGAACGCTAATCAAAAATGGAATCAACTGATCATTATCAAAATATTAAATTACTGTCACCAACTGTCAATGTCAACTTTGATTGGGTTGCTGAAAACATAATTGATTACAATTATGAGATTAATTGATTAGTTAATCAATTATGTTAATTATCATAATGACAATTAACATAATTGATTACAATCAACTGATTAATTATTTATGAGTTACATGTATTTATGAGTTTATGAATTACAATTATGAGATTAATTGATTAGTTAATCAATTATGTTTATAATTGTTATGTTAATTAATATCTAATTAATCAATCAATTCTGTTAATTATTATAATGACAATTAACATAATTGATTACAATCAACTGATTGGCGTACAAACAACTGATTTTGTTATTTGATGGTTGTTAAGGGGACTTGAATATAATCAACTTCTTGATTAGCTTTCGAACAACAGCCCTAAAATACACTGTATTTTAATTACTTTTAGTTGTTTGTTTTGTAAATAAAATCTAGACTTTGCAACTCAAATTGTTTTGAATGTTGAAAACTTGCAAATATATTTTTGTAGTAAATAAACTAATGAATGAATAATTACCTAACTAATGGTAGGGGAGCCCAAGCGGGGATTTTTGCAGTTATTGGAGCGCGTCAGAAAATCACATGGGGAGAAACCTTGTACTCTATAAATGTACCTCTACCACATATTGGCTCTTAATACAGGGGAGTTTGTTAAGGGGGTCCGAAAAAAAATATATCCGTAGTCAAACTGGAAATCGTCAGATTAAGATAAGTACATGGAGAACAGTGTATATTTCAAAAATCTGACTATTTGTGAGGGGCGTAAAGAAATAAGCGAGTCACAAAGTTTCCCAAAAAAAGCGAATATTTCACGAAATGAACGTCAGATCGAAAAACTGAAAAATATGTGTTCAATATTGTGATAAAACAATTGTAAATAATCTCACCCAACAACTAAAACGAGAGATAAAAGAATTTAAAGAAGAATCCACTAGGACATACCTAAACAACCTAACGAATGATAGATCCAGAGAATACTCACTATGGAAGGCAACCAAAGGATTAAAAAGACCAATAATGCAAATACCACCCATAAAAAAAGAAGACGGCACTTGGGCTAGAAGCAGCGAACAAAAAGCAGAATGCTTTGCTACACATCTAGAGAAAATATTTCAACCGCATCAACAACAACAAGAAGAAGAAGCATTACAGAGCAACCATTTGCAAGAAGAAGAAAACATAATGCCAGTAACTGTAGAAGAAGTAATAAAAGAAATCAAGTATAATTTAAACCCGAGAAAAGCTCCTGGCTTTGATTTAATAACAGGACAAATATTAAAACAGCTCCCAAGAAAAGCAATTGTCAAGTTGACCTATTTAATTAATGCTGCGACCAGTGCGAAAGTGGCGGAAATAGTGATGATACCAAAACCAGGCAAACCACCACATATAACCTCCTCCTATGGACCAATACCACTGCTACCCACAATGTCTAAATTATTTGAAAAGCTTCTCCTCAGAAGATTGCAACCAATTATAGTAAACAAAAAATTAATCCAAATCACCAGTTTAGCTTTAGGCAGAAACACTCAACTATAGACCAACTCCACAGAGTCACCGATATTATAGAAAATGCACTAGAGGAAAGAAAAGTCTGTTTAGCTTTATTCTTAGATGTTGCCCAGGCATTTGACAGAGTTTGGCATGAAGGACTATTTCATAAATTAGAGGCTACTCTTCCAAAATCATACACAGACATAATTAAATCGTACTTAACTGATAGATATTTCAGAATCAAGCAAGATGATGCTTATTCTGAACTTAAAGAAATAAAAGCCGGAGTCCCCCAGGGTAGCGTATTGGGCCCGGTCCTATATCTCCTTTATACATGTGATCTACCAGAATTCGATAACTACTGTTTAGCTACCTTTGCCGACGACACCGCAAATATTAGCAGTAGGTAAAGATAACGTAGAAACAGCCAATAAACTGCAAAATGCGATGAGCAAATTCCAAAAATGAACTAAGACGTGGAAAATTACATTGAATGAAAGCAAATCAGTACATGTTGATTTCACTGATAAAAAAATTCTCTACGCACCAATAAAAATTAATGGACAAGATATTCCTTATGCCAATACAGCCAAATACTTGGGCTTAACCCTAGACACGAAGCTTCGCTGGAAAGCAGATGTAAAGAAAAAGAAAGAAGAATTAAATATCAAATATAAAAAATTGTACTGGCTACTGGGAAGATACTCAGGGTTGTCAACGTGTAACAAGATGCTAATCTACAAACAAGTTATAAAACCAGTATGGACGTATGGTATCCAACTATGGGGATGTACAAAAAAGACAAACTTGAAAATAATACAGACTTTTCAAAACAAAGTATTAAGGGGCATAGTTAATGCACCCTGGTACATCCGTAATGACGACCTCCACAAGGATCTACGAATGGAGCCCGTCGACAAAGAAATCAGAAAACACGCAGAAAGTCATGAAAAAAGACTTCTTCTCCACGAAAATATTGAGGCCATCCAGCTCCTGGACAACTCAAACCAGAAAAGAAGACTGAAGAGGACCAAACCTCACGAGTTGGTGTAGTGCGACAGAGCTAATAGCGGAGCATTGCGCGACTAGTGTGCAAGCAACGTTTTGGTGCACAGCGTGATAAAGTGAAAAGCAGCGCTTGGTGTGATAGTGCGCAAGCAAAAAGTGCCCCAGTAATAATAAAAACAACTAAGACGACATCAAAGGGTGACTCTTAGATATTAAGTAGTTAGTAAGATAGGATAGATAAAAAGTTACTCATTGGTCAAAGACCAGATTGTAGCACTTAGCAAATAAAAAAAAATATTTTTCAAAAGTCTATCGAATGATACCAAACACGACCCTCCACGGAGAGGGGAAGGGGTAACTTTAAAATTTTAAATAAGAACCCCGCGATATTTCGCGAAATGAACGCGAATGGGTTGCTATAAAATCTTAAATAGGAACCCCGATTTTTCATTGCAAATTTGGATTCCTTATCTGTGTAAAAATAAGTAAAGTCTATTCGCTAATCTGAGACACAACTGTCTACACTACAATCACAATAAAAATGCACTATATAGAAATAAACAAACCAAGATTTCCATGATTTCCAGCACTCCCTCGTACTTGTTTATTTCTAGGGCATCTTCACTGTGATTGTAGTGTAGATATTTGTGTCTCAGATTAGCGAATCGACTAAAACTTATATTCGAAACATTTTTTCGAATTATGGATAGATGGCGCTATAATCGGTAAAAACGATTGTTGGAAATGGAAAATTAAATTAAAACATGGAAAGTCTTCACTAAAATGGAAACTTAACTCTTTTTGGTTTTAGGACCTAATCTTCACAACCCAATAGGTCCGCATAATGCTCGAGTAACTGCAAATTTAGCATATTTGCCTCCCCTACTATAAAGGTAAAGTTATGACTGTAATTAACATATTTTAGATTAAAACTTGTATGTTTTTCCGACTGGTTAACCACAGATAATAATAGTAAGTAACGCTATAAAATGGTAAAAAATTGTCAAAAACATTACTTAAAACTCATGCTGAGTAACTGCAAATTTAGCATACTTGCCTCCCCTATTTAGTCCAGAAAGCCACTGCGCATCCGCTAGGAAAAATATTCCGATTCGGATTTTTTGCACAATCTTACTCAAAAAGGACCCCTTTTAACAAATTTGCATGTTGCCAGGACCAAAAGTGGGTCAAAAACTTTTTAAACGTTTTTTTTTGTTTTTTTTTTTTCTAAAATTGTTGTTTTTGCTGGAACAAAGTTTTTTTAGGTTTTTTGGATCATTCCAAACAGAAAAGGTCTTTAGTGAAATTTCTCTAAAGTTGATAGTTTTTGACATATAAGCGATTAAAAATTGAAAAATTGCGAAATTGGCCATTTTTAACCCTCAAAAACTATGTGAAAAACTGAAAATTTGAATGTTGCCAAGGTAGGTAGATATTCTTTAAACATCGATTGATAAAAATCACGAAGAGTTTTTTGCAATACAATATTCAAAACTCCTCTGTTTTTTAATTGCTAATCAAGCGTGCGCGACACTATTTTTCACCGACAGTATGGTGCAAATAAAAGGAATAAATTCGTTATTTCGTAAACCGGCGACTTTAAGGAAAAATCCCGAAACAGGTCGATTTTTATTTTTAATTTATGATATTGTGGCATATATGGTATACTAGTGACGTCATCCATCTGGGCGTGATGACGTAATCGATGATTTTTTAAATGAGAATAGGGGTCGTGTGCTAGCTCATTTGAAAGGTTCTTTAATTCTCTATTCAATAATATAAACATTTATATAATTATTTATACAGGCTGTCCTTCTACTTCTTTTTTTGTCAAATAATTTAATTTAATAAAAATTTTTTGGACGCCCTGTATAAATAATTATGTAAATGTTTACATTACTGAATAGAGAATTGAAGAACCTTTCAAATGAGCTACCACACGACCCCTATTCTCATTTAAAAAAATCATCGATTATGTCATCACGCCCAGACGGATGACGTCACTAGTATACCATATATGCCACAATATCATAACTTAAAAATAAAAATCAAACTGTTTCGGGTTTTTTCCTTAAAGTCGCCGGTTTACAAAATAACGAATTTATTCCTTTCATTTGCACCATACTGTAAACTCATGCAACGGTGGAAAATAGTGTCGCGCACGCGTGATTAGAAATTAAAAAACAAGGGAGATTTGAATACTGTATTGCAAAAAACTCTTTGGGATTTCATCAATCGATGTTTAAAGAATATCTACCTACTTTGGCAACATTCAAATTTTAAGTTTTTCACATAGTTTTTTAAGGTTAAAAATGGCCGATTTCACAATTTTTCAATTTTTAATCGCTTATATGTCAAAAACTATCAACTTTAGAGAAAAGTCACTAAAGACCTTTTCTGTTTGGAATGATCTAAAAAACTTAAAAAAACTTTGTTCCGTGCAAAAAAAATAATTTTAGGAAAAAACATAAAAAAACGTTTAAAAATTTTTTGACCCACTTTTGGTCCTGGCAACATGCCAATTTGTTAAAAGGGGTCCTTTTTGAATAAGATTGTGCAAAAAATCCGAATCGGAATATTTTTCCTAGCGGATGCGCAGTGGCTTTCTGGACTAATTATAAAGGTAAAGTTATGACTGTAATTAACATATTTTAGATTAAAACTTGTATGTTTTTCCGCCTGGTTAACCACAGTTAATAATAGTAAGTAACGCTATAAAATGGTAAAAAATTGTCACAAACATTATCTAAAACTCATTTTTAGTATGTAAGTACCTATGTTTATAATTTATATACCAGAGAAATTAGCAAATTAGCTGGGAGGTCCACAGTAGACCACCTGTACTCTATTAAGCAACTTATTGAGAAAAAAACAGCTGTCAATAATTAAGAGACTTTATTCACCTAGCGTATGTAGACTTACAAAAAGCATATGACAGTGTGCCCCTCAGCAAACTATGGTCAACGCTACAGCAAACCAACGTTAAACATGGTCTTATCAAAGCAGTCCAAAGTCTGTATAATGGAACGACTGCAAAAATTAAAACTGGATCATTGATGTCTAAGTGATTTAAGGTCACGAAAGGATTGAAGCAGGGTTGCTGTATTTCGTCTACCTTGTTCAAAATTCATCTGGAAAAAGCACTCAAGCTGTGGAAAAGAAAATGTATTGGAATGGGAATCCCTCTCAATGACGAGACATTATACTCTTTATGTTTCGCTGATGACCAAGTTCTGATTGCTCAGTCCCTTGGAATAAATAAAAAGTTTATTTTGAATGAGATATTTGAAATTAAAAATCACACTAAATTTTCTCTTAGTTTTTCACCCCTGTAACTTATTAAAATAAACATTATAGAAGTTCTCAGGGACTTTCGGCCCTCGCTAATAACGTAATCTTTCATTCTGCGTTTAAATTTTTCAAAAATACTTATTAGTTTTCACAGGATTCGAAAAAAATTATTCCGATTTGAATAACATTGGAGCAGAAATTACGTACCCATCCACTTAAAAAGTCAGGTGTCCCATAAGAATTAATTGAAAACCAGTTCATTAAAAGACAATTGACCCTTTATTTTATTATTTTATATTTATAACTTTTCTAGCATAAACATTAGGATAGGGATATTGGGAAGGATATTTGAACCCATCTGTGACAATGGTGTGTGGAGAATAAGTTTCAACCACAAGTTGTATCAATATTACAAAGAATCCTCTATAGAAAATTACTCAAAAATTCAAGTTTAAATGAGCTGAGCAGGCCACCTTATGAAGAATATTCGAATATTATAAGATTATGAAGAATGGATAATGAGAGAACACTACTTATCACAACACTTAGTGGAACTATGGTGGGACGTTGGCTCGTACGAAGACCAGTGGCGTAGCGTAGTGGGGGCGGCAGGGGCGGGCCGCCCCGGGCGGCACTTTTTAGGGGGCGGCAAAATTTAACAATAAATAATAAAAATATTTTGTAAATATTTGAACCATTTTATATTTTTATCGCAACTGCAAATTCGGACCGATTGAAAGTAGCTCGGAATTTTTCATTCCTTATTTTGTGACGAATTCGGGGAACTCCTTTTTTTTTAATGATATTTTGTAGCGACTGGCAACAACGTCTATAATGACTTGTGGTAATTCCCCGTTTATGACTAACAATCAGCACAACTTTTTTCGGCACTTTAGAACGTTGCTATTCTTTTTTTTTTTTTCTCATCGACACATCGTTGGGAAGTTCTGATAGCAGCTACAGGCAAAAGGAGGATTAAAGACACGCGGTGGAGTGCAACAGGCTATGCCGTAAATGTGACATGGCATCATTACAAAGACATTCTCGTTACTTTGGAAAAACTGACAGAGGCAGGTGAAAGCTTAAACACTAGAACAGATGCAGGTACTTTACTAGTTTCGATGCAGTCATTTTCCTTTCTTTGTTTTTGGGGCCTGTGGCAACCGGTGCTACATGAAGTGAATAATGCACAAAAATATTTACAAACAAGGGGACTTGACATAATATTGTGCGCTCAGAAAGTAAATGCTTTGCAGATGATGTTGACAGAGAAAAGAGAGGAATTGGCAAATGGTGCTGTAGGTTATGCAAAAATATGTGTGAAGAACTTGGAATTTCCATAAAACCTCGGAGGCACATAACAAGAAAGCATATTTTCGATGACGGAAAAATGAGTTGAGATGAAAGCTGTTTTCTTCGTAAAGATAGAGTTATTGTAGAAATTCGTGAGCATTTTCAACAGCAACAGAATTTAACGGATAAGTTTGTTTAACTAACGCAGGCTATATTATTAGTTCCAGACAACACTGAATGTAATCTAGCATCTGATGCAATTGAGAGCAGGGTTTCAAGCTGGACAAACTTTGACTGCGGACTTTCGTTGCTACTACAGGCAACGATATTGATTAATGCAGACTCACTTGAATTATTTAAATTTATTGTTAAATCCAAGCTGGAAGATACCCTGCCCAATATTTTAATAATGTTCCGAATATCTTTCACAGTTGCTATAAGCAATGCCTGCTGTGAAAGGAGTTTTTCAAAATTGAAAATAATTAAGAATTATTTAAGATCGACAATGAGTACTCTAAGACTAACTAATTTGGCTATTTTGTCTATTGAGCAAGAGGAGGTAATTTTTAAATTAATTATTTAATTGTTATCGATTAATAGTTACAACGCTAAAAAGTAATTAAATTGTAATAGATTTTTTTTAAATTTTGCTAATCATTTTGACGTTCTATTGATAAAATATTAATTTCTTACTTCGGATACTTTCACAATTATCGTGTAGATGGCGCTAAGATTAATAGATTAATTTATAATTACATATTACGGAACATTAAAAAAACGTTAATTCAGTATTTAAAACGTAAGTATATTTAAGGTAAAAATATATACCACAGCTTTGACCAACTAATATTTTTTATAATTAATGTTTTTAATTTTAATTTTAAATTAATCACTTTGACATTTATGTCAAATTTCCGGTAAACGTTTACAGACTTGTCACTACTGGCGCTCGTGAATTTATAAATATCCCCTCTAAGTACGAGCTCACAGCGTATAGGTACCTTGAACGATCACATCAATCACTTATTTTGTATTTGCTATCTTTTCCTATAACAAACGTTTGTTATTTATAGAAAAAGACAGCAAATACAAAATAAGTGATTGATCCGATCGTTCATGGGTATTCTTTCATTTTTCCGACTACAAGTTACCTATATCAATATATCTAATTGGTTAAAGTAAAAGAATTTTTGTATTAATAAACGTGATTGTAAAACTTAGATAAACTTTTTTATTTAAAATCCAACCTGTATAATGCAAAATAATGATGACTGTTCTTGCAGAAAAGTTCTCTAATTAATGTATGTAATGTTATACAATACTATAATATAATACCTAAATAAGAGGGCGGCAAAATTGTCTTCCGCCCCGGGCGGCCGACACTCACGCTATGCCACTGACGAAGACCAAGGAAGAGGTGGATAGACGAAGTGAGAACTGATGCTAAAGAGATATTGACGGCGGACAACTGAAGGAGAGCAGCCAGGGACAAAGATACTTGGAGGAGGATGTTGAGGGAGGCCAGAACAAGACCTAGGCTACAGAGCCATAGGTAGTGATGTTAGAAGAGAATATTCTCAAGAAAATATTCTCGGCCAGAAAATTCTCTCGAGAATATTCTCAGCAAAAATTTTCTATATTTTCAAAAACCAAAACAAAAATAAAAACTAGATACGGGTCAAATTCTTATAATTTAAAAAAATATGTAGGTATATTGTTTTTGCCAATCCCATGAACCACTAGCGAGGGTTTTTACAGTGTCAATATTTATTGTTTTGGTGAAATATTAACGTTCAAATATTTAGAATGGTGTTCATTTAAGCAGAGAAGAACAAGTTGAGGAAACTTAGTTTGTAGATAATTTAGCAACTTTAAAATATGGTGATGAGTTGGCTGAAATAATGGCAGATTTGACATTTTATAGGTCTAAGGAGAGATTTTTTGGAAAACCATACGTTGTAAAATCAATTGAAAAATTAGACTTAATCATATGGTGAAAAGGTACATGTTTCGGAACAAAATTAACTAAAATAGCAGTTGATATATTAAGCATACCTTCATCCAGTGCAGCGACTGAAAGAAGTTTCAGTACTTATGGTTTTTTTATCCACTCCTCTAAAAGAAACTGGCTCACTGCTGAGAGGGCTCATAAAGTAACTTTTATTGCTCACAATTTAAAATTGTTAGACGTGGACCAATCCATGACTGAGTTGGTTACTCGTGAAAAACAAAATCCCACAACTCATCAGTATATTGAAATGCAGATTGTAGATGACTAAGATGAGCTAATAGAAATAGATTCTGAATCTGAGGTCTCATCTTTTATCATACCACGTCAATTATTTGCTGTTAAGAAGAAAATTTCATTTTTTTATCAAAGAAATTTTGTGTTTTCTGTTGTTTTTGTATTTTTTTATATACAAATAACACTGTATTGTTTCGTCTTATAATTTTGTATATAAGATCATAATTTTTAAAACCCTATTTTTCATCTTCAACAATATTCTGAAGTGCGTCATGGGGTTCATTCTCAGAAAATTCTCCATATCGAGAATATTCTCAGATTTTTCATTCTCTAGAGAATTTTCCAACACTAGCCATAGGGGAGCGTAGAGAGAGAAAGGGATATTCCATTAACTTTTACAAATATATTGGTGATATTGTATTGAGTAACAAGCAAACTACAAGCAATGGTGGTTACTATGTAGCCAAATATAAACAATGGCCCATTACTCGAGTTTATATTTGTGACACCTGCTCTTTTTATTCCAAGCCACCGAATTAATGGAGTTTAGTGAGTAAGCAAATTCAAATAAATAAAAACAAGCAATCCCTAGGGACTGGCAGAATAACATAATTGTACCAATATACAAAAAAGGAAAACATATAAACTGCGAAAACTACAGAGCTATATGTCATCGGTATGCTTTAAAATGTATATGAAAATAATAGAGAAAAGACTAAGGCAAGAAGTAGAAATGAAATTGGGAGATGAAGAAGCGGCCTTTAGACCAGGAAGACAAACAAATGACAACATATATACCATCAGGAACCTAATCGAAAGATGCTTAGACATGGGGGGAAAACTGGTGTTAGCATTCATAGACCTAAGAGCAGCATTCGACACGATAGAAAGACAAATTATAGGGGAATGCTTGAGGAAAATAAATGTACCAAACGGATTGATAAAAATTATAGAAAGTACTTACAAAGAGGTAAAAGGAAGAGTACAAATAGCAGGGGAATGATCAGATGAATTTAATTGGAATAGAGGTATTAAACAAGACGATAGTCTCAGCCCTTTGCTCTATTCATAATCGTAATGAATGAATTAATAAGAAAAACTAGAGCAAGAACCAACCAACTACAGACAATAATAGGATACCATAGATTACAACCGGTAACAATAGAGTCCTTATTGTATGCGGACGACATAGTACTAATAGCAGATTCCGAGAACAAAATGCAGAAACTAATGGATATATGGGTAGAGGAAATAGAAGAGCTTAAAATGGAAATAAACGAGGAAAAAAGTAAGATAATAATAATCAACGGCAAAGAAGATAATGAAATAAAGATAAAATGCAAAAACTCAGAACTGGAAATAGTTACAACTTATGAATACCTGGGAAGTATCATTACTAACGACGGAAAAATAGACTGGGAAATAACAAACAGAGCAAAGAAATCAAACAAGTTATACTATGCCTTAGCCCCAATACTGGGGAAAAGAGAACTTGCAAGAGAAACAAAAATAAGCATATATAACACAATAGTGATACCGACTGTGCTCTATGCAAGTGAAAACTGGACAATTCTGGAAAAACATAAGAGCAGAATAAATGCAATGGAGATGAGACATTTAAAAAGGATAGTTGGAAAGACAAAATGGGATAGATTAAGCAACGAGACTATTAGGAGAATGGCCAACCAAGAACCAATAATGAATAAACTAAAAAAGAGACAAATAAATTGGTATGGGCATTTGATGAGGATGCAACCCAACAGAATTACGAGAAAAATCCACGAAGCAAGGAACATTGCAAAAAGAAAAAGAGGAAGACCAAGGAAAAAATGGATACAGCAAATAGTAGAGGCGGGAAAAGTTAATGGAAAATCACTCGAGGAATTAAAAATAATGGCAGAAAACAGAAAAGACTGGAAGAGACGGGTGAATGTAAATTAAAATAGAGATCCCAAATCCAACACCCTGATAGGGTACAAGGAAGGGGAGAAAGAAAGAAAGAAAGAAAGAAAGAAAGAAAGATCATAATTTTTAAAACCCTATTTTTCATCTTCAACAATATTCTGAACTGCGTCATGGGGGTTCATTCTCAGAAAATTCTCCATATCGAGAGTATTCTCAGATTTTTCATTCTCTAGAGAATTTTCCAACACTAGCCATAGGAGAGCGGAGAGAGAGAAAGGGATATTCCATTAACTTTTACGAATATATTGGTGATATTGTATTGAGTAACAAGAAAACTACAAGCAAGGGTGGTTACTATGTGGCCAAATATAAACAATGGACCATTACTCGAGTTTATATTTTGACACCTGCTCTTTTTATTCTGAGCCACAGAATTAATGTAGTTTAGTAAGTAAGCAAATTCAAATAAGTAACTACATTTAATCATGGAAAAAGCACAAGACACTATATTACTTAATGTATGGAACCATTATAGGATTATCACACTTGCATAAATATAATCTTGTTAAAGTATTAAACTATTAAAACAACATTATCTACTTACCCCACATTCCTGGGTCATCAAAACATGAGTGATGGTTAGATACTGTGATTAATGGAACATGCTTAGGCCTATTGTCAAGTAGATTACTCATTACATTCCTATTGTATACTTTGGCTCTATTCAATAAATCTAAAAAACCACACTTTATTAAAAATATTCCTTGATTAGATCAACTATGTTACTATTACGGATTAAAATTTTGCTAAAGAGACCCACAGCACACACAGTCAGTGCACTAGCCACTTTCCAAAATGTTGTTGGACTCCTTAGCCTAGGCATGATCCAGTCCAAGTTGTATCCCATGGTGTATGGTGTGTTCTAAACTATCTATTTGACTAATTTAGGTAGCCAGACTACCTTAGAATTATTTAGGATGTTTGATTTTCACGAAATGTGATTAACATATTCACTACATTTGAACACTGAGTACTTAATTACATAACAGAGGTATGTGGAATATTGCACAAAAACTGTCCAGAAAATATATAGAATTTAAAGGGACGACACGCGATTATTTGGGTATGTTAACCCATATACACTTTACTACAGGACGACTTTATCACTGAATTTTTTATTTAATAATCCCACTGACACACTATTAAAATGACATCCCTAACCTTGAAATTACTAAAAATTTAATGACAGATGTCAATTTAGTGAAGGTTAGGGAGCGTAAGCAGTGTTGCCAAGCTTCAAGTAAGCTTTTCCCTCAACTTGCCTCAACTTACATTAAACCCACTTCTATGAAAAAATCACTCTCGTTTGCAATATCGGTTTTATAACAAAAATAAAAATATATTTTCAAAAACTCTGTTACCACATAGTGGTGTAGGGCGACAATACATTATAATACAAAACAAAAACAACTCAATATGAATATCCAACTTAATCTTAAGCTTAAGTTCACATAATAATATATTATATACAAATGTGACCCATTTCTTATTCTTATTTCTGGCCATTGTCCTTGCTTCTATCCATGTTGTTCTCCTTATTTCGAATATTTTTCCTAGTGCTCTAGCCCATGTTTGTCGTGGTCTACATTTCTTCTTTGCATATTTTTATTTGCGAAATTTCTTTCACCAGTTTTATATAATCCATTCTGAAGATAACCCCACAAGTTGCCTTCTTTCTATATTCTAAGGTTGACTCTATTTCCAAATCTTATTCGAGTGTTCCGTAGTCAATTTCTTTTGGTAACTCCTCATACTCTTCTAAGGTATTCCATTTCTACTGCCTCTATTTTACTCTTTTGTTGTTCTCTTAGAACCCACGACTCGCAACCAAAGGTTAATACAGGGCTATATACAGGGTGATTGATTAATAGTGGGGTAAAGCTCAATAGATCGGCTGTATATAGTAATAGATAGCAATAAAAGTTAATAACAAAAATTATAGACAACTTTGGGATTCATATTACAAAATTAGTATAAATGTTACAGGGTGTTCGATAACCGAGTGGCAGACCAAACTTATGTTTTTTTAAATGGAACACTTTGTATTGTATTTTATATTCGAAATCTCCTTAACTACCGAATCACAAAAATATAAAGGTTTGTTATGTTATACAGCGTATGTACAAAGTTATAACCAATTTTATATGAAAATCGTAACAAGTTCAACATCCTGTACAAATAAAAATAAGCACAACTTCTTCTTCTTCTTGTGCCACTCCTATCGGAGATTGGAAATCATCAAGGCTACCCTGACTTTGTTTACAGCTGACCTAAAAAGTTCATTAGTGGTGCAACCAAACCACTCTCTCAAATTCCGCATCCACGACATTCTTCTACGGCCTGGATTCCGTTTTCCTTCTATTTTTCCTTGCATTATATTTTGAAGTAATGCGTATTTATGACCTCTCATCAGGTGACCCAAATACTCGAGTTTTCTTCGTTTTATCTTTAATAATATTTCTGGGTCTCTTCCTATCCTTCGTATTACTTCAAGATTTGTGATTCTTTCAATCTGTAATTTCAATTTGTGATTTTTTCATTTGTGATTCTTTCCCTGTCTTACTCCTCTACGTATTTCTATTGCTTTTGATATCTCGTTTTCTATTTTGATGTTAGCTTTCTGATTCCAATATAAGTTGAGAATTATTCGCAGATCTTTATTATCTATGTCTTTTCTTTCAAGAATGTCTCTTAGCCTATCGTGGCGTACTCTGTCAAACGCTTTTTCAAAATCGATAAAACATGCATGTACTTCTTGATTAACGTCTAGGCATCTTTGTGTAAGAACATTCAAACCGAAGAGAGCTTCTCGAGTACCTAGTCCTTTTCTGAACCCCATCTGTGTATTACTAATATCTGACTCCAACTTTTGATAAACTCGGTTGTGGATGATTTTTAGAAATATCTTTAGTAGATGGCTCATTAAAGATATTGTTCGATGTTCTGAACATTCTTTTGCATTGGATTTCTTTGGCAGTGTAACGAATGTAGACAGCAGCCACTCTTGAGGTATAATACCAGTATTGTATACTGTGTTAAATAAGTGCAATATTATACCTATTGATTCATCATTCAAGAGCTTTAGTAATTCAGTAGGAACCTCATCGGGTCCATTTGCCTTTCCAGTTTTGGAATTTCTAAGTGCCATTTCTACTTCACATTTTAGGATTTCAGGTCCCGTTTCACCATTTACCTTGTCAATGTTATTTCTGTTGTCTTCAAACAATTCTCTTATGTATTCACTCCATCTATTAATTTTTTCTGTTAAGTCTACAATAATATTTCCGTCTTTGTCCTTAAGCAGACTTATTTGATGTCTTCTTTGGGTTCCTTTAAGTTCTTTTACTTTTTTATGTACCTATATTGAATGTGTCATACTTTCTTTCATAGTCTTCCATTTCTACACATTGTTCTTTAATCCATGATTATTTGGCCTTCTTTATTATTTGCTTTATGTTCTTATCAACCTCTCTGTATTTTTCTGAATTATTCTTCAATTTGCGTCTTTCATCCATTAGTTCTAGTATGTCTGGTGTCATCCACACCTTATGTTTCTTTGGAGATTTGGTTAGGTGTTTCTTTCCCGTAGTTCTTATTATAGTGTTTATATACTTCAGTTTTTCATCATAAGCACAACAGCAATGGTTTATTGTTGCCATATTTTTTTGTTGATTGTCAAAATTTTCAAAACTGATTAATGTTGATAATTTTCTTTATACTGAATAAAGGGTGAGTCAGAACGCAAGTACATTATTTTCTCAGTAATTTTAAATGGAACACCCTATATTTTATATCACTATTGAAAAGTACCTACTATTACCATACTTTCATTTTTTTTTTCGACATTCCCTATGTCTACATTTATTAGTTTTCGAGATATTTTCATTTCTCAGAACAAATTATTAGTAAGTGTCTAAATTTTTCCAAATTTTAAGTAAGCCATGACTGAGTAGTCAAAAACTGGCAGTTCATCGTGATAAAACTGTTATTGTGTTATTAAATAGTTGAGATGAATTTTACTGTTGAGGAAATGGTAAATCTGGCCGGATATTGAGGGGGTATAGTAAACATGCATTATTATCAGTAAGAAGTTATCATGAGCGGTTCCCTGGAAAACGACAACCTACAAAAGCAATTTTTGAAAGATTGAATAATCGGTTTAACCGCACTGGTTCAGTTAGGTATGAAAAACACGAACGAACAAAAAGTACTGTAACAGAGGAGAACGAAATAGATGTGTTGGTGGCAGTTACTGAAGATCCACATACAAGTATTCGAAATATTTGCAAAGAAAAAGAACAAACTTTACTACTCTGTGCAAAAAATTCTTGCAATAAACAGAATGCACCCTTGCCGCATTCAAATGGACCAAGAATTAATTCAGGAAGATTTTGAAAAGAGAATATTATTTTGTGAATGAGCTTTAGATAAAATCAATCAACAGAGAGATTTCTTGGATAATGTACTATTTAGAGATGAAGCTACGTTTCATAAAAACGGTGCAGTCATGGCTTACTTAAGAGGAAACAGTAGTGATCAACAGGTAGCAACAAACGCGTTCCAAGATTGCGGCTCTAATTTTGAATATTTTGTCGAGATATTTGGCACACATATTCGTAATATAATAAAGAATGGCGGTACAGAGCCCAATTTCAGAAATATGTTAGTATGTTGAAATTACTCTACAACTAAATAAAATATTGAAAAAAGGAGCCTGTACCGCCATTAAGAAAGACAAAAAAATACACTTTCTTCAAATAAACTTTTTTATTCCATGCCTTGATTTTGTGTAATCTTGGAACTACTAAAAATCGATTTTTTTATAACAAGAAATCGAACGTCACTGACTTGGCAACATTTCGCCCCTACTTGTATAAAAATTATTGTTTTTAATAGTATAAACGTCACTGTCAGTCATTACGGTTGCCTAAATCGACTAACCAATGAACATTAAGGGTGAGATTACGTCACGAGAGTTTACTGTCATTTGAATCGTAATATCAGGGCCGGCGATAACGGGCCTGCAAGGGATGCACTGCAGACGGGCGCCCCTGTTTGGGGGCGCCAAAATGACCTTTTTTCTGTCGGTGCTATACAAAATACTAATTTAAAAGACACCGAAGGGCGCCTATGCTTCTTTTGCAGGCGGACGCCTTATACCCTAGCGCCGGTACTGCGTAATATGATTTTTTTCGAATCCTGAGAAAACCAAGTATTTTAGAAAAATTTAAACGCAGGATGCAAGATTACATTATTACCGAGGGCGGAAGGCCCCTTAGAATAAACAAGCAGATTCTATTGAATGAAATATTTGAAATTAAATATCACACTTCTCTTTTATTTTCAGCCCTGTAACTTATTAAAATAAACATTATAGAAGTTTTCAGGGACTTTCAGCCCTCGGTAATAATGTAGTCTTTCATTCTGAGTTTAAATTTTTCAAGAATATTGATTAGTTTTCTCAGGATTCGAACAAAATGAATACAATAGGGCTTTTCATTCACAGTCATTTGTTTCGAGCTTCTGTCATGTGTCACATAATATTAATATATCTACGTCGTACGTTATTGGAATATACCAATGATACAAACCAAAGACGTATGACGTAGATATATTAATATTATGTGGCACATGACAGAAGCTCCAAACAAATTTAATGACAATCGATGAAAAGCCCTATTAAAACTACGGTTGCCTAAATCGACTAACCAATGAACATTAAGGGTGAGATTACGTCACGAGAGTTTACTGTCATTTGAATCGTAATATGATTTTTTTTCGAATCCTGAGAAAACCAAGTATTTTAGAAAAATTTAAACGCAGGATGCAAGATTACATTATTACCGAGGGCGGAAAGCCCCTTAGAATAAACAAGCAGATTCTATTGAATGAAATATTTGAAATTAAATATCACACTTCTCTTTTATTTTCAGCCCTGTAACTTATTAAAATAAACAATATAGAAGTTTTCAGGGACTTTCGGCCCTCGGTAATAATGTAGTATTTCATTCTGAGTTTAAATTTTTCAAAAATATTTATTAGTTTTCTCAGGATTCGATAAAAATGAATACAATTAAAACACATTGAGAATTTTGACATGCGTCAAAGTTTTGCATTCTCAATGTAAAATTCTGAACTGTTGAATTCCAGATTCCCTAATAATTATTTTACATCAAAAGACATTAGAAACTATTTGAAGAGGATTGAAATCTGTATTGGAAATAACTGTTAAAATTGGTCTACGTAATTAAACATATTCCAAAATTTTGTAAAAATGTAATAGGTACACTTCGCGTCAAAAAAAACTGGTACACTTTTTTTTCCCAATGTAAACCTGTGTTCAGACTGGACACAATGGCTCGTGAATCACGGCGTTGTTGCCAGCACAGATAATGGAATTGCACTAAATCTAAATACAAAAAATAATGTTCAAAAATCATGGTGGTGAATCGTAAAACGGGCCATAGGTAACTCAATGTAAAATTCTAAACTTTTAAATTCCTGCTTCCCTAATCATTTTACAACAAAAATCATGAGAAGCTATTTGTATGGGATTAAAATCGGTATTAAAAACAAAAGCTAAAATTGTTCTAGGATTTAAACACATTCCAACATTTTGAAAAATACCTACATTTGCCACAGTAGGCATGTGTGTAAAAGTTAGGCCCACGTATTATTTACCTTATTGTTCGCACACTATAGGGCTTTTCATCGATTGTCATTTGTTTCGAGCTTCTGTCATGTGTCACATAATATTAATATATTTACGGCATACGTCTTTGGTTTGTATCATGGTATATACCAATAACGTATGACGTAGATATATTAATATTATTGTGACACATGACAGAAGCTCGAAACAAATGACTGTGAATGAAAAGCCCTATTGACTGAATAAAATATCTTTATTATTATTACTTTCTCCTCAACTGAGGCTATCTTATCAATTTTATTATTTTTTTAAACAAGAAATGATAAAATAAAAATTTTGACAGTTCAAATTGTCAATATTTATAATAACTTCACTGTGACGGAACGCAACCGATACCTACACATTATGGTAATGTGTGTGGCCTAACTTTGGCGTATTTCTCTGAAAAATTCTTATTATATTTCTCATGATTCGAAAAAAAAATGAATACATTTAATAAAACACATTGAACATTTTGACAGGCGACATTTTCCACCTATGTGCTTAATATTTCAGCAGTTTCGAATTTTATTGTAATACATAATATTTAAATTTCACAATTGTTCACTGTAAAAGTTATTTATTTTGTATTAATTTCAAATTTTAATTTTTCCAGTGTGTTTTATTTATTAGTATCCCACAACTTTACGAGAAACCCTTCACATTTCTCGATTTTAAATTAAACATAATAATTTAATGTCATGTCTAGAGTTATTATCTGTCATTCATATCATATCTGTCATAAATTATAATAGAACACGAATTAATTTATGGGTACTTAATTGAGATGATGGAACATTACAAAATTAATAAGAGAATTTTTTAGGATGCATGTTTAAATAAATGTGACTGACTAATCGACAATGCTCGATGTTGTTTTAATTTTTAGTAAACCTACTAAAAACTTGCTGTCTGCCGCACAGCCCTGCTTTTACCTGGTTTGATATAATATTTTAGTTGAACTGGCAACGTTGCCTAGAAATAAGAATGACATATGTGACAAGACCAATTTACACAACTAGAAAAACACGATTTTCGGTTATAAGACTTGTACCAGTTTTTTTTTGACGCGAAGTGTACATTTTAGTTTTCAGCCCAAACTTAGGCCACACACAATGCAATAACACATTTTTGAACTGTCAATATTTTTATTTTATCATCTATTGTTTAAAAACAATACAGTTGATAAGATACCCTCAGTTGCGGAGAAAGGATTAATAATAAAGATTTTTTTATTCAGTCGATGGTGTGAGCACTGTCAGTTAAATAGTAACGTGTGGCCTTACTTTTACACGCATACCTATTGTGGCAAATGTATCATATTTTTCAAAATTTTGGAATGCATTTAAATCGTAGAACAATTTTAACTTTTGATTTTAATACAGATTTTAATTCTCTACAAGTATTCTCTCATTACTTTTGATGTAGAATAATTAGGGAAGCAGGAATTCAACAATTCAGAACTTTACATTGAGTTTCCTATGGCTCTTTTTACGATTTGCCACCCTGTATAAGATAAAATGTGTACTATTTGTCTTATTATTTCATAATAACACAAATAATACACATATATACACAATAACACACATCCAATGATCGAAAATAATTTAAAAATATAGGAATGTAAACTCTTGTGACGTAAAGTCAAAAATATAAGTCTCCCCACCACCGTCGGACAAGACAACCGTAATAAAGTCTAATAACCGTGAA
Source organism: Diabrotica virgifera virgifera (assembly GCF_917563875.1). NCBI lineage: Eukaryota > Metazoa > Arthropoda > Insecta > Coleoptera > Chrysomelidae > Diabrotica > Diabrotica virgifera. The sequence goes on along the minus strand of NC_065446.1, from coordinate 233,324,967 downwards.
CCGTAATAATGTCTAAGAACCGTGACTGTCAGTGTCGAATTACCGACGTACTGTTGCCTCACTTTTGAAAGTTCGCAGAACTTTCGCAATATTGGACCGCGTTTGTTGCCACCTGTTGATCGCTACTGTATCACCTTAAAATTTGGAAAAATTTAGACACCTAATTAATAATTTGCTCTGAAAAATTAAAATATCTCGAAAATTAATAAATTTAGACATAGGGAATATTATATAAAAATTTAAGTACGGTAATGGTATTTTTCAAAAGTGATATAATATACAGGGTAGTCCATTTAAAATTACTGAGAAAATGATGTAGTTGCGTTTTGACTCACCCTGTATTTGATATAAAGAAAATTAGCAGCATCAATCATTTTGGAAAATTTTGACAATCAATAAAAAATATGGCACCAATAAACCATTTCTGTTGTGCTTATTTTTATTTATACAGGATGTTGAACTTGTTACGATTTTCATATAAGATTGGTTATAACTTTTTACATACCCTGTATAACATAACAAACCTTTATATTTTTGTGATGGGGCAGTTAAGGAGATTTCAAATATAAAATAAAATATAAGGTGTTCCATTTAAAAAAACACAAGTTTGATCTGCCACTAGGTTATCAAACACCCTGTAACATTCTAACTAATTTTGTAATATGAATTGTTTACAATCTTTGTTATTAACTTTTATTGCTATCTATTACTACAGCGGATCTATTGAGCTTTGCCCCACCAATCAATCACCCTGTATTGACTTGAACACATTAATTTTTGTTTTTCTTGTTATTTCTTTTTTATTTGTGAATTGATTGCTCTTCGCAAAGTGTAGGATTATCATTTTTTGAATTCTATTATTAATTTCTGTTTCTTGTCTTCCGGTGTCTTCTAATTCTACTCCTAAACATTAGAAGGTTCGTACTTGTTCTATATTTACTTCTTCTATTTTTATATTTATCTTTTCTTCTTCTTCATTTTCTCTTATGATCATAACTATTTTTTTATTTTTATTGTCATTCCATGTTTTTTTAATATGTCATTCCTATCTTTATATTTATTTGTAGTTTTTTCACATTTTCGACCAATATGATGACGTTATTAGCGAATGCTGCTTCTGAAATGTGCTCTTCTTAAATTTGTATAACCTACATACATAAATATATTATACATTTTTTTTTCATTTTACGTTACATTCTTTAATTATTTCATTAAATGTAAATGTAAATGTAAATTAGAAATAGTGTTGGACTTAATCCTCCTCCTTGTCTCACACCCTCGTTTGTGGTAAGTGAATTTGATGTTGTTTTTGACTGATAACATAATTCATATTGCTGTTGTAAATGTTCTGAATTACCCTTATAATTTTGTTACTAATACGTCTCTTCTCTAATATTTCCCATAATATTTGTCTTGATACCGTGTCAAAAGCCTTTTCAAGGTCTTTCAATAAACACTGATGATGGAATTGTAATTCCGAAAACGTTTTGTTGTGATGTAGCTCTTTTAGGAATTTTTATAAATGTACCTTTTACAAATAAATTTAACCATTTTTGGAGAAGATATGTTTAATTATCTTCAAATAATCTTTTAATTTTTTTCATTTTTTTAATTTTGACTACTAAAAATTCTGTTTTTCCCTTTTGTTAAAAAATCTCGAAAAAGGGGAATGTGTGTTACAAGTGGCAACACTGAGCCGAGGTCACGTAATAAAATTTGCTGTGTCTATGGTTTGGATATTTGGTAAAAATGAGGGCTTGTGTGTTTCAATGTTTTAACTACTATTTTACGTTAATCATAATAAATGAATAATAAAACACAAATTATTAGTTAGCAAACATTATAATTGTTCCTACATGTATAATGCAATGACATATTGTTAAATTATTACTGAATTTAAACTTCTGCTTAAAGCTACGGGAGGTGGAATCGTGATCATATTCTTTTAGATAAGTCAGTAAACGTCATTGGTGAATACTGCGCGCTGTCATAAAATCAAAAAAATATTTTTTAAAATATTACCCAGATTCCAAACGTCACTTTAAATTTCGTATTTCATATTATCAAAGTCGCAATGGTCTAATCACAAATAGTAATTATGGGTAAGTACAAATAGGTATATATTTTTATTTTATAGATTTTTAAGTTTTTAAAGTGCGCGCCTGTAACTACCAGGTACCTACAATACAAACATTTATGTGAACGTAAACACCTTTTAGCTTCTTTTTAGATTTTCTTACGTATTTTTATATAAAGTTAGCTTTTCTAACGGTTTTAATGACTCTAAAAAATAAGGATTTGGATGTTTATTTTCACATGCGCCACCATTACAACAAGTTGAACAATGCTAAAAGTACTTTTAATTTTTCTTCCCCGAAAGCTTTGGCCAGGCGCGCCTTCTGCAGTTCCCCGCATTGCAGCACATCACAAAAAACAATGCAATTCGAGGTCACGTAAGTAGATTTTGGTTTAAGATTAATATAATTATATACCAGAGACTTTATTCTTTAATAGTTTTAATATTTTATGAGTGTTGCATTCAAAAAATTATTACAAGAAGTTTCAGCTCCAACTGTTACCTATGTGTTGGAATGCATGTGACTATAATTTAAAAATTATTAAATATCATAATTCGTATCCTAGAAAAACTTTTACAGGATCATAAAACATAATCGTAAGGGAGGCAAGTAGGTATATTAAATTTGCAGTTACTCGAGTGTTATGGGGACCTATTGGGTTGTGAAGAGTAGGTCCTAAAACCAAAAAAAGTTAAGTAAAGTTTTCCATAAAGTGGGGCATTTTCCATTTTTTTAATTTAATTTTCCATTTCCAACAATCGTTTTTTTTTAGTGAAAACTTCTTTAGGGACATTGTGCGATTTTTGGATAGGGGAAAAAGCATTGAATTCACGACCGTCATCGCGACCTTCATCTTAAGGGACGTTGTGCGATTTTTGGATAGGGGAAAAAGCATTGAATTGGCGACCGTCATTGCGACCGTCATCGCGACCGTCATCGCGACCGTCATCTCTTCGGCGAAATAAATTTTGTACGTGTATTATTATAATGTACGTATAATAATACTAATATTATTGAGGCGTACCACAGGGCATCAAGATAGGCGCTTTAGACTCCTGGCTCTGCGAGACCGTTTTGCTACTACGCGTCAAATCGCTGACCAATCGTTTGGAGTAGAAAGTAGACTTGTTACTAAAAGTACCCTATACCTTAGCATTCCAGCCTTTGGACTGGTTTCATTTCGCCCACGACGAGTGCTTCCTTTGTAATGCGTACCACTGTCATCGATGTTTGAATTGGTGCAAAGAAGGGCAGCATTGGGTGGCAGAATGGCATAATGCAGCATTCAGCGATGAATCGCGATTTTGTTTAGGTATGCAAGATGGTCGTAAGATGATAAGACGCCGCCTTAAAGAGCGACGAGACATCGGGTTTGCTGTTGAGAGGCATCTACACAGGACAATCGGAGTAATGGTTTGGGGGGTTATTGCCTATGGTAGCCGATCACCACTTTTGTTTATTTGAGGCAGTATGACAGATGCGCGTTATGTTGATGACATCTTACAAAGCACTTTACTGCCTTATCTAGACGGCCGTCGAAACACCCTTTTCAGGAAGACAACGCGGGTCCCCATATTGCTCGTCGAACTATGGACTTTCTCCAAGAAGCTGGTGTTAATTTTTTGCCGTGGCCACCCCTTTCACTGGGTTTAAATCCTATCGAACATGTGTGGGATATGATGGGGAGGAGACTGTCCACTTTGCACCATCCTCCATAGGCTCTGGTACAGTTAATCCATGAAATTCAAGTTGCTTGAAACGAGGTACCACAAGCAGACATCGATAATCTCATTTTGTTAATGCTTAGACGTGTACAGGAGTGTATTCAGCTACGGGATCGCCAAACACATTAATTTTTTTTTATTACATGTCAATAAAAAGTCTTGTCAATGTTATCGTTTCATCATTGATGAAAATGTACCATGTTGCCAAAAAATTAAGTTCCAGAAATGATTCCTTCTAGGTGTAACACTTCTAATGTCACTGAGTATAATAATAAGAATAAAAAACCGCTAAACGCCGTAAAAATGAGTAGCGCATACAATATTCCAGCTACAAAAGATCTGATATGAATATTACGCGGTGCCAAAATGTATTTTCATTTTGATGCAAAACAAAATTCTAGTTTTATTTTAAAAGATTTTTCCATAATATTTGCTAAATTTGAAGTAAACGCGCCACAAAAGAGTAACATTGATACAGTTTGAATTTTGAAACTCTTTTGTGGCGCGTTTACTTCAAATTTAGCAAATATTATGGAAAAATCTTTAAAAATAAAATTAAAATTTTATTTTGCATCAAAATGAAAATACATTTTCGCGCCGCGTAATATTCATATCAGATCTTTTGTAGCTCGAATATTGTATGAGCCACTCATTTTTACGGCGTTTAGCGGTTTTTTATTCTTGTATCAGTAGTTTAAAGTTATTTATAATCTAAATGTATGATGTTAAATGCAATGTTTCTCCATTACACGTTAAGCTTTATAAATGGCCGCCTTTGTCGCATTACCTCCCAAATGATCTAGAGTCCATCGAATGTACACTAGATTTTTTTCTATTCGAAATAGATTGAAAAAATATTGGGATGGCCGGTAAATAAACTCGGATTGCCCGTTGCCAGATCAAATTTAGCGTCGTAACCACTACAACTACATAAACCATTTCGGGAATAATCGTTAATTGGATTATACATTTGTAGCTTAATAACTTCTAAACGGCTTAACCGATTTTGATCACTAAACATGAGTTTGAAACGTATTGACAAGTAGTATCTGATGCATATAAGGTCAATTATGATCGCTGAAGCTATTACAGAAATTATTGAGCTTGAAAAACCGTTTTTCCCATAGATAATAGATTTGATCATATTTATGAAGCCTTTAACTTAAAAATTTGAATTTTCCCGGATATGAGGTATACACCGTTAGAGTTCTTCTACAAACGCTCAGTTATTGGCGCAATTCGTAGGTTGAAATTTTGAGTAATTGCCAAAAAACCAAAATGCCGTTTTGTACTTACCAAGTCCTATAGCTAGCTTATAGGTGGTCAAAAGTCACAAACTACACCGGTTCTGAATCGGCCATGAACCCCTCTTCAAACATAGAAAAAAGATTCAGATCGATTTAACTTTTCCACACATACATACATACATATCCATAAACATTTTCCCTTTTTTAAATAGAAATTGAGTCATACTTCTGAGCTCGGTAACTTTTTAATGGTATAACCGATTTTCAAAATTAGACATGCGTTGGAAAGGTAATGATTAGTACTATTAGAAGTCGTAAAGGTCGGACTTAAATTTTCGAAGTTTTTGGGAGTTTTGGGGACGAGAACGAAAAACAGACCCTAAATAGGAAGGGCCGTAAAATCCACACCCTTGGACCAAAATGTATGGTTGACATATGAATGGGTGAGTCTTCCTGAACTTTAAGATGGGAGTTGGCCCAATTTTCAATTCAGTCAGATTTAGAAAATCGAAAATTTCGTGTATATATAGTGTCGCGTGTAGGGGGTGTGGGTGTGCGCCACTGGCGAGAACTGCCGTTCTCTGGTAATAATAATATCGCATGGCATTTTTGCTAGGGAGATCCTTTCAGACTAATCAGCGGAAATTGCATTTTTAACTCTGTTTCAGGTAACTATGATATGCACACTAGTTCAGGGGGACAGACGGCTTAACGAACGTGCCCTCCGAAATACGGTAAAGGCATCAGTTTTAGAAATGAAAATGCCATTGTCGGTGCATTCATTATACACTGTGTCCGTAAAGTATGGAACAAATTCTTTTTTAGCTAAACAGAGCATTTTAAGAAATAAACCTGAAACACGTCGATTTTTGATTTTAATTTACCGTATTTTAAAACAATATTCTAATATACAGGGTGAATTACTTTCGAGTAATGACGTCACCGTCATTTTTTTTAAATGGAACACCCCCATTTTGTCTCAATTTTCGGATTACTCTAGCTGAGCTGATTCAAAAAATGTATCACATGTTGATTCAAATTGGTACAGGGTGGACAAAAATACAATAGATCTGTGTGTGTTCATACAGTAACGCGTTAGTTAAATTAACAATATTTTCGAAAATACTTATTTTATTTTTGATATTTTAATTATATTTTAATTTTAATTAATTTTTGATATTGTTTAGTTGAATATTTTAATTTAATATCAAAAATTAATTAAACTTTAATAATATGAGCATACACAAAACTATTGTATTTTTGTCCACCCTGTACCAATTTGAATCAATATGTGATACATTTTTGGAATCAGCTCAGCTAGAATAATCCGAAAATTGAGACAAAATGGGGGTGTTCCATTTAAAAAAAATGACGGTGACGTCATTACTCGAAAGTAATTCACCCTGTATATTAGAATATTATTTTAAAACACCGTAAATTAAAATCAAAAATCGACGTGTTTCAGGATTATTTCTTAAAATGCTCTGTTTAGCTAAAAAAGAATTTGTACCATACTTTACGGACACAGTGTATGTTATTTGTGTTTATGATTGTAATTTTAAGAGGATGGGATCCGTAGTTTCAGCTAAAATGCTATTCAAATGGGATTAATTTTTTTCGAATCTTGAGAAAAGTTATAAGTATTTTTGAAAAATTTAAAGGCAGAATGAAAGATTACGTTATTAGCGAGGGCCGAAAGTCCCTGAAAACTTCTATAATGTTTATTTTAATAAGTTACAGGGGTGAAAAACTAAGAGAAAATTTAGTGTAATTTTTAATTTCAAATATCTCATTTAAAATAAACTTTTTATTGATTCTAAGGGACTTTCGACCCTCGGTAATACTTTAGTCTTTCATTCTGCGTTTAAATTTTTGAAAAATATTTATTGGTTTTTTCAGAATTCGAAAAAAATGAACACAATGTCCGTGGTAATATTTTCCAAATCTATCTTTGTCATACAATGCACTCAGTCGAATAGAATATTGTCAGCATATTGTCAGTCAGACAGTGACAATCAGTGACAATTTTAAATATTTGACATATCACCGGGAATATTTTCAGTTGTTGATTAAATAATATTGATAGTGTATTCGATAAATAATTTATTTAAGACGTGAACTTAATAAAAAGTTATTTATTGTTTATTATTTATGGAAGATCCAAAGCAGAGAATACACCAGGATATATTTAGTGATCCAAGTATTTTGTTGTTAAAGATGTTCAAAATTGTAAGCGTTTCATAGTAACAATATATTATTAAAAAATCACTTTATCACTTTTCCCCTTTTCTCGATTGATTATTAGTTTTTGTTGTACAGTAGATAAATTATTACAATCCCTGAATACATAGTGAAACAATTATCATATTAATTAACTGAATTAATAATTAAGGCACCTAATTATACAAGTAACAGTTATCCAAGAACATTCAAAAGCCATCTTTAAAGTTAATGATGACATCGTCAAGTAAAGTTTACATATCCATACCAGTGAGAATTTTACTACACGTAATTTGCCTTTAGACCAGGGCCCATCTGTAAAAATATTAGTACATTTGGACGTTGAGAGGTGACTCAAATTTTTTTGCATAAATGGCTTGAAAATAAATCAAATAATAATATTTGAGTTATCCTCCCTCTCAAAAAGGTCCGGAACATTGTTTAAATAATCAAAATGTCAAAAAATTAAGGAAAAATTCGATTTTTTTCTTGGTTTTTTGATTATAACTTTAAAAGTATTCATTTCCGAGAAAAGTTGTACTGACATAAAAGTTGCATAATTAAATTTACTACAATATAGAATTGGTTAAAAATTTTAAAAATAGTCACCCTTGTTGCAAAGTAGCAATAATTGTGAAAAAAACATACAAAAACAAGTATTCGCATTTTACGTTTTTCAACCATTTATGCTACACTTAGGACCTTCGTATTTCACTCTGAAAAACTTTATTATACAGTAAAACAATGCTGTAAATTTCATTAGGATGGGTTCAATAGATTTTGCAAAATAAATTTTGCAATCCAGCTTTCGTAAAAAAAATTCATTTTTTCAAAATGTTACAGGACTGAAAATAAAGCAGATAGCAAGTTGAAAATTTTTTTGCCTATAGAAGTGTATTGTACCTTTCATTTGCAATTTTGCAAAATTAAAATCGATTAACACCACGGCGTCAGGAATTTTTTTAAATAAACATTAATTATTGGTGCTACGCGCAGGACAGCGGATAGTTTTCTCTGATTGGGCATTCCAATGACCTTTGATAATGATTGATACATTTTAATTTTTATTACATTTCGATATAAATAAATAAATTTGTTTATTGCAAAATAAAAACACATACTCTATCCTTTAAAATAACACTTTTATTAGCAGAAACTTTCTTTGTTAATATATTTTAACTTAAATAATAAAAGTTTATTATTTTTAAACATATTCAATTGTTTAAACAATATTTTACAAACAATAATAAAATTAGTTTGATTTTTGTGGAATTAAAATATTAAAATACAACAAAATATAGAGTAAGAAAATAATATATTAGATAAAGATAGGAAGAAATTTTGGTGGAAATCAACTTGTGTGAATAGAACACCGCTGTCCTGCGCGTAGCACCAAAAATTATTGTTTATTTCAAAAATTTTCTGACGCCGTGGTAATTAATCGATTTTAATTTTGAAAATTGCAAATGAAAGGTACAGTACCCTTCTATACGCAAAAAAAATTTCAACTTGCTATCTGCTTTATTTTTAGTCCTGTAACATTTTGAAAAAATGAACTTTTTTTGCGAAAGCTGGATTGCAAAATTTATTTTGCAAAATCTATTGAAACAATCTTAATGAAGTTAACAGTATTGTTTTATTGTATCATAAGGTTTTTCTGGGTGAAACATGAAGGTCCTAAGTGTAGCATAGATGGTTGAAAAACGTAAAATGCGAATACTTGTTTTTGTATGTTTTTTTCACAATTATTGCTATTTTGCAACAAGGGTGACTATTTTTTAAATTTTTAACCCATTCTATATTGTAGTAAATTTAATTATGCAACGTTTATGTCAGTACAACTTTTCTTGGAAATGAATACTTTTAAAGTTATAATCAAAAAACCAAGAAAAAAATCGAATTTTTCCTTAATTTTTTGACATTTTGATTATTTAAACAATGTTCCGGACCTTTTTGAGAAGGAGGATAACTCAAATATTATTATTTGATTTACTTTCAAGCAATTTCTGCAAAAACATTTGAGTCACCTCTCAACGTCCATCTCAAAACAGATGCGCCCTGGACTACTTGTAAAGACAGAAAAAGTAGGGATAGCCGTAAAATATTTGCGAATTATGTACCGATGGCCTTAATTGAAACTAATTTTCAGACATTTTTCCAACTTTGTGCATATTCCTTACTATGATGTCCCCAAAGGTCATGTTTGTACATATTCTCCAGACAATACCAGCGATACAGCATTATTATTACCTCGACCTCGGGCTAGAAGAAATCCTCTTGATTGGGGCTCAGACGCAACAGTAAGTATCTCTATCATTATCATTTTCACGTGCATCATAATAAAATCAGAAAAGGTTTTAAATACCTTGTTGTCACATATAAACTTATTTCTAAGACAATCTCATGATCGCACTTTGTCCCGGTCCTAAATCGTAATCTTATGCCTGGTTACACCAACAGATCTTAAGCTCCAGCTTAGCTAAGCTTTACTTATAGATAGGGCCTCCTTGAGTATCACTTACGTTGCATCATAATTTTAGATTCTTACCTTATTATCAATTATATCTATTATTATATTATGGTATTCTTATTGTAATTATAATTATATTATATTAATTCTTATGATATTCTCGACTTAAGCTTAAGATCTGTTGGTGCAACCGGACATTAATCTCACATGAAACATTAATGCTTGGTAATGGTAGCACCAACAAATCTTAAGCTCCAGCTTAGCCCAGCTCAGCTTATAGATAGGGCTCGTCTATCTTAGCACGTCTTCAGTGCCGGATTAAAGATTAGGCAAAGTAGGCAATTGCCTAGGGTCTCGGCCCCAAAGGGGGCCTCGTAGGGCCCAAAACGAAAAAATAATATGTAATTAGAATTAAATAAAATATATAAACAATATAATATGTTGAAAAATTCAAATATCGCGCAATACCATAAACTCGGTTTCACACGTAAATCCACAGCTAATGAAGCTGCAACCAATGAAAAGGCACGTGATGAAATAGGAAAAGCTGAGGAAACATAGTTTCCGTAACTGAAAAAGATGAAAAAACATACAATGACAGTTATATTCCAGTTCAAGAAAAGAACCAGAAACCGAATCCAAGCTAAAAATTTAAGTTGAAGGTAAATTGGGCCCAGAATTCGGAAACAACAGGATTATGGAATACCATAACTGAAGAAATATGGAAATTTTGGATTGGGAAAGATTCTTCAGAATGTAAAAATCTTGATGGAAGTTTTTCAGCATCAAAAAGAAATTTTGAAGGCATTACAAGATTTTTTACACAATCTATGGTTGCTGAAAATATATCAGTGTAACAAAAATTAAAAGAGATTGGCTATACAATGTACTCTTTCTCAAATGGAAATTTTTACTGCTTTCCATGTATTCTTTTTGGCGAACATGGCGAACACTCATCGGCAGGCAGCGTCTTCATGGTCAAATTGACAGCTCTTTGGAAAATTAATTTAATTAAGAACGAGATTACTGCATATAAGTTCTAAAAAGAGTAGTCTCTGTGGGTAAGTTTCTATCTTCTCGCGGATTAGCGTTTAGAAGTGATACAGAGATCCTTCGTTCACAAAATAATGGAAACTACTTAGACATTTTAGAGCTACTTGCAGAGTACGATACTCTTTAAACTCTCACTTAGCTAAGTATGGAAAAGGGTACTTTAAAGCCTTCTTACTTTTCTTCAAAGATCTGGGAAGAAATAATAGAAGTAATGGGAAAACACGTTTTGAATACAATTGTTAAAGAAATTAAGCAAGCCAAATACTACTCCATACGTGTCGATTCAATACCAGATTTGTCTCATATTGACCAGTTGACTATTTATTAAGATATGTAAATCCAGCTGATGGTAAAGTGTATGATGGTTTTCTCACATTCATACATATAAGTAGCCATACTGGAGAAAATCTTTCTTTTGCTGTTTTAGTCGTTTTAAACGATTAGCATTAATGTAAACGACATGAGGGGACAATCATTCAGCAAACATGTCAGGCAAATGTAATGGTATCCAGGCTCATTTATCTAAGATTAACAAACTTGCAATTTGCATTCCTTTTGTCGCACACTCGCTTAATTTAGTTTTAGTAAGTGCTGCTGAAAGTGGCGTTGGAGCAATATCGTATTTGGGGTTTGTTCAGTCCGTGTACAATTTTTTTTCAGCCTCTACCAACCGTTGAAAAGTTATAATCAAATGCTTAAATGAAACTCCACTAAGCTATCCCATTCGCCACGATCTAATCATTAAAAGAATAAGCAGCATTCGATGGAATTCAAGGGCTAACGCAACAAGAGCTTTGTCTAAAGGTTACAACCTCTTTAAATCTGCTGTGCATTCCCCTGCTGAAAACACTAATCAAAAGGATGAAACAGTTCAAGAAACATTCGTAATGAATAAGTTTTGGGTAACAATTTTAGAATGCATCAACGCTGTCAGTAAATCATTGCAGAGAGAAGGGATTGAACTTAAAACTGCAGATAGGATGGAGATGGAGGGGTTGACCGAGGTGGTTTTGGAGAGAGAAGGCGGAGGCCTTAAGGGGCCTCATAGCTTGGGTTGCCTATGGGCCTCAAGATTCTTAATCCGGGACTGCACGTCTTAATTGATCAGTTTAAGATACAATCCACGTGGCAATCCATTATGGCAAGCTGAAAATTGATCTAAGACTCAGTGGTGCAACGCGTATATTTCATAAGTTGAGCTTAAGGCAAGTTTTAAGATTAAGATTTATTGGTGCAACCAGGCATAAGAACCGGATAAGACTCGGGCTAACTCACCGGTTTTAAACACGGCGGTTGAAGTAAATACGGCAGTGTCATCGGCATATCTTATATTATTAGGAATTTCACCATTTATGAGCATCCGTCCTTAAGGTACGATTCCGACAACGACTGCAGGCGGCAGACGGCTACTGCAGACGTCACTTGCAGTTGTCGCCGTGACGGACGTCACTACTTTGCTCTATTAATTTGTAAGAGACTGATTCCGACATCTGACTGCAACCGCTGTCCGGCAGAACGCCCGTTGCTAATAATTATACAAATAAATAATACAAAGTAGTGACGTATGTCACGGAGTCAACTCTGCAGTTGCCGTCTGACGCCTGCAGTTGTTTTCGGAATCGTACCTTTCTTCTTCTTAAAGTTCCCTCTCCTATCGGAGGTTGGATATCATAATGGCTATGGTCACTTTGTTGGCTGCTGCTCTGAATAGTTGTAATGAACTACAGTTAAACAATTATCTAAGGTTCCTCAGCCAGGAGATGCGTTTCCATTCCTTTCATAACACTTTTCATAATTTCTAACTCCTTATTTAAACGTCTTAGCACTTCAACATTGGTAATCCTTTGAACCCACTGAATTTTCAATATTCTTCTGTAACACTACATTTCGAACGCCTCTATTCTTCTTATGTGTTGTCTCTTCAATGTCCAAGCTTCCATTCCATATAGCAATATAGAAAATATGTAGCATCTTAGAGCCCTCAATCTGAGAGGCAACTGAAGGTGTTTGTTTGTAAGCAGTGTCTTAATATTCTAGCTTCAATAATCAATAGTCTAGCTTTCTGTATAATCTTACATGAATCACCTTTAGAAATATTTTGAGGGTGTGGCTTATTAGTGATATTGTCCTATAGTGCGAACAATCTTTGGCATATATTGTTTTTGGTATTGTTACAAAGGTGGACACCAACCATTCCTGAGGGATTTTTCCGGTTTTATATACTTCATTAAACAGATCCAGTAGTACCGGTAGAGTTTCATCGTCTAGACATTTCAGTAATTCCGCAGGTATTTCGTCTGGACCCACAGTTTTTCCGTTTTTTGCGTTTCGTTTGCTTGTTCAATTTCCTCCATTATGATCTCTGGTCCCGTTTCGCTGTCGATTTCTTCCGGTTCTTGTCTGTTATCCTCAAACAGATCTGTTATGTATGTCTTCCACTTTTTTAACTTCTCTTTGACTTATATAATAATTTTTCCATTTATGTCTTTAAGAAGTCCATCTTTCTTTTTCGCTGTGTATTTGTGATTTCCTTTATTTTCTTGTGCATGTTAAAGCTATCATACTTTTTAGAATATTCTTCTATTTCACTACATTGATTTGCCAGCCAGGTGGATTTGGCCTCTTTTATTTTCTTTCCTATTAATCTCTGGATTTTCTTGTATTTTGCCTTACTATTTGCCTTTATGTTTACTGTTTGTTTTGCCTTTATGTTTCCTTCTTTCCTCCATTAGCTCTAGGATTTCTGAAGTCATCCATCTCTGTTTTTTTATTATTTTTGTGGGTAATATCTTCTTTCCTGCCTCTACTAACGTTTCTTGTATCATGTTCCATTTGTCATTAACATCTGTTGTTTTTATCACGTCTTGTTTGATTTTCTTTAAGTTATCATTTATTTCTTCTTTTAGGCTCTGACGTATAGGTTCTTCTTTTAAATTTGAGACATCAAATCGTGGTATATTTGTTTGTTTTTGGATCTTTTTCAGATTTATCTTCATTACGCCTACTAATGGATTATGATCTGAATTTATGTCAGCTCCGGGAAATGTTCTCACAGACTTTATAGTGTTTTTATATCTGGATTTGATTAAAATGTAATCTATCTGGTTTCTTACAATGTGATCTTCCGAATCCGCCGGTGATATCCAGGTATAAAGTCTTATTTTGGGTAATTTAAATAAGGTATTCATTACTACCAGCTCCTCGCTTTGGCAGAATTCGACAAGTCTGTCCCCCTTTCATTTCTTTCTCCCAAGCCAAATTCTCCCACACATCCATCCACTTTTCCTTTTCCAATCTTGGCGTTGAAATCTCCCATCACCAACAATATGTCATCTTTTTTTGTGGATCTTATGATTTCGTTCAATTGCAACATACCTTTACACTCATTTCACTTTCACTTACCTTTCACTTTACAACATATTGCAATCGTACCTTTACACTCTCCTAAAGCTTCTTGCTAGACAACTTCGCTATAAACATTAAACATCAATGGTGACAATATACAGCGCTGTCTTACACCCCGAAGAATTTCTATTTCTTCCGAAATTTGATCTTTAATTCTTCTTTTTACTTTCTGGTTCCAGTAGAGGTTTGAAATTACTCTGATGTCGCGGTTGTCAATGTTTTTCAGCTAAGATATTAATTAGTTCATCGGGTTGGACCTTGTCAAATGCTTTTTTGAAATCAATAAAACATGTCAAAATAACTACATAATTAACTATTTTAGATGTGCCGAAAATTTAGATCTCAATCGATGGATCGAATTCCACGAAAATTGAAGACAAAAAAGAACCATTGTTATTCATCTCGTTCCACAAACACAGATACTGATCCTTTCATGTCATGTCCTCCGCGCAAATATGACCATAACCGCCAGTTAACTCATTACAGACAAAAGAAAAAGCCGATCATGAATGGCATTTCTACCGTTTCTTGTTCTACAAACACTATCAATGAAGAAGATGGAATCATGACAGAAAGTGCTCGAAGACTATTTGAGAAAAAATCAGGAATGGGAGATTCGAAGAGTTCTAGTTCGTAAGTTTTTAATCACATTACAAACCAACTGAAAAGATATTATCCGTGTTTCAACTTATCAATTTTATAATCATCATAACCATTATCTTTACTCTATCTACCGCTGTTCTGAAGAGTCCTATTGGACTTCATTTAAACTATTTCCTTAAATTTTTCAACCATGACACTAGTGATGTTGAAAAAGTAACTATTCGTTACAACGTACTCGTTACTTACGAATACCGAAAGTAACTATTACTATGCAGAGAGGTAAATCGTTACTTTGATTACTCTGATTACTTCGTTATATTTATATTACTTCGTACCAGTCGTATCAGAGCGAGTACTTATTTTGATTTTGAGTATTGTATCTACTCGGTTAATATCGGAGTCGGACCGGTATTCCACGAGTGTTCGGTATCAGTATAGTTAACTAAAATTTTATCTATGAAGGGCGAAGGCTATGAAGAGTTTTATAGGATTACAGCGGGCTGAGAAGTAGCTGAAACAGAGGGAGGTATATCATTTAACAAAGCATGCACCCAGAAACAGATATCTATACGATTTGTCGAGGTAGATAATTCACAGAATTTCACAGATGTTAGTTCTTTTGAAAATAAAAATGCAACACACATTTTAATAATAAATACACACTATTATTATCAGGCCTAGAAAAAAATAGCTTAGATTGACCGGAAAATGATAATATTTCTACACTATGATCATCAACTTTAATTTTACATGTAGGTAAGGCATTGTTTTTATTAGACCAGGGCATTTAAGAGGAAACAGTAGCGATCAACAGGTAGCGAAAACGCGTTCCAAGATTGCGGCTGTAATTTTGAATATTTTTTCGAGATATTTGGCACACGTATTCGTAATATAATAAAGAATGGTTGTACAGAGCCCAATTTGAAAAATATATTAATATGTGGAAATTACTCTGTAATTAAATACAATATTAAAAAAAACGAGCCTGTACCGCCATTAAGAAGAACAAAAAAATAAACTTTCTTCAAATAAACTTTTTTATCCGATGCCTAGATTTTGTGTCATTTTGGAACTACTAAAATTTTTTATATCATTAGTAGTTCCAAAATGACACAAAATCTAGGCATCGGATAAAAAAGTTGAAGAAAGTGTATTTTTTTGTTCTTCTTAATGGCGATACAGGCTCGTTTTTTTAATATTGTATTTAATTACAGAGTAATTTCCACATATTAATATATTTTTCAAATTGGGCTCTGTACCGCCATTCTTTATTATATTACGAATACGTGTGCCAAATATCTCGAAAAAATATTCAAAATTACAGCCGCAATCTTGGAACGCGTTTTGGCTACCTGTTGATCGCTACTGTATCACCTTTAAATATAGTAGGTATATAGAGACTTGCAACTTTTTGCATTATATTTAGGATTAGGATGACATCTGGTAAAAAGTCTACAATAAAAAAAATAGGTGGAAATGCATTATTATATTTTAAAGTGTATAAAACGCATCGAAAAATGAGTAAACATGTTAAAATCAGTATATTAGGGGCCAGATTTTCTTATTTCGGGGTATTTGGGGTCACTGAACACGATTTTGCAATCAGAACCGACCTCCGAAGCACCTGGGTGCCAAGGGTTACTGCTAAGGTACGTCATCTAGAGTTTCGAGGGTTTGTTTTTGGCACTTAATTGATGCAAACAGATTACTCAAGATTACTGATATTGTGGAGCAGCAATGACAGAACAATTACATATCATTTAATTTCTATCCATTTAAATAGATCGGTGAAGGTCGTTATATCGGATCTTATACTTATAAGAAATACTGAGAAGTGCGATTCTCGATATGATTACCGGTACTCAAATACAAGAGTAATCATTAGAGAGCGGAATATATGCAACACAACATTACCAAAATATGCGCATATATATGCATTACTTTTACTACAAATATGCAGGTATTTTTTCTAAATTTGTCTAAATATGCAAATGCATATTAAAAATACTCAAAAATAAAACAATATATTAAGTCGTAAGATCTTCAGAAAAGTTGCCTTCAAAAATACCTACAACTTTCCTCAAACAATCGAAGCCCTCATTTTTTTCTAAAACATTTTTTAATTTATTTCTAATTGTAATCCCTGTATTTCCGGGAATTTTTTGACAATGAGCAGAAAAAGTGTTAACAAGATTAACCGAATCACTTAATTGTAAATTCCTTTGTTCTAATGACTTTATTAGATCTGGTAAAAAACTAAAATTAACTTTTATGAACATAAGTTCTTTAGCAATTTGTACTTTACTTAAAGAACAAAGTACGTTACTTAAGCTGAAGAACAAAAGCGGAATTGTCTACAATTTGATGGATTTTTGTATTTTGATGCTTCTCTCTATATCCGTCTTTATAGAAGTAAAAGCGAATTTGTTGAATAAAAACACTCTTTCCAGAAAAATTTCTTTTGTGGGACATGATGCTTTTGTTTGTCAGTTCCTCATTTAAAAAAGAAAATGTGAAAATGAATGTAACTTACGATTTTGGAACAGGCCTTGCAAAATACTTTGTCTCCACTTAGCTTTAACTCGGGAAAACACTTTATCCAAGCACTTTTTTGAATGGTAGATATATTTAAATTTAATATATGGGTCATTCCATTTCAAATCACTCAATTTTGGAACAAAAAAAATTTTGGACCTCCGATTTGTCTGAAAATTGGTATATAGCTTCTGCGGGACGTAAAAATAAGATATTTAAGGTCAAAAAATCTTCTTCTTTTTTTCTCAAAATGTTATTTTATGCGATTTTACAGTGATTTGGTGTTTATTTATACAAATTTGCATTTTCTATCGTAAAGTATCAATGGAAAACATAATATTTTAATAGAAGGGACTTAAAAATGTCATTATATGGCATTATAACAAGTTACTTTGATTCAAAACAAGCTTTTGATCAAATTTTATATTGTAGAAAACGGTAAAATACCGTTTTTTACATTTTTCTCCATTCCCAAAATACATTATAATCGATTTGGCTGAAAGTTTGCCCACAAATAGACAAAACATAGGACTTTAAGTGGTGAGAAGGATTTGAATTATATTACAATACAAAAAAAGTTACATGCAATATTATAGTAAAAAATATAGGCATCTACTGTAAGTACAATTAACTCGAAAATATCGACCTCACGACAAAAATTGTTAAAAAGAAATTGTTATAATTGTAAATACGATTTATTTGGAATAATTTCAGTTCCTACCATTTTTGTCGAAAAGTTAAAAATGGCGGAGATATTGAGCAAAACAGGTTCTCCTTTAAAATCAAGATGGCGGCTAACGTAACGGAGGAATTCATTCGTGATTTTAAATTTAGGCTACTATTGACTCCCCTAAAGATCAGAAAAATTAAATTTTGGGCAGCTCGGCATTCAAGGTCAAATGCTATCCCGACTGGACTAATATATACTTTTGAGTCTGATATTACTGCATGTAACTTTTTTGGTATTGTAATATAATTCAAATCCTTCTAACCACTTAAAGTCCTATCTTTTGGCTATCTGTGGGCAAATTTTCAGCCAAATCGATGATGATGTATTTTGGGAATGGAGGAAAACGTAAAAAACGATATTTTAACGTTTTTTACACTATAAAATTTGATCAAAAACTTGTTTTGATTCAAAATAACTTGTTATAATGCCATATAATGACATTTTTGAGTCCTTTCTATTAAAATATTATGTTTTTCATTGATACTTTACGACAGAAAATGCAAATTTGTTTAAATAAACACCAAATCACTGTAAAATCGCATAAAATAACATTTTGAGAAAAAAAGAAGAAGAAGATTTTTTGACCTTAATATCTTATTTTTACGTCCCGCAGAAGCTATATACCAATTTTCAGACAAATCGGAGATCCAAAATTTTTTGCCTGAGTGATTTGACATGGAATGTACCATATACCAATCACTTCAAAAACACTAAATACGATACAACGTTTACTTTAAACAAATGTTGGCCGGAAACTGACAAAATAATTATTAGACCCTTAAAAGCAGGTAGGTACCTACGACTTGCTACGCTAATAAAATAATATTTTTCTGGGAACACCCATAATTGTTAAATTCAGGTAGTAATGGGAAAGTCCAGATGAGCGATAGATAGATAAATAACGAGCTCGTTCATATCGAAGTTATAAAATTCCAACTAAGAGAGGAAAATTTTAAACTTTTATATAATTTATTTTTAAAATATGCAAAATAAATCGTGTTTAGCTTAAATATGCAATGTTGTGTTTGTTGTCTGAAAATATGCAATATATGCATCTATATGCACTTTGCATATATTCCGCTCTCTAGTAATCATAGTAATCAAAGTATCCTACTAATACAAAATATGTACTGAGAAATGCGATTCTCAATATGATTACCGGTACTCATATACAAAAGTAATCAAAGTAATCAAAATAACGAATACTTTAAATGATTACTTTATACAAAAGTAACGATTTGTAAAGAATACTCGAAAGTAACTATAATCAACATCACTACATGACACTCCTCTTTTTGACATAGGTACCTACTCTTTTCTCCTCTTTTCTTTCCCATTATTATCAATCTTAGCATTTCATATCGCTGTGCTCTCATTGTGTCTCAGATATTGCAATTTTTTTATTATTATTGCGTTTGTTATTTCGTATTATTTTGTCCATTGCTCGCAAAACTTCCGTGTTCGTTTTCTTCTGCGTCCATGTTATTGTTATTCTAAGCACTTTTCTGTAACACCACATTACAAATGAATGTAGCTTATTTATGTGTTTTTGGTTAAGTGTCCAGTTTCCAAGTCCATATTGTAGTACCGAAAACACGTAACATCTCAAAGCTTTTACTTTAAGTTCCAATCTAACGTCTTTCATCATTCTCTTTGCCTTATCCCTATGCGGGGTCGGCTTCCCTAATTTATTTTCTCCATACAATTCTATCTTGGGTCATATCAATATTAATCCCCTTTACCAACCAATCCAATCTAACGTCTTTAATGCATATAATTGTCTTAATTTTTACAAACACATTTCTTGCTATTTCTATCCCTAACCCTTATTTCGTTTGTTGTATCATTATTTTCTGAGGTCCAGGTTCCCAGGCATTTGTATTTTTCAACCCTTTCTATCGGTACCTACATCTTCCAAGTGTATGTTTGTTTGTATATTTATTTTCTTTATTATTGTCATATACTAGATGCTTGTCTTGTTTAGTAGTACATAGTTGAAGTTGTTCAGCTGAGCTTGCCATAATCGCAGTGTCAAGTGTCATCCTCATATGTCGTATGTTGTTAATAGTTCTTGCGTTATTTATTATTCCTTCACTTTCAGATTTTAATGCTTATCTTATAATATTGCAATATATCATAGAAAAATGGGGAACCATTTTGATATAATAGATATAAGAGTCCTGGATCCCGTATACCAAATAAAATATTATCAATAGCAAGCTGAAAATTTGATCATAGCTTAAGGGTGTCGAGTCGGACAAACTTTGATGTATGGGAACACTGGACCAGAGGAATCTTTAATTGTGGAATGTAATAAATGTTTCATCCGGACAAGTTTGTGATTGTGAAACCTAGCAGACTGATTTTAAGTTTATTTAAGTAATGAATTTTGTCGGACAGAACTTCGTCAATTGATTTTTTACCCTTTCATTAAACTCTCATGCAAAAATCTTACTGTTATTTATCACCAACATAATTCCTGTCATTTGACATGTTCTACGGCTCGAACTGGTTAAAATGGCCAACATTTTTGTCGGACAAACATTTTTTCATACGGCTGAGGGGATACGTGAAACAATCGTGTGCGAATAGTGAAGAAATTCGGAAATCTTGCAACTTTCTTAAATAATTCATTGTCAATTGAAATTGTCAAATTGACGTATATTTCATATCTACTGTCAATGAAGAAGAAAAATTATATTTTGCTGCACAATATTGATATGATATGCAATTATTATACAGGGTGTTTCATTGGGAAACGGAAATACTTGAATGGTGAATAGAGGTCACTGAGGCGGTTCTAGATATACCACATTTATTGCCTCACCGATTTTTATAACCGAGTTACAGGGTGTTTTATCGATTTTGCCCATTTCTTTCTGGACCCATAACTTTAGAACCACCCTGTATATTTTTTGATATTTGGTACACACATGTCCCATTTACAACACAACCCATCCGACTACTAATCACAAGAAAAATCCAGGTCCGGTCTAACAAAAAATTTTAAATCCTTTGTGACCTTGAAACAACACCCTGTATATTGAAATTTTTAAAATCCATTTGCATATTTGAAAAGAGCACAAAAACTAAGTTTAATGGTTCGCTTAAATTTTTCGGCCAGACAATTTAATGACTTTAATTTTGAAATAATATTCAAGTTTTTAAGAATTCTTAGATTAAAAAGCAGGTATTATTAACTTTTAATAATAAATTATTCATGTTAATGAACAAATACTCATTCTAAAAATAATCAATACTTATTTACTACATTAGAACGATCCATCTACTAATCACAAGAAAAACCCAGGTCCGGATCAACAAAAAAACTTAAAAGTAATTGTGACCTTGAAACAACACCCTGTATATTGAAATTTTCCAAATTGGTTTGCACATTTGAAAAGAGCACAAAAAACTGAGTTTATGCCGAAATTTTTAAGAACTCTGAGAACTCTAACAAAAATTTCGATATAATTTCAAAAGTAATTTCATTAAATTGTCTGCGCAAAAAATTAAAGCGAGTCTTTACATTTAGTTTTTGTGCTCTTTTCAAATGTTTAAAGGGATTTTGAAATTTCAATATACAGAGTGTTTTTTCAAGGTAACTATTATTTATAACATTATATTTTTTTCTTAATCCGGACCTAGATTTTACTTGTGATTAGTAAATGGGTCGCTCCAATGTAGTAAATGATTACTGATTACGCTTAAAATGAGTATTTAGTCATTACTTATTATTAAAACTTACTAATACCAGTAATACCTGATTTTTAATCTCAGAGTTATAAAAAATTTCAATAGAGTTAATTTCAAAATTAAAGGTATTACATTTTTTTTTGAAAAAAATTAAAGCGAACCTATAAGCTCAGTTTTTTGTGTTCTTTTCAAATGTGCAAACCAATTTGGAAATTTTCAATATACAGGGTTCTTTCAAGGTCACAATTACTTTATGTTTTTTGTTAATCCGGACCTGGATTTTTCTTGTGATAAGTAAATGGGAAGTTCAAATGTAGTAAATAAGTATTGATTGTTTTTAAAATGAGTATTTGTTCATTAACTTTAATAATTTATTATTAAAAGTTAATAATACCTGCTTTTTAATCTAAGAGTTTTTTAAACGTCAATATAATTTCAAAATTAAAGTCATAAAATGGTCTAGCCGAAAAATTTAAGCGAACCATTAAACTTAGTTTTTGTGCTCTTTTCAAATATGTAAACTGATTCTAAAAATTTCAATATACAGGGTGGTGTTTCAAGGTCACAAATGATTTATATTTTTTTTAGTCCGGACCTGTATTTTTCTTGTGATTAGTAATTGGATGGTTTAAGTTTTAAATGAGACATATGTGTATCCAAAAAATCTACAGGGTGGTTCTAAAGTTATGGGTCCAAAAAGAAATGGGCAAAATCGATAAAACACCCTATAACTCGCTTATAAAAATCGGTAAGGCAATAAATGTGGTATATTTAGAATCGCCTCAGTGAACTCTATGCACCATTCAATCAAGTATTTCCGTTTCCCAATGAAACATCCTGTATAAAATTAAATTTAATTAATTATATTTTGCTTGTAGTAGTGCATTTTAATAATTAATTTTATTTACTACATACAATTGTTTACCTTTTAATAACATAAATTTTTTTAGTCTTAATATTACTTTTTCTTCTTATAATTTTTTTGGGCTATGAAATTGACAATTATGTTTCAGCAACCAGGACTAATATAATTGGCCAATATAATTAAAAGTGCGAAAAATGTTGCTGAGCTATGAAACGAGGTGTCGCTTTTCCGAACTTGCACGGCCCCAATATTATATAACGTTGCTACAAAATAAACTTAAAAACAGCCTGCTAGTTTTCACAATCATAAACTTGTCAGGATGACACGTTTATCACGATTCACAATTAAAGCTTCCACTGTTCCAGTATTCCCATACATTAAAGTTTGTCCGACTCGACGCTATGAACAAATTTTCAGCTTGCTATTAATAATCTTTTATTTGGTACGCGGGATCCAGGCCTATTAGATCTAATAACATAATACATTTTTCAATTTCTAGAATCGGCGAACATGAGTATTTACAATTTCTGTTAAGAGTTACCGAAGATATAATAATAAACAATTACATTTTAAATGAAGATATTGATAGAGTATTCAATCAACATATCGAGATGAATAAACATGTGTTAGATGAGGTAATAATGGCTTAGTTATTTTAGTCTAACATTATATTCTCATTATAAAAAGTAATTATATTATTTTCGTAATGTTTTTAATGCAAAAAAATACCATACGAATTTAGGTCGAAATGTTCTCCCGTCAAAACACAATTTTGCCATAGGATGCCATAGGACATGGCATCAGTAGTATCCGTAAGAATAGGATTCATAACGACTAAATAAGACGACGGATGTGAGTTCAAGGCTCACTTGAACAATAATGGTACAGGCACGTCCAGCTGATTATTAAATGGATACCACCAAACCATAGAATACAACGAACCACCTAGGAAGAGAGAGCCCAAAGGAAAGCTCACCTTGGAGAGAGAGCCCAAAGGAAAGCTCTATTAGAAGGCCCAAAGAAAAGTCCTATAAAGGGTTGTATGCGCCTATAGAACGACTTCTACGTTAGCCCTACAAGTGATAGGGTACTACCAATACACTACTACTACTCCGTGGCGTTACAACCCTTCGTGGGTTTTAGCCGACTCGACAACATGCCTCCACTGTTTTCTGTCTTGAGTAACCTCCATCCAATCCTCCACGCCCATCGCGCTTAGGTCTCCTGCTATATTATCTCTCCACCGGAGTCGAGGGCGTCCGCGTGGTCTCCTTCCAGTTGGGACTTCCTCCCACACCAGTCTTACTGTTCTTAGGTCAGATTGTCTTCTGAGGTGTCCCGCCCATTGGAGTCTTTTGGACTTTATTTCTTTTATGATGTTGGCGTCTGGGCAAAGTTCTTCAAGCTCTTTGTTAGTACTTATTCTATATTGTCCTGATGCTTCATCCAGCCCAGGACCAAAGATCTTCCTTAGGATTCTTCTTTCCCAAACAAGTAGTCTCTCTTCGTTTGCCTTTTCGCTTTCATACATCACAATGGGTCGTATGATTGTTTTATAGACTTGTATCTTCGTACGTCTTGTTAGTTGTTTTGATTTTATAAGGTTTTGGAGGGCAAAAAGACATATGTTGCTGGCCTGTATCCTGTTGTTTATTTCTTGTGATCCGTTATTGTCTTCAGTTATTGTTGTTCCAAGATACTTGATCTCTAACGCGCTCAAAGTTAAAGTCATCGATGGTGATGTTCTGACCAATTTTGTTATTGCGGCTCCATATATTTCGTCTTGTTTTCGTTGATTTGGAGCCCCATCTTCTCTGCTTCCTTTTCGAACCTCACGAAAGTCTCCTTCATCCTTAATCGTGTGTTATCTATTAGATTGATATCGTCTGCAAATGCCAGTAGTAAGTTTGGTCCTTCTCGATGAAATACTATATTGGGTTTTTTTATTCTTGCACTTCTGATTATGTGCTCCAGAGCTAAATTGAAGAGTTGTGGTGAAATATTGTTGTCCAACTATCACCTTACATCGTAACTGTTCCATACACATCCGTATCAACAGGCCCGGCCCCAGGGGTGGGCGAACTGGGCAGCCGCCCAGGGCGGTAAATTTAGGGGCGGCAAATTTTAGAGGACGGCCAATTTTTGAAATTGAAGAAATAATAAATTATGTTTTTAATATTAAAAAAAAACAAATTTATGAACAAAAGCGGCGAAACCAACGACAGTCACCTAGGATTATCTACAGCATCCACATCTGCTGCCGCCCCCTCTCAATCCAACGACAGTCATCTAGGACAATCATCAGCATCTACGTAAGCTACTGATGACACTACTACTGTCTACTGTCACAGGTAACAATGTTATTATTTATTATGATCCAGCAAAGTGGCCCAATAAAATTAATGATTTTGTTAGAACAACTTTGGTAACAAGAGGCCCCCAGCAAAATTATCCGTTGCAGAAGCTTAGTTGTGCCCGAAAGATAAATCAGATTTCTAGATAGATGCCCGTAGATTTAAAACTAACTACTACAGTTACAAAATCTACAATGGTGAAACTCTTGAGAGAAAGTGGTTAATTTATTCTAAGACAAATACTTCTGTGTATTGGTTTTTTGGTTTTTCTGCAAAATATTTTCCAATATCAAAATTAAATTTAGTGAAAATGGATATAATAATTGGAAACTTATGGCTGACTTTGTCCAGCCACGCTAAGTCTCCAGCTCATCGACAGTCACAGCGACAGTGCAAGAAGCGAACTAGCAATTAGACAAGAATCGGACAAAACCATAGGCGGAGAAACACAAAAAGTTATGTAGAACGACTTATATCAATCATACAGTTCCTAGCACAACATTGTCTTCCATTGAGAAACGATTCTGATAAACTTTTTCATCACAACAATGGTAATTTTTTAAAGCTTGTTGAGCTCTTTGGAAAATTTGATTCTGTTTTATAAGAGCACGTTAGGAGAACAACGAATGGTAGTAACAATCAGCATCACTACTTGGGAAAACGTATTCAAAACTAAATTATTCAGCTCCTCTATGACCAAATCAAAAATAAAATTTTAAACTTTTTGAAATCAGCAAAGTATTATAGCATAATCTTAGATTGTACATCCTGATATTTCTAGAGTGGAACAGATGACTATTATTGTACGTTTTGTCGATTTAGGTTCCTGTCCTTCACAAAGTGTAAAAATTGCAGAACATTTTCTTAGATTTGTGCCTGTACTTGCAACCACTGTTTTGGGACTTATAGAAGTTATTTTGCAAAAACTGAATGAACTGGGAATACCTTTGGAAGATATGAGAGGACAAGGGTATGATAATGAGGCAAACATGAAAGGGAAGAACTTGGGAGTTCAAAAAAAAAGTTTGAAAATAAATCCTAGAGCATTTATTGTCCCATATTCTAGCATAGCCATTCACTCAATTTAGTCGTGAACGATGCTGCTAAAGCCTCACAGTTTGCAGTTTCTTTCTTTTCCTTAGTGACAAAAATTTACAACCTTTTCTCAGCATCTATTTATCGTTGAGCTGTACTGAAAAATCATATTTCTAGCCTAAAATTGAAAGCTTTCTCCGAAACTAGATGGGAAAGTAGAATTGATGCCATTACTCCCATCAGATACCAAATTTAAGAAATCTACAATGATTTTGTAGAAACGACTATCAATAAAAACAACGATAAAATGGTTGCTCATGAGGCAAGCTGTTTGGCAAATCAAATTCGTGATTTTACTTTTCTTTGCTCTGTGGTAATATAACATGACGTTTTACTGCACATCAATGTAGTCAGCAAATCACTGCAGAGTATTGATATGGGAGTGTATCAAGCTTTAAGTTTATTAGAAAAAACGGAAATCCATTTTGGGTCCCTCAGAAGTGATTTAAAATTCCAGGGCTATTTGACAGACGCAAAAGAGCTATCATCAAAGTTAGAAATCGAGAATCCGGATATCGGAGGCACAGTAATAGAAGAAAGAGAAAAGTGAAAAATGATATTAACTTCTATTTAAAAATTATAGACACAACCATTAATGCATTAAGTGATAGATTTCAGCAAATTAAGAGCCAAGGTGAAATTTTTGAGATTTTAGGTCTACCAAGGGGGGCGGCTGTCACCGATCTTGCCCAGGGCGGCAAATTCCCTAGGGCCGGGCCTGCGTATCAACCTGACTAGTTTTTTTGAAAAGCCAAGTTCTTGCATCGCTGTCCACAGTCTAGCCTTGCATACTCTATCAAATGCTTATTTAAAATCTATGAACATCTGATGAAGCTCACGATCAAATTCCCAGCATTTTTTCATTATCTGTTTTATTGTGAATATCTGGTCAATAGTAGAGCGGCCCGGTCTAAATCCGTATTGATAATCTCCAAAGATTTCTTCTGTGTATTTTTTGGTTCTTTCTAGCAGGATGTTTGCAAGGATTTTATAGGTGGTGTTTAGGAGTGTTATTCCCCGGTAGTTACTGCATTGCTTTTTGTTTCCTTTTTTGTGTATTTGTACAATAACTCCTTCTTTCCATTCATCTGGCATTGTTTCTTCTCGCCAAATGTCTTGAATTAGCTTGTATATAGAACTGTACAACGCTTCTCCTCCATGTTTTAAGCACTCTGCGGGTATACCATCGCTACCTGGTGTCTTATTATTTTTAAGTTTTTTAATTGCCTGTATTACTTCTTCGTATGTCGGGTATTGGTCTTCTATTTCAGCTGTATGTACTTCTGTATTAAATATAAAAAACAAATTTTGTTGTATTTCTGCTAGATTGGTCGTTTAGTAGTTGATAGAAGTATTCCTTCCAGGTTTTTAGGATTTCCTTGTCGTTTTGAAGGAAGTTTCCTGTTCTTGCTTGGTACCCTGTATTGATATTTGAAACTTCTTTGAAGAACTGTCTCGCTTGTTTGTTCCTTCTTTTTTCTTCTATATCTCTTATTATTTGTTCCCTCTTCTTCCTTTTCATTAGTTTTCTTATCTCTGTTCTTCTTTGTTTATACATTCCATTGTTGTTGTGCGAGGGGTTTTGTAGCATGTTCCTTCTAGCCATATTTCTTCCTGTTATGGATTTCAGGCAATCATCATGAAACCATTTTTTGTTGTTCTCTGTTGAAAGATGTTGAAGAGGGTTGAGTTCATGACAACTCCTTGCCTACGGGCTGTTATTGTTTCGAATTCTGTTGATTTCATGTTTTTATGTATTAAGTATTTTTTATTTCTCTTATATAGACTTTTGATGATTTCAACTAGTTTTTCCTCAACATCTCTTCTTGTCAAGCTGTCCCACACAATTGTTCGTTTAACACTGCCGTTTCCAGGTCTATGAAGGCCACATATGCTTTATTTTTAGACAGTAATGTTTTTTCAATGATTTGTTTTTACGAAAAATTATCTACTTAATTTTAATATATTTGTTGTTTATTTTTAAAAGAACTACTAAAATGAATTTTCAGAAAAAAATGAGAGAACACTTGATAAATTTGGCTTTAGACCTAAATCTATCTGGTGATCAAGCCACTTCTCCTAAAGATACTTCACTCCAAATATCGACTTCCGAAATAAACATACAATACCTTAATACATCGTGCCAATGCGAAACGCCAGTTAGTCCTGTAGAGAGTTTATTTGGAGCTGTGATAGAACAAGAGAAAGAGTCCATTGAAAACATAGAAGAAGAAGTTTATTACAAACATAGTTTAGGTAAGTATTGAAGTAAAAATGCCTTAAAAAATCCTTTAGAAAGATATACCTACTTATTAAGAAAAACCCTTTCGGACTACGTCATAGAACGTTTTCGGAGTGACAATTCCATCTTCAATGCCGATTAGCTATAGAATAACTATATAAGCTAACGAATATAAGTTGGCTTTAATTAAAGCCAACGTAAAAGTTAAAGCAACGGTTAAAGGAGTTATAGGCCAGGGTAATAAGACAAAAATGGGTCTACCCCAAAATCCTGACAGCCAAAATCCCGACAGCCACAATCCCGACGGCCAAAATCCCGACACGCCAGAATCCCGACAGGCCAAAATCCCGACAGGCCAAAATCCCGACAGGACAGAATCCCGACAGGTTTGATAAGTTTCTTTTTAACATAATTACATTTATATCTTGTTTTTTGCTTATGGCCATCTGTTTTTTATTTTTTGTTGCTAAACAAAAGTATTTTGTATTAAAAGTATTAAACAAAAGTCGGGATTTTTACTTATGCGAGGATTGCATGTCAGGATTTTGGCCTGTCGGGATTCTGGCGTGTTGGGATTCTGGCGTGTCGGTGTTTTGGCCGTCGGGATTTTGGCTGTTGGGATTTTGGCTGTCGGTATTTTGGGCGGCACCGGACAAAAATATACCCTGTTCGTGACACTTCAGCAGCCAGGGTACTGAAGCGTTTTTTCGACAGGTAATACCTATAGGAACAAATTATAACTATTTCCTGCGTAGGTTCTGGCGGCCATTTTTATTTATAAACAATTAACTGTCAAAAAATGGCATTTCCCCCTTTTTTTTCAAATCAACGGAAAACAGTGAAACTTATGATTTTTTTTTAATACAAATATCTTCGAGATTATGGAAAAAGCTTTAAAATGACGTATTACAAAGTTTGATATACTCATTTATTGTTAATATAACTGGGAAAAAAGGTCGGAATTGCAAAAAAATATTTTCTCAATAACTGTTGTAAAAATTAGTGTTCAGCTTTGAAATTTTTGTCAAATGAGGGTTCTTTGGTGCTTAATATGTGATAAAAATTTCGAAGCGATTCATTCAATTGTTTAAATTTTATTCAAATTGTTTTTCCCAGGGAGCATTTTTTTGCAATAACATAAGTCAGAAAAAAATGACCTTAGAACCACTCCATAGGTGTCAAATGAAAGAGCATGAGCTACATTTTCAACGTGGTTTAAAAAAGTGAATAAAAAAGGCATTTATTAGTAATAAATAATTATGCAAAAGTATCGTCAATTTTTCTTTATAAACTTTTTGAATAACTTTTTCCAAAAAATTAACTTTTTTACCCTGTTTTAAGTGCACAACTACCAAGTAATATTATCTATATCATAAATGATAAAAAGTTGTAATAAATATGTAAAATTTCTTATATAACAAAATAAAAAGTTTATAAGGAAAGCTTTACGATACTTTTGCATAATTATTTATTACTAATAAATGCATTTTTTATTCACTTTTTTTAAACCAAGTTGAAAATATAGCTCATGCTCTTTCATTTGACATCTGTGGAATGGTTCTAACGCCTTTTTTTCTGCCTTATGTTATTGCAAAAAACAATGCTCTCTGGGAAAAACAATTTGAATAAAATTTAAACAATTGAATGAATCGCTTTGAAATGTTTACCACATATTAAGCACCAAAGAAGCCTTATTTGACAAAAATTTCAAAGCTGTACACTAGTTTTTACAACAGTTATTGCGAAAATATTTTTTTTTGAATTCCGATCTTTTTTCGCAATTATATTAACAATAAATAAGTATAGGTATCAAACTTTGCAAACTTTGTAATACGTCATTTTAAAGCTATTTTTATAATCTCGAAGATATTTGTACTAAAAAAACCATAAGTTTCCCTGTTTTCCATTGATTTGAAAAAAAAGTTAAAAATGGCATTTTTGACACTTAATTATTTATAAATAAAAATGGCTGCCAGATCCTACGCAGGAAATAGTTACAATTTGCTCTTATAGGTATTACCTGTCGAAAAAACGCTTCAGTACCCTGGCGGTTCAAGTGTCATGGAAAAAACCTTATTACCCTGGACTATTACTTTAATTGAAGTGGTACTTATTCTAGATAAGCAGCACTGAAATTTTCGTTACAACGGGTCTGGATACGTTAAATCTGACACCTTCATTCTGTTCTTAAAGCTTTTTCAACAACATGCACAGTGTTTAGTTGAAAATAAGGTCTTATTATTGGTTGATGGCAATTCAAGCCATAGGTCTGCCGAAGATATAGAACACTGTGGAGAAAATAACATTCTTACCATTTACTTTGATGCCGCTTTCGCATTTCTCAAGAGCTTCCTGGATGATACTTTCTTAGTATAAATTGAACAGTAGTGGGGAGAGAATGCATCCCTGTCTTACACCTCTGAGAATTTTTTGAGCTTGCGTTGTGTCGTTATCCACCTTTCGAGCTTCTATGCAGCGAATATCTTTTTGATCAATGTCGAGTTGTTTTAGTATATATACGAGTTTATGATATTGTACTCTATCGAATGCTTTTTTATAATCTATAAGCACATTATTACATCTTTCCTTTGATTGTAGCAGTTCTGGGCTACCACCTTGGTTGCAACTAGTGACTCC
The DNA here is from genome assembly GCF_917563875.1 of Diabrotica virgifera virgifera. Lineage (NCBI taxonomy): Eukaryota > Metazoa > Arthropoda > Insecta > Coleoptera > Chrysomelidae > Diabrotica > Diabrotica virgifera. The sequence continues at coordinate 233,294,013 of NC_065446.1, read as the reverse complement.
CTCGTACCCAGGCTTTTTATAAATCCAAATTGTGAGCAACCAATAACCTTATCGCATTTTGTGGAGACTCCGTAGTGAAGAACTTTGAGGAATCATTTTAAGGAATGGCTCATCAGACTTATAGTAGGTGGTCTTGAAACTTTGTTGCGTTGTTCTTTTTTGGCAAAGGTATAAAGGTAGAACTATTGGACAGGGAATTTTCCTTTTTTGAAGATCTGGTTGAAAAATCTTTGGAGTTTCCCTCTTCATCTAACAATCCGAGTAACTCAAAAGGAATTTGATCAGATCCAATTGCTTTCCCGTCTTTCGAGGTATTTACTGCTCTAGTAATTTCTTTAATTGTGATCTCGGCACAAGATAAGTTGTTAATATCTATCACTTTTTCCTGAACAACTTCCAGCTTAGGCCTCTCGTTTGCAAAGAGATTGTTGATGTATCCATATGAGTTTCCTCTCTATTTTAGATCGAGCCTAATAAATTAATTTTCACAGGTTCCACTATACAGTGTGAGCCAAAGAAAACAGTCCGCCTAGATATTTGGCAGTATTTATTAGACTATAAGGAAATGAAGAAACAGGTCGACTTTTGATCGAAGGGAGACACATTTTTACGGTACATACATCTGTCGTTTGTCAACCCCTCCCTTCCACTTCTCCCACCACATATTTTTAAATAGGGAATAATAAGGGTCGTGTGTTAGCTCATTTGAAAAGTTATTCAATTCTCTATTTAGTAATATTAACATTGACATAATTATTTATACAGGGTGTCCAAGAATAATTATTTTGAATTAAACTAATTGACACAAAAAGAAGAATATATGTAATTTATTTAACTCAAAATACATTCTACTGCTGACAAAAAATAGAAAAAAATGTTTATTTGATAAATAAACATTGTTTGTTGCTTATATTCAATATTTAACTTACCAAGAGGCAGATAGGTGGCAGCTTGAACATTGAATTTTAGCGAAAAACAATATTTATTTGTCACAGAAACATTTTTTTCTGTTTTGTGACAGAAGTAGAATGTATTTTGAATTAAATAAATTACATACATTCTTCTTTTCGTGTCAATTAATTTAACTAAAATATTTTTTCTTGGACATCCTGTATAAATAATTATGTTAATGTTTATATTACTGAATAGAGAATTGAATAACCTTTCAAATGAGCTAGCACACGACCCCTATTTCCTATTTAAAAATAAGGGGTGGGAGAAGTGAAAGGGAGGGGTTGACAAACGACAGATGTATGTACCGTAAAAATGTGTCTCCCTTCGATCAAAAATCGACCTGTTTCTTCATTTCCTTATAGTCTAATAAATACTGCCAAATATCGAGGCGGACTGTTTTCTTTGGCTCACTCTGTATAACTAAGTCAAAATGATTATTAATAGTCTTTTTATTTGTTTTTGTACATTCGTGGCTATAGATTTAAGTTCATTCTACGCAAATATTCTATTTTTTAGGTAGGGTTACAGAGTGCACAGAACCGTCAAATTCATCAGCTACTATAGTGGGTAAAACGACTAATACAAATGTTCTTAGTTTTAATGAAATTGATAATTTAAATCATGATGCCAAATCCGAAATAGTTGGAAGTAACGAAGAGATTGACAAAGGTAAGGATTCACAATCTTCGCCAAATTCTACACCTTCTAATATGATACTTAAAAGGAGCATACGAACGGAAAAATGAAAGATTACCCATGAACGACCAAATCAATCACTTATTTTGTATTTGCTGTCTTTTTCTATAAATAACAAAGGTTTGTTATAGAAAAAGACAGCAAATACAAAATAAGTGACTGATGTGATCGTTCATGGGTAATCTTTAATTTTTCTGACTGTATTTAAAATTAGACTGGATCAGTAAGCAGTTTACTTATGTTCTTCTTTCTTTTTCCTCAGCCTTTCACTTTTCATGGGTCCCTGTTCCGTACTCCTCTTCGCCACTCACTTCTGTCCATCTTGTCTTCTTCATTTAAACCTTTCCTCTGCCATAGATTCTTCTGTCTTTCCTTCAACTCCTAATAACTCTTTCCTGGGTATCACATAGTCTTCATTTCCACGTCTGGCATGACCAAACGATTGCAATCTTTGTTCTTGAACCTTTTTTGAGGCTGTAGCCCCGATTCTTTCCCTAAACACGTCGTTCCAGATCTTGTCTCTTCTAGTCTTACCCTACTTCTACCGTAAGATTTTCATTTCAGCTACCCTCATCTTCTTTTCCTGAACCTTCTTTACAGGCCATACTTTATCGCCGTCGCCGACGCATACTTCAAGATGGTATCCGGCGCATCATTAAGAGACATAACTTTGGTTGTCTTAGTGTTGTTGTGTCTCTCATTTATTGGAGAAACCTGGATTCCACAAATCCATGGTAATATACATCTTCTTCTTAAAGTGCCTATCCATTCCGGATGTTGGCGATCATCATGGCTATCTTGACTTTGTTTACCGCAGCGCGGAATAGTTCAGTGGTAGTCGTGTTATACCACTTTCGTAAATTTTGAAGCCAGGAAATGCGTGTTCTTCCTGGTTCTCTTTTACCATTTACCATTTACCTTCCCTTGGAGAATCAGTTGGAGAAGGCCGTAGCGTTCTTGATTTCTCATTACATGTCCTAGATATTCTATTTTTTTTATGGTTATGAGAATTTCACACTCTTTCCCCATTCTACGCAGGACTTCCACATTAGTAATTCGGTGAACCCAGGATATACGTAAGATACGCCTATATCAGCACATTTCGAAAACTTCGAGCCGACTCATCGATGCAACAGTGAGTGTCCACGCTTCCATTCCGTAGAGCAGAACTGTGAATATATAGCATTTCAACAGACGGTATTATGTTTTTAATGATATGTCTCGACTGTTGAAAATGGGTCTCATTCTAACCTATGCTGCTTTCGCTTTTATTATTCGCTGTTAAATTTCGGTTGAGTGGCCCCATTGGCTATTTAAATTCGTGCCCAGATATGTATATTGCTCAACTCTTTTGATATTCTGTTGGTTGATTGTAAGTTGAGCGTTTAGTATTGGTTTTTTACTAATTCTCATAAATTTGGTCTTTATGTTAAGACCTAGTCCGTATCTGTTGCTGACTTCTGTTATACGATTTGTTAATATCTGTAAATCATTCAGATTATCGGCAAAACTATGGTGTCATCTGCATATCTAATGTTATTCAACAATTCGCCGTTTATTAATACTCCTTTGGCACAACCGTCTAAAGCTTCCTTAAATACCCATTCAGAGTAAATATTGAATAGAAGTGGAGATAAAATACAGCCCTGTCGTACTCCTCGTTCTATTGCAATTTTATCAGTTAACTGGTCTTCTATTTTGATTTTGGCCGTCTGATTGTAATAAATGTTTCTGATAATTCTCAGATCTTTGTTGTCAATTCCAATTTCTTGCATTAGAGTTATTAATTTGTCATGTTTTACTCTGTCAAACGCTTTCTGGTAATCTATAAAGGATACGTATATATCCCAATTTACATACCTGCATCTCTGAAATAGCACTTGTACAGTAATAAGGGCCTCTCGTGTTCCCAGAGCATCACAAACTCCGAATTGTGTTCTTGATAGTTGTTCCTCGCACTTTGTGTATATTCTTTTGTGAATGACCTTTAGAAATATTGTAACTAAATGGCTCATAAGGCTTATAATTCTATAGTCTTCGCACTTTCTTGCATTGGGTTTTTTGGAAGGTTTATAAAAGTTGAGTCTAGCCATTTTTGGGGAATTATACCTGTGTCATAATATACAGTGTGTCTGCGTAACTTGGAACCCTATGGCAAACTTTTTTAATATCAATTTTACGAAAAAAAGTTATTCCTTATAAAATGCTCTGCATAGTCTAAAACCTAAGAAGAAATCATCAGATATAACATTTTATCAATGGTATACGAGGTATGTCAAAAAATATGAATTTCGCTCAAGAGTAAAGTGCCTTTACATTTCACAATATCGAAAATTGTCATTGAGAAAAGTTGTTTGTAATTCAAAATTATGTAATAATCTGCATGTACAATGGAAAAAAATTGTAAATTTTCCTTAAATCACGGACACCCAACATCATTTTTATTTATGATAGCTCCGTTATTATTAATTTTACGAAAAAGTTATTCTTTATAAAAAATTTTGCATAGTCTCGTAACCAAAATAAAATTGTAAGATATTTATGCCTGGTTGCGCCAACAGATCTTAAGCTCCAGCTTAGCTAAGCTCTACTTCTAGATAGGGCCTCCTTGAGTATCACTTACGTTGCACCATAATATTAGGTTCTTACCTTATTATCAATTATATCTATTATTATATTATGGTATTTGTTGGATATTTTAAATATAGTTTTAGTAGACCACTCTGTAAAACCTAACAACTGTTATCAGGGTAACACATTTCTTATTATTGTAAAAAGTACATTCGCCAAATGAGTATTAAATGAGCTTTCTTTGTATATAGAAAGATGTGTTTTATTTTAGTAATTTATAGTTTGTAATATTCACCCTCAAATTAGGGCTAAAATATATTACAAAGTGGCGACGAGTTTTATGGACATTTGTTCTAGTATTACGAACGAGACTAGTGACTTTTTGTCGTAGTTAACGCATTTAATAAAAATGCCGGACGTGCCAAAAACGCCATCGTATGTTCCGTTTACCGGTACCAGTCAAGAGTTCGTGCCCGGTAACTCAGATTGGACAGTGTATAAGAAACGATTAAGTAATTACCTTGCTGCAAAAGATATTAGTGACGAAAATCGGAAACGCGCTATTCTCTTAAGTTTATTAAATGAAGAAGCGTATAAATTGTTGTTCAATATGTGTATTCCAGCCGAGCCAGAGATAAAAACGTTCAAAGAGTTGGTTGATTTGATGGATGAACATTTTAAACCGATTAAATCAGTGTTTAGTTACAGGGAAAATTTTTTTATAGCACGCAAAATGGCCAACGAAAGTGCCAAAGAATGGGCAGCACGTCTACGTAGTTTCGTAGTGTCGTGTGAGTTTGGTGGCGCCCATGAAATCGAACAGGCGTTAGTGAATCAATTTATCATAGGCTATGATAGTGGCACAGTAAAAGATCGTCTCTACGAGGAGAAATCCACAGTAAAGTTTTCCGAGGTGGTGGAAATAACTTCAGCAAAATCTGTAAGTTTTTCAAATTTACAAGTTGTAAAAAAGGAACCAGAAATCCATTTCGCCGGCGGAAGCTCTTCCAAATTTAAACAGTCAGCGCATGTTCGCGCATCTACATCTCAGAAAAGCAACTTCGACGCAGGAGGGAGGAGCCAATCTTCAACAGCTGGAACTTCCACCAAGACTAAATGTTTGGTATGCGGACGTAAAAACCACAATTCAGATAAGTGTGCCTATCGAGAATGTTTTTGTCACATTTGCAATATAAAAGGGCATTTAGCACTAATGTGTTCAAATAAAAATAATAAATCTAATAAAACAGGTAATAAAAACAATTTTCTAGATTCTGAAGAATATTGTTTATATAGTTTACAATATAATACGAATCCTGTGTTAATAGATTTATTAATTGATAATGAGTTGTTTACATTTACGTTGAATACTGGCGCTAGCTATAGTGTTATTTCAGAAAGCTTTTATAATTTAAATTTTAGCAATAAAATTTTGCAAGCAACCTCCGAAACTTTTAATCTTTATAATGGGGACAAATTAAAACCTTTAGGTTTCGTTAATTGTGAGGTTAAATATAAAGAGAAAAATGCTATGTTAAATTTGTATGTTATTAGTAAAGGAGGACCTCCATTGCTAGGTAGAGATTTCTATAATCTGTTCGATCTTACCATTTTTAACGTAAACGATTTAGCATTTCCGTCAGATTTGAATGATATATTAAATAAATTTCAAAATTTATTTTCGCCTGGTTTAGGTAAATTTACCAATAAAGGTGTAATTTCAATAAAATTAAAATCTGATTCTGTAAGTCCTAAATTTTTTAGAGCTCGTCCTTTACCATTCGTGATGAGGGAAAAGGTAGAAAATGAGCTAAACAGGTTACTACAACTAGGTGTAATTGAAGCTGTAGATTTTTCAAATTGGGGTACGCCTATTGTTCCTGTATTAAAAAAAATGGGTCTGTTCGAATTTGTGGTGATGTTAAAGTCATCGTAAATCCTTTAATAGAAATTGATTCATATCCTTTACCTAAAATTGAAGACTTGTTTACAAAATTAAACGGGGGGTTACATTTTACAAAATTGGATTTATCTAATGCTTACCAGCAGATATGTTTAGATGAAAAATCGAAAGAGCTTCTAACGATTTCTACACATAAAGGTTTATTTCGTTATACTCAGTGGCGGCGCCTGGTGTAAAATATTGGGGGTGCACACATAATGTTAACATATAAAAAGACCTTGAGACCCTATTTCCGTAGGTAAAGGTTTTTGAGTGTAAAAATGAAAAATTAATAACCATTTTCGGTTGGAAAGCCATAACCAGTTTTGGTTGGATCGGGGAGAGCAGCATATGTGCCTCCTGATGAGAGACTAATAAGTTTCGAAACCGGTAGAGGTGCTTGCAGCACTCTCTGATTGGACTAGAATATGGTTCGGCTGTATTTTCGTTTTGCAACGAAATTGAAAATGGTTATTCATTTTTCATTTACATTTACTCTGTGTGGAGTATGAAGGGAACCATTCTCGTTGGAACTTTACCGCGCTGAGCAGATGGGACGTGAATTGCAAATTGTAGAATTCCCTCATCTTCCTTAGTCTCAGCATCCGTATGGCTTGCAAATTGTAGAAGCCTCGGAGGTGTAACCAGAGAAGGTTCCCATTGTTTTCATTCTGGTGGGATGTAGAATAGCATTATGTTGTTTTATATGCCATTAGAGTGAAAACTTAGTCTTTTTGTTTTTGAGTGTCTTCAAATTGTAAAAATCAAAGGACCTTATTAAAAATTACAATAAATAATGTATTTTATTGACTTAAAATTATAATTTAGTGTTTAAATGTTACAAGCAAGTTTTGTAACGAAAGTCAGTCGCCTGTTATTTTTTAGATAAATTATTCACAAACAAATTCAGTAAAATTTGGAATTTCTTGAATCATTTTTTTTTTATTGAAAACATTGCGAGTGCAGTTAATCGATCCTGGCCCATAGCTATTCTAAGGAAAGTTTTGATACGTTTCAATGCAGAGAGACATCGTTCTGTTTCTGCAGTTGTCACTGGCATCGTAACAAGTAGGTACATAATTGGAGAATTCCAACCTGGAATTCCAACTGGATAGTTAAAATCGTATCTTCTATTTTATTCATTATGCTTCCTCTTCTCCAAATATGTGCTTCACACCTACACAATTTGTAAGTTTTTACACAAATCTCCATTTTAAATAATCATTTATAATCCCGACGTTTGCACTTTGGTATATTCTTAATTACCAAATTTGGTTTCGGCATTTTTAATTTTTCTTCTAAATATAATGAAGAAAATTTAATTGATTTTAAATATTCCACGCTAACATTTACGTCCACAAATCCTTCCATTCTTAATATAGTTCCGAAATTCGAACTTCATGAAAGCAAAATTTAAACATACGTGTGCCGTGCACGTTGAAAACACCAAAGATCATGCCATAAGATCACATCCAACTTGTGATCCTATGGCCATCTAAACTTGTGGGGGTGGTGAGTTGTATTTGGTCGTATGAAAAATCATTGGTATGGACCGTGATAGTCGTGACGTCAAAACGTCAAAAAAAGTTTTCCAAACACGTTGTGTCTAGGTACACGCTAAAATGTACGCAAATAAAAAAGTTAAACTTCATCAAGCTAGTGACTATTTAGCGTGGGCAGTGACTGTATATTTTGATACACGCTATTTTGATATGTTTAGTGTTTGTTTGATAGAAAATATTTGTTATGACGTTTAATTCTACCTAACTTTTTTATTTGCGTACACGTTAGCGTATACCTTAGACACAACGTGTTTGGAAAAAATTTGACGTTTTGACGTCACACTATCACGGTCCGGAACCACTGTGAGAGCGGTGGGGTTCTGTCTAAGGTCTCGCATCCGTGAACTTTCTCCTTTGAAATAGAATAAAAATAATTAAATGTTACCTATTAGATACTTATAAACTCCTTGGATCTGTTATTTCGAATTTCAATTACTGTATAGTTAGATTAAAATGTTATTTATAGAATGATAAATATTACATATATGAATGTTGGTGTGAAAGTAACTTTGGGGGTTCACGTGCACATGTGCACTTATGGAGAAACCGCCACTGGTTATACTAGAGCACCATTCGGGATTGCAAGTTTACCTTCTAAATTTCAAAAAATTTTAGAATCACTTTTACAGGGTCTTGATGGTGTGGTATGTTTTCTAGACGATATTCTCGTCACTGGTAAAAATAGGGAAGAGCATTTATCAAGGCTGGAGACAGTTCTTTTAGGTTAGAAAATGCAGGTTTAAAATTATCTGTAGATAAGTGTGAATTTTTTAAAGAAAAAATTACATATTTAGGCTACGATATTGACAAAGATGGTTTACATACCTCTGAATCTAAAATCGAGGCAATTGTCAAGGCGCCGACGCCTACTAATGTGAACAGTTTACAGTCATTTTTAGGGTTAATAAATTATTACGGCAAATTTGTTAAAAATCTATCTGCCGTGCTAAATCCTCTTTATAATTTATTAAAACAAAAGGTATCATGGAATTGGTCAGTTGACTGCCAAAATGCATTTCTAAAAGTTAAACAAATTTTAGTGTTTCAGCCTGGTGAACAAGTGACTGTGCGCGACTATCATAAAAAAATACGGTTGAGTGGATAAAAGCCGTAGTTTTAAGGAAAATCGGAAAAGTAACATATATTGTTAAAATTCCTGAACTAAATGATGTTAACTGGAAACGTCATTTGAACCAAATTAAAAAATTTCATATAGTGGAATCTTCACTACTGAGTGGTTCAAATGAAGTTTCTCCTATTGTAGATACTGATGTAAATATTGTAAATAAAGAGAATTTAAGTAAAGAAAGTACTGAACGGCCTAAAAGAGTGGTCAAACCCATAGATCGTTTAACGTATGAGTAATTTCTTTTTTATTATTTGGTAAATACTTATATTTGTTTTACTAGTAACAAATAATTTTTTTTAAGGGGGAGATGTTGGATATTGTAAATATAGTTTTAGTAGACCACTCTGTAAAACCTAACAACTGTTATCAGTAGTAATAACCCAAGGATATTGATAATTGTTCGAACAAATTTTATAACAGATTTCGAAAGCTTGTTGCTTGGAAACAGACCGACGCCGTAGGCGGAGGTCTGTTGCCTGTAAGCAACAAGCTTGAGAAAGTTGTTAAAAAATTTTTGAGCATTTATCAATGTTCGAGGGTTATTCGGATAGAAAATTTTTTGCTGGTTATGAAAAAAAACAGAGCAGAAACAATTTATTTAAATGTGCAATTAACAAAGGAACAATTAGAAAAATTTAATGAAGATCCAGACATGTTAGTTTCTATAACTGATGAAGATGTATTTCCACTACGCATGCTGTTAATAATTTTATTATGATGTTCTTCGTCAATGTTCAAGTACGGTTTTATTGAGTTGGGATTGTTATGCCCCGTAATTTTTATAAGTTCTTTTTTCTCAATTCTTCCACCGTCCGATTTCCATCTAATTCATATTTTCTATCATTGCAAAAGTCCATAAACGCTTTCCATACAAATTTTTTACTGTAAACAGTATTCTTTGGTATATTTGATTCGATAATTTCATTAATATTCTCATCAGTATTACAACCAAATCGTGACATTTTGAAATATTGAATATTTGAAATGTCAAAATCGAAATGAAACGAAATGTAGGTATCCATAGCTACATGATTGAGTGAAAACAGCCCATGGGATCTGTTTTCAGTATAATGTTGGTTTTATTGGTTGTATTCAATCAGATGACCACAAATTAATTGATTTCATTGGATTTCTAATTGAGCAAAAAATTTTCACTAGTAATACCACTAGAGGTCAAATTATTTCCGGAAATTTTCTAAAAATATTCATGATCAAAAAAAAATTTCCGGATATTAATTTGACTTCGCGTGGTATTCGGTAAGAAAATTCCACACCAAATTTGCATTTGAAAATCCAAAGCTGCATGAACAGGGCCCTGATTCTAATTCATTTCGACAGTCGCAATTTCATTTCGACCCCGCCATGACAGCCGCATTTCGATACTAGTTACAACTGGGGATATTAACGATATCATGTTGACACTACTCAGAATTTGGGTTGGCCCTTTCCGTTTATTGATTTTATTGGCCACGCAACCAGCGAAACACTCGTTGATAGTCTGGGAAAATTATCGAAAAAATGCCATTTTTGGGAAAAGTTATTTACCAGCTATTTTATTGCTAAAATCGAATCTTAAGATTGCATATATTAGTAATAATATTACGAGGTATGACATATGACATATTATGAGGTATGACAAGTCCGCAGAAAGTGTGTTATTTTATTTATAAAGAAATTAGCACTCCTAAATCTTCTTTTTTTTTCAATTAGTGCATGCTCTGTAACTCCTAAGATTTTTCCTTTGAGCCAAAAACACTTAAATAAAAATTCACTGTAATTTAGTTCTGCACAAAGTTATTTTTTTTTTCCGAATTCCTTCAACAAAAATTTTACTCAGAAAATCCGAGGTTTCCCAAAAAATCTGCAATTTTCAATTAAAATTTTAGGGAAGTACCTAATTATTTATCAATAATTAAATAATTGATGACATGAAAGATTTATTATAGTAGATTATACAGAGGGGCTAAATTATGGAATAAATTAATTTCTTTAAAACGGACGATTTTGGAGCAAAATCCCGACACAGGTCGATTTTTATTTTTAAATTACAATGTTTTGGCATATATTTCATACTAGTGACGTCATCCATCTGAGCGTGATGACGTAATCGATAATTTTGTTAATGGGAATAGGGGTCGTGTGGTAGGTCATTTGAAAGGGCGTTCAATTCTCTATTCAGTAATATAAACATTAATATCATTAGGTATTTATACAGGGTTGTCAAAAAATAATTTTTGAATTAAATTAATTGGCGCAAAAAGAAGAATGTATGTAAATTATTTAACTCAAAATACATTGTACTGCTGTCAGAAAATAGAAAAAAAGGTTTATTTCACAAATAAACATTTCTTTTCGCTTAAATTAAATCACAAACAGCCTCCCTCCTACCTATTGGCAGTTTGAACATTTAATTTAAGCTAAAAGCAATGTTTATTTTCAGAATAAACATTTTTTTCTATTTTCTGACAGCAATAGAATGTATTTTGAGTTAAATAAATTACATGCATTGTTCTTCTTGCGTCAATTAAAATTTATTTCAAAAATTTTTTTGGCCTCCCTGTATAAATAATGATATTAATGTTTATAATACTGAATAGAGAATTGAACGCCTTTGTAAATGAGCTACAACACGAACCCCTATTCCTATTTAAAAAATAATCGATTACGTCATCACGCTCGGATGGATGACGTCACTAGTTTGAAATATATGCCAAAAAAATTTAATTTCAAAAATAAAAATCGACCTGTTTCGGGATTTTTCTCTAAAATCGTCCATTTTAGAGAAAATGAATTTATTCCATAATTTAGCCCCTCTCTGTATATCAGGAGACCGGCGACAATCTAACCAATAGTTTACCAATAATTAAAATGTTAATTAAAAAATTTCGGTCGAAATATTAACCAGAAAGATTATGATACACCAGAATAACTATGATTTTCGTATAAAAAAGCACTATACCTATTCAACGTACCTTACAGGATTGAAATTGGACCATTTGAGAGGTCTCAGGAATGTTATAAAGAAACAATTTTTTGGCTTATAAACAAATAGAACCCCTCGGAAAATATTAGATTAAATTAAATTAAGTTAACGCTGTTGAAAAGGGCACGGCTTCTGTGCCCTTTTCGAAGAAAAAAAATTGAATTGCGAGGAGTGATTCCAGGTATAACCGGTCAAATTTGACCGGCATTTGCGACAGAGTTATAAACAACAGGATTTTAATCTTTGAACCATTAGATACCTTTTAATTCCGGTCCTCTTTGTACATACAAATTTTCATATCTTCAAGACACTCATAACAAAAAAGATTTATGTCACTGTCACCAAATTATTTAATTATTGATAAATAATTACTTCTCTCAAATTTTAGTTGAAATTTAAAGATTTTGTTTGGAAATCCCGAATTTTCCGAGGAAAATTTCCGTCGAAGGAAATTGGAATAAATTATCAATGTGCAGAATTAAATTACTGTCAATTTTTATGTGAGTGTTTTGGTTCAAAGTTAAAATTTTCGGAGTTATAGAGCAATAATTAAAAAAAAGATTTCGGGGCGCTAATTTGTTTATAAACAAAATAGCACACTTTCTGTGGACTTTGCACAGCTATATTGCTAATATAGAAAATCTTAAGATTTGATTTCAGCATGTCCAGCAATAAAATAGCTGGTAATTAATTTTCCTTGTTTTTTACTAATTTTCCCAGATTATTACCTTACATCTTTCATTGAGTTGATGATTCATGTTGTGGACATTCTCAATTATTATATTTCTAATTTAATACTATTCTATCTAATTCCTCAAAACAAGCAAATTTCAATTAAACCCAGCCATATTAATACCTTTTGCTTTAGTTTTCCTTGCAAGAAATAAACAAAACACATCTAAACTAAACCTAACCTCGCTTTGGCCATTCATTCATCTCCGTGTCAAATAATTTCGGCATCGAAATTATAATATCAACACCCTTTTTAAAGTCGCTATTAAGTTCGATAGTCGCTATTTCGTGACGTCATTTCGTTAGTTCAACTAAAATCCACAAGGCTCGCACAGTCGCATTTCGACCTCGCCATATTGAAAGCGACTTGTTTAGTGTCGAAATTTGATTTAGAATCAGGGCCCAGATTAATAGCGCGCCATAGCTTTGTCAGCAATTATTTAGGCTTTCAAATTCGTAATTTCTACTCATTGTAGTTGCATGGGAATACCATTTCAAGATAGAAAATAGTATATTCTTTAATTTTACATAAGTTTTGAGTAACTACAAGTGATAGAAAATGAATCAAAACTAAATTATGTAAACAAATAAAAACCAGTCTGTCAAAAATGTTCTGTTATTGTAAACGTCAAAAAATTTCCACTATAATTCGCTGTTGGGTACCTCACGAGCAAAAAATTTCCGATAAAATACCTCCGTTGCCATGGTGATCTGTCAAAATAACGTATTTTGATTGGTTCAAAATTACAGGTGTGGAATTTTCAGAGTAACACATTTCTTATTATTGTAAAAAGTACATTCGCCAAATGAGTATTAAATGAGCCTTCTTTGTATATAGAAAGATGTGTTTTATTTTAGTAATTTATAGTTTGTAATATTCACCCTCAAATTAGGGCTAAAATATATTACAGTATTCTTATTATAATATATTATTATTATATTATATTAATTCTTATGATATTCTCGACTTAAGCTTAAGATGTGTTGGTGCAACCGGGCATAAATTTTGTCAATTTTATACGAGGTATGTCAAAGAATATGAATTTCGCTGAAGAGTAAAGTACCTTTATTTTTCACAATATTGAAATTTGTTGTTATAAAAAGTTGTTCAGAATTAAAAACTATGTTTCAATATGCAATGGCATCCTTCTATTTGAAATATTGTGAACTATGAAGGTATTTTACTTTTGAGCAAAATTCATATTTTTGACATACCTCGTATAGAATTGAAAAACAATTGATATTTTATGATTTCATCTTAGTTTTTTGACTATTCATACATTTTTATAAAGAATAACTTTTTTCGAAAAATTATGTTTGATATCCGTAATTTGAGGAAAATTTTCAAAAAAAAATTTTCAATTAGAAGAGTGTAAATGCATATTATAAGAGAATTTTTAATTACAAGCAACTTTTCTTTATAACAATTTTCGATATTGTGCAATATAAAGGCACTTTACTCTTGGGCGAAATTCATATATTTGCACATACCTTGTATATTATTGATAAAATTTGATACCTGATGATTGCATCTTAAGTTTTAGACTATGCAGAGCACTTTATGAAGAATAACTTTTTTTTCGAAAAATTGATAATAAAAAAGTTTCCCATATGGTTCCAAGTTACGCAGACACCCTGTATATATTGTTAAATATATTTGTCAACCATTTATGCGTAGTCCATAATTTTAAGAATTCTGAATGAAAATTATCAGGGCCTACTGCTTTACCATCTTTGGTACTTTTGATGGCATACTTTACTTCTTCGACTGTAAATGAAGGTCCAGATTCGCAATTATTGGTGTTTGTTGTGATGCCAGTGTTACTTCGTATATCTTGAAAAGTTTTTTCCACGTATTTAATCCAAATATCCCTTTTTTGTTCTATTTCGAATACTATGTTTCCCTTATTATCTGTCAGAAATCCAATGTTCTTGTGTTTATATAAGCCTGCAGCTTCTTTGATCTTTTTATGAAGGTTAAACGAATCATGTTTTTGTTGTAATGACTCTCTCTGTACATTTCGAGTTTAACCAATTTTCTTTTGCTATTTTAATAGCCCTTTTTATTTCGTTATTTATTTTGTTGTAGTTATTCTTATTATTTATCTTAATATTGTAACAAAATAATTATTGACCTACCCTCGTATACCAGCTCCCGTCTCCGCACAGACAGAACACTATCGATGTTTCGAGATACGCCGATGCAGCGCCGATGACGTCCAAGCGGTCGAGTCACATGGACATAGCTGGAGATATATAGATATTTCTGGAATATCTGTATCGCATATATAAATAGGACATATTTGTAAATAGAGTTAGTCTTAAGCTAAAGTTTGTAAAGTAAACTTGTATAAATATAAATAAAGTCGTATATAAATTACGAACCGCTAGTTTTATTGTAATTAGAAGTAATTACACTAATCAGGCTACAGTTGGTGTCGGTGTTCGGTTAACTTAGTGCGATATAAATAAGTGAATTACAGAGAGACTTTAAAAGACTTTTGAACTTTATTCGTCGGGAATAACCGGAGTGCGTTAATTGTTCGGTATTCGGAAAGACTTTAAAATACTTTTGGACTTTATTCGTCGGGAATAGTTAAAGTGCGTTGATTGTTCGGTATTCGGAAAGACTGTTAAAAGACATTTTGGAAAGTACGTGTGTGCCGACCAAAGATGTTGCTACAAGAACTTACAGTAAAACAGCTCCGTGAACAGCTCGAGGAACGGGATCTGGACAGCAGTGGGCTCAAGATAGTCCTACAAGCACGACTCGAGGATGTCCTCACGAAGAACGGAGAAGACCCAAAGACGTTCCACTTCCAGTCAGCAGAACAAGTAATCTTATCGAAATTAAAAACTGTTTCTGAAACGATCGATGAAACTTCTAGAAGAAGCGACGAGAAACTTGAAGAAGTTAGTAGAAGAAGCGACGAGAAACTTGAAGAAGTTAGTAGACAGAACAACGAGAAATTTGAAAGTGTTTCTCAAAAGATCGATGAAACTTCTAGAAGAAGCGACGAGAAACTTGAAGAAGTTAGTAGACAGAACAACGAGAAATTTGAAAGTGTTTCTCAAAAGATCGATGAAACTTCTAGAAAAAGCGACGAGAAATTTGAAAGTGTTTCTCAAGTAATTAAAGACGTTTGTAGACAGAATGACGAGAAATTTGAAGAAGTTTCTAGAACATTCGATAAGATGCAGAAAAGTGTAGAGACCGTAGAAGAAAAGATCAAACAACTAGAGAGCATGATAACCGATACAAAAGTACAACCATCAGTTAATGCAGCAGCGTTAGATCCGGTAGTGAAAGATGAACTACCGAGAGACGAAACGTCGCATAATATGAGATTCAAATTACCACCATTCGATGGAAAGTCCTCTTGGTCCATATATCTTAGACAATTTGAAGCTATTGCGACCGCCAATCATTGGACCGAACAGGAAAAGGCTGTTTCCTTGACTGCTGCTTTGCGAGGTGATGCTGCAGATATATTAAGATCAATTCCTAAGGGTCAAGAAAATTGTTACCAGACCTTGTTCACTCGTCTAGAAAAACGCTATGGAGATGCCCATCTACAACAAGTATACAAAGCACAACTGCGAAGTAGAAGTCAACGAGCAAGTGAGAATCTGCAAGAATTTGAAGCAGATGTGGCTCGTGTGGTGCGGTTGGCTTATCCAGAGGTGCCAGACAGCGTTTTAGAAGAAATTGCAGTAGATACCTTCGTCAATGGGCTGAAAGATAATGAACTACAGAAAGCTTTACGACTAGCAAGACCGAAAGTTTTAGATGAAGCACTTGCTATTGCATTGGAACACGAAACGGCTAGTCAAACTTCACGAGGCCATAGAGTAAGAACCATTGAAGAAAGTGACGAACACAACGATGAACGTCTGGAGGAAATGATACGGAGAGTATTAAGTAATCAGATGCCAAAGAGACGCGAGCCTAGATGTTGGAATTGTGGAGACGTAGGCCACATTCGTCGTAATTGTAAGAAGATCGTACAGCCGTCGGAAAACTAGAGCGGGTCGACACCAAGGGGCAACTGCCGACCTCGAGAACTAGAGCCCCCATAGTAACTGTCAACCTTACGTCCTCCGGTGGAATCCACAACTTATACATCGAAGGTCGTATCAGTAATAGATGTAGATCATTTTTGGTGGATACAGGTGCAACGAGAACTATCGCACGTCCAGATGTAGTACGAGACCATAATAAATTATCACCTGCAACAGTAAAGCTTAGAACAGCGACTGGTGAGCTAATTAATACATATGGCGAGGCTAATATGTCAGTATCCATTGGCCAGACCACAGTTGAACATCAAGTATTAATTGCCGAGATCTCCGACGAATTCATATTGGGGATGGACGTACTAAGGAAAGTGGGGGCAATATTGGATGTTCAAAATGGAGTTCTCAAGATCAATGGTGAAGAGTTGCCCTTTCACGACGACAAAGAAGATGTCATCCGCTTACTTACTACATGCGACGTAACCATACCCGGTAATAGTGAGAAAATTCTGATGACCATGCTTGATGGACACTGCCGAGAGGGAAGTTTAAGGATGGTCGAAGATGTGGATAATGTCGAGTTCCTAACGGCGAAAACTTTGGTAAAAGTTCGAGATGTGATCCCTGTAAGAGTTATGAATTTAAGGGAAACTGCTATCAAGTTAAGTAGAGGAGCTTTGATCGGGCAGTGTGTTCCCGTGGCTTCAATTTGCTCTGTGAATACCAATGAGAAATCATCGAAGGCAAAGTATCCAAAGGAGCTTGTTGAGATGATCATTGAAAGATGCCAAGATCTTGATCATGAACGAACGGAAAAAGTGACATCTATGCTGATAAAGTATCAAGATGTTTTTGCTATTGACACGAAGGATAAGGGAAAAACAAGCATAGTAACGCATAAAATAAATACCGGAGACGCTCAGCCAATCAAACAACGGCCTAGACGACTTCCATTTGCGAAAAGAGATGAAGCCGAAGAGATTATCAAGGATATGGACAAACAAGGGGTAATTGAACCATCGAACAGTCCATGGACATCACCAGTAGTTCTGGTAAAGAAGAAAGATGGTTCAACGCGTTTTTGTATCGACTACCGCCAGCTCAATGCGGTAACAAAAAAAGATAGTTATCCTTTGCCCAGAATAGACGATACATTGGATACTCTCTCCGGTTCTCGTTGGTTTTCCACACTCGATTTAAAAAGTGGATATTGGCAAGTAGACATGGAGCCAGCCGATCGGGAGAAAACCGCATTTTCGATAGGATCAGGGCTTTGGCAGTTTACGGCTATGCCGTTTGGTTTATGTAATGCCCCTGCCACATTTGAAAGATTAATGGAGGCAGTTTTAAGAGGTCTAACATGGAAAACATGCCTGGTTTACTTGGATGATGTAATTGTGGTTGGAAGGTCCTTTGATGAACATGCCAAGAATCTAATAGACGTCTTTCAACGATTGAGGGCAGCGAACTTGAAGTTAAGTCCGAAGAAATGTCACATGTTTCGACGAGAAGTTAAGTACTTAGGACATATTGTATCGAGTAATGGTGTAACAGCTGATCCTGAAAAGATTGATGCAATTAAAGATTGGCCAGTACCAAAAGATAAACATGAAATTAGAAGTTTCCTTGGCCTATGTACATATTACCGACGATTTGTCAAAGGATTTGCCAATATCTCCAAGCCCCTAACAAAGTTGACGGAGGAGGGCAAAGAATATACATGGAGTGAGGAGTGTCAAAAAGCTTTCGAACAACTACAAAGGGCTCTGATCAGTGCACCGATATTAAGCTACCCGGGACAGGCAGGAAAATTTGTTTTGGATACCGATGCTAGCAACAGTGCCATAGGAGCTGTTCTCTCACAAATCCAGGATGGACAGGAAAAAGTCATCGCTTATTTCAGCAAAGTCCTGTCGAAACCAGAAAGAAACTATTGCGTTACCAGAAGAGAACTGCTGGGTGTAGTGAAGGCTTGCGAACATTTCCATAAATACTTGTACGGCAGAAAGTTCCTTCTTCGAACAGATCACGCTGCTCTAAAATGGCTCATACAATTCCGTAATCCAGAGGGCCAGATGGCAAGATGGTTAGAACGACTTCAAGAATATGATTATGAGATAGAACACAGGGCCGGAAGAGTTCATTCAAATGCTGATGCCCTTTCGAGACGACCATGCAGTGCAAATTGTAATCACTGTGCCAAATTAGAGGAACGATTTTGCCCCGTGAGACGAACCACCGTCGTTAATGAGCAATGGCAGCCACAACAGTTACAAGAAGCCCAAGAAGACGATCCATGTATAAAAAGAGTATTGGATTGGATGCGTCGAGGTGAGAGACCTAGTTGGCAAAACATTAGTGCATGTAGTCCGGAAGTCAAGGCCTACTGGAGCCAATGGAATTGCCTGATACTAAAAGATGATCTTCTGTACAGAACCTTTGAGAACGATGATGGTACAGAATCTAAGCTTCAGTTGATTGTACCTAAAAGTAAAGTGTCAGAAGTATTGCGTCAGTTGCATGACGGTACATCAGGTGGACACTTTGGTATTACGAAGACTCTGCAAAAGGTTCGAGAACGGTTCTATTGGGTGAACTGTAAAGATGATGTAAGAAGATGGTGCCGGAAATGTGTAATGGTCCAGTTGGTAAAAAGAGAGCACCCATGAGACAGTACAATGTTGGAAGTCCTATGGAAAGAGTAGCAATCGACATTGCAGGTCCATTTCCAGAAACCGATGCTGGAAATAAATACATTCTGGTAGCCATGGACTATTTTACGAAATGGACCGAGGCCTATGCATTACCGAATCAAGAAGCTGCTACCGTTGCAGAGGTACTTGTTAAAGAATTCTTCAGCCGATTTGGTGTTCCCTTGGAGATCCACTCCGATCAAGGGCGAAACTTTGAGTCAGCTCTTTTCCAAAACGTTTGTAAATTGATTGGTGCCAATAAGACCAGAACAACACCCCTGCATCCTCAATCAGATGGAATGGTCGAGAGGATGAACCGAACGATGGGTAAACACTTGTCCAAAGTTGTATCTGAACATCAGCGAGATTGGGACCAACACATTCATTTATTCCTGATGGCCTACCGCTCGGCCGTGAATGAAACTACAGGTCAAACACCAACCTGCCTGATGTTGGGTCGTGAAGTTCGTTTGCCCTGCGACCTAGAGTTTGGCTGCAGACCTTCCGAGGAATATGTTGCAGGCGAAGAATACGTAGACCGCCTGAAGTTACGAATGAACAACATTCATGAACTTGCCCGACAACACATCCAGATAGCCAGTGACAGAATGAAAGATCAATATGATTCTCGCTGCAAGAATGAAAGCTTCGAAGTAGGTGATCTTGTCTGGCTTTATAATCCACAACGTCGTCGAGGCCTGTGTCCTAAACTGCAAAGACAATGGGAAGGTCCGTATGAAGTTAAGAAGAAAATAAATGACGTAATATACAGAATTAAGAAGTTACCAAACGGTAAACCAAAAGTTATTCACATAAATCGTCTTGCACCATATGCTGGCTCAAATGAAACAGAGGAAGCCCGAGTCCTCCAACAGGAGATGAAAGATGCACCACAGCCAAGTTTTAAGGAATTTATGTCAAATTACGCAGAAAGAAAGAGTGCTAGATTCGGCGTGACCACAGAAGTTCAGCAAGATCTGTTTGGTGTTCCAGAAAACGTCTCTCTAGCCCACTGTGTTGCACAAGACCTCGAGATGACTAAAGGAATCTCGTCCGTATTCAATAGAAAGTTCGGCCGCCTGGACGAGTTAAGGAATCAACAACCTAAAATTGGAAGAGTATTGCGATTGGAAGATGGTCCTCGATCTTTGCTGTATATAGTGACCAGGAAGTCTTATACGGACACGCCAAGCTACGAGAACATATGGCGTGCTCTAACTAATTTGAAGAAAATGGTCTGTAATTATGACATCAAAGATTTGGCTTTACCAAAAATTGGCCATGCAGTAGAAAATCTGGATTGGAAGATTGTGAGAAGCATGCTGGAAGTGATCTTCAGAGAAACTGGCGTACGGATTACTGTGTGTTGCATGAACCCGAAGATGTCATACCCTTCAAAGACAGTAGACTGTTACTTCTTTTCTAGGGGTGTATGCAGAGCTGGAGAATCCTGTAGATTCCGCCATCCTGGGCCATCTAGGGTTGCTGATCGGGACGCTCAGATCTTAAGAGGGGAGCAGTGTAACAAAATAATTATTGACCTACCCTCGTATACCAGCTCCCGTCTCCGCACAGACAGAACACTATCGATGTTTCGAGATACGCCGATGCAGCGCCGATGACGTCCAAGCGGTCGAGTCACATGGACATAGCTGGAGATATATAGATATTTCTGGAATATCTGTATCGCATATATAAATAGGACATATTTGTAAATAGAGTTAGTCTTAAGCTAAAGTTTGTAAAGTAAACTTGTATAAATATAAATAAAGTCGTATATAAATTACGAACCGCTAGTTTTATTGTAATTAGAAGTAATTACACTAATCAGGCTACAATGTACATAATAATTAGTTTTTTTAGATCTTCACTTTCAAGAACCACTAAGTGACATCGCATTAAGTGATAAAAGTAGTCTAGAAGACAGTCTCAATGATATACCTGATGAATCTGCCAAAACGTATAGTATCGAGAAAGTCAGAGTTATCGGTATTCCAGATGAACTCAGGTACAAAAATTATCCTATAAAAGTTGATTGTGGTACAGAGACCGCCATAGCAAACTTCCAAATGGATGTTACGGTTCAAGTCAATTTACCGCCCAATAAGGTTACAGAACAATCGTGTCAAACTACTACTAGCATAATGCTAGGTAAGTAAAAAGTATGCTTTTAGAATATTATGTAAATATGTATATTAACTATGAAGTTAAGTATGTTAGTGTTATGTAAACACTAGTGATTTTGCCCGTTGCTATGCGACGGGAATCCGATCAATTACCATCTACAGTCACTCCACTTATTTTTTCTGAATTCCTCCAATTCTTCGCTATTCTCGCTTCTGTACCTCTCGGGTCAATCTAGCTTGACGATCCTCATCGTCCCCTGAGCTCGATGAAGCTACATAAACATTGGTCCTTGGAGCCGGATTTTTTAATTTCCTACATAAGCAACTATATTTTTAAACAAATAAGAATATATATTTTAATATATCGCGTACAGTATTCTTAAATGAAGAGCATGAAACAATGGACAGGAATTAATAATAGCAATAGCAGAAGTTATCAATATTGTCAGCCAACTCTGTGATACTACCATAAGAGCGTCTAGATAATATTTTAAGTCTACCTGATACGTCTCCTAGTTTGCTTTACAAGGATTACGATAATTTTCCTTGATTTGCTTATTACCTGTTATTTCAAAACAAATGTCTCGATAGTTTGAACAAGACACATCCACTGATATCGTGTTCTCGCTATCTTCTATAAATATATTTTTTCAGATAAACCAGATTTGATAACTAAAGGTACTCAAAGTACTTCCCTAGTCTGCAACAAAAAATGTGATACTGAAGATCTTAACGAATACATCGCAGAAACCACCCCGGAAAAGAAACAAGACCAGAGCACGATTATTCCAGAAGACGAAGTACTTTCTCTAACCAATCGTAGTGAAATAGAAGTGGAAGGTGGATTGAATATATACTTAGATATAAAACTGATATGAGATGATTACGATCTGACACCAGAAAGGGATACGTCTGAAAAGTATCACTTTTTAATGACAGACGCGACTACTAGTATGGTTAAGTCGCAGGTCGCATTGTGATTCTTTTTCTCAAAATAATTGGGTTGAATTATGACAATTGTTCAACCATATACATTTTTGTTCTCTATTTATTGATAACAGCTAATTTTATATTTCCTACATAAACATTGGTCCTTCGAGCCGAATTTTTTCTACATAACTATAGTTTTAAATATAATAAGAATATATATTTTAAAAAGATATTTTAGTAGATCACATACTTGGCCTCTTCTATAAAGTATCTACATATTTTTTCAGATAAACCAGATTTGATAACTAAAGGTACGCAGAGTACTTCCCTAGTCTGCAACAAAAAATGTGATACTGAAGATCTAAACGAATATATCGCAGAAACCACCCCGGAAAAGAAACAAGACCAGAGCACGATTATTCCAGAAGACGAAGTACTTTCTCTAACCAATCGTAGTGAAGTGGAAGTGGAAGGGGGAATGAATACATACTTAGATCTAAAACTTATGGGAGATGATTACGATCTGACACCAGAAAGGGATACATCTGAAAAGTATCATTTTTTAATGACAGACGCGTCTACTAGTATGGTAAAATCCCAAGTTGCTGTAGCAACTAATGTCGGAATAGACAGTTTACTTCTAGGAGATGCTTATGATTTGCACGAGGATTCAGCTCTACAGGTAAAAGTTTAGTTAAATTATCAAATTATATGTTTTAGATATTTGAGAATAGTACCATAATTTTTTTGTAAAATGAGATCATATTCTAATATCATCAATTGGCAAGTTAGTGATAGATACGACTTCTGAAGTATATTTTGATAATATATCGATGTGATACCGAAATTGTCAAAATAAACAATTCATTTATGGCCTTACTTATTGGCACTAGATGGACAAAACTTATATTGAGCATCAAAATACTAATACGGGTAGGTATTTCTTTGTTATTTTTTGTTGTTCAATGTCTAAATTAACCCATTAGGGACCAGAACTATTTCTTTTTCTGTTGTTCTGAATCTATTTTATTGTGGCATTTTTGTAATTAACTATTTTTAATGGGAATTAGGCCATAATTTTACTTAAAAAATGACTTTATTAACGTTTCGACGTCCAAATCGGATGTCGTTGTCAAAATACAAAAAATATTAATGAATTAAACAACAATGTAGTTGCTTAGTAAAAAATTCTTCTAATAATTTATTTAATCTGACTCATTTATTTCGGCAATTCAGACATATTATTATACATTTTAAAGTAGAAGATTTTAAAATGATATTGCCAATATTATCCTTGATATTGGATATTCTTGAGTTGGGGTTGATTTCATGTAATCGAATGAACTATCTTTCAGTAAAGTCGTCCCAGGAACGCAACTTATAAATATTGGCAATATCATTTTAAAGTCTTCTACTTTAAAATGTATAATATATGTCTGAATTGCCGATATAAATGAGTCAGATTAAATAAATTATTAGGAGAATTTTTTACTAAGCAACAACATTTTTGTTTATTTCATTAATATTTTTTGTATTTTGACAACAGCATCCGATTTGGACGTCAAAACGTTAATAAAATCATTTTTTAGTAAAATTGTGGCTTATTTCCCATTAAAAATAGTTTTTTTTAGAAAAATGTTTAAAGAAATAACTTTCAGTGATGTCAGCAGTTTAAAGAAAATTTGAAATTAAAAAATTAACAGGAAAAAGCAGGAGCAGTTAAATCCGATATCCAACTAAAAATTGAATTCGTTACTAATTCACTACATTAAAAACTCAGAAAATGTTGCAAATGTGTAGTTTTGTATGTTACAGGAAAGAGTTGCCAATTACAGTATACAATACAAATTCCAATTAATATTATTATACTTGGTAATTTGTTCTATACCAAATTGGTTATTTTATGACAAGGTCAATACCTACATTATTGTTCTTTCAACAAATTTTTAAATATGGAGCTAGTGCACTGCACACTACTCCTGTTTCAAGTGTTTGCATCTTAGAAGCTGTAACCAAACAGCTTGGGTAGCTCCATATCATGCTTCTTTTTACAAGTGAATTAAATGTTTATACAGGGTGTCCCGAAAAGATTAGTTATAAATTATACCACAGATTCTGGGGTCAAAAATAGGTTGATTGAACCTAACTTACCTTAGTGCAAATGTGCATATAATAGACCACTCATCAGCGGTAAAAAAACTGTAAAACCATGGAATTTTGAGAATCAACACCCTATTTTAATGAAAAATGAAAAGGGTTTAAGCTCTGTTGACACTCTTCTTCAAAATCTACTCTATGCCGAACTGCGCTTTTGCCCTGGCCTGGGGGGTGAAAACAACCCCATCTAGGGGATGCAATTTTTTTAATCAAAATAACTATGGAAATCGATAGAGAGTGACCAATTCTGAGTAAATTTTGTTCTCTAAATTTTTTTAGCAAAATTGACACTTTCCAAGTTATTTGCGATTGAAACTATGCATTTTTCATTGAAAAAAGCATAGATTATAATAACAAGTAGATTAGGTCAGGTCCGAAAAATGGCGTAACGCGGAGCAGTTCGGGTCGGTGGTCTATCTATCTCTCTCTAGCATATGATGGCCGCTGCTTCTGTGTCTGTGTCGTTCCATTACCCCACCTCTTGGTAGATACGCTCACACTAGTACGACAGACAAAGATAGCTAGACCACCGTACTTGATATTGGCGTTACACCCCGATGCATTGAGTGGCATATCCCTAGCCTGGTCTATTGTTAACATGTCTCTGGAAAACTCACGTTTTATAACCGTTTTTCATAAATAACTTAAAAAAATTAATTTTTTAGAAAAAATCGTTAAGAACAAAATTGTGGCTAATAAAAAAAAAAGAGATTCGCGTCTGATAGACCTATGTAAACCCAATAACGACTGAGTGATTGCTCTTTAAAGGATGGTTATTTTCGAAGAACATCGAAATGGAGAACTTTTAATCTCAAATAACTCAAATGTGGTGCAATTTTTTGGGAAAACTTAAGAGACCTTTTAAAGCTCATTAAAAAACCTCAAGTAAGCTCTGATAAAAGTTGTTTTCGTGAGAACTGACTAACTTATGACTAAAATAAAGTCGCTCTCTGCTTTTTTCTTTTTGAAATGTAAAAATTAAACCCTCGGCATTACAATCCTAATGAAAATGTGTTTTATTCGTTCTCTGGATTAACTCTTTAGAGAAGTTAAGACTAATTTTAATAGTTTTATTTTAATTAAAATACAAATGTATTGTTACAAACTTATCCGTCAATCATAACGTAATAACATCTTCTAAAAGTCAATAGTCAAAAGGAACTCTTCTTCTTTTTTATAATCTTGTTTAAGGTAGGTAATACAACATCCCCCCTCAAGATGATACATCTTCAACATAACTACTGACTAATCTTCACGATAGCGTAAAGGTCTGACAACCGCTCTCCCAGAGCGCGTTGTATTCTTACTCTGCTCAATATTAAATGGTCCATCAGTTTTCGTTGGCGTTGGAAGTCGTACAGGCGTTTTGGGTTGAGTTGGGTGACTTTCCACTTCCTGACTACCTTTCTCAATGTTTGTTGGTCTTTGGGATGTGAGTTGTTGAGTAGTCGGTGTAGTTTCTGGAGTCGAATTTGTTTGTTGAATCCCTGGCAGTTGTTTCAATACTCCATCGGGGATACTGCTTAGATATGGAGCAGGGATCAGATGAAAACGGTTTCTCCTTATGGTGCTTATGGCGGTCTTAACTATGTAGGATCTTGGATTAACTTCGTTAATGATTTCACCATGTCGTTTCAGGTCTGATCCATACAAAATCACCAATTTGAAGTCGACTCAAATTCTTCGGTCCATGTTTTCCATCATATAATTTTTTATATTTCGAGCGGTACTTCCTCTCCGCGCTTACTAGCTTTTTTGATGATTTAAATTCAGCTAATGCGATTGATGGTAGATTATCTCTCAATTTTCTTCCAAACATAATTTCGGATGGACTGAATCCGTTCTTTAGTGGTGTGTTTCGATAGGACAGAAGTGCTATCTCTATGTTGTTCTTATTCTTCTTTATTAAGGTTTTTGCGACTTTTACAGCAGCTTCTGCTGCGCCATTTGCTTGGTGGAATTGTGGGCTACTTCTCGATGTAGAGAACCCCCATTCTCTTGCGAACTGTTGGAACTCTGATGTTTTAACAGCATGAAATTGTGTTCCAGTGTCGGAACAAACCAACTGCGTGGTATACCATATCTTGCAAATATTGTTTTGCAGATTTTTATTACTTCCTGTGATCTCATGTTCTGAACAGGAAGTACTTCAAAAAATCTGGAATAGTTATCAGTTACGACGATATACCATTTTCCTTCAGTTTTAAAAAGGTCCATTGATATCACTTGCCATGGACAATCTGGAAATTTAGCTGGCAATAAAGGTTCATGATGGTTTGTCGAGTTTTGAATACAGATGGGACAAGATCTTACTTTGGCTTCTATCTCTTGAGAAATTCCTGGCCACCACATCGTTCCCAGAGCACGACGACGAGTTTTAATTATTCCAAAGTGGCCAGCGTGCAATTTTTCCAACATCATTGCCCTGAGCTCACATGGAATGATCATACGGTTTTCTCTAAGAAGGATACCATCCACAACTGATAGTTCATGACGTACTGGGTAGTATGGTTTAACATCACCTGATAATGCAGACTTGTGAGGCCAGTCTCCCATTATGTAGTTCTTCAGTTGATTACAGGTTTGATCATTGCTTTGTGAGTTAGCAACTCGTGTTACATTCTCGTCAGATGTGTGAATACCTGCAAGAGTGACTCCATGAATGAAGGCATCGATTTCTTCTTCTAATTCTTTGTCATCTTCTGAAGGTATGGGTTTACGAGATAAAGTATCAGCAATATATAAATTTTTCCCTGGGGTATATACAATATTGTAGTCATAACGCATCATGCGCATTCTAAACCTTTGAAGTCTTGGGGACAGATCATCGAGATGCTTAGTTTTAAATATTTGTATAAGTGGCTTGTGATCGGTCTCTATGTTATATTGTTTTCCTACCAGAAAACTCTTTAATCGATCGCTTGCCCAGGTCAGAGCTAGTGCTTCTCTTTCTATGTTTGCATAATTTTGTTCAGCTGGAGTCAAAGTCCTCGAGATGTATGCTACAGGTTTCTTATGACCAACTTCAACTTGAAGTAATACAGCTCCCAGTCCTTTGGTAGAAGCGTCACTGGATAGGATTGTAGGTTTATTTGCATCATACATTGTTAAACAAGGTGCTGATATAAGCAATTCTTTTATTTTCTGGAACGCCTCTTTTTGTGCTGGGCCCCATAGAAATGCATTGCTTGGACTAACTAAACTTGTAATTGGTTGCATAATCTCACTCCTATTAGGGATAAATTTCGCTAGGAATGTTACAGTACCCATAAGGCGTTGAACTTCCTTGACATTTTTTGGTGCTTCCATGTCTACAATTGCTTTCACCTTGCCTGGATCTGGTACTACCCCATCCTTCGACAACACAAATCCCAAGAAATCGATTTTCTGCTTACAGAATTCAGTTTTACCCTTATTCAAGGTTATACGTGCTTTTTTGATTCTCTCGAGCATTTCTCTTAGGCGGTCATCGTGTTCCTCTTTTGTGTTTCCCCAAACCAGCACATCATCCATATGGACTAGAGTATTTTTTGCTCCTTCAAGGACTCGTGACATTCTTTTCTGGAATTCCTCTGGTGCCGATGTAATGCCGAAAGGTAATTTCTGGAATTTAAATCTTCCAAATGGGGTTAAAAAGGTTGTGTAGTCTCTTGATTCTTCGGCTAAATTAAGTTGCCAGAATCCATGATTTGCATCAAGTTTGCTAAAGTATTTAGCCCCTCTAATCTCTGCAAGTTGTAGCTCTACTACGGGAATTGGGTGAAACTGACGTTTGACACTTTTATTTAATCTTGACAGATCGACACAGATACGGACCCCTTTTCCTCCTTTCTTTATGTTTACTACCATTGGGGCACACCATTCGGTCGCATGATCTACAGGAACAATGACACCATTTCTCTGCATTTCTTCCAAAGCTTCCTTTACTTGGTCTCTCAATGGAACTGGAAGAGTTCTTGGTACAGAAATAGCATATGGTTCAGCATTTTCCTTTATTTCAATTTTGTATTCACCCTCCATATTGCCTAGTCCTTGGAATAATGAGGAGTATTCTGCGACCCAATTTATCTCAGTGCTTATAGAATAAATTCTTTTTACTAAATATAAGCCTTGGCATGCTTTCCTACTCAACAATGGGACATCAATCTCTTCAGAGATAAATACATTTTCTGTAATTTCCCTATTTTTATATTTTAGTTTTAATTTTACTGTACCTAGTATTTTGAATCTTTCTTGCTTTTTTGTTCTAAATACTTTATTCGAAGATTCATTTAGAGGTAGTTCATTTATTACATTACTCAGCACTTGGACAGGTACCATTGTTACATCAGCAGCAGTATCCAGTTTGAATGTGATAGGTTCAAGCATTCTCTCTTTGCAGCTTACTTGTAGTTTTTGTGTCCACACATTCCTGTCATCACTCGTTTTAATTTCATGTACATAAGAGTTTTCTCACTATCAGGCTCTGAATCTTGCTGAATGGCATGTACATTTTTGTTTTTGGACTTTTTATTTTTATAACACATCTTGCTGTAGTGTTCTTCATTTTTGCATGTACCACATTTAGCATTTTTTGCAGGACAGTTTGCTAATTTATCATGCCATTCATATCCACATCTAGGGCATTTTTTCGTTTTCTCACCTTTACTTGACTGTTGGCAATTTTGGGGCTTCTGTGATTTTTTGTAAGTTGATTGTTCTCTTATAGCAGAAACATTTGGTTCATTTAGGTTCTGTTTTTGACGGATCAGCTCTTCATGTTGTCTTAGACAGGTTACAGCTTTTTCGAGAGTAAGTGCAGCATCAAGTTGCAGTTTGTCACTTATGCTTGTATCTCTCATTCCGATAATCAACACTAATAAAACCATATCATTGTTTAAAGTCCCCCAATCACATGTTTTTGATAGACTATGTAAGTCAGTAATAAATTTCTCTGCAGTATCACTCCCTTGCTTATGATTTAGGAATTTGGCCCTTTCATTGATAATATTTCTACGGGGTATAAAATAATCTTCAAATTGTTTTAATGTCTCATCATATGTAGTTGGAACTGGTGAAAATGATGAGAATATTTCTTCAGCTCTTACCCCCATATTATAAATTAACACATCAATTTGTTTTCCATCAGATGCTTTATCAAGGCCACACCCTCGTCTAAATCGTTGAAAACGGTTTTTCCATTGTGCCCAATCACTTGGATGGAAATTAAATGATTCGGGAGGTGATAAAGTGAGGTTTATCGACGGTGATTCTTGAACTGGAGCGTTATAAGGCATTTTTTCCCAATTGATGCTTAACTGTGCTGTTTTCGTACTTTGTATTTTGGTACTAACCAACCTCTAAATTTTTCGAGTTTTCTCATCCGTATTTTTACAAATCAGCTGCCACCATGTTTTATTCGTACTCTGGATTAACTCTTTATAGAAGTTAAGACTAATTTTAATAGTTTTATTTTAATTAAAATACAAACTTATCCGTCAATCACAACGTAATAACATCTTCTAAAAGTCAATAGTCAAAAGGAACTCTTCTTCTTTTTTATAATCTTGTTTAAGGTAGGTAATACAACAAAATGAATAGCTTCCCACTTGAAATTTATTTAGGTATAATTGATACGATATATGTGATTTGACCGGTTTGGAATGTTTAGTTTTGAAAAAATATGTGCATTTTTCTTAAATAAACCTAAAAGTATTCATGATGCAAAAACAAATAAAAAATCAAAATTTTCAGTAAAAGATATTCTACATTAATATTTGAAACATATTTTCATATTATTTTCAGATTTTTCAAAAAAAAAACTATTTATTGAATATTTGTCAACTACTGGGCCATCTATTTTTTTCTATCCGTAGATGTCCAAACCTTTTGAGGCTTTTCCTTTCTATTCTCTCAGTTAACGTGTGTGTGTGTGTGTGTGTGTGTGTGTGTGTGTGTGTGTGTGTGGCATTTAATCTATCTCTAATGGTCTTGTTGGTTTTATTTATTTATGTAGCTGATGGCTTATATCACAGAATAGGTAATTATATTTATATATTATTCAATATATTACAATCATAATACGTCCAGTATTTGTATATCTTCTATTGACTCTTCGGTTGTCATTACAAAGTCTTTAAGGTCGCCTGTGTATGTTTTGCGTGGATTTTGCAGCGCCGCAATCACAGGAAGGCGAGAAAAGTTTACCCCATCTATAGAGGGAGTCGGCTCATCTTCTGCAGTTTGTTATGATTCGATTAAGGGCTGCCTAAATGCTACGGAGACGTTCAAATCCGTCAGGTTTATCTGTGACGCCCAGTAGAGTATGGTAGTGCGGATCTGTTTTACTTTCCCATTAATTCTTCTCTCCATCGGACATTTAAGTCAAAATTTGATTCAGTAGAGCTTAAAGCAGATTTCGGGAGAGATAACCTGGATCGAAGATGGTTTACAATAATACCGGGAATGTCGTTGTGGACTATAGAAGTTGACGAAAGTAAAGTTTGATATTTTTACGAGAAGCGAGGAAAAAATTTAGAATCTTAATAGTGAGTGAGTCACTAATTACTATTTGGTCTCTAGTGGGTTAACTTTTTGTAAATAATACTATTGTCGAATAGTTTTGTCCGTTAAGTAGAACCAGTGCCGTTTATGTGCTTATGACAATATTAGCCAGTTGCGCAATAAACGCTTATTAAATACTTCATCAACTGATAATTCTATTAAAATTATTAAGTAAATGTATCAACTGATTATTCTATTAAAATTATTAAGTAAATGTATCAACTGATTATTCTATTAAAATTATTAAGTAAATGTATCAGCAACTGGTTATTCTATTAAAAATATTAAATGTATCATCAACTGATGGCTTTTTGGCCATCAAATGCATCATCAGCTGATGTCTCCTTACTTAATGGTTGTACAAGCATCGTAGTATTGCAACAAAAATGTTTTAATTTTAGATAGATGAATAAAACATTTCACGATTTAGTATGTTGTTCTATACAGTCTGTTCCAACGAAAATTTGACCCCCTCAAAAACCAAGAGCTTCTTCAAAATATAAAAACCACGTCAATTTTTAATGGGAGGGGGACGAATTTTCTTGCAAAATTCATGCCCTCAAATGTAACCCCTTACTGCCGCGCATCGACCCCCATAGCAAGTATGGCCCAATGGCACATCATTTGAAAGGTAATTTTTTGTTTTCTCTAAACGACGCTCTATTTTTTTTTAATTTACGTAATAAGTTTGAAGATAATTTTGGACAAATTTATTATAAATTAGTTAAATCCAAATTATCTTAAAAGTTATTCCGCAAATTAAAAAAAATCAGAGAGTCCTGTAGAGAAAAAAAAATACCTTTCATATGATGTGCCACTCGACTACACTTGCTATTACAAAACTGGGGGTTGATGCGGGGCAGGGAAAGGGGGAGGAATTTTGCATTAAAATTCGTCCCCCTTTCGATACAAATTGACATGTTTTTTTTAATTCTGAAGAAACTCTTGGTTTCTGAGTTACTGGGAGGGGGGTCAAATTTTCGTTGGAACACTCTGTATAGTAGGGGAGGAAAGTATGCTAAATGTGCAGTCACTCGAGCGTTCTGGGGACCTATTGGGTTGTAAAGAGTAGGTCCTAAAACCAAAAAAAGTTAAGTAAAGTTTTCCATTTTAGTGGGGACTTTCCATTTTTAATTTAATTTTCCATTTCCAACAATCTTTTTTTCCGATTATAGCGCCATCTATCAATAATTTGAAAAAAATGTCTCGAATAAAAGTTACTTATTTTTACGTAAGGAATCCAAATCTGCAATAAAAAATGGGGCTCTTTGAGGCCCCTAGAGGTCAAGAGGTCTAAGTAGCAAAATCAAAATTTTGAGAAAACTCAAGTCAAAGTTGGAAAATTATTGTAAGAGGGTAAATTAAAATTGAATTATTTTGACTGTGTAAGAAGGATAATCAGGTCTTTTTATTTTTATTGCCAATAGCAGAAAGTATTACAACATTCGGTTATTGTTTTATGTATAAAAAAAGTTATGGTGCGCACATAGATCCCTTTACCTCCCATTAATTTTGTACGAATGAAAATGCTCAATGTGCACAAAAATACATAAGTGGTTTTATTTTTATTTTTGTAAGTTCTTTTTATATAACAGTATTAAAACAGAAAATATTATAATATGTTGGCAGTCTAAAACTATTTAATTGCTGTCATCTGTGTCATAAACGTTGTTACCAAAGTGATTATCATCATTTTCATTGCCTACAACAGTACCTGTAGCTAAAGGCTTTCCAGTCTTTGCTTCGTGAGATAGGCTTAGGTAAAACTCATGGTATATCGGCGGGACGAATTGCAAGAGTTCCATCAGATCTTTATACTTTTTGTATTTAAGCTTGGGCTTTTCAATTACCGGATGAAACATGGGAAACTGATTAGGAATTGTACCTGCTCGTTGTTTCTTCATTGGTAATTTTTCGTAAGGCATAATACCCTCAGCTGATGTTGTCTTATAAAACAGAGAGTCTGGGCTTGCCTCTTCATAATGCAATATCTCCATCCTCGTATCCCTGGCATATTTTTCCGGAAGTACTCATTTAGTAACTGAAGATCAATAAAGTCTTCATCCATTAACTTAGTCACAATAAATTTTCTACTTGCTGAGACAGCCAAATTTATCCAGTCTTCTGGTACATAGATATCACGTTGGTTCTTCTTCTTTTTAAGTTCTATGATTCCAAAATCTTGATCACATTCATTGTAAGAATGTCCAGTGACTAGAAAGTGGTGATCAACATTTTCAATTTGGGTATTCTTAACAATATAAAGCCAAATTTTGACAATTAGGTGACTTTTGTTTTGCCCTCCACAGTTGTCACTGAACGCAGAGATCTGTTTCACAGTCGGAGGAAGAATCTGAACAAATTTTAACAAACAAGAAGCTATCTCCTGACAGCCCCCACCTGCCTGTCCTTCACTTGTTAGGTTGTGAATATTCAAATTGTATGTCCAGAGTTGGCGCAAATAATGGGCTTTTGAATTTGTCACATAAGGTGTCGGCATCATCTTTTGCAAGTCAAAGCATATCGAAACTTGACTGTCATTCTTGAATAATTTGCACTTTCTTTTAGCTTCTTTAGCTGTCTCTGTCTTCCTTAAATGAAGTTCTTCTTCAACTTCAGCTGCTTGCTTCTCATCAGGCTTGCCGTGGCTAATTTTCATTTGTAACTTGTCACATTTTTTTTGTGTGGAAAGATATATGGCAGAAGAAGCATCGGAAGAAGACGAAGATAGATAGCAGAAGAAGCATCGGAAGAAGACGAATTTCATGACTGAAGAACCTGAGAGAATGGTTTGGATGCAGCTCAAAACAACTATTTAGAGCTACTGCCTCAAAAATTAAAATAGCTATGATGATTGCCAACCTCCTTAGCGGAGATGGCACCTGAAGAAGAAGAAGAACTTGTCACAAGTGACACAGGTGTCGGTGTGAGGTCTGTGGAAGCTTAGATTGAATTTTGTTTTGAATATAAATCGTAGAAGCTTTCTTTTTCAGGTTCCACATTTTTTTCTTCTCTAAAAAATTTGTTATACTATTATAACCATTTACAAAGAAAATTTAATCAAAATCGTTCTTAATAACACTTATGTGAACTACAACTAAACTGTGATGATTCGTGGTATAGGGATCTAAGTGCATTTGGACCCCTAAGCGTTCCAACTTTAAACTTATCACTACACAGTGGTTAAGGGGCACCACACTAGATGGCAGCATCTATCAAAACAATCACTTGGATCTCTTTACCACCAAATAGATTAATATTTTCACAACTCATTCATGCACCTAACCCATTTTTTAAAAAATGTTACTTAGACCCCTTGTGCTCCAAGGTCCTCTTAAGATTTTAAAGTAACCCCCCACCACACCTCCGTGTGGGTCGTGTTTGGTGTCATTCGATAGATTTTTCAAAAATATTAAATAAGTGTATTTTTCAGTTTTTCAATCTGTTTATTTCGCGAAATATCGCGGGATTCGTATTTAAAATTTTAAATTTACCCCCACCCCTTTCCGTGGGGAGTCGTGTTTGGTATCATTCGATAGATTTTTGAAAAATATTGAGTACGTTTTTTTTTAGTTTTTCGATCTGTCGTTCATGTCTCGAAATATTCGATTTTTTCTTGTAAAACTTTGTGACTCACCCATTTCCTTACGTCATTTCCATTACGTTTCCCATTTCCTCAAAACGTCAGATTTTTGAAATATACACTGTTTTGCATGTACTTAACTTACGATATCTTAATCTGACGATTTCGAGTTTTTCTAAGGATAGATTTTTTTTTCGGTCCCACCTTAATGAACCCCCCTGTATTAACAGCCAATATACGGCAAAGGTACATTTACAGGGTACAAGGATTCTCCTTATGTGATAATCTGACACGCTCGAGTAACTGCACAAATCCCCGCTTGGGCTCACCTACCAATAATACAATACGGCTATTTACTTATAGTCCAGGGCCCATCTGTTTTGAGATGGACGTTGAGAGGTGACTCAAATTTTTTTGCAGAAATTGCTTGAAAATTAATCAAATAATAATATTTGAGTTACCCTCCCTTTCAAAAAGGTCCGGAACATTGTTTAAATAATTAAAATGTCAAAAAATGAAGGAAAAATTCGATTTTTTTTCGTTTTTTGATTATAACTTCAAAAGTATTCATTTCCCAGAAAAGATGTACTGACATAAAAGTTACGTAATTAAATTTCCTACAATATAAAAAGTATAACTCTAAAGTTAAAAGTTGAAAAAATAGTCACCCTTGTTGACAAATAAAAATAATTGCGAAAAAAACCATACAAAAACAAGTATTCGCATTTTACGTTTTTCAACCATTTATGGTACACTTATGACCTTCATATTTCACCCAGAAAAACTTTATGATACAGTAAAACAATACTGTAAATTTCATTAAGGTCGGTTCAATAGATTTTGCAAAATAAATTTTGCAATCCAGCTTTCGCAAAAACAATTCATTTTTTCAAAATGTTACAGGACTGAAAATAAAGCAGATAGCAAGTTGTTTTTAAATAAACATTAATTATTGGTGCTACGCGCAGGACAGCGGTGTTCGATTCACATGAAGTTGATTTCCACCAAAATTTCTTCCAATCTTCAACTAATATATTATTTTCTTACTCTATATTTTGTAGTATTTTAATATTTTAATTCCACAAAAATCAAACTAATTTTATTATTGTTTGTGAAATATTGTTTAAACAATAGTATATGTTTAAAAATAATAAACTTTTATTCTCAGGTTAAAATATATGAACAAAGAAAGTTTTTGCTAAAAAAGTGTTATTTCAAAGGATAGAGTATGGGTTTTTATTTTGCAATAAACAAATTTATTTATTTATATCGAAATGTAATAAAAATTAAAATGTATCAATAATTATCAAAGGTCATTGGAATGCCCAATCAGAGCAAACTATCCGGTGTCCTGCGCGCAACACCAATAATTAATGTTTATTTTTAAAAAATTCCTGACGCCGTGGTGGTTAATCGATTTTAGTTTTGCAAATTGCAAATGAAAGGTACGGTACACTTCTATAAGAAAAAAAAAATAAACTTGCTATCTGCTTTATTTTCAGTCCTGTAACAGTTTGAAAAAATGAATTTTTTTTGCGAAAGCTGGATTGCAAAGTTTATTTTGCAAAATCTATTGAACCGATCTTAATGAAATTTACAGTATTGTTTAACTGTATCATATAGTTTTTCTCGGTGAAATTTGAAGGTCCTAAGTTTAGTATAAATGGTTGAAAAACGTAAAATGCGAATACTTGTTTTTGTATAGTTTTTTCCCAATTATTGCTATTTTGCAACAAGGGTGACTATTTTTTAAATTTTCAACCAACTCTATATTGTAGGAAATTTAATTATACAACTTTTATGTTAATACAACTTTTCCCGGAAATGAATACTCTTAAAGTTATAATCAAAAAACGAAGAAAAAAATCGAATTTTTCCTTCATTTTTTGACATTTTGATTATTTAAACAATGTTCCGGACCTTTTTGAGAGGGAGGATAACTCAAATATTATTATTTAAGTTATTTTCAAGAAATTTCTGCAAAAAAATTTGAGTCACCTCTCAACGTCCAAATGTACTAATATTTTTACAGATGCGTCCTGGTCTATTATGGTACTGAAATTTTTTTATTGTAATAGTCCAGAAAGTAAAGATTTTGACCTGAAAATTTCATAAAAATGCGTCGCGCGTTGATTGACTTGAAATTTTGACAATAGGTATGGAACATGCCAAGAATCAAAATCTGTATTATTCAAAATCACATGGGGGATGGAAATTTGTATTATTGAGAAAGTTTATGTTCAGTAGTACCTACAAAGGTGTGCGCTGATAATGAACCAAAATCGACATCGACGTTTATGCCAAATTTTAATTTTTAATAGTTACTTAATGACCCTGTAATATTTAATAGGATTTAAGTAAAGTTCCAGTAAAATAGTTCCAGTATAGTTTATTAATAGCCATGTTGTATTGTGCTGTAATTTCTTACTTTAACGTACTAACAATTATGTTTTAGAGTATCCGTGACATAGAAGACTCCACCGCGTACTTACGCACTAAAATTCCTTTTTACGAAGATGACATATCAGCAAGTATAAGCCAGTCTTGTAGTATGACGGAATCACCAGGTTGGATTTCGGACAAACCTGGCTTACAGTATCCAGTTCTAAAAAAATTTAGCAAAGCCAAGGTGCTCGTTAGACTTAATACATGCACGAATACATCAACTACCTCAGTGAAAACCTGAGATTTATTTATAAAATAAACATTTTTTAAAGTTGTTAGTTTTATTTTGATTATTTTTAGTATCAATTTGACATTAAGTGTAGAAGTTCAGCCTGAATCAGTGTAACATAAGAAACGGAACGTTGTATTATTTAGGTAATAACTACAAGCACAGGTACAGAGTTGGAATTATATTTGATATTTGATAAGAATTCTCAAAAAGCTGTTTGTAACTTTGTAAAAAACTGGCTATAATAGTGTTCTAATGTCCTACTAAATGTAACAAACTAGGCTATAATGTTCTAATGCCTTCAGTGGCGTAGGCTAGCCCCACAGGGACCCCATATCAAGGTTTGTTGCGGGGCCCTTTTCGACGACTGATGTGGGATAGTGCTAAAAAAAATGTTAAACAAAAGAAACAAAAACGTTTGTAAAGAATAGAGTAGAAATATGCTTTATTGTCACTGAAAATTTTACAATTTTATGGACAAAGAAAGCTTACAAAGAGTCGAAAAAAAAACAATAACAAATAGGTATAGTTTACTAAACATTACATAAATCGTCATATTATTACAATATTATTACAAATTAAAGGTTATTAAGAAATAAAACAAAACAATACAGGGTGCTTCATTAATAATGGGAAATCTTTTAACTCTATATTCCTGGGCTCAAAATATTAAGGTATAACCCAAATCACCTACTCCGAAAATACTTCCTAAGGGAGCTTGAGTTCTTTGAAGATGGTGTCTTTTAATTAGTTTCTTTTTAAATACCCCTAGAACGCTTCTATTTAAAAAAACTAAAACTGGTATGTCTATTTATCTTCCAGAGATAAATCGATTTCATAAATTGCGAATGAATTTCTAGTACGGGTCATATGTGTCCTTTTTGGGTAGGGCGGCGATTATTTTATCGCATAATTTTTTTGTCTGTAACTTTTATTTTTGACACTGGATTATTAAATTGTGAGGTACTCTAGTATTAAAAGTTACTCTTGCTGTAAGTCGGTAGGATACACCGTTTTCTAGAAAAATCGATTTGAAAATTTTTCGTTTTTTGAATTTGGACACAATTTAAAAAAAAAATTTAAAAAACACTGTATTTTACCGACTTAAAGCAATAGTAACTTTTGGTATTAGAATGCCTCATAATTTAACACGTTAAGCCCCATGTGTACCACACTAGCACACACTCTAGTTTTATCTGGGACCGTGTGTACCTATCAGGCCACAGCGAAGTGTCGTGTTCCTAATGCCGTGGCTCGTCGAGGATCGCATTTGCCGTGCTTTCTTATGTATAAATGTGTGTAAACGGTCTGTGGTAAACAAAATCAGAGGTTGGTCCGTTAAACCACGTGTTCACAAACAGGTTAGGTTATAATTTCTAACATGCTTCAGTCAGTATCGGTTCGAACGTCTAACGAGGCTAACACTATTTTCTCTTCAGTTTTTTGTTAAAAAGTGGAACTAAAAAATAAGATAATGTTCCGTAAAGGACTATCGGAAGACGAACTTCGCAGACTTGCTGAGGAGAGTGACTTTAGTGATAGTAGTATGTCTGAAAGTACGTTTTATGATTCTGATGCCGATCCAGTGTACAATGAAAATGTTACTGATGGTTCTTCAGACTCATACAGTAGTGAATATGAGTCTCGTAGAAAAAAAGCTAAAATTTGCAAACAAACACAAAATTGCAAAGAATTTACTGCAGGTTCTAGTTCTAACCAAAAGGAGGCTGATACAAGAAGGATAGGTAAATTATTTAAGAATGCACAAATTCGGTTTGTACTTTACTTTTTTTTTGCTTTGTAGAAAAAGCTGAATCTGCAAACGTTAGCCTGGAAGCTGTTATTGACGATGTATCAAGAAATAAAATAACTGCAGGTCCTAGTTGTATCCAAAAGGAGGCTGATACAAGAAGGATAGGTAAGTTATTTAGGAATGCACAAATTCTGTTTGTAGTTTACTTTTTTTTTGCTTTGTAGAAAAAGCTGAATCTGCAAACGTTAGTCTGGAAGCTGTTATTGACGATGTTGTATCAAGAAATAAAATAACATGGAGCGATGTGCCAAATCCAGATGATCTCAATAAGTTCGAACTATCATTTACTTCAGGAATAAATCAGGAAGAACTCGCAAAACTTACAGACCACAAACCAATAGATTTCTACCTACTGTTTATCGACCGTCAAGTGCAAGATTTGTTGGTTACTGAAACTAATAAATACGCCGAACAAACCATAATCGCTGGTATTGTAAATGAGTCAATAACGAAACATTCGCTTATGAGTAACTGGAGACCAATTGACAGAAAAGAATTGCTTCGATTTTTGGCTCTCATTATTTGGATGGGGTTAGACAGAAAACCGAAACTCAGAAATTATTGGAGTAACAATTTACTTTACAAAAATGAAGTTTCTAAAATGTGTGAAATAAGTAGAAGTCGATTTGAAATATTATTACACTTCTTTCACATTTCAGATAACGAGAGCTGCCCACCTGGAAACAGACTCTACAAAATTTCTCCTCTTGTACAAATACTAAATGAAAAGTTTCAGAAAATGTGTACTCCTAGAGAATCGTTATGTATTGACGAAACTATGGTGCCATTTCGTGGTAGACTTAGTTTTTTGCAATACATTCCTGGAAAAAGACACAAATATGGAGTCAAATTGTTTAAACTTTGCGTCGCAGATGGATATACGTACGCCGTTAAAGTGTACGGTGGAAAAGAGATGCAACCATCTGAAAAGTCGTTAGCATCCAGAGTGGTGATGGAACTTATGCAACCGCTTCTAGATACAGGCAGAAGTTTATATACTGATAATTTTTATACGAGTGTTGACTTGGCTCATGATTTAAATAATAGGAAAACCCATTTAGTCGGAACATTACGTTCCAATAGGAAACATAATCCCAAAGCGGTAGTCAATGCAAAATTAAAAAGAGGTGACATGAAGTATCTACAGAGTAATACAAAAGTTGTTATCGGAAAATGGAAAGATAAACGGGACGTTTTGTTTTTAACGACCAAGGATATTCCTTTGATGATAGATGTTCAAACAAAACGTGGACCTGTTCCCAAACCATCGACCATTGTTGACTATAATTCTGCAAAATCTTTTATCGATGTGTCGGATCAAAAGGCTGCATATAATTCCCCTGTTCGACGAAGTATGAAGTGGTATCGTAAATTGGCTGTGGAATTACTAACAAATACCGCACTTGTGAACTCTTTAGTTCTCTACAAATCTGTTACTGGCAAACATCTCTCAATTACTGAGTTCCGTGAACAGATTGTTCAAAGTCTTTTAATGCCTCAAACAACTTCTGAAAACTCTTTAACAACTTCTGAAAACTCTTTAACAACTCTGCATACGTTGGACGAGAAAGAGAAAAGGGGAAGGTGTTCAGCATGTTACAAGAACTTTTCGAACCGTGAAGGAAGAGCATCAGCGATGAAGAATGCCAAAAGGGTATACACTTTTTGTCCGGCATGTGCCGTTAATACCGCATATATGTGTGTTAAGTGTTTTGTGAATATTCATACATGTTCTTTGAAAAAATAAATTGTTTTTGTATTTTTAAACTTAAAATATCTTAGGGAGAAGGTATTTGATTATCTTCCTGGTGTGAGCCAATATGGCACACATGGTCCACATTA
Organism: Diabrotica virgifera virgifera; assembly: GCF_917563875.1. Lineage (NCBI taxonomy): Eukaryota > Metazoa > Arthropoda > Insecta > Coleoptera > Chrysomelidae > Diabrotica > Diabrotica virgifera. Next base: position 233,253,066 of record NC_065446.1, on the reverse strand, counting down.
AAACAAATTACAAAAATAATTATAAATAGACCGTGTGTACCCTGTTGGTACATGCTGTTTTTTTACTTAAAAAATGTATTTTGTTTTTATTTTAGAATAGAAATAAATAGTTATACAGATTCTTATTTCAAAATTATTAAAAAAATGTTCCGGTCTGACAGAAAAATTATGTCATGATGGTCCGGGGCTTAACGTGTTAATCATCTTCTTCAAATCCAGTGTCAAAAATGCTTAAAAATTAAGGACACAAAAAATAATGCGATAAAATAACCGTGGGCCTACCCAAAACGGACGCACGACGCAAAAGTACCTTTCATTGCTAAAATGCCTCACAATTTAATAATCCAATGTCAAAAAGACTTAAAAGGTTAAAGACAAAAAGCTATGCGATAAAAAAATAACCATTGCCCTACACAAAACGGATGCCTATGACCGGTACTAGAAATTCTAAATTTATGGAATCGATTTATCTCTGGAAGATAAATAGGCGTACCCAGGCACGGCTCGTGATAGTATAAGATGGTGAGGCACACTACACCTGAGGAATTTTATTATTATGGTTAGCTTCTCTTTAATGGCCAGAAGGTTGATTTTGTGACGTCATAACGCTAGGACGAATCTAGGACCAATAATCCCGGACAAAAAATCCTCACAAATTATCCCTGGACAAGAAATCCCCAGACAAATAATCCCCGGACAAAAAATCCCCACAAAAAATCCCGGACAAATAATCTACAAAAATTTTTTATTCAAAATATCCCTACAAAGAATTCCGGACAAAAAATCACCAAGAAATATTTGCTGTCGATTAGTTCTCTAAAACTTTTCCAGTGAATTATGTGATCGACTCAAATGCTTTCAGCCTCAGTGCATAGAGTTATTTTGAATTCCAATTCCATATTGAAAACTTCAAGTTTTACATAACAAAAGAGTGTGCGTTTTTTCAAAAGTCGTGGAAGATATGGGGAATGAGCTAAAGCTGTGGGAATCATGTTGCAATATTATTCGCTTAAATCTTTTGCTCACTCTGATTTGAATGTATGTTCAAAAAAAATTTACAAAAAAAAACAACCACAGCATACAACATTTTTGAAACACTTAAAAACTACTTTTGTATGTAAACGTCCGATGTGGAAGTGGAAACGTTAATAAAATCATTTTTTAAGTTAAATTGTATAATCTTATTTCTCATTTAGAATAATAAATTACCACACGTGTACCTATTAACGTTCAAAATAAAATAGTCTTATTTGAAAGCTGTATAATTGTTTACAAGTTAAAAATTTTTATTATAATAAATAATAGTTATAAGTTATTAACATTTATAAATTACTGCAAAAATAAGGGTTTTTTACAATTATCTCCAATTGTTTATGTATTTCAAATTAGAAACTATTAAGATCTAGAATATTTATTTGAAACATTTTTCTCTAAAATTTACAAGGAATGTTTTATAGGCAAAAACACGATTTTTAACACTTTATAGTCGTTTAAAAACAAAACAATGTCGGAGATTAAAGCAATTGAGAACGAGAAAAATGTTTAATGTTCTTTAGTTATGTCGAAATACTGTAAGTTAAAAAGGTGCAAAATAAATTTCTCCTGTATTAGATTTTAATATAAATACTATTTTTAGTTTGGAATTATCTTCTATACCAAAATAAGCCACAATCCTTCAGTATTCACTATTCAGATTCAGGTAGATACATTTTACTCCCAAAATCATAATATAAAAGGACAAAGGACTGGTCATAAAATTGATATCGGTAAATCCGTATCTGCTGGTTCACACATTGTGTTACAAGTTAGTAAAAGCAATTCAAGAATTCTTGAAAATTGACTTAACTCTGTTGCCAAATCTATCCGCTAAAAAAAATTTTCTAATAATTTTGATTTTTCGGTAGAAAAAAAAATCGGCAGATTAATTTGAAAATTAAGAATTTTGATTGTTCGGTAGAAAAAAAGACTTAACTAGATCGGTAGATTTGACAGGTATTCGGTAGATCTACCGAAAAATCGGTAGCTGTGGCATCACTGTATTTGAGGTAAGTCTGCCCCCCCCCCTATTATGAATTTCTAGGTCCGCGCCTGGGCACAGTATGGATTAGGTCAAGGGTCTATTTGTGCTATAGTGCCATTGGAGAAATATATGTAGAATAAAAGCGATTTGATCTTATATCTTTTATTTTCTTTAAAGCATTTTTGGTAAAAAATAAATTAAAAATTGTAAACAACAACATCTAATAATCAAAATTCAACTTCCTAGGTGTTATAAATTGTTTTAGAATCTCGTCTGTGACCTCTGCTCTTCTTTTTTGATGTTCTTGAACTAGAGGTGTTAACGTGTCAATAAGTATTTTCTTTAGTTCTCCCGTCAACATCGCTCCACTGGAATAATCTTTTCTAATTTGTTCTAGCCTTTCATCATCTTCTATAAAGAACCTTAAATATTGATATGAAATGTCGACATCACAGTTCCCTCCAAGTTTCCGATGTTCTTCGATAGTGGCTTGACCACCCGAGAAGGCATATTTGTTTATCTTATTTTTAACTTGCTTCGGTGTGTCACTGCAATATATAGTGCTGTTAGCGTCAGAAGCTGACATTTTTGTTTGTGCTCCTTGCAAAGCAGGGAAAAACTTTGATAATATTAATGCTGGTTTTGGATATCCTAGTTTTGGGGCTACGTCTCTCATCATTCTGAAATACGGATCTTGATCTATAGCACAGGGTATAAAGCACTGGATTTTCTTGTTGCCGAAAATATCTGGAAAAGTGCTCGAGAGACATGGCGTGGCTTGAACGGCTGGAAATGCAATTTTTCCAATTATTGTGCTGTCATCAAAACCAAAAATACCTTTAACTTGGTTGAAGGTAACATGTTTTTGTATGTCCACTAAATTTCTATAGAACTGCGGTCGTTGTCTAAAAATAAAACAAGTTTAATTAGGAAACAATAGTCCAGTCGGGTTAGACGAATAACAGGTCTAACCTTGCATTAGGAGCTGCCCCAAATTTTATTTTTCCAATCTTTAGGGGGTCAATAGTAGTGTAAATTTAAAATCTCGACTGAATTCCGCCGTTGCGTTAGCCGCCATCTTGATTTTAAACGAGAACCGTTTTTGCTCAATATCTCCGTCATTTTTAACTTTTCGACAAAAAGTATAACAACCAAAATTGTTGAAAATGTGATTTTCTATCATTTCTATTGTTACAATTTTTTCGTGCCGTCGATATTTTCCGAGTTATGACGGAAAATAATGACAGTTAGAGCATAATTATTGAATTATCTCATGTATTATTAGTTTTACAACAAAAATGTTCCTATACAAAAATAAAGAGAATTAAATTCTACACAATTTTAATCTCTTTCATTTTTTTTGCTAAAGTTAATATTTAAGGTAGTACGTATGCGATAATGGCGCGAGCGTAAGACCTGATTGATTTTATAGCAATGGTTTTTGTTCAATATCTACGCCATTTTCAACTAAAATTGTTCCAAATATGGTTTCCTACAATTTTTTCATACGGTTGATAGTTTCCGAGTTAAGTGGAAAAATAGTAAAAAGTGGTGGGAGGTTGCATTAGCCGCCATATTGATTTTAAAGGAGAACCGTTGTTGCTTAATATCTCCGCCATTTTCAATTTTTGGACAAAAACTGTAGGACCTAAAATTGTTGGAAACGCAATTTCCTACAATTTCTTTTCCACAATGTTTTTATGCGATCAATATCCTCCGAGTTAAGGGGGGAAATAGTGGAAGCGGAGGGGAAACATAATTATTGAGTTGTCTCATTTATTATTAACTTTACGACATAATTGTACATAAACAAAAATAAAGAGAATTATATTTTATACAATTTTTGAAACTTCCAATGAAACACCAACCAAACTAAGTACATAAAAGACATAAATAATAACTTATACGAGTATGCATTAAGTTCACTTAATTTTATTAACTAGCGGGTTTTATTGGTTGAATTTGGCTGTCGATAATTAAGTTTTATGTCGGCTAATATATTTTAATATTCAACAATTTTTTAATTTTGGACCCTGTTGAGGGGAATTTTCCCATTCCCCCCCTCCCAGACAGGCCACTGGTTCTCTCGAAAAAATCGTAATAAATAATACGTCTTACACTTTTTGTCGAAAAGTTAAAAATGGCGGAGATATTGAACAAAAACTATTGGTATAAAATCAATCAGGTCTTACGCTCGCGCCTTTACCTCATACGTACTACCTTAAATATTGATTTTATCGAAAAAAATTAAAGAGATCAAAATTGTACAAAATTTAATTGTCTTCATTTTTGTATAGGTTCAAATTTGTTGTAAAACTAATAATAAACGAGATAATTTAATAAATCAATAATTATGCTCTAACTGTCACTATTTTACCCCATAATTCGGAAAATATCGACCGCACGAAAAAAATTATTATAAACAAAGTTATAGAAAATCGCAGTTTCAACAATTTCAGTTTCTACACTTTTTGTCGAAAAGTTGAAAATGACGGAGATATTGAGCAAAAACGGTTCTCATTTAAAATAAAGATGGCGGCTGACGCAACGGTCAAATTCAGTCGAGATTTTAAATTTATACTACTATTGACAACCCCTAATGAATAGAAAAATAAAATTATACGAAGCTTACTAAAAGATTTTTAAATTGAAAACTTACTGGTACATCCCCATGTATACGCCTCCAAGACTTCTACAATTTGCAAGTCATATGGATGCTGCAGTAAAGACGATAGGGAAGGAATTCTAAACCTTGCAATTCAAATCCCCCGTCTGCAGCTGGCTAGGAACTGAAAGATGCACCATAGTTACTCTACTGAGTAATAAGAAAATAAAATAAAAATGTGTGTACCATTTTTATATATTCGGCTGCAATACGAAGGAAAAACAATCTTACTTTTTAATTAGAACAAGGAGTGCAGCCAGTCCCTTTAACTGCAGTTTTCTGCTCTTATTGGAGCGTCATCAGAAGGAACGTAGGCACTGTTCTCCTTAATCCAATCAAATCGCATCGAAATGTTTTCCCAAATATTGCAGCCAAAATGATGGTAATGGGTGGCTAGCGCCATCTGGCCGTAAAAATACGAAGCAAGTTTTCAATCCTAATAGCAAATAATTAATATTGAAAAATATCAAAAATTACTAAAAGATTTTTAAATTGAAAACTTACTATCGTCTTTACTGCAGCATCCATATGACTTGCAAATTGTAGAAGTCTTGGAGGCGTATACATGGGGATGTACCAGTAAGTTTTCAATTTAAAAATCTTTTAGTAATTTTTGATATTTTTCAATATTAATTATTTGCTATTAGGATTGAAAACTTGCTTCGTATTTTTACGGCCAGATGGCGCTAGCCACCCATTACCATCATTTTGGCTGCAATATTTGGGAAAACATTTCGATGCGATTTGATTGGATTAAGGAGAACAGTGCCTACGTTCCTTCTGATGACGCTCCAATAAGAGCAGAAAACTGCAGTTAAAGGGACTGGCTGCACTCCTTGTTCTAATTAAAAAGTAAGATTGTTTTTCCTTCGTATTGCAGCCGAATATATAAAAATGGTACACACATTTTTATTTTAGAAAAATAAAATTTGGGGCAGCTCGTAATGCAAGGTCAAATGCTATCCCGACTGGGCTACAAGTAATAATATACAATGTGTCATTAACAAATTTAATTAACGAAGGTTTGAGCATGTTTTGTGAATTTATATATCCGTTTTTGTATAATTCAGACCATCTCACCTCACTTCACCTCACCTACTTTAAACATCAAGTTCTCTCCTTTAATAAAATTTGGTTTCAACATCTTCTTTGGTGCCATGCCTAGTGTTCAAATGTTGTCTATCCCTGTGAATGTCATTAAACCTTTCTGCTGCACAGAAAAGTTGCTCTACACCAGTCTGATTCAACCTCTTATATTTCACAACCATGAGAGCATTTCCAACCCATCCATCTCTTACCTTCTCCTTTTTTCTGGATAATTAGACAAGGAATATGGTATTTACTGACTCTAGTTACATGCCAAAAGTAGCTAAATGTTCTCGCTTTGATATTTAGAAGCTCCCTAGCTTTATCTAACTATTTATTGCTGGTGTATGCAGTCCAAGAAAATTTCAGCATTATCTGATAGCACTACATCTCAAATGTCTTCACTTTATTAATTGAGTTAACCACCTTTAGCATCCAAGAGATAGTCAGACATGACACATATACACAACTTTACCATCCACTAATTCACTAATTGTTACTATAATTTACTAATCTCCGTTTCAAACATTAGAATCAGTATGGTTGTATATTGCAAGCGAGCTTGCCATTCTGTGAATTATCATAAATAAATCCTCCTTTAGTATTTCACAGCAGTTAACAGCGATAATCCTATAAAAGTACCTGCCTAATACTACCATTCACAGCCGTTGTCGTTGAGAACGGCAACATTGTCAAGAAAATTCTCATTTAGTTTGTATTGGCCCTATCCTCCGTACACTGAATCTAATGTCTGACATGCGGTATAGTTGTTACTGATTAGTAACACCACATTTCTTTACTAAACAGATATACCTACCCAATATAGTCAAAATCTGAGAAAATAAAAGTTTTTTCTGGATCAAATCCTATAGCAATTATATCTTTAGCATTTTCATAAGCTAATCGATTTGCTTCGTCTATAGTAAGATTCTTCCATAAAGACTTTTCATCGTCCGTAAGCTGAACTACTAAAGGAACATTAAAAACTTCTTGCAACCATTTACAGATCTAAAAATATACAATGCATACACAAAAAATTCATAAATTTATACATATTATGTATCATCAACTTCATGCAAAAACTAGGTAAATTATTTTTTCATAGTTTCTAGTAATCAATAAAAAGGATTTAAGAGCGTAGGCGCAAAATTCCGGACCGATGATATTTATATGCATTTATTTTTTTCGATTACTGAGAAAACTAATAAATATTTTTGAAAAATTTAAACACAGAATGAAAGATTACATTATTGCTGAGGGTCGAAAATCCCAGAAAACTTCTAAGGGACTTTCGGCTCTATGTAATAATGTAATCTTTCATTTTGTGTTTCAATTTTTCAAAAATACTTATTAGTTTTCTCAGGATTCGAAAAAAATGGATGCATTTAAAAAGCATTTTGTCCATTTGACTTATCAAATGATATACAAAGAACATTTTCATTTTTCATAGCTAAATGGGTTCTTTCTAGTTCTTACAACAAGTTGAAGATAGACACACATGGTAAAATTCTTATCTACCTGAAATGGAATTAAATGTCCTACATGCATCGATGAGGATGAAGGACCTCTTCCAGTATAAAGGTAAAAAGGTTTTCCAGCTTCATAATTTGTTAAGATTAAATGCATATCTCGATGCGAAAAAAATATACCTCTTCTCAAGAGATGGTGCATCTTCTTTCCAGTTATTCTTTCAAATCTATCTAACAGTTCCTGATCTATTTTCGAGCACCCAAATCTTTCTAAACAGGAAATAAAACAAAAAATTATATTATATTATATACAATTATATTATGTCAAATAAAAATAAAATTAAGAACAACTTAGACAAAAAATTCCATTTCAGAACCATTTTAAGTAACAAAGAGCGTTGAACAGGGATGTTGCCTATCCCCTACATTAGTTAACACCTATATTCAGAGGCATTACAGAAATGGAGACAAAAATGTTCAGGTATGGAAATAAAAATCGGCAAGAGCTATCTGTCGACATTTTTCTTCGCTGATGATCAAGTAATATGTTGAAAATGCTTAAATGCTGAAAAAAGTTAAAGATGAATACAAACAAGAACGAATGAAAATGAATGTAAGCAAAACAGAATACTCAGGGGAAAATACGAAGATCCAGAGCTGCAATGAGACAATGGGAAGAATATAAATATTTACGCAGTATTATGTCTGACAAAGGTTCATCTCAGTATGATGTCCAACGCAGAGTTTAACAGGGACAAAAGAATATATGCTTTCTGAACTCTTTACTTTGGTCCAATCGAATTTCCATTACTTAATACAAAATTGACAACCTACAAGGAATTGTGGAACCAATATTGTTATAAGGAATTTCTGTTTAGACAGTGACTCTCAGGTGATTTCTAACAAAATAAATCAATGTATGACAAATGCAGGCCAGAAGGCAATTGTATGTTTCTAACTACTGTTTTAGAGAAAGAAATAAGCCTAACAAGACCAGGGGGTCTTACTATTAAATAGCTGAAAGTATAGATATAGAATATTGTAAGTGTTAAAATGGTTTTAAGGCCATCGGTACATAATTCGCAAATATTTTACGGCTATCCCTACTTTTTCTGTCTTTACACAGCAAATTACGTGTAGTAAAATTCACATGTAGTAAAATGTTATTCTACTTGACAATGTCATCATCATCATTAACTTTAAAGAGATGGCTTTTGAATGTTCTTGGGCAACTGTTATTTGTACAATTGCAAATTATTAATTCAGTAAATAAATGTGATAATTTTTCACTAACTATGTACTACATGAGTGTAATAATTTATATGTACAACAAAAACTAATACTCAACCAATAAAAGAGGAAAAGTGTTATAGTGATTTTTTAATAAAATATTGTTACTATGGAACGCTTACAATTTTGAACATCTTTAACAACAAAAAACTTGGATCACAGAATATATCTTGATGTATTCTCTGCTTGGATCTTCCATAAATAATAAACAATAAATAACTTTTTATTAAGTTCACGTCTTAAATCAATTATTTATCAAATACACTATCAAATACACAATATTATTTAATCAACAACTCAAAATATTCCTGATGCCATGTCAAATATTTAAAACTGTCAGTATCTTGTCATCATATTCTATTTGACTCAGTGTGTTGTATGACAAAGATAGCGAATATTCGATTTGGAAATTATCACCACGGACATGGTGTCCATTTTTTTCGAATCCTGAAAAAACTAATAAATATTTTTAAAAAATTTAAACACAGAATGAAAGACCAAATTATTATCGAGGGCCGAAAGTCTCTTAGAATAAATAAAAAGTTTCTTTTGAATGAGATATTTGAAATTAAAAATCACACTACATTTTCTCTTAGTTTTTCACCCCTGTAACTTATTAAAATAAACATTATAGAAGTTTTCAGGGAGTTTCGGCCCTCGGTAAGAACTTAATCTTTCATTCTGCGTTTAAATTTTTCAAAAATACTTATTAGTTTTCTCAGGATTCGCAATCCCCTTAATCCTGCAATGTTAAATCTGCAGTGCTTAGCGAAAACGCTGTATCTGCAAAAATCTGAAAAAATTAAATTTTTACTTCTTTCTAACCCAATTGTGCATATCTATATTATTTGCTTACTAAAAATGGCGTAAGTTAAGCCAAAACACATTAAACACACCGCATCTTATGCCGTATCCTGTGTAAATGTATATGAATACTTCGAACAAAAATCAATTTTACTCATATGTGATGTCTCTGTAGATACAGCGTTTTGGCTAAGCACGGCAGAAATATAAATAGTATATTTATATACTAAGAAAACATTTTATTATAAAAAATGTAAAATTTGTTTGTAATAGGTAAGTTTATTTAAAAAATCCCTAAAAAGGGCTAATACATACTAATACACACATGCTTAAAACATACTAATAGTCTCCCGTTTTATTCCCAGATAGCTCAGGCGGTAGCATGTCTGACTTCTACGAAGGTAGACAGAGGTTCTAAACCCAGCTCCGGCGAGAACATGTAGACATTTTTAAATATCTATAGGCCCCAGGTTGACCCAGCCTGAATAAAAATGAGTACCTTGGGTAAAACCAGGGGTAATAATAGGCGGTTGAAGCATAGCACCGGCCCTGTTACCTTTCTTGTATACCGTAGGCCCTAGATATAGCAGACTACCCTGTTATAATCCCCCCAAAATTTAAAACATCCTATCTTTTAAACAACACTATGTACATAGGCGTAACCAGGGGGGTTTTGGGGGTTATAACCCCCCCCCATTGGGATGTACTTTAAGCTCTATATGCTTAACACCATAGCCCTCAGAGACCTTCCAGTAGTTGTATCTGCGGCTCACGGGTGAGACGCTAGTCTATGGTAAAAATCGATGTGGCTCATATATGAGTCGCTTGGTAGCGAACGGGTTAAAATACATGAAAATATGTATAAACAATGCATGAAAGAATGTAGGCATGTTCAACTTACTTATTAATTTATCATAATCAACTCCAGTGTCCTTAGTACTTGTTACTGTCCATGGATCCACCACATCATCATCCTGTTCAGTTGCATTAACTTTTAATGCTTCAATATTATTTGTTATATCTCCAGACATTTTCTTGTTAAGTTAATTTTCCTAAAAATAAATTGAATACTATATTGAACATGTCTTTGGCATAAATGTATGTGCTATAAATCAGGTATAATGTATATGCTTTATAAAAATCATCAAGGGAATACTGTAATTTAAGATAATAATTGTTAGATATCACAAGCAAGCATATGGTTATAGAGAAAAGTGTGATAGAAAGATACTTACACTACGTCAAAAATAGTTGTATATGCAGATAAATAAATAATAATCACTTAAGTACGAAGGAATTATTGCATTTATATTTTTAATACTGTATTATAAAATTTCATCAGAAAAGTGTTACTAACCTAACCTATTACAAGAACTGTCAGATTTAAAAAGGAAAAAAATGATCATTTTCCTGGCGTCTACGACAGAGTAGGTAAGACAGCCACTGTCATATATTTTTGGATTGTTGAATTTTGAATTTTCAGTTCATAATTTACACAACACATATTCATATACCTGCTAATTAATTTAATATATTTGGTGCATTTTCAGTGTATCATTTCGGTGTATTATAAATTATGAAATTATTTTTTGTTTCAAATCACTGTGTCTAGGTACACGCTAACGTGTACGCAAATAAAAAGTTAGGTACACGCTAAACGTCATCAAATCAGTGACGTCACTATTTAGCGTGCACTCTGACTTGACTGGGTTTATTTGGTACACGCTAATTTGAGCTGCGTGTATGCTGTGGTTAAAAGTCTGGTATGGTGAGTGTCAGAGTGTGGTTAGAATTTGTCTAATCACTAATCACATTCTGTTTACCCTTTAATATTGATTAATAGTAATGAGTTTTCTCAGGCCCGTGCGCAGGGGGGGTTTTGGGGGTTCTAACCCCCCCATCGAGAATTTTTCCACATAATTTTCCACTAGCAATAGTCCTTATTCTACGAAAGTCAAACCGACTTGATAATAAATACTTTGTTGTCAATTTTTGTTTCGACATTCTCAACTTTCTCGATCTTGTGCACGTTTTTTTTTTAATTTTTCCGCCTTTTTTACCTCCTATTATCAGTGTGATTGTGAATGCAACCATCGATAGTATCGATTATGGAGACCAGAAGGAGTGGAAACGCAAAGCATCGTTTGTGGGCTAACTGATGTTTAAATTTAGTTAATAAAAATATAATATGTAAATTAACTACAGACCGACAGTCTGACTTTTATAAAATTAATGTTAATTTTTGTGAAATATTTTGTCTCAAAAAATGCATTGTTTCGACAGAAAAACTTTCAAGATCCTCCGATTATCACTACCATTTTCAGGTTAAAATGTTAAAATAAAAACCAATAATAGGTAGATAATACACAAATTTTATTTACACCGAACGAAATAACATACAAACGAATATAATCCATGAACGTTATAAATAACATAAAGACAAATCATTATAAAAAAAGTCTATTAACTTCGTTAAGTTCCCTTTTGAATTTTTTAACGGAACGATAACTCGATATAAATCCCGGTACGAAGAAAGTTCTTTTAGTGTAAGCTTTCTTGGCACTCATATTTAAAATAGTGTACACAAATTTCAAGGTCGTCCTATCTCGATTCCTCTCCTCTGTGTAGGTCTCTATAGTATCGATACAACTGACTCGAACTGACTAGTCAGGGCCCAGGGCCCTGATTCTAAATCAAATTTCGACCAAAAACAAGTCGCTTTCAATATGGCGACTGTCGAAATTATTTGACACGGAGATGAATGAATGGCCAAAAGCGAGGTTAGGTTTAGTTTAGATGTGTTTTGTTTATTTCTTGCAAGGAAAACTAAATCAAAAGGTATTATAATATAGCTGGGTTTAATTGAAATTTGCTTGTTTTGAGGAATTAGATAGAATAGTATTAAATTAGAAATATAATAATTGAGAATGTCCACAACATGAATCATCAACTCAATGAAAGATGTGAGGTAATAATCTGGGAAAATTAGTAAAAAACAAGGAAAATTAATTACCAGCTATTTTATTGCTGGACATGCTGAAATCAAATCTTAAGATTTCCTATATTAGTAATATAGCTGTGCAAAGTCCACAGAAAGTGTGCTATTTTGTTTATAAACAAATTAGCGCTCCGAAATCTTTTTTTTTATTATTGCTCTATAACTCCGAAAATTTTAACTTTAAACCAAAACACTCACATAAAAACTGACAGTAATTTAATTCTGCACATTGATAATTTATTCCAATTTCCTTCGACGAAAATTTTCTTCGGAAAATTCGGGTTTTCCAAACAAAATCTTTAATTTTCAACTAAAATTTGAGGGAAGTAATTATTTATCAATAATTAAATAATTTGGTGACAGTGACATAAATCTTTTTTGTTATGAGTGTCTTGAAGATATGAAAATTTGTATGTACAAAGAGGACCGGAATTAAAAGGTATCTAATGGTTCAAAGATTAAAATCCTGTTGTTTATAACTCTGTCGCAAATGCCGGTCAAATTTGACCGGTTTTACCTGGAATCACTCCTCGCAATTCAATTTGGTTTTCTTCGAAAAGGACACAGAAGCCGTGCTCTTTTGAACAGCGTTAACTTAATTTAATTTAATCGAATATTTTCTGAGGGGTTCTATTTGTTTATAAGCCAAAAAATTGTTTCTTTATAACATTCCTGAGACCGCTCAAATGGTCCAATTTCAATCCTGTAAGGTACGTTGAATAGGTATAGTGCTTTTTTATATGAAAATCATAGTTATTCTGGTGTATCATAATCTTTCTGGTTATTATTTCGACCGAAATTTTTTAATTAACATTTTAATTATTGCTAAACTATTGGTTAGATTGTCGCCGGTCTCCTGATATACAGAGAGGGGCTAAATTATGGAATAAATTCATTTTCTCTAAAATGGACGATTTTAGAGAAAAATCCCGAAACAGGTCGATTTTTATTTTTAAATTAAATTTCTTGGCATATATTTCAAACTAGTGACGTCATCCATCCGAGCGTGATGACGTAATTATTTTTTTAAATAGGAATATGGGTTCGTGTTGTAGCTCATTTACAAAGGCGTTCAATTCTCTATTCAGTATTATAAACATTAATATCAATATTTATACAGGGAGGCCAAAAAAAATTTTGAATTAAATTAATTGACGCAAGAAGAAGAATGCATGTAATTTATTTAACTCAAAATACATTCTATTGCTGTCAGAAAATAGAAAAAAATGTTTATTTTGCAAATAAACATTGCTTTTAGCTTAAATTAAAAGTTCAAACTGCCAATAGGTAGGAGGGAGGCTGTTTGTGATTTAATTTAAGCGAAAAGAAATGTTTATTTGTGAAATAAACCTTTTTTTCTATTTTCTGACAGCAGTACAATGTATTTTGAGTTAAATAAATTACATACATTCTTCTTTTTGCGCCAATTAATTTAATTCAAAATTTTTTTTTTGGCAACCCTGTATAAATACCTAATGATATTAATGTTTATATTACTGAATAGAGAATTAAACGCCCTTTCAAATGACCTACCACACGACCCCTATTCCCATTAACAAAATTATCGATTACGTCATCACGCTCAGATGGATGACGTCACTAGTATGAAATATATGCCAAAAAATTGTAATTTAAAAATAAAAATCGACCTCTTTCGGGATTTTGCTCCAAAATCGTCCGTTTTAAAGAAATGAATTTATTCCATAATTTAGCCCCTCTGTATAATCTACTATAATAAATCTTTCATGTCTTCAATTATTTAATTATTGATAAATAATTAGGTACTTCCCTAAAATATTAATTGAAAATGGCAGATTTTTTGGGAAAACTCGGATTTTCTGAGTAAAATTTTTGTTGAAGGAAATCGGAAAAAAAAATAACTTTGTGCAGAACTAAATTACGGTGAATTTTTATTTGAGTGTTTTTGGCTCAAAGGAAAAATTATAGGAGTTACAGACCACTAATTGAAAAAAAAAGAAGATTTAGGAGTGCTAATTTGTTTATAAATAAAATAACACACTTTCTGCGGACTTGTCATACCCCATATTACTAATATATGCAATCTTAAGATTCGATTTTAGCAATAAAATAGCTGGTAAATAATTTTTCCCAAAAATGGTATTATTTCGATAATTTTCCCAGACTATCAACAAAATCCAAGAAACCGAAGCGCCAACCCAAATTCTGAGCAGCAGTCTCAACATGATAAGTTTAATATCCCCAGTTGCTGTCATGGCGGTGTCGAAATGAAATTGCGACTGTCGAAATGAATTAGAATCAGGCCCCAGGATTCTAAATCAAATTTCGACACTAAACAAGTCGCTTTCAATATGGCGACGGTTGAAATGCGATTGTGCGAGCCTTGTGGATTTTAGTTGAACTAACGAAGTGACGTCATGAAATAGCGACTATCGAAATTAATAGCGACTTTAAAAAGGGTGTTGATATTATAATTTCGACTGTCGAAATTATTTGACACGGAGATGAATGAATGGCCAAAAGCGAGGTTAGGTTTAGTTTAGATGTGTTTTGTTTATTTCTTGCAAGGAAAACTAAAGCAAAAGGTATTATAATATAGCTGGGTTTAATTGAAATTTGCTTGTTTTGAGGAATTAGATAGAATAGTATTAAATTAGAAATAATAATAATTGAGAATGTCCACAACATGAATCATCAACTCAATGAAAGATGTAAGGTAATAATCTGGGAAAATTAGTAAAAAACAAGAAAAATTAATTACCAGCTATTTTATTGCTGGACATGCTGAAATCAAATCTTAAGATTTCCTATATTAGTAATATAGCTGTTCAAAGTCCACAGAAAGTGTGCTATTTTGTTTATAAACAAATTAGCGCTCCGAAATCTTTTTTTTATTATTGCTCTATAACTCCGAAAATTTTAACTTTAAACTAAAACACTCACATAAAAATTGACAGTAATTTAATTCTGTACATTGATAATTTATTCCAATTTCCTTCGACGGAAATTTTCCTCGGAAAATTCGGGTTTTCCAAACAAAATCTTTAATTTTCAACTAAAATTTGAGGGAAGTAATTATTTATCAATAATTAAATAATTTGGTGACAGTGACATAAATCTTTTTTGTTATAAGTGTCTTGAAGATATGAAAATTTGTATGTACAAAGAGGACCGGAATTAAAAGGTATCTAATGGTTCAAAGATTAAAATCCTGTTGTTTATAACTCTGTCGCAAATGCCGGTCAAATTTGACCATTTATACCTGGAATCACTCCTCGCAATTCAATTTGTTTTTCTTCGAAAAGGACACAGAAGCCGTACCCTTTTCAACAGCGTTAACTTAATTTAATTAAATCTAATATTTTCTGAGGGGTTCTATTTGTTTATAAGCCAAAAAATTGTTTCTTTATAACATTCCTGAGACCGCTCAAATGGTCCAATTTCAATCCTGTAAGGTACGTTGAATAGGTATAGTGCTTTTTTATACGAAAATCATAGTTATTCTGGTGTATCATAATCTTTCTGGTTATTATTTCGACCGAAATTTTTTAATTAACATTTTAATTATTGCTAAACTATTGGTTAGATTGTCGCCGGTCTCCTGATATACAGAGAGGGGCTAAATTATGGAATAAATTCATTTTCTCTAAAATGGACGATTTTAGAGAAAAATCCCGAAACAGGTCGATTTTTATTTTTAAATTAAATTTCTTGGCATATATTTCAAACCAGTGACGTCATCCATCCGAGCGTGATGACGTAATCGATTATTTTTTTAAATAGGAATAGGGGTTCGCGTTGTAGCTCATTTACAAAGGCGTTCAATTCTCTATTCAGTATTATAAACATTAATATCATTATTTATACAGGGAGGCCAAAAAAATTTTTGAATTAAATTAATTGACGCATAGAAGAATGCATGCAGAAAATAGAAAAAAATGTTTATTTTGCAAATAAACATTGCTTTTAGCTTAAATTAAATGTTCAAACTGCCAATAGGTAGGAGGGAGGCTGTTTGTGATTTAATTTAAGCGAAAAGAAATGCTTATTTGTGAAATAAACCTTTTCTTCTATTTTCTGACAGCAGTACAATGTATTTTGAGTTAAATAAATTACATACATTCTTCTTTTTGCGCCAATTAATTTAATTCAAAAATTTTTTTTGCCAACCCTGTATAAATACCTAATGATAATAATGTTTATATTACTGAATAGAGAATTGAACGCCCTTTCAAATGACCTACCACACGACCCCTATTCCCATTAACAAAATTATCGAATACGTCATCACGCTCAGATGGATGACGTCACTAGTAAGAAATATATGCCAAAAAATTCTAATTTAAAAATAAAAATCGACCTCTTTCGGGATTTTGCTCCAAAATCGTCCGTTTTAAAGAAATGAATTTATTCCATAATTTAGCCCCTCTGTATAATCTACTATAATAAATCTTTCATGTCATCAATTATTTAATTATTGATAAATAATTAGGTACTTCCCTAAAATTTTAATTGAAAATTGCAGATTTTTTGGAAAAACTCGGATTTTCTGAGTAAAATTTTTGTTGAAGGAAATCGGAAAAAAAAATAACTTTGTGCAGAACTAAATTACGGTGAATTTTTATTTGAGTGTTTTTGGCTCAAAGGAAAAATTTAAGGAGTTACAGACCACTAATTTTAAAATAAAGAAGATTTAGAAGTGCTAATTTGTTTATAAATAAAATAACACACTTTCTGCGGACTTGTCATACCCCATATTACTAATAAAGTAACGCATAAATTCGTTATTTCGTAAACTGGTTACTTTAAGGAAAATTCCCGAAACACATCGATTTTTATTTTTAAATTACGGTTTTTTGGCATATATATCATACTAGTGAAGTCATCCATCTGGGTGTGATGACGTAATCGATGATTTTTTTAAATGAGAATAGGGGTCATATGATAACTCATTTAAAAGGGTATTCAATTCTCTATCCAAGAATATAAACATTAACATAATTATTTATACAGTGTGTTCAAAAAACATTTTTTAATTAAAATAAGTGAGACAAAAAGAAGAATATAATGTAATTATTTCATTCAAAATACATTTTACTACTGTCAGTAAACAGAAAAAAAATTTATTTCACAAATAAACATTGATTTTCGCTTAAACGAAATGTTCAAACTGCCAAGCGACAGGTGGGTGGCAGCTTTAGCATTGAATTTAAGCAAAAAACAATATTTATTTCTCAAATAAACATTTTTTTCCTGTTTTCTGACAACAGTAAAACGTATTTTGAATTAAATAAATTACGTACATTCTTCTTTTTGTTTCAATTATTTTAATTAAAAAAATGTTTTTTGAACACCTTGTATAAATAATTAGGTAAATGTTTATATTAGTGAATAGAGAATTGAATACCCTTTCAAATGAGCTATCACATGACCATTCTCATTTAAAAAAATCATCGATTACGTCATCGCGCCCAGATGGATGACGTCACTAGTATGATATATATGCCAAAAAATCTGAATCTAAAAATAAAAATCGACCCGTTTCAGGATTTTTCATTAATGTCGCTGGTTTACGAAATAATGAATTTATGCGTTACTTTATGGACGCACTGTATATGCAATCTTAAGATTCGATTTTAGCAATAAAATAGCTGGTAAATAATTTTTCCCAAAAATGGCATTTTTTCGATAATTTTCCCAGACTATCAACAAGTTCCAATAAACGGGAGCGCCAACCCAAATTCTGAGCAGTCTCAACATGATAAGGTTAATATCCCCAGTTGTAACTAATATCGAAATGAATAAGAATCGCTATATTCTGCGGCTGTCATGGCGGTGTCGAAATGAAATTGCGACTGTCGAAATGAATTAGAATCAGGCCCAGGTTCGAGCTGTGCGGACATTTGTTGACTGTTTGTTGACATTGATTGATTTTCGATCCTCATATTTTTTACCATGGACATTCGTCGCTTTTTGTGTAAAAAACCGCGGATTGAACACAAAAATGTAAGTATCGAATGCTGTTGATTTCAGTAGAATATCAATCACAGCAAGGATTTGCAGGTTATTGTGCTACAGTTTATATTTGATGATACCTTTTGTTTATTGATAGGACGTGGGTGAATGTAATCAAGATAAACTTCCAACGGTTCAAACTCAGGCCGGATCTGCAGAAAAAAAAGCATGCAAGCAAGAAACGGAAGCAGGATAGGTATATTTTAATTTATATAATAGGTCATTTCATATCAGAAAATCTATTTGAATTTCTAGGGCGGGCACGATTCACAACTGCAATTAGAACATTGTGAAGGTTTCGTTGATTTTTATTCGGAGCATTATCATTGATACGTTTTTTATTTCAATATGATATTGACTTTTCAGTTATATTTTTAGAAAATTGCTGATAACGAAAAAACAATTTATTTTTATGTCACACTCATTAATTGTTAAAAAACTAACTGGGGTACAAAAAACTGAAAATAATGCATATTTGTTGCTAGTATAAACTTTTCATGAATGTATCAACAACAAAACGTATCTACATCAAACCTACGAAATTTTCAAACTTTATGAACAAAATACGATTTTACTAAAGCCGGACTTTCTTATGATTTTGCAAAAATTGGATATTTATCATGTATTTACTTCCTCCGAACATCTGTTATATGTGTATTTTCGACGTACTTCTTAACAATATTATTGTCCTACTACGATGTTTTATAAAATCATGTTTGAGAAATTCCAAGAATTCTTTCAGTACATTGAAAAACCCTATATATAAAGATAATGAATTCAGTATGAACAGAGACTAATGTTTCTTGTATTCTCTTTTGCAGAGTTCTTCAGATATGGACATTGATCCTGAGGTACCGAAAAGTCCATCTTCGCCAGTTTGCTCTACGAATGATAATCTAAGTTCATACGATATAGGATTATTCGTACAAAGGTCTTCGGCTGATGGGATAAATTTAATCCCTGGATTGCAAAAGAAAATTTGGACTCCACCTGACGGCTACAGTTTTCCCGCATCGGGCCCTAGAAATTTGAAGTTCCAACGCTCTTGGCTCCTGACATACTTATGGCTGGCGTACTCGGAGAGAGAAGACGGTGCATTTTGCAAATGCTGTGTCTTATTTTGTGCTCGAGCGGGAGGGGTTGGTCGCCAAACCTTGGGCCAGTTAGTCACGAATCCATTGAGAAACTGGAAAAAAGCACTGGACACTTTCGAAAAGCACAATGCATCAGAATATCACAAGAGAAGCCTGTTGCAATGGAGCTTGAGACTGAAAATCGAAGACGAAAATGCTTTATCCATTGATTTACAACTTTCGAAACAAAAACTTGACTTTATAAATGAAAGTAAACTACACATGATTCCAATTATTGAAACAATTATTCTTTGTGGCCGGCAAGGGCTTGCTCTTCGGGGTTCCAGGGATACGGGGAGAATTTCTGAAGATGAACCGTTAATTAATGATGGAAATTTCCGAGCTCTCTTGAGATTTCGAGCAAAAAATGATGAGAAGTTGAAGAAACAACTGGTTGAATCGCCAAAGAATGCTATGTATATAAGCAACCGAGTTCAGAATGAACTAATTAACATTTGTCACGATCTGATCATGAATCACATTGTCGATCGAGTCAACGAATCGATGGGCTTTTCTTTTCTTGGAGATGACACACCGGACATTGCAGGAATAGAACAAAGTTCAATTTGCACTCGATACTTGGATAAGAGCGACGGGAAGTTTATCATTCGTGAAGATTTTTTGTGCTTCATCACTATCGCAGATTTCACTGGAAAAGGAATAGGAACTTCTTATCTCAATTTCTTGGATTCTTCCGGACTTAATTGCACATATTTTCTCGGACAGGGATATGATGGCGCGAGAGCGGTTAGCGGAGAATTCCATGGAGCCCAAGCTGTTGTCAGAGAGCGTTATCCACTCGCGCTCTACTCCCATTGTGCGGCTCACAGCTTTAATTTGGCAGTCAGCTCTGCATGCAATATAACAGCAATCAGAAATTGTTTGGGAACCCTCGAAAGCATTCATACTTTCTTCATCTATCCGAAACGCCAAAATGCTCTTCAAGATGCGATCAATGAAGATGAGACGCTACGTGAAAGTCGGTTGAAGAAATTGAAAAAATTTTGCAAAACCAGATGGGTAGAGCAACACGAGTCTGTCGCAACTTATCTGCACTTACAACCAGCAGTAATTCGCGCTCTTGATGTGATTTCGACCACCTGGAAGGATCCGACGACTTCATCTGGAGCTTTCCAACTTCTTTCAGCAATAAAAACTGCAAATTTCCAGGTAAAATTCAAGACTCACACTAGCACGTTACCAGCTCTCTATTATAAGATGTTTGTATATTCTTCATTCTTTGAATTTAATTTCCAGATCTCCATGCATATTTTGAGCTCAGTACATTCTTTGACTTTGTCTCTCAGTCGAGTACTTCAGTCCGAAAACCAGGATCTTGGCGAGGCTATCGAACTGGCTGATGCTGCGAAACAAGTTCTGCTTGAAAGAAGAGAAAACGCCGAAAAGGACTTCAGAGGAATTTTCAAAACCGTGAGCAAAATCTGCGCAAAATACGACATCGAACTGCGGAAACCAAGGCTCGCGTCAAAACAGACTCAACGCTCCAACGTACAAACTGATTCAGTTCAAGATTATTTTCGCATAACGATTTACATCCCATACATTGATTTGTTTCTGACCCATATACAAGATCGATTTTTGAATCACCGCAAAATTTTATCAAACTTTGCTTGCCTCTTCCCCAACAAAATGAAGAATTTCAATGAAGAATCCTGCGTTCAACTGTTTGAACCATACTCTTCAATTTTGCGGGATGATTCCCGTGACATCTGGGTAGACGAAGTCAAACTTTGGCGTCAACGCATCGCCGGAAAGAACGTTAAAAATTCGCTTGAAGCACTCGATGTGTGCAATGGAGATGCGTTTCCAAATGTACATCAAATGCTTCGCATTTTGGCAGTTCTGCCTGTAACGACAGCAACGAATGAACTCTCCTTTTCAACATTGCGTCGCCTCAAGACTTACCTCAGGTCAACAATGTCTGAAGATCGGCTGAACGGATTAGCTTCGCTCAATATACATCGCGATGTCGAGGTCGATCCGCAAAGAGTTTTGGAGAAGTTTTTTTCTACACCTCGCAGAGTTAATTTATTATATAATAACTGAATATCAAGTCAAGACCAAGACACAATAAAATGTCTTCATTTATAAGAAAAGTTTCTTATTATTTTTTATTAACTTCATAACCTAACATGATACACATATGTCAAACCCCCCCCCCCATAAACGAATTCTGCGCACGGGCCTGAGTTTTCTTATTTTTTATTTGTTTAGTATTTTTTTAATTAACTATGGAGTGTGGACAATTATTAAGTTCTATTAATGAGTTTAACAACATTCTAAAACAGTATGAACAATATAAGAGACAAAAATTCGTGATTAAGGGTAGCAGAAGTATTAAGATAAAATATACAGGACAATTGATTAGTGTGATAAAGCTCAGCAGATCCGCTACAGTGATATACAGTAGATAGCAATTAAAATTAGTAACAAAAATTGTAGCAAACTTTGAGCTTCGTATTATAAAATTAGTTAGAATGTTCCAGGGCGTTCGATAACATATAGTGGCAGACCAAACTTATGTTTTTTAAATGGAACACCCTATATTTTATTTTATGTTCGAAATCTTCTTAACTTCTCCATCACAAAAATATAAAGGTTTATTATGTTATACAGGGTATTCACAAAGTTATAACCAATTATCTATGAAAATCGTAACAAGTTCAACTCCCTGTATAGATAAAAATGAACACAACAGCATTGGTTTATAAACTGGTATAATTAACTTATGTATAAAAATTATTTTAACAGTGATTTGTACATGTCATGTCAACTAAATATTTATTTTGCCTACCTGAATACATACTTTTATCAAAGAATACATATCTCTCACTTATTGGAGATATGTATTCTTTGCTTTTATAATGCTCTTATATACACATTGATTTATTACAATAATTAAGTTTGAACATCTGACTGCTTCCCTTCACCTAATAACAAATATTTTTCTATCAAACAAACACTAAACATATCAAAATAGCGTCACTGCCCACGCTAAATAATGACGTCACTTGCTTGATGAAGTTTAATTCGCGTGTACCTAACTTTTTTATTTGCGTACACTTTTTTTTGAAAAATGGCTTTGGCAGAGCCAATTAGCCAGACTTGTTTGTGATTTATTGCAGATTCATAGTCATAAATTTCTTATAAACATAAGTACATTCTACAATATTATTTTTATAGATACATTGGTACATTGTGTAGCTTTTTTTTATTTTGTTTTTTTTTAATTATTTTACTGTTTTTTTAATATATATTTTAATTTGTGAGCAACACTTTTTTTACTTCTTTTTTTTTCTATTCTTTTTTATTTTTGTTTCTATTTTTTTTCTTTTTTTATTTATTATTTTTTTATTATTTTATTATGTGTTTTTTTATATATTATTTTTTTTCAAAACACATTAACAAATTATGCCTATTATATTACGTTTACAACTTGTTTACAAACATAATTTAACATGTTTATAAATGAGATGAAGAATTTCCATATCATTTGGAAATATTAAAGTATTAAGGTTTATTATATATAATATGACATATGACATGTGTTAGATCTCCGATTTTGCCACAAGTACAATTGGGAGTATCTGACAAGCCGATTCTATGCATGTATGGCGTAAG
This sequence comes from Diabrotica virgifera virgifera, assembly GCF_917563875.1. Lineage (NCBI taxonomy): Eukaryota > Metazoa > Arthropoda > Insecta > Coleoptera > Chrysomelidae > Diabrotica > Diabrotica virgifera. The sequence continues at coordinate 233,229,965 of NC_065446.1, read as the reverse complement.
AGCATGATTGGCTCTCAGCCGATTAATGGTATTTATAAAATGTCTGTTATATTCTGTGTAAAACCATCTGTTTGAGAATATCCTAGAGTTACAATGAGCAAAATTTGAGCCAGTATTACATTCTCTGTAATGCAATTGCCAATTATTTTTAAGTTTTTGTCTGCTAAAAGTATCAATATCTGAAGCTGGAATTAAATTTTTGTTTATTTTTTCTCCGATCATATAAGCTGATTTAGCAAAATTGTTAACTATTTCATTGCCTTTTATTCCCGAATGACCCTTAATCCAAGCAATTGTTACATTTACTCCTAATTGTATAATTTCAAACAGAGTTTTAAGTATATTCAATTCAATGCATGTGGTTTATGTGTTTGACTGTTTAAATGTTACTTAATCTGTCAGCCACGCTTTTACTGTCAGTAAATATAACATAATTGCTAGTTAGATTCAGTAGTACATACTGAACAGCAAACATTACTGCTATCATTTCTGCTGTGTATATTGAGCATTCAATAGGTAGGCTATATTGATGATGGTAATTTTTATTTTCGTGGAATACTGCACAGCCCGTTCCATTTGCGTCTTTTGACCCATCGGTAAATATGTATTGAAAATTTGACCATCATCTTTCTCATATTTGTACATATATTCGCACACGTTAGCGTGTACCTAGACACAGCGGTTTCAAATCTCTCCCACTCACAAACCATACATACTTCCTGCGAAATTTCATCAAAAATCCCGCAAAATTTATAATTTGAAATTCCCACGTAACTAAAATTTGTCAATTTAGTTCCCATTCCAATCAAGAGATGGCGTTAATTCGATCCAAAAGATTAACATGGTCGTGAAACGTCTATAAAGACAGTTTTACATTATGCTATTTTCATGCTAGGCAAGAGCCATGCAAGACAGATCACGCTACTGCGCATGCCCACGCGCTATTTCCATGCAATTCCTGTGCTAGACGAAAAATTAAAACATGTTCTATTTTTAATGCTATTTTGATGCAAGTCCTGTCAAAATTCATGTTGCCAATATGACAAAATTTATAGTTTAGAAAAAAACCCAACCTTATTGTGTAAGTTGAAATGGTATTTATTGGATGTAATAATTTGTGGTTTATATTTGAATATATTTAATTATGGACTGAAGTTTTTAAGTGAAATATCTAAAATTAATATTTTGATATATTTCTTCTATTGGCAACAATGAAAGTGGTATCTAAAATTGCACAGAAATAGCTCCGATGTAAAAAGGTCAGGGTAGGCAAGAGATATGCCATGCAAGACGGACTTGCATAGCATGAGACTTGCATAGCCTTGATGTAAAGCTGCTTTAAGTATGTATGGTTTGTGCTCCCACTTTTTGGCACGATGCGCATGATGAAAACAGCTGTTTCCTGTTTAGCCAAAATATTTTGCACGTCGTGAACTGTCAATGTCAATGTATCAAACAAAGAGTGAACGTGAATAGTGCTCCATGAAGATTTTTCTGGTAAAATGTCGTGGTATCAAAACATTTTACCAGAAGGTATAAAGAAAAACGTTTGTGCGTATTTGTTACAAAGATACCTTGGACAATTCTTTGAAGAGAAATTAACGAGAGATCAACTTAATGTTGACTTCTACAATGGCACTGGCACTGTGGAAAAAATCAGCCTTGATGTTCAGGTAGGAAATGCAAAGACGCAATATTATTTTTCTAATGTCTATTTTTGAATCCTTTACCATCGCTCTTTTAAAATCGTGGATGGGTTATGTCTTATTGTGATTCTTTATCGCTATGTTTACATTTATAAATAATCAGAAAGATAAATATTTAAAGCATCATTTTTGAGCAGCGTGAACGGATGAGGAAATGTTTACTATTGTTTATTCAACATTAACACGTGTTTGATGGCTTACTACTAAACATGTTGATTACAAAAAATATAATACCTATAGCATAGCAATGCTAAAGTTCATTGAATACATTTCAATTATCATTATATTGCTTTGTGCCAATTTCCCATATATTTTTATAGTTTAACCTTTTATTTAGATTTTAAATTTGTTAGACAATGGAACATAACAATGACTTTTTAAGCAATGACAATATTTTGGTACTTTTCAGTTAGTAACTAAGGGGCTTATAATAAAAGGGATCCAAGTGCAAATTTACTAGTTTTGAAATATTTTAGGTTAAAGTACTTTGAATAATTAACACATTTGCTGCCACTCAGTGGCGTAACTAACGCCAATGCAACTAATGCAGTGCATTGGGGCGCAGGCCTTAGGGGGGCGTACAAAACTGATATTCTGGAAAAATTTTAGCAAAAAAATATGTTGAAGCAAAACTCCCTGTACCTTCCCGAAAATAAAAAATGTAAAAAAATATTCGTAGTATTTTATTCCGTTAGCGCCATAAAAGACGGGCGACTGTGGCGGGGCACTCTGTGGATCCACAAAAATAGTTTCCGATGATTGACCGTGGGTTCTTATGTGGCTTGGACGTTGCATCACAGACGAGCAACTGTGGCCGGCCACAAATACCCCTAGTAGATGGTATAGAAAATAACTTATATTTCAATAATACCTTTGAAATTTCATGTTTCAGGGTCTCTATTAGTCCCAATTACTGCAGAAGTGGAGCTATGTTTTTATTTTCACGGTGCAAGTAGATGGCGCACAAATCGTTTAATTTTGGAAATTTTTTTATGAAAATTATTTTACATGTACCTACTTTTTTTTATAATAAATGCTCATGCAAATTTTCAAAACAATTGGTACAGTTCTTTTTATTTTAGAAATTAACAAAAAAGTATGTGAATTTCGTACTTTTACACTTGGATAGCCCCTTAATTTTACTTTCAATTAATTTTTTGAATAATAATGTTTTTTAATAATTAACTTTAAAATTATTACTGTTATATTTCTTGGAATAATTGTTCTCTGATTGGATATTGCTTGTACAATGTCGTGTGTACTGAAATAGTATCCCCTGAAAGTACAGAGAAATATCGTTAGTTTCGTAGGAGGTTATGTGAGGGGGGAATAAGTCTGGGAATAGGGGCGCACGAGGAATACTTGCATTGGGGCGCAGGTCAGACTAGTTACGCCACTGGTCTTCAAAAGCTGTCTTGTGCTACATGAGTTAGGGCCTACTGATGCCTTTTGGCATTCATAACGTGTGGAATTAAATTGACCATTCCAGGTCACGTGACTTTCGACACCGTTGCTGGAGGGCAAAAATTGTGTTTTTGGTGTTATTTTTGCTATTTTCTCGTTTTATTATAAAAAATCTGTGGTTTTAACTAGAAAAATTTCAAACATTGGATATAGGACACCCTCGTAGGGGATGCAAAAACCCGGTATAATCAGAAAATCAGTTTTCTTGGCCCATATCGTCGTTCTGTTTACAGTGTATTGTGATTATAGTGATTTAAAACATTTCGGTCTTTAAATGCGGCTGGTATTATAAAAAAAACTTACTTGATCTCTTTTACCTTTACTGGAACACTTTCAAACTGAACAAAACGCTGGTATTTTAATAATATTCTTAAATTAACAATGGTTTTCTACACTTAACCTAGTTTCTTTACAATATTTTGCCCACCAGTCGTTGTCAAATGACTTCACCCTGGAATGGTCTATAGGCTTCTTTTTGTATTGGCTCCATACGAAAGGGACTAAATTATAAGTGGCAGCAAATGTGTTAAAATTCCTTTAACATTAACTATGGTTGTATAATAGTGTCAGCTATCTAAGAGACTCATGAATATTGAGTTCAGTGGAGTGCCATTGTTCCAGGTGTGAAATTACGTAAACAAAGGATTCTTTCATAAAGCAGTTCGATCCCTTAATGAAATTTCACACTTGAACAATAGCACCCTGCTGAGCTGAAAATTGATGAATTTCTTAGATAGCTGCTATGGCTATACGCCTCCCCCTAGCCTTTCGGGTGCTTTAAACTATATATTGTCATCCAATGTATACAAAATGTAATGTGCAACATCTTCACGTCTGGTCCCCCCTTGAAAATTTTTATATGGGCGTCCATGACTATACATCCTATTGTTTTATTATTACAGAATCAGAAACCATGCACATTAAGAGCAAGGACACACCGGGCGGCGCGCGTCGAATCGACGTCGAGGCAGCGCAAAACACATGGCACGGTATAACAGCGGCAGCTATGCTATGATTTAAAGTATTTGTATTTCGTTGTTGCCAAATTTAGTCGCGTGTTGGCTGCTGTACGATACGATGTCTGAAAGTTATGACGATTTGTCTTTTGTAATAAATACAAGTTTATTTTATCTTAGATTAAAGAAAAAAAGAAACGCAGATATTGGATACATCCCATCATAAAGGAACGAAATTATAAGGGATTTTTACACATTATATTAAGGAAATTAATATAATAAAGGCCCAGAGATGTTTTTTAATTTTACAAGAATGTCTAAAAATAGCTATTTGTATAACAAGGGAGGAAAGTGCTACTGTTCCTCCCGAGAACGAAGTTTACTGCCCGACGCGTAGCGGAGGGCAGTAATCATTCAAGGGAGGAAAAGGCACTTTACTCCCAAGTTATACATATGGTTTTTCCACCTTCCTCAAATTAATAACAAGTTATTTTTCATTTTTACTTAATTTATTTATGTAATTAACCAACAAAATTTATTAAAACTAAAACTAACAAGTAGGTACAACATATCTGTCAACTGTCAAATATAAGTCAAATTAATAATGTAAACATTGTTAAATCAAAATAACAATTTACTGTTATTTACCATTCTGCCAAATACAGGGTGTTTTATAATTAAACGTTAAAATATATAGATACTTACGTAATAGAAAATAGATATTGTACAGGGCGACAATAAGTTATATTTTATGAATGAAATACCATGACGTCACTTTTACTTTTCCTCCCTAGGGAGGAACAGTACAACTTTGCTCCCTGCAATCAGGTCCGGAAAAGTATACTTTCGGTAGAGGTAGGTGGGAAAAATCTTTTCAGGAGTTATTAGTGAGTATTAAAGAGCCGTGTTCAAGAAATAACACCATTATAAGGGAAAGCATATCACCTAAGACAAACTATTTATAACGCTAAGAGGCTGTCCATTCTATGGTATGCCACTGAGCAAATACAGGTGTTAAATTAATGCCCCTCTATTATAACCCATCTATTGGGAAATAGTGATGTTTTACAAATTAATATTAACAAAAAAATTATTCAAATTAAAGTCAAAGTATGCATCGAGAAAGACGAAAACCAGAATATACAAAATCTCAATAAGAGCAACAGTCACCTACGGATGTGAGACATGGGTGTTAAATAAAACAGAAGAAAAAATGATATAGAGTTGAGAACGGAACGTACTAAGAGCTATTTTCAGGGGACAGAATACAGATACAGAAGACGGCTGGCATAGAAGCGCCAATCAAGAATTAAGGATGCTTTACAAGGAACCAAGTGTAACAAGATACACAAAGTCATAAAGAATCAGGTGGGCAGGTCATGTCGAGGGGATGGATAAGGAAAGAATGCCAAAGATGGTACTTCAAAGAAGACCCGTTGGGGCTAGGAGACGAGGTAGACCAAGAAAAAGGGCAAGAAAGTTTCAGGAAGGTATAGTATCGATGGAAATTACACACTGGAAAGAGGAGGTGAAAAATAAGATATAGTGGAGAACCATAGTTCAGCAATTTTTACATAGACATCAAATAAAATTATATATAAATTATTAGCGTAAACTGTATTATCTAAAATTGTAAATACAAGGCCTATGTAGAGCATAATAAATAAAATAATAAATAAGGCCTGTTTTTTTATTATTCTGTTTGAATATTCATCAATACCCATATCCCAAATAGCTGGTCTCATCTGAATTTCATTAATTAATTTTTCTACATTTGTATTTTCCATCACAAAAACACGATCTGACAACACTCACTACAGAATTCGCTAGAAAACAGCTCAAACGTGTGTGTCATACCACGATAGACGCATTTATGATATGCCGTCGAAATCATAAAACCGATTGGCGGTGGATGGGTCCCAGGATATGTCGATAGAAAGTCGCTGCATAGAAAATGTTAAGAGCGTCTGGTGTGTGTCACAGCATCAAAATACAGTAAGGGATGCGTCGCTATCGACATCTCAGCGGGGTTCTGTCGACGTACGCCGCCCCGTCTGTGTTACCTCTAACGCAAATAACCAATTCAGCTGTATTTTGAAAAACAGTTGAACCCTTCTTATTCTAACCAGTCAAGTAATTAGTATCCAGACTAAAATCCTTAGGTATCCTATTATATTTTTTACAGAAATTTGTTTTGTATTTTTTTTCTCTTTTCAAGAAAACAAGTGAATTTAAAGAAATGAGTGTTATAGCTTTATTGGCTAGATTCTAGATTATTTGTTTATATGAAATGCTGCAAAAGAAAACATGAAAAGAAAAAAGTATCTTAACACCACAAAAAATTTGAATTCATGTAATCGAATAAACTATCTTTCAGTAAAGTCGTCCCAGGAATGCAACTCATAAATATTGGCAATATCATTTGAAAGTCTTCTACTTTAAAATGTATAATATATGTCTGAATTGCCGATATAAATGAGTCAGATTAAATAAATTATTAGAAGAATTTTTTTACTAAGCAACGACATTTTTGTTTAATTCATTAATATTTTTTGTATTTTGACGACATCTGATTTGGGCGTCGAAACGTTAATGAAATCATTTTTTTAGTAAAATTGTGGCTTATTTCCCATAAAAACTAGTTAATTGCAAAAATGTCACAAAAAAATAGCTTCAGAACAACATTAAATACTTAATGCCTCGCTGGTTCCTAGTTCGTTTCTGAACCCAAACTGGCTATCATCTATTCCTTCTCTTCCGGTTTTTTATTTATACGACCATGTATTATTTTCAAGAATGATTTGAGAATGTGACTTATTACTTAATGATATTGTTCTGTATTCGCTGTAATCTTTAGCGTTTGTGTTTTTAGGGATAGCACAAAAGGTGGAGAGTAGCTATTATTTTGGTATGTTTCATGTTTTGTACATTGTGTTAAACAAGTCTACGATAATGTCTAAGGTTTCATAATTTATGCATTTTAAGCTTTCTACTGGGATTTGGTCTTGACCTACTGCTTTACCGTTTTTGCTGTTTTTTAATGCCGATTTCCTCATTTAATACCTTTAAAACCATATCATCTTCTACTTCTACTTCCATCTGCTCTGTTCTATTACCTTTGAACAATTCATTTGTGTATTCTGTCAATCTCTTTAATTTTTTGTTAGTACTCAACACAAGTTTCCCATTTGCATCTTTTAGTATTTCGAATCTCTTTTTCTGTTGTTCTGAGGTAATTCTTTAATTTTTCTATGTGTGTTAAAACTATCATGTCTTTTCTGGTATTCTTCCATTTCTGCCCATTGTTCTTTTAACCATTGTTCTTTTGCCTGGTTAATTTTGGATTTTATTATTATAATATTATTTAGTTTAGGATAAATTATTTATTTTCATGCAATTAATTACCATACATTTAAGATCTAGTCTCATCTAGTTGACATTGTTCATTTTAAAACTTTGGGTTTTTTAGCCAATAGTTTTCGATCATATTTTGGTTATTTCCTCTGTCTCTTTCTGCTTCTGCCTTGTTTCTTCTTGCCAAAACATTCCTATTCTTTTTCTCATGATCATCTTTCAGTGCGTCACAGTTTTTCGATTTCTCTCTAACGCATTAAATTGTATGTGACAGAAAAAAAGGCACGTCTGGGAATACTTCGGTAATTATTCTAGTTCGGTGATTATTCTAGTTGTCGATAGATGGCGCCATAATCAAAAAAGAATTATTTATTAAATAAAATAATAATATTATCAATATAATCTGTACAATTTATAAGACTATACAAATGAAAGAAAATACCATTTTATAAATGCAATAGACACAATTGATTTGGTTTTATTCCAAATTGAAAATAAAATTTGACAACTGTCAGATTTAACTAAAATGTCACGTTAGAATAAATGTCATAAATATGTATTATCACGGACTTACCTTTTTTTCTATAATTTGTGACGCACTGAAAAATGTTCATGAAAAGGAGAATAGACTCTTCACCAGACAAAACAATGTACAGTGAATATCTACGCTGAAATGCACGGCACTCAAGAAGAAGAATATTGAAGATCATACTACTGATATGTTTTCCTAATTTAACCTGCTGATTTTTAGTTTATTTATTTATTTTATTTATCAACGGGCAATCACCCAATTAAAATACAGTATAAACATTAATCACAGGAGATCTTTAACCTTATCTACAGTAAATTTAAAAATTTTAATCATACAAACTAGGAACATTAAATAACAAACATTAACAAAAAATATACAGAATACAATGACATTAAGTTATCACACACAGTTTTTAAGCTGAGCTTTAAATTCTTTTGGAAAACTATAACAATCTAAACTTTCCGAATATTGGTTAGCAAACTAGGTGTTCTAGACATGAAGGAGTTGTGTCCATAGTTTGTGCAATGGGGTCTAACGTAAAAGGGTTGATTTAGCATTGTTTGTCTACTGGAAACATGGAGGCTAATTTTCTCCAATAGTTGAGGACCAAAATTATTGGAGTGTAGTATGCTATAAGACAGTGTGAGATCCTTATGCATGCGTAGGATTTGTAGAGAGGTTATATTGAGAGACTTTTCCATATTAGAATAGTTAATTTCATCAACCTTCTGGTTTTGTTTAAATGCAACAAATCTTAAGAACTTGTGCTGAACTCTCTCAATAGCTTGAACATGGGTGTTATAGTGTGGAGACCAAACACATGAACAGTAATCTAGGTGAGGTCTCACAAGTGAACAATACAATATTTTTATGGATGGGATATTTAAAAAGTATTTAGCACAACGTTTGATAAACCCTAAAAGTTGAAGGGATTTTGAGACAATAGATGAGATATGGGGGATGTAGGCTAAGCTGGAATCGAGCACAACACCTAGGTCTTTTATCTGAGATACATAGTCTAGAGGACAATCCTTAATAGTATAGATATGATTTGTAGGAGTTCTATTTCGACCAAAAACCATTAAGTGACACTTTTTAACATTAAGTTCCATTCCGTTGCTATCACACCAATTAGTGGAGTCACTAAAGGTAGATATGAGCTATTACCTCCGATTTCGTTCAACCTCCATCGATTTGCATGAAAATTGTTGAGTAATTAGAGGATACCTCAAGAAACAAAGGTGACATGGTGCCAACTTGCGCTTTTACCCTGGGGGTGGGTGCCACCCCTTCTCGGGGTGAAAATTATTTTATTAAAAATAACCCCATAATTAGATCTTCTTCAAATTTCAAAGGCTTCCAATTTCTTGAGAAGAGTATCTGTTAAAGTCCAACCTTCGACACCGTACAAAAGAGTAGAGAACACATAACATCTCACCAATCTAATTTTAAGATTCAAAGTAATGTTGTTTCCACATAAAAGTTTCTTTATCTTAAAGAATGCAGCTCTGGCCTTCTCTATACGTATTCTAATTTCTTTGCTCATGTCCCAGTTCTCATTTAGATTACAACCAAGGTAGGTGATACTGTTAGTTCTTTCTAATTGTTCACCATAAGCTGTTACTACTTCCGGTTGTATTGGCGTCTTACTGACAACCATCACCTTGGTCTTTGCGGTGTTTAGCTTGAGTCCATATTCATCACACGTTGTGGTAATCCTATTAATCAGATGTTGAAGTTCTTCATAATTGCTCGCAATTAACACCGTGTCATCCGCATATCTCAAATTATTAATATTGACGCCATTCATTTTGATACCACATTGAGCATTATCCACTGCTTTATTGAAAACAAACTCAGAATAGATGTTAAATATTAGTGGGGACAAAATGCAGCCCTGCCTTACTCCTCTTCGTATTTGAAGTTCTTCAGACGTGTCCCAGCCAATCCTGATGTTTGCACGTTGATGCCAGTAAAGATTTTTGATAATGCGTAGGTCTTTATCATCAATACCCACTTTCTGAAGAATAGCAATCATTTCCGTATGTTTTACCCGATCAAAGGCCTTCTCAAAGTCAATGAAACACATATAAACCGGATGTCCGACATCTCTGCATCTCTGTACCATAACCTGAATACTAAACAGTGCTTCTCTGGTCCCAAGGTTATTGCGGAATCCAAACTGTGTATCACCAAGCTGTTCTTCTATTTTTTGGTACATCCTAGAGTGCAAAATTCGTAGAAATATCTTTAAAACATGACTCATCAAGCTAATGGTTCGGTAGTCACTACATCTTTTCGCGTTTGCTTTTTTAGGTATCGTCACAAAAGTCGACAGCAGCCAATCCGTTGGTATATAGCCAGTTTGATAAACTTTATTAAAAAGATGAAGGAGAGATCTTTTACCTGAATTTTCGGAATAATTAGATAGGGGGACAAATTGTAAGCACAATTTGTTATATAAAGTTATTAAAATAAATCAAAACTTTTTGAATTATTAAAGATCAAACATTTTAATCTTTCGTAAGAAAAATGCATGTTTTTACCGATTTTTGATAGAAAACTCAAAAACTATAAGTGTTTACATAAAAGTTATTATTACCAAAATTAAAGCTACTAAAAAACTAAATAAACTTCTTACTAAAAAAACCTCTTAGACTCTTAGTATGAACTAAAAGTGAGTTATAGGTAATTGAATGCATATTTTTTTCGGCGAGTACCCAAATCTAAGTATTCAAGCTTAAATTACGGGAAAATGATGCATTTTATAACATAAACTTATTAAACATTTGTGAAAGTACTTAGAAATATCTATCAAATGAGATCCCAAACAAATTAATAGCATTAAAATTTATGCTCCAAAAAATTTTCAAACTAAAATTTTTTCCAAAAAATGTTATCTTTTTTTTTAAAACTCCGTTAATTTTTACGATATCAGGTTCAACTAAAAAAGGTTTGTAAGGTAATTCCCAAGGCTATTAAAACGCGTTGAATTTAATCTTTTAAACCCCTTATTTTTTTAAAAATCAAAGATTAAATGGCCACGGTTACGTGGATCTCGCAGCAAAATCTAAGCTTTAAACGTTTCTATCTCGGTTATTTTTCACCCTACAGAAATGGAAAAAAAGGTAAAGTATTTTATATAAAAAAAATAAAATTTAGTTACTTACCATTTTTTACGTATATTGAGTATTTTTATAGTTATTATTAAAAGAAAATGAAAATGACGAAAATTTTAAAAATTATGATATTTTTTTAAATTACATCTTTTTTTCAAAAATATGCATTCTAAACCGGTGAAAATTGTTAAAAGCATTTCTTATGCTAATACAAAAAATTTTTTATAAAGATTACTATAAAGTTTAATTTTTGTGGAAATGGCGTATGTTTTATTTTTCAGTTTTTCCTAAAAAATTCGAAAGGGTTCTCTTAGTTTCATCATAACTTGCTTAATTTTGATGCTATTAACTTATTCTGGAGCTCATTTGTTAGGTATTCTGAAGTACTTTGATAAATGTTTAGCAGGTATATTTTATAAAATGCATCGTTTTCCCGTTATTTAAGCTTGAATACTTAGATTTGAGTACTCGTCGAAAAAAATATACATTCAATTAACCATAACTCACTTTGAATTAACATTAGTTTAGTACTTTGAGTGAACAGTGTATTTAATTTTTTATTGTCTTCAATGTTGGCAATACAGTGGAACCTCGATTATCCGTCTCTCCATTAACCGTCACCTCTGTTAACCGTCAGGGTTCGTACATAAGTTGTATTGACTACAGAAGTAAAAAATGAGTCATAAATTCATTTTGTTTGAGCATTGCGATAAGTCGATAGGCCAAGTGAAATTCGCTGAAATCATTCTGAAATGTACAGTTTTGCTATCACCATATTTTAAGAATGAATTAACTGTTTTGTTTTCGTGGCCTAAAGAGGACATAAAAGAATGGTTAATTTGTGATGAGGACGCAAAAAGCTATCCATTGTTGACAGATGATGAAATCGTTGAAATGGCAACAGAGGCGGAGGAAGCAGATTCAGAAGCTGACACAGACTACAGCTGACAAATTGATTAGATGTACGAGTACGAACACAAATCTCTCTTATATTGTCAAACAAAACATACAAATAAAATTTGAGAGCTGTACTATGAATTTTGAATTTTTTTAATGTTCTGTTAACCGTCTTTTCGATTATCCGTCATACCCTTGGTCCGGTGCCCTGACGGATAATCGAGGTTCCACTGTAATAACTTTTTTGTAACACCTAATAGTTTTTGAGTTATACGTGAAAAACAGCTTTAAAACATGCATTTTTTTTACGAAAAAATAAACTCTTTGATCTTTAATAACTCAAAAAGTATTGATTTATGTTAATAGCTTAATATAACAAATTTTGCTTAGAATTTGATCCTCTATCGATTTATGGTATTATTTTTAATAAAATAATTTTCACCCCAGAAAAGGGGTGGCATCCACCCCCAGGGTAAAAGCGCAAGTTGACATCATGTCACCTTTGTTCCTTGAGGTATCCGCTAATTACTCACCAATTTTCATGAAAATCGATGAAGATTGAACGAAATCGTAGGTGAAAACCTTCAGTGACTGCACTAAATAGCTCAACCGATCCAAGTCAGATTGTAATTTTTGATAGTCACCATCATTCTTGATTTTCAAATATAATTCTAAATCGTCAGCAAACATTAGGAAAAACGCAAAGTGGAAACAGGAGGCAATATCATTAACATAGATATTGCATAGAAGGGGTCCCAGATGTGACCCTTGTGGCACTCCCGAAGGTACCTTAATTTTAAACGATTGAAAACCCTGAACACGTACTATTTGTATTCTTTCAGATAGGTAGGATAACAACTATTCTAAAAGTTCACCCTGGACACCCAGCTTATTCTTACCCAACTTATTGATTAAAATCTTGTGATTTACCTGGTCAAACGCCTTTGTAAAGTCTGTGTATACATCATGAACTTGGAAGCCACTTTCAAGAGATTCCACAAGGAAGTCGGTAAATGTCAATAAATTAGGTTCAGTGGAGCAGCTAGAGAGAAATCCAAATTGCTGGTCGAGAAATTTTTGCCATAAAAGAGAAAAAACCTGCTGATTTTATTGACATAAATTTTGCTCAAAAAAGTGTCACTCCAAAATGTCTTATCTATCTCTTTGGTCATAGGAACAATTCACAAATGATTTTCCATTTTTTTTTATTGATACACTGCATGCACATGCAATCTACTCTAAACACAAAGTAGGTAATAAGTAAATAGTCTGGTGTAAATTAAGGTGAGTTACGTACCTACCGTCCAGTGACGGTTCTCTAAGTATTATTGTGGTAGTTCTTGTGGCCACACTCTCTTCAGTCTTCTTTCAGCAAGTGGTTGGGTGGATAAATTATGTATCAATTCGTTGTTGTGTTCAGTGGTACGATTTTTATATATTATTGAACGATTCTTTATTATGTCCTTGATTAGTGGGATATCCAGATCATTGTGAAGTGTCTGGTTGGATAGTAAGGAGATTTACTTATCATACGGAGTATTTTGGATTAGAATATTTGGAGTATTTTCGTATTTGAAGGTTTACTGCAGCCCCATAGTTCTATTCCGTATGACCAAACTGGTCTGAGTATAGCTTTGTACAGAAGCAGTTTATTTTCAAGAGATAACTGAGACCTTTGGTAAAGTAGACAGTTCGTATTTTTTAGTTTAAGATCTAATTGTTTCCGTTTAGTTTTACTGTGCGTTTACCATATGAGTTTTTCATCAAGATATAATCCCAAGTAAACTGCTCGTCAAAAGTTAGGGATATAGAAAATTATGCTGATTTTCATAGTTGATTTTTTCGCGAACAGACGGATTCCGCTATTTTTTTTTATTTTAGATTTTTCTTTAGAATATACACAATTGTGAAAAGGTTTACTTAAACTTATTTTTTGTACTTATACGGGTGGAAGAAAAGAAATGTTTTTCTTATGTTAAGTTTGAGACACCCTGTAGGGAGAACGAGGTACAAATGTGAGTATACATCAGAATCTTATTGTAATCTTATGTTTTGTGAACATGTTGTTGTTTGAATGTACCTGATATCTTTAGAAACAAAAAAATAGACGGTTTTGTAATTTAACATATGTTTTAACTGAAACAAAAGTTTGAGACACCTTGTAGGGGGAAAAAGGCACAAAGGTGAGTATACCTCGATACTATGGTGTAGTCTCGTATTTTGTGAATATTTTATTTTTTTAATTTCTCTGATATCTTTAATGACAAAGAAACTAGACGGTATTACTCTTTAAATGTGTTTCTATGTTTCACATGTGTGATGAGATATATGTCGTCAGTTAAAAGGCATATTAAAGAGTCATACCGTCTAGTTTCTTTGTTATTAAAGATATTAGAGAAATTAAAAAAATAAAATATTCACAAAATATGAGACTACAACATAATATCGAGGTATAATCACCTTTGTGCTTTTTTCTCCCTTCAAGGTGTCTCAAATTTTGTTTCGGTTAAAACACATGTTAAATTACAAAACCGTCTATTTTTTTTAAAGATATCAGGGGCATTCAAAAAACAAAATGTTCACAAAACATAATAGACCAGTAAGGATCTGTTTTTAGGTGGATGTGAGAGGTGGCATTCAGATTTTTGCGGATAAAGTTAGGTGATAAGTTCGTTAATAATAATTGATTTATCTTCTTCTTCTTCAGGTGCCGTCCTCGTTCCGAAGTTTGGCTATCATCAAGGCTATGCGTATTTTTGATACCGTAGATCTAAATAATTGGCAGCTGCTGCACTTGTACCAATCTCTTAAATTCTTCAACCATGAATGTTTTCTTCTGCCAATGGATCTTTTACCTATTATTTTTCCCTGAATAATTAATTGTAGTAGCTGGTACTTTTGTCCCCTCATTATATGTCCCAAGTATTGCAGTTTGCGCTTTTTAATAGTAAGCGCAAGTTCTTTTTCTTTCTGCATCCTTCGCAACACTTCCATGTTTGTCACTCTCTCTGTCCACGATATTCTCAGTATCCTGCGGTACATCCACATCTCGAATGCTTCTATTTTCCTTGTATCGATCTTTTTCAGTGTCCAAGCTTCCATTCCATAGAAAAGAACTGACAGCACGTAACATCTCATGAGGCGAATTTTAAGATTTAAACTTAGCTCTCTTCCGCATAAAACTGTTTTCATTTTGGTAAAAGTAGCTCTAGCTTTTTCTATTCTGATCTTGATTTCTTCAGAGTTGTCGTTGTTTTCATTAATAACAGGGCCTGGATTCCGTGCACTGTAGATATCTACATGTCGCTTTCTATCGATGTCAATTTTCGTAAAAATATTTGAATTTTAGCTTTAGTTGAATTATTTTCTAGTTTTGCTAGGTTATACTCTAATTGATGCTGAAGTGAGACTTAGTAAAACAAGAAAATATTTGAATTAAAACTAAAAATTCAAATATATTGACATTAATAGAAAGCGATATGCGCAGTGTCAATATATTTTAATTTTTAGTTTTAATTCAAATATTTTCTTGTTTTACTAAGTCTCACTTCAGCATCAATTAGAGTATAACCTAGCAAAACTAGAAAATAATTCAATTAAAGCTAAAATTCAAATATTTTTACGAAAATTGACATCGATAGAAAGCGACATGTAGATATCTACAGTGCACGGAATCCAGGCCCTGTTCCCAGGTAATTATATTTTCTAACACGCTCAATTCTTTGATCATGTACGGTTATTTATTTATTAATTGATTTATGCTCCTTCTCAAATATGCCCGGAACATTAATAAAAAAAATCAAATATTTAAAAGTTTCGAATAACATCGATTTGCTATCAGATGCGATTGGTTAAAAATGTCTTAATTTATCACCCTTGCTGCAAAATAGCAATAAATATAAAATAAGGGGGCAAAACAAGCCTGTCATTATTCAATGATTTTCCATCACTTAGGTTACACTTGGAATCTTCCTAATTCGCTTAGAAAATTTTTGTAATGTGCTAAAACCGTACACCAAATTTCATTAAAATTGACTTACTAGATTTTGAATAATAATTTTGCAATCAAACTTTTTTTAAAAAATTAAATTTTTTTTAAAATCTTGCACAACAAAAACTAGAACATACAAAGATTTGTCAATTTTTTTACATATAAAGAAGCACTCCACTTGTCTATTGCACTTTACAGAATTCAAATCGGATTATTTAAGCAGCCTCAGCAATGTTTTAAAGTTATAAACAATTTTTTGGCCTATAAACAAATTAGTGCTGTGGCCAGGAGAGGGTGCTACGCGCTCCTTTATTTAGATGGACTTACCCAAGATTTTTATGTATTTTTTGACCCGTAGAACACGATTTTTTTGGGTAACAGTTGATCCGGATGTCGATAAGATTGTTATAAACAAAGAACTTGAGGAATTACATAACATTGATTTTTCGCAAAATAAAACATTTTTTTTGTATTTCTTGGGTAATTCTAAGCAAAAAATGTTCTTACAAGTTTTTTCGTAGGATGCATAGTTTTCGAGATAAACGCAGTGGAACTTTCAAAAAATCGAAAAATTTAAATTTTTGAACGCGAATAACTTTTGATTAAAAAATAAAATATCAATTCTGCTGACAGCATTTGAAAGTTTAAGTCAAATTATACCGGTTTTAATTATTTGCATTGCTAAAAATGATTTTTTTTATTATTAAACAAAGTTATTTGCTTATAAGCCAAAGAATTGTTTATAAGTTTAAAACATTGCTGAGGCCCCTTAAATAATCCGATTTTAATTATGTAAAGTGTATTAGATAGGTAGAGCACCTCTTTATATGTAAAAAAATTAGCCAACTTCTAAATAGTCTACTTTTTGTTCAGAAAGATTTTAAAAAATTTGAACTTTTTTAAAAACATTTAGATTGCAAATTTATTATGCAAAATCTATTAGGTCGATTTTAATGAAATTTGGTACACGGTTTAAGTATGTTACAAAGAATTTCTTAAGTGAATTACTAAGGTTCTAAGTGCCACCAAAGTGGTTAAAAACATTGAATAACAACGGGCGTATTTTGCCCCCTTATTTTGTATTTATTGCTATATTGCAGAAAAGGTAATACGTTAAGACATTTTTGACCAGTTGTATATCATACAAAATTTAATTATCTTTATTTTATTTCTGTACGACTTTGTTCCAAAACGAATCGTTTTAAAGTTATGAGCAAAGAAAGCAGAAAAAAATCGACGTTTTTCGAAATTTTTAAATATTTTAAGGAGGAGAAGGAGCATAAGTCAATTATTATTACTGAAGGTGTCACCTAACTTTATCTGCAAAAATCCGAATGCCACCTCTCACATCCAAAAATAGACGTTTTTTCACAGATCCTTACTGGTCTATAAGACTACAATACGATTTCGATGTATACTCACATTTGTACCCCGTCCTCCCTACAGGGCGTCTCAAACTTAACATAAGAAAACCATTTCTTTTCTTCCACCCGGTATAAGTACAAAAAAAAAGTTTGAGTAAACCTTTGCATAACTGTGTAAATACTAAAGAAAAATCTAAAATAATAAAAAAATTAGCGGAATCCGTTAATCTGTTCACGACAAAATCTACTATGAAAATTCAGCAGAATATTCTATATCCCTAACTTTTGACGAGCAATTTATTTGACAACTGGTTTTATGGAAATCAAATTTTCGTGTTGTAAAAGTAATTTGCTGGCATTATTTATCTTCCACCGCTTAAGCCAGTTTTGTAATTGGTCTAAATGATTTTGTACTTTTTGTGATGCTACCTTAGGGTTGATATTCACTGCCAAGATTCCCAAAATTGAAATAACTTTGGCGGTTGCCATTCAATGGTTGATTAGAAAATGACTAAGAGTGAAAAATTAATCCGGTCGCATGTTTTCCATGTGTATTCTAAGTTGTCTGTCAACCTTTTGAAAAAATTATTATGAAAATCATTAAACATTAATATTCATTATCATTTTGTTTATTATAAACAATGCTAGTGATAGTTGACGACATCTATTATGATTAGTTAATTATTTGCATATGTTAACAATATTTAAATTTACAATAAGTTTCGTGGTGAATTTGAATTATTTGCATTGTAAATGTGAAACAATGAGTAGTTAATCCGATATTCGATTAAAAGTGATACGAAACTACAAAAGAAACAATAATCTTTAATTCCAGTGTTTTAACTTATTTTAATAGATTCCTACTAAAAGCCATAAAAAAAGAAATGTAAGGAAGCCATGGAATACTTATTTTTACTTACGGGTGGTGACTGTGCAACAGGGTTGTTTTGTTTTAAACATTTTGTTTTAAACAACTGTTTTAAACATGTTTAAAACACTTAAATTAAACAAGCGTTTTTTTCATTTTTTTTGTGAATAATACATACATATGATAAAGTCTTATACATATTATTATACAGACTTTGTAACAAATATATTTTTATTTATTAATAATGGGAACACAACAAAAATTGGAAAACTCAAAACATTTTGCATACAAGAGTTAATAATTTTCTCAAATTGTTTTAGTCTCATAGTAATCTTGTAATCTAAGTCATCAGTTTTATCAGCCACGTGATCACTTATAGAATTAAGCTCTTTAAAGTACACACTTTGCCTGGTAATTAATAATAATTGGCAATGCTTCTGGATGTGAAGTGAAGTTTCTACATATTCCGTACCAGTTTTTATTTGCTCTTTACTAAATTTACTTCCACTAAAGCGATGAGCAAGCAAATTTGTCAAGAAATGAGCCAGGATCAAAGCCATTTTCATAAGCTCCTTGACTTTATTCGTATCATTTACCAAAAATTCGCCATTTGCGTGTTCAGTCTCGAATGCTTCCAGAAGTTCTAGCCATATCTCTGTAGCCTCTCCTTTAGTGCAAGTATTTGTTTGGACTTTGTCCCTGCACTGCAATATACTTTAATTTTTATAAATACCTAGTCTTTGGCATTTGCCTTTAACTTTGTATCATTTACAAGCTTTGTTACATCTTTATCAATACTTATTCTAAAAAATCCACAAGGAAAAGAAAATGTTTTTCCTGTAGTTGGCTGTATACCATCAATCACAAAATTGGAAAAAAATCCTTTGTAAAAGGTATAAATTTTTGAAGTTATACTTCATGCAAATCTTCATAAATCTGTGCGCATGCGCACACAGACAGCATGGCGTTTAGTTGCTAATCTTTCAAATTATGTATCAGCGCAAATAAGCCATTAAAATAATATATTAGTGTTTTTTAGTAAATGTATTATTTATTATAATTTTGTGTCTTTGGATTTGTCTTTCTTGAGCGTAAAATAATAAAATATCTATTTTTATATTTTACTTGTCACCGTGATCTGTAATTATGTATATCTGAAACGTCAGTAGCATGAGCCTTGATGGTCTGGTTGGTAGAGCATTGGACCAGAGATCGAGAGATCGCGACATTGCGGGTTCAAATCCCGGACGATTCATATACTTTTTTCTTTTTTTTTTTTTAATATTTGGCATTGTTTGTTTTTGGTTAATTTTTGGTAATTATTGTTAATTTTTTGTATTGTAACTGTTAAGTATATTTATTTCGTTGAAATTATATAATAGAAGTATAACTTCTTACGTGCGTACAAAGTACACACACATTCTTTTTTTTTATTAAAATCCCTTAAAAGTGCTATATCACAACAAAACGTTTTCGATTTTTATAAAAAGTCATCATCAGTGTTAGATGCTAGCTGACCCACAAAATAAAAAGAAAAATATCCGGGTAAAAACCCTTTACATGTAATATAGGCCTTAAAAGTGCATACTTCAATAAAAAGCCCTGTGATGGTCGCATGGCAAAAAGGATAATGCCTTGAGGTAATGTATTGAAATTTCCCAACACGTGGAATCCAAATTGAGTTGTTTACATTTCAATGACTTAATGGCAACTGAATGCGAAATGAGTGATGTTTCTGAAAAAAGGGGTTTTTCAAAAATAGAAGCAGTAAAAAGCAGTAAAAAGTTGAAAGCAGTAAAATCCTGTATAAAAGGTATATTTAAAATCCCTCAAAAGGGCCACATCAAAATCACATAACTAGTTTTCGACTGGTTTACCAGTCATCATCAGTGCTTACGTGCAATGTACATGCTAACCACCAAGATATTATTTAACAAAAATATGTGGGTCAAAGCCCAGTAAAAGTAGTCCGTCAGGGAAAAATTGGTTTAAAATGCTACATTAAGTGTGAATGTTTAAAATATTTAGCTAATCTGCCCCAGGTAACATCTGAGCTGTGGATTTGACTTGTTCACATGTTGAAAGTATGACGACAAATCACTTGCCGTGATTTGCTTTAGTAATTAAACTTTAGTTTAATTACTAAAGTTATGAATCATAGTTCATCACCATTTTGATATTTAGTCGTAATAGTTATTTCATCAGTGGTAAAAAGACTTTGAAAAAGTCCTAATAAAAATTTTTCATGTTTGACGTATTATCTTAATACATAGCACGATAGATTTCATGTTTCATATGTGTTCTTATTCCACAAACAAACTTCATTTTTATAGAATTAGATAAGCTCTTCCAATTTTCACGAATTACGCTACAATCTCCTTGCGACATAATTTGACAAGCGCAGATGCGTCCGCATACAGCAAGACTTGTGAACGAAATGAATGATTGCCAATGATTGGACAACTTCCGTCTACTTACACACTACCAACACTACGATAAAACTGTGCAACCGCGATCGACAACGATTTATCAAACACATTTTGTTCACCATCGATAAAACTGCACAAATAAACTGCGCAGTCACATCGATACGATAAATCGTTGTCGTGTATGGGCATCAATAGTTCCATATTTTATAAAAGCGATAAATTTTTGCTATTTATAATATATTTTATCGCCAACCGTCACTAAAGCCATTCATTATTGTACTCATTTGCCGCCATTTGCGGCAGTAAAGTAACACTTTATTGTACTGAAAGAAGAATTTTACTTTACCTGCCGAGATTAATCAAAATAAACTGAGATTGAATGTAAGTGGTCGATGGCAGTAATCGATGATTTATTTGAGTGACCTTAAAATTTAATTATTTTAATTATTAAAAATACCTATTGTACAAAATTTACGTTATTGTTAATTAAATTTATGTCAGAAAATGAAATTTTGTAGTATTTTGCAATTATATTTATAAAACATAACTCAAAACTTTACAGATTTAGTAATTAGTTATTCAATATTGATACCTAACAACTATCGATTAAACATCGAAATCGGCCATCATACATGAGCCTTCTGTCATTACTGTCATACGAAATTTTTATTTCGTGTAAAAGTAAAAGAATTCTTAAATCTTTTGATTCGTATTAATGCAAATATAGTATGAAATGGTGTTTTTGTTAATTCGATTATATATAGGACGGTGATAAATATGTAGGTACTGATAATTTGTTAGCAAATATATTTATTTAGATATTCTACTATTCACCACGGGAAAAGCAACTTCGCTGCGGGAAGCTACACTTCATAAACAATGACGTAACTATTAACGGTATTTTTAATTTTTGGTATTTTACTTTAAGTACCTATTAAAATTAGTATATTATTTAAATATAAATACGATAAAATTGTTTAAAATATATTTATTTCGTTGTAATCATGATAATAGAAGTATAACTTCTTTCGTGCGTACAAAGTATACACACTCTTTTTTCATTAAAAGGATGTAATTAAGTAAGTGTTAATGTTTTTTATGATTGGCGATAAAATTTTGTATGCACCACGTCAGTAAAGACTCTTTATCGAACTCGTCTGTTATTGCTCGCTATTCGCCTTGCTCGCTACGCTCGCTCGGCTCATAATATCAGACACGTTCGATAAAGAGTCACTTTACTGACTTGGTACATAAATAGCTATTGCAGGACATTCTTAAAAAAAATATATGTATTTCAAACAGTCTAAAAATAAACCTTTTAAAATTAAAATGTAGTAAAAACGGGTTTTCCACAAATTAGAAACATTAAAAGCACATTTGAATTAATCATAGGTATCGACAGATAATGGGATAAAAATAATTGTTTAAAACGTTAGTAAAGTATTAAAATGTTAGTAAAAGTCACGAATAAAGTTTTTGTTCAATTTGCAATAGAACAAAACTACAATTATATAGGGCAGCAAAATAAACAATGCAAATTTCAGTATAATTGAAATAGTAGGGGAGCCCAAGCGGGGATTTTTGCAGTTACTCGAGCGCGTCAGATTATTACATGTGGAGAAACCTTGTACCCTGAAAATGTACCTCTACCATATATTGGCTCTTAATACAGGGGAGTTCGTTAAGGGGGGCCGAAAAAAATCTATCCTTAGACAAACTCGAAATCGTCAGATTAAGTAAGAATAAGGTAAGTTAAGTACATTCAAAACAGTGTATATTTTAAAAATCTGACGATTTCAGCGGGCGTAAGGAAATTGGTGAGTCCCAAAGTTTCACAAGAAAAAAGCGAATATTTCGCGAATTGAATGACATATCGAAAAATTATAAAAAAACGTGCTCAATATTTTTTAAAAATCTATTCCCATGGAGAGGGGTGGGGGGAAATTTAAAATTTTAAATACGAATCCCGCGATATTTCGCGAAATGAACATCAGATCGAAAAACTGAAAAATACACTTATTCAATGTATTTGAAAAATCTATCGAATTTTTTATTGCAGATTTGGATTCCTTACGTAAACTTATACAGGGTGTCCCGAAAAGATTGGTCATAAATTATACCGCACATTCTGGGGTCAAAAATAGTTCGATTAAACCTAACTTACCTTAGTACAAATGTGCTCATAAAAAAGTTACAACCCTTTGAAGTTACAAAATGAAAATCGATTTTGTTCAATATATCGAAAACTATTAGAGATTTTTTATTGAAAACGGACATGTATGATTCTTATGACAGAAACATCTTAAAACAAAATTATAGTGAAATTTGTCCACCCCATAAAAATTTTATGGGGGTTTTGGTCCCTTAAAGCCCCCCAAACTTTTGTGTACATCCCAATTAATTCATTATTGTGGTACCATTAGTTAAACATAACGTTTTTAAACCTTTTTGTCTCTTAGTAATTTTTCGATAAGCCAGTTTTTATCGAGATGCGGCTTCTTTTTAAATATATTTACATAAAAATTTTCTGTGGGTTTTGCTACTTTAAACCCCCCAAATGTTTGTGTACGTTCCAATCAAACTATTATTGTGGTACCATTAGCTAAACACAGTGTTTTTAAAACTTTTTTGCCTCTTAGTCTTTTTGGCTTCTTTTTCAAAATATACATAAAATGTAAATTATAAATAAATTTTCAGATTAATAATAGGTCTCGAAATCGTACTTAACCATATACAAATATGTGGTGGATTCGACAAATATTCAAAATATCTCGATAAACACTAGCTTATCGAAAAAGTACTAAGAGGCAAAAAAGTTTTAAAAACATTGTTTTTAACTAATGGTAATACAATAATAATTTAATTCGAACGTACACAAAAGTTGTGTCCATGTCCATTTGTCCGTGAAAATGTCCATTTTCAATAAAAAATCTTGTAAGAGTTTTCGATATATGAAAAAAAATCGATTTTCATTTTGTAACTTCAAAGGGCTGTAACTTTTTTTGTGTGCACTATTGTATATAGGTAAGTGAGGTTCAATCAACCTATTTTTGACCCCAGAATCTGTGTTATAATTTATGACCAATCTTTTCGGGACACCCTGTATAATGAGTAACTTTTATTCGAGACATTTTTTCGAATTATGGACAGATGGCGCTATAATCTAAAAAACCGATTGTTGGAAATGGAAAATTAAATTAAAAATGGAAAGTCCCCACTAAAATGGAAAACTTTACTTAACTTTTTTTGATTTTAGGACCTACACTTCACAACCCAATAGGTCCCCATAACGCTCGATTGACTACACATTTAGCATACTTTGCTCCCCTACCAAAATAACTTACAGGAGTAAATCAATTATAGTCAGTTCGCTATCTCAGTCACAATTGTCTACTAATTTTAGTTGTATAATATGTTGATATAATATGTTGGTAGTTTGACTAAAAAAGCTATTGAGTATGGTACTTCAAATAATCGTGTTTTGCATATCTGATTTAGTTAGCACTATTAAGCATCGAGTTAAAAATGTGGAGTCAATCATGGCGAGATCTTTGTAAACAATCCAAATCTCAGTATTCACTGATTCAACCTTCTGTTCCAAATATATATTGGTTTAAAAATTATGTAGTACCTCGAAGATATATAACAACATTAATCAGAATGAAGTTTGGACATGCATGTTTCCCTCTACATCTAGCAGAAATTAAAGTTTTTGATTCAAATCTTTGTACTGAATATCAGAAGGTGGGTGATTTGAATCACACTTTTTTGAGTGCACAAAATACATTCCATACAGCTATAATTTAATCGAAGATTTAATAAAATGTAATGTTATTCCATCTTTCAATATATCCTATCTATTGTCTCTGAACAGCAAAAATATATATGATTGTTTAATGAAATTTATCTGTGAAACTAAAATTAACCTCTAAATTTATTAATCCTGATAATTTGATATATTATGTACATAAGGAAAAAGAAGAAGAAGAAGATGTATAATGGAAAAATGTGGTGAGCAACTTGGATAGTTCATGGCGTCCAGCTGCAGCTTTTGAACTGAGTATAGAGCTGTGGAAGAGTTGCTATTCGCAAAATTAAATTCCAACAGAGGGCGCTCAAAATTTCAAAGATGGACGACAACTCTAGGAAAACAATTCATTTTGTCATTTCAATTCACAGTTCTAAAACGTTAAATTAAAATCATTTACAGGAGTGTTTTGCCAAAGTAACCACTAAGTTTTGCAACTAAGACATCTTATAAGTTAAAGACGACTCAAAATTATATTTAATCTGTATGCATTCATTAAATTTGCTAATTTTATTGCTAATGTTATTTTGCTAATTGAATAATTTCATCACATAATGCATACAAATCCCATTTAATTTTAACAAGAATTCAAATTCAACTTCCGGTCTCCAGTTACGTCATCAATGCGCGAATTCGGACGTATTTGCGCTACGGGAAAATACTATCTCTTTATTTATAGTATCATTATTTGTTTTTACCTTTTTTCATAAAAAAATCTGGCCCCCCGATAATCACACAGCGTTCTAAAAATTAGTAATCTATCTTAGGATTATTTTGTTTTTAATTTAATTAATAGGTGCACTACAGTTTATTTTACACCAACAGATAACAATTTTTAATTAAATAAAAACTGGAAACTTGAAAACTAAGTAGGTGAATTTATTTTATAATAATTGTGTTCTGGAAATTCCGAGGTGGTCGGGATATTTTGAATAACAATGTACATTCTATGTACAGAATATATATACTACATTTTATTTATTTATTTAATTTTGCATTCGCTTAAACATTAAAAAAATACTACGTTTAATACAAACGTTAAATTAACAAAATGTGTGATTTGGCATTGGTTAATTTAGGTCATTACGTAGAGTATAATAGGAATGAATACTGAGGAACACTGCAATAGTTTTTTTAAGTCGAAAATATTGTTAATTACAACATAAACTGACCGCAAATATGTACACAAATTAATGGCAAAGTCAATGTTTTCCTTGAGTTGATGCTTTTCAAATTTGCCACCAGGCGTCGCCCACTTTGCGGTTCCTCGCCAATGGAACTCTAAGGACCTCATTGCCTTCTTTATGTATGAATAGAAAACAAAAAAGTTGTGACTGGTTAAGTGACACCCAAGTCTATGCCATAAAAGAAAAAAAAATTAGTAATTATTTTTTTGCCGAGTTAGTTACATTTTGATAGACTAGACGTGACTGAAAATTATTATACAACCAAGCACTCATGCACATAGCAAATATTAAGAGTAAACAACCAACAAAACGACGATAATACTAATATCTAATAATATGAACAGCGCGAATAATAGAATTATTTAGTATAATGTGTTAAATAATGACAACTGAAATCTTCTTTAAAGAAATTCTCGATTACGTCGTCAGGCTCAGATGGATGACGTCACTAGTATGATACATATGCCAAAAGAAAATAATTTAAAAATAAATATCGACCAGTTTCTAGGTTTCCCTCCAAAATTTCCCATTCTCGAAAAAATGAATTTATTCCATAATTTTGCCCCTCTCTGTATATTGAATAGAATGGTGGATATTATACATCCCTGTCGAATTCCAGATTTTAATTTCAAGTTTTTAAATGCCACTTTATTAACTCTTACATTAGCAAAGTTATTTACAAAGTTCGTGTAATACTACTTAGGCATATTATACTTGGCATATACTTAGAAAAATAGGTACGCCAGAACATCTAATCTATAAATTAGATGTTCTGGCGTACCCATTTCTCTAAGTATATGCCACATTTTATTTCATGATACGTTGTCAAAGGCCTTGAAGTAGTCAACAAAGCACAAATATGTTTCTTTGTTAAACTCTCGAGATGTTTCGACAATTTGACGAATATTAAGATTGTGTTCCCTTGTTCCTCTATCTGGGACGAATCCGCATTGTTCTTGGGGAATTTGTATTAAGAGAATTGATTTTAGGCTTTCATTGGTGATGGTTAGAAGTACTTACTTTGCTCGCGTGAGATATCAATGCTACTGTACGGCAATTACTGAAATCTGTGGGAGAACCTTTTTTATACAGTGTGTCCACAGATGGGGTGCCCAAGAGGAAAAACTTTATTATTTTCAATTTTAGCGAAAAATGTCATTCTTGATAAAAAGTGTTGCTTGTTTTAAAACCCCATAATATGAGTTTTTCAAAGCCTGCTTAATTTTGTAGCCAATTTTATGTAAATCCCTATAAATTTTTGCATAAGTTCGAAATTGTAACAATCATCTAGTGTTGCTAGTAACTGTCAACTCCGATAAAGAATTTGCGAATTGTCATTTTTTCGACAATGTTAAGCGTTCAATAGAGAAGTTATCTCCAATAGGGAACTTGCATAAAATTTTAAATTCGAAAAAAATATTATAAATCACAACAGAACATAATTTAAAACAAGTATCAAAGATAAAAAAGTTTTGTTTGGCTTTCGTTTGGCCCCTAAAGACGATTAAAAATTCAAATTATTCCAGCCAGGCCAAAACGCGTCGTGACGTCATCCGTTTATGTGTTTACATTCTTTCAACAAAGTAAACAGAATTTTAAATTAGACATTATAAACGTCAGTAGAAAATACAGTTATGTGACGTTACAAGTGTTTTTGATCGTTTGAATTATTCATAGAAAACTTATACTTTTACAAAATGGTTTTATTTTCCGTAGTAAACCTTCTTTCCTTTCCTTCTATAACTATATCAAACGCCATTGTCAACAAACTGGTATATATTATTACAATGACATACGATAAATGTTAATAGAAGATAAATATTTTCCTTTATTTCGCGACGAGGTATACCCAAGTAGGTGGAGGCCAATAAACTAAAGAAGGAGAAGAAGAATATACCTCCTAATTATTACCATAAACGGAACCATATAGATAGACTGTGTGACGTCACGGGTCGTTTGAACTATTTTAAAATACAGAAGACTTTAAATTTGTACTTCTAAGTTATTATGAGTTTTTAAAGCGTAAAATTTTGGAAATCTCATTTTTATACAAAACTGAACATTATTATATAATAAAAAAAATGTGCAGGTTCCCTATTACTAAACAACTTAATTTCCATAACACTTGACAAGATAAATTATTTGTTGGATGCTTAGCATTGTCTTATCAAAGTAGAATGACAATTCGCAAATTATTTATCGGAGTTGACAGTTACTAAGCTAGATTCTAGTTTATCAACACTAGATTATTGTTACGACTTCGAACTTAGTGCAAAAATTTATAGGAATTTACATAAAATTGGTTACAAAGTTAAGGGGCTATCCTAGTCTAAAAGTACGAAATTCATATACTTTTTTTGGGAATTTCTAAAATAAAAAGTACTATACCAATTGTTTTGAAATCTACATGAGCATTTATTATAAAAAGAAGTACATGTAAAACAATTTTCATAAAAAAATATTGAAAATTACACGATTTATGCGCCATCTACTAGCACCGTGAAAATAAAAACATGGCCCCACTGCTGCAGTGATTGGGACTAGTAGAGACCCTGAAACATAAAATTTCGAAGTGGTATTCAAAGTGTATGGTTTCAAAGTATTGAAATATAAGTTATTTCCTAGACCATCAACTAAAATTTTTAAAAAATATTAAAATTTGGAGAAATGACGAAGTGTTGAATTTTTTTTTTAAATTAGCTAAAACATGTTCAGTTTCAAAAACCGCCAAATTGACATTTTTTATCCGATCAAAAAACCCTTAGTTGAGGGTATAGGAAATAACTTATATTTCAATAATAACTTTGAGATTTTATGTTTCAGGGTCTCTATTAGTCCCAATCACTGCAGCAGTGGAGCTATGTTTTTTTAACGGTGCCAGCAGATGGCGCATAAATCGTTTAATTTTCAATATTTTTTTATGAAAATTGTTTTACATGGACTTCTTTTTATAGTAAATGCTCACGCAAATTTTATAAGAAATTGGTACAGTACTTTTTATTTTAAAAATTCCTAAAAAAGTATATTAATTTCTAATTTTTACACTAGGATAGCCCCTTAAGCAGGTTTTGAAAAACTTAAGTTTTATTTCGTTTTATGGGGTTTTAAAACAAGCAACACTTTTTATCAAGAATGACATTTTTCGCTAAAATTGAAAATAAAAAAGTTTTTTTTCTTGCGCACCCCATCTGTGGACACACGATATATTGGAATAAACGTGAGTTTACCCCAGTCATTTGGCCATTTTCCGGTATTCCAGATCTCATTGCAAATTCTAAGCATTACTTCCGTCCCTAATTCTCCCATTTCCTTGAGTATTTCAGGTCTTATTGCATTTTTTTCTTCTGCTTTTCTAAATTTTAGCTTTTTTATTGCCGCCTCAATTTTCGATTTCGATATTTGAGGTTCTTTTTCACAACTTCTTTTCTCTGTACCACGCCACTGGTACCACACCACTGGTACCACCCTTGTAATTGTCTTTCTGATAACTAATTTAAATAGTTATTAGAAAGTTTCCAAATGCATTATTTCTATTTGTTACCTGTGAACGTCGATTCAATGGCTTATACATATCCACTTCTGAAGTGCTATACATAGAAAGTCTTGGTTTTGCTTCAATTTGACTTTCTTCGAAATTAGGATTATTACCTACCACCTCTGCGTTATTAACCGTTTTTTAAATTTAATTATTGATTTCTCCCGCCGGAATGTAAGAATGTTTTTTTAATATTCAAAATTCACTGTCCAAGTGACCGGTCGATTGACTCGTAATAATCGAATTGCTTGTATCATTATAACCAGCATTTAAGTGGTGTTAAGTGCTAAGTGGTATTTATTATATATACGGTTGTGTATAACATATAGGTGAAATGCCGTGGTATCATAACATTATACCAGAAGGTATAAAGGAAAAAGTTTGTGCATATTGGTTGAAGATGTTCCTCGGAAAATTCTTTGAAAAGGAAATAACGGAAGATCAACTTAATGTTGACGTTCGCAATGGCACTGCCACTGTGAAAAATATCAGCCTTGATGTTCAGGTATGAAATATTAAATTCTTAATATGTAGTATTTTTTTTTGGTGTCTGTTTTTGAACCTTTCGCAATCACTCTTTCAGAATTATAGCTGCAGTATGTTTCTTGTATTTATGTTATTCTTTATCTGACTTTTGTTTACATAACACCTTTACCTTCTTCTTCTTTGTCTACCGTGTCCGTACTGTCCGTGTCCAAATTTTAGGCGTGGCGTGGGTAGCTTCTATGGAGACAAGCGGATACCTAGACATTCTCAGCCATCGTCCCGGCACAGGAGCGCGTGCGCGAAAACTATTGGTAATAGTATCGTTCGCGGTAACGATCCTGTACTAGTCCAGGATTACTTCGCATGCGCACTTTAAAAAAGAGCGTTCGCGGTAATCGAGTTCTGAACTGCTAGTCCGGGATTTTGTCAGATTTGTCGTTCGCGGTAACCGAACTGCGAGTTCGGAACCAGTCCAACCGATCCTTGGGATCTGAAGCGAACTCAGAGTCCGAATCTGCGCAGTAGGAATTTCAAAATGCTTACAAACATTTCTATTTTCTATATTGTTTTGTGCTCAGAGTTCCCAGACCTACTGAAAAATCAGTAGACCTACTGATCTCGATCCTCGTCTACTGATCTATTGATGGCAGCCTTAAACCTACTGAAATACTAAAAATTACTAAAATACTCAAATTAATCGTAATTTAATAAAGGGATTCGCTAAATTTAACGAAAAATCGGTTGAATCCACCGATTTTTTGAGGCACCTGGTTGCCTTCCCCCCTAATTCTACTGATTTTTCGGGGCGACATCTAGTTGTCTATGTATAAACTGATAGATTTTTGAGGCGACTTGATACTACTGAAATCTACTGATCTTTTTAAGCGACACCTACTGATCATCAAAAAAGTCATCTGGGAACACTGTTTGTGCTTTAAATAGCTGATTTGTAGCGGTGTTTGCTTTTCATTCTGTGTTTATTTCATTTGTTTTTAATACTGTGGTTTAATATGGTTTAACTCAAATGTTTAGAAATTTATTGATTGTGATTGTCAATAAAATCTTTTTTACATACTTTGATGTATAATTTTTACAGTTTAATATGATCATTAAACAAATGAAACATTTTTTAATATGAAGGAATATGTACTAAATTCTGTGTGTCTCTTTAAAGTTAAATATTTATTTTATTTGTGATACAAAAATACTACTTATGTATGTAAAAATGTTATGTAAAATTTACTACTTGAAAAAATGAATAAAATAACATAGGTATATCTATGAAATCTTTATTAGACGAGGATACCCTGCCCTAATATAATATTGATAAACAATACATAATATGGACGTTAATGTTAAAATACTCCATGTAATTAATAACAATACAATAAGTAACAATAATAATAATTATTATAGACAATACCAGTAACCAGTATAAAGAGAACAAATTTTTTTCTTAGAAAAAATATTTGGAGAATGTTTTAATATGGTCTCGTAGCTTATTAGAACCACTAAAACTTATAACAATAAAATATTTCAGTAAACCATGCCTATTCATACTATAAACACATATCTGGTTGATCTGATCTAGTAAAATGTTGATGCAAATCTGAATTAAAATATCAAATTCATCAAAATTAGATGGATACATAAAAACTAGGTTATAATAGTGTTATGGACTAGTTGTTCTCAATTCGTTCGCGGTGTAAATCAATCCTGAACTGATTCTGAACCGCGCTTGCGTACAACCCGAGTACGAAGAGAATTCGTAACTAGTCCTGGACTTGTACAGGATTGTTACCGCGAACGAAGCTAATTTTAATTCTTGACAATTTGTTCAGCCCCTTTACACCATGCAAGTAATAGCACAATTTCTTGCGCAAGAACTTGTGCAATAAGCTGCAACTAACTTTCTGCAATAAAGTGGTTACACGGTGCAAACAATTGCATAAACTGACATGAAATAGACAGAAACTTTGACAAAATAGCATAAATTTTAGGTTATGTTGTTTTTATAAATTAAATGTAATTTTTTGAGTAGAGTTATCAGATATTAGATTAAAAATGTTAGATTATAATTTGAGAAAATTATAATAATATGTACCTATTATAACAAAATCAGTTAATACTTAATGCAAGTATACCTATTTATTCATTTACAAAAGGAAACAAGTTGTAAGAAATACAAATAGAAAATAGTTTTTTTAATCCCTATGGTCATAATTAAAGTTATCCACCAGAATAATGTTATCTGTGCAGCGTGAAATTGGTAAAAAATTTATCTAGTTTTGTTAAAAAATTGTTTAGTTTGAAATTTAGGATGACAGAATGTCAATGTAGTAAAAACAAACAGTGTAGCCTTAAAGTCACTAAAAATATAACCAAATTGCAGAAAAAATTGCATGAAAAATAGGACATGTTCTATTTAGCTGCAACTTCTTGCAGCAAGAAATTGCTGCAAGAAGTTGCAGCTTTTCTGTGCAATTCGCGTATGACACGATGCAATTTCTATTGCTGCAAGAAATTGTGCAATTAATTGCGCAATTAGTTACATCGTGTAAAGTGGCTATAACAAATTATTGGTTACAATAAGAAATAATAATTGTTTTTCTATTAGTCTATTATAATTAATGGGTTACCAGAGTTGTAGCCAATATTATTCGGACTAGGTATTACTTACCTTTCTGACGATAAAATTAAAAATACCGTCTCTAATAATTATTGTATACCTTGGTAGAAGAATAATATTTCAAATTAATTTGAATTGTCCAGGCTGTTTACAGCAAAATGTGTCTTGTAGACAAATTAACACATTGTTTCAGTTTTAGCATTGGATTTTTGTTTTTAAATTACAACTTTTTTGCATATATTTCATACTAGTGACGTCATCTATCTGAGCGTGATGACGTAATCGATGATTTTTTTAAATAGGAATAGGGGTCGTGTGGCACCTCATTTGAGAGGGCGTTCAATTATCTATTCAGTAATGTAAACATTAATATCATAAGCTAGTGTAACATTAGATAAACTTCAAGTGTAACATTAATATCATTATTTATACAGGGTGGCCAAAAATATAATTTTTGAATTAAATTAATTGACGAAAAAAGAAAAATGTATGCAATTTATTTAACTGAAAATTTTTTGCTCAATTAGAAATCCAATGAAATCAATTAATTTGTGGTCATCTGATTGAATACAACCAATAAAACCAACATTATACTGAAAACAGATCCCATGGGCTGTTTTCACTCAATCATGTAGCTGTGGATACCTACATTTCGTTTCATTTCGATTTTGACATTTCAAATATTCAATATTTCAAAATGTCACGATTTGGTTGTAATACGGATGAGAATATTAATGAAATTATAGAAACTAACATGTCTGGATCTTCATTAAATTTTTCTAATTGTTCCTTTGTTAATTGCACATTTAAATAAATTGTTTCTGCTCTGTATTTTTTTTTCATAACCAGCAAAAAATTTTCTATCGGAATAACCCTCGAACATTGATAAATGCTCAAAAAATTTTTAACAACTTTCTCAAGCTTGTTGCTTACAGGCAACAGACCTCCGCCTACGGCGTCGGTCTGTTTCCAAGCAACAAGCTTTCGAAATCTGTTATAAAATTTTTTCGAACAATTATCAATGTCCTTGGGTTATTACTACTGAAAATACATTCTATCGCTGTCAGAAAATTGAAAAAAATGTTTATTTCGCAAATAAACATTGCTTTACGCTTAAATTAAATGTTCAAACTGCCGAGTGGTAGATGGGAGGCTGTTTGTGATTTAATTTAAGCGAAGAGAAATGTTTATTTGTCAAATAAACATTTTTTTTGTATTTGCTGACAGCACTATAATGTATTTTGAGTTAAATAGATTGCATACATTCTTCTTTTTGTGTCAATTAATTTAATTCAAAAATTATTTATGGTCACCCTGAATAAATAATAATATTATTGTTTATGTTACTGAATAGAGAATTGAAAACCCTTTCAAATGAGGTGCCACACAACCCCTATTCCCATTTAAAAAAATCATCTATTACGTCATCACGCTCAGATGGATGACGCCACTAGTATAAAATATGTGCCAAAAAGTTGTAATTTAAAAACAAATATCGACCTGTTTCGGGATTTTTCTCTATAGTAGTCCATTTTAGAGAAAATGAATTTATTCCATGATTTAGAACCTCTCTGTATAATAAGTATTGGTATTAGTAATGAATTATTGTAAACTAAATCGAACAAAATGCTTAGGTACTATACAGATTCATAGACTCCTAAAACTGAAACAATGTGTTAATTTGTCTACAAGACACATTTCGTTTGTAAACAGCCTGCACAATTCAAATTAATTTGAAATATTATTCTTCTACCAAGGTATACAATAATTATTAGAGACGGTATTTAGTATTTTTAATTTTATCGTCAGAAAGGTAAGTAATACCTAGTCTGAATAATATTGGCTACAACTCTGGTAACCCATTAATTATAATAGACTAATAGAAAAACAATTATTATTTCTTAATTAGGTTTGTTCGTAGTACGATCTAAACGATCAGCAACCGTTGCCAACCATCAGACGCATGCGCAGTTACCAGTTAGCGCTGCGCAGTTACCAGTTAGAGATCGAAGACTTCGAACACGCATGCGTCTGATAGTTGGAAACGGTTGCTGATCGTTCTACGAACAGACCTATAGTAACCAATAATTTGATAACCAACAATAATTGTCAAGAATTAAAACCAATAATTTTCGCGCACGCGCTTCTGTGCCGGGACGATGGCTGAGAATGTTTAAGTATCCGCTTGTTCTATGGAGACCTACACAGAGGAGAGGAATCGAGATAGGACGACCTTGAATTTTGTGTACACGATTTTGCCTGTTTGCTTGGTTTATCGCTAGGGCGGCATTGGCGTAGAGATAGATGCTAGTTTTGCATTGGAATGAATGTGAAAATTTCGAAAATAATTAATTATTCGTAGTTAATATAAGATTACTGGTTTTGGTGGTTAGTATTATTTAAATATAAGTGCCAAGAAAGCTTACAGTACAGAACTTGCTTCGTACCGGGATTTATATTGAGTTATCGTTCCGATAAAAAATTCAAAAGGAAACTTAACGAAGTTAATACAAGACTTTTTATAAAGATTTTTCTTTATGTTATTTATAACGTTCACGGATTATATTAGCTTGTATGTTCCTCGAGAGGACCTAAATTATATTAGCTTGTATGTTCCTATGATAGAGTTCCTCGAGAGTTTCTGTGGTGGGCACTCAATAAGAAAGGGGCTCCTGGTGAATATGTAAAGATTGTGAGGGATATGTATGAGGGAGTAACGACTAGTGTTAGGACAGGTGTGGGAGAGACTGATAAATTTCATGTGAAAGTAGGATTGCACCAAGGCTCTGTGCTTAGTCCGTATTTATTCTCATTAGTTTTGGACCAGATAACAGCGAAACTACAGGGTAACATTCCATGGTGCTTAATGTATGCTGATGATGTCGTGTTAGTAGGAAATAGTGAAAGAGATTTAGAACAAAAACTGGAACAGTGGAGACAAGCTCTGGAGGAAAAAGGTTTAAAACTTAGTAGGACAAAAACAGAGTATTTGGAATGTTCATTTAAAGATGGAGCTACTACAAATAAAATGGTATCTTTGGATGGTGAAATGATTGTGAAAAGCAATAGTTTTAAGTACCTAGGAATCGGTATTACAGAGTAATGGAGAAATATATGGAGATGCATGCAGTAGAATTAGGACAGGATGGATGAAGTGGAAAGAAGCGAGTGGTGTGTTGTGTGACAGAAAAATTCCAATGAAGCTGAAGGGAAAATTCTATAAAACAGCCATAAGACCGGCTATGATGTACGGAACTGAATGTTGGGCAGTGAAAAAGAAAGAGGAACAACGAATGCATATGGCGGAAATGAGAATGCTTAGATGGATGAGTGGAGTGACAAAGAAGGATAAAATTAGAAATGAGTATATTAGGGGAAGTCTAGGTGTAGCACCAATTGATGCCAAAATGAGAGAGCATAGGTTAAGATGGTTTGGTCATGTTCAACGTCGAGACGTTAATCACCCAATACGAAAAATAACTGAAGTGCAGATTCCTGGAAGGAGTAGGAGAGGAAGACCAAAGAAGACCTGGGGGAAGACGATAAGGCAGGACATGTTGGTAAAGGGGATTAACATTGGTATGACCCAAGATAGAATTGTGTGGAGAAATGCAATTAGGGAAGCCGACCCCGCATAGGGATAAGGCAAAGAGAATTATGATGTTATTTCCTTCGGTGTAAATAAAATTTGTGTTTTACCTGTTATTGGTTTTTATTTAACCTGAAAATTATAATGATAATGGCAAGAGGATCTTGAAAGTTTTTCTGTCGAAACACTGCATTTTTTGAGGCAAAATATTTTACAAAAATTAACATTAGTTTTATAATAGCCAGACTGTGGTCTGTAGTTAATTTACATATTTATATTTTTATTAACTAAACTTAAACATCTCTATATAAGCTTTCAGAATATAAATGAAGCGTTTAAGTTCAAAAGAAAAAGCATTTTAAATTTTGATAAAAAGAATAATTCAAAAAAAAATTGATCAATAAACTTCAAATAATTTAAATAACTTTTAGAACTTTTTAAAAACAATTACAGTCGGAAAAATGAAAGAATACCCATGAACGAACATATAAAACACGTTGTATTTTCCTGTCACCGTGTCACAAAGAAAATTGTCCAGTGCAAGTACATGTAACAATAATTATTACATGTACTTGCGCTGGCCAATTTTTTGTGTGACACGGTGACAGGAAAATACAGCGTGTTTTATATGTTCGTTCATGGGTATTCTTTCATTTTTCCTACTGTAGGTACAGTTAAGTTCAATTTTTTTAACTAACAAACCTTTTGCTTTTAATTAATTTGCAGTTGAAATACCACTGGTATATAAATGTGGCAGTTAGATAATAATGTTACAAAATATTTCCGCTTCAAAATAAGCTGTCCCACATTAAATGTATCATTACGCTAAAACATTAATAAAATGAGTTAAATAATTAATAAGTCCATGTAGTGATGTTGAAAAAGTAACTATTCGTTACAAAGTACTCGTTACTTACGAATACTGACAGCAGAGAGGCAAATCGTTACTTTGATTACTCTGATTACTTCGTTTCTTCGTACCAATCGCATCAGAGCGAGTAACGACTATTGTATCTACTTTGATTACTCTGATTACTTCGTACCAATCGTATCTCAGCGAGAAACGGACGGGACCGGTATTTTACGAGTGTTATCCAATTTTTTATCCCTTAAACAGATCGGTGAAGGTCGTTGTTATATCGGAATACCTATACAAAATACCTACCTACTGAGAAATACGATTCTCGACATGATTACTGGTACTTAAATACAAAAGTAACAAAAGTAATCAAAGTAACGAATACTGTAAATGATTACTTTATACAAAAGTAACGATTTGTAATGAATACTCGAAAGTAACTATAATGAGCTTCACTAAAGTCCATAAGAGCTAATTTATTTGTAACACCTATTCCTAGTGCCTTGTTGCAAAGTTAGCCCACAAACGATGCATTGCATTTCCACTCCTAGTAGCTTCTGTGATAATTTGCCGACATTGTTCTCGATCTTGTGCGGCATGTAACAATTCATCTGCTGATAAGCAATCAATATTTCTTCATACCAATTCCTTTTTTCCGTCGATATTTCTGTTGAGTATTAACTGCAGTATCCAGTATCTGCTACCTCCCATTATATGCCCCAGATATTCGTTTTCTTTTTTATCATCTTCGTCAAGTCACCCTAGCATTGACCTATTCTGTTTAAGACTTCTATGTTTGAAATGCATTGAACCCATGATATCGAGCTTTCTACGATATGACCACATCTCGAAGGCTTCTAATTTGTTCATCATATTAACCTTCATAATCCAGGTTCCACATCCATATAGTAATACAGGATACACATTTTAGGTACTTAATTCTTAGTAAGTTCAGCTGATTATTTCATTCATAGGAGATTCTGACCAATAGAAAGCTACAGAAATCTGAATTAAATCGATAATTTTTGATAATCTCCCGTCGTTAAGTATATTACGTCAGATGCCCTTCGTTGCTACGAAAAAATACATTCAGTGACATTAATGACAATTAATGTTTTAAAAATTATAAAAGTGATGACTTTCAATCGTCAAATATTTATAAAAACTGTGTGTTTAATGGTACTTACATAAATAAATTACAATAAAATTTTGGTTTTGAACAGTTTTATTCATGAAATAATCGCAACAAATTGCACTCGACCTCTGAAATTAATATAGAATTTCAGAGCTCTTGTGCAATTACTACTGATAATTGCACAATATAGATCTATATTGTTTTCAATACGAGTTAATACGAGAATATAGATCAATACGAGTTTTAATTATTTCTTCATCAGGATTTAGTCTATTGTTTATCCAACATCCTAGGTATTTAAAATAATTACTTTTGTAATCGGCTTATTGTTGACAATTATTATACAGGGTGTAACAAAAATGCAGGTCATAAATTAAACCAAATATTCTGGGACCAAAAATAATTCGATTGAACCTAACTTACCTTAGTAACAATGTGCACGTAAAAAAAGTTATAGCCCTTTGAAGTTACAAAATGAAAATCGATTTTTTCCAATATGTCGAAAACTATTAGAGATTTTTTATTGAAAATAGACATGTGGTATTCTTATGGTAGGGAGGTCTCAAAAAATAATGACAGTGAAATTTGTACACCCCATAAAAATTTTATGGGGGTTTGTTCTCTTAAACCCCCCAAACTTTTGTGTACGTTCTAATTAGATTATGACTGAGGTACCATTAGTTAAACACAATGTTTTTAAAACTTTTTTGCCTCTTAGTATTTTTTCGATAAACGATTTTTTTATCGAGATACATATTCGATAAAAAATACCTAAAAAATGTAAATTCACAATAAATTTTCATATTATTACCAGGTCTCTATATCAGGTCTCTATAACCTCATTTACCATGTAAAAATTTGTGTTGGATTTTACAAATGTTCAAAATATCTCGATAAAAACTGACTTATCGAGAAATTACAAAGAGACAACAGAGTTTTAGAAATATTTTATTTAACTAATGGTACCACAATAATAATTTAATTGAAACGTACACAAATATTTGGGGGGTTTAAGGGAACAAAACCCCCATGAAATTTTTATGGAGTGCACAAATTTCACTTAATAGTTTTGAATATGTATATTGCAAAAAATCGATTTTTATTTTGTAACTTCGAGGGGCTATAACTTTTTTTATGTGCATATTTGTACTAAGGTAAGCTAGGTTCAATCGAACTATTTTTGGTCCCAGAACATGTAATTTAGTTTATGACCTGTATTTTTGTTAGACCTTGTATAGTTGCATAGGGCCAACGTCTTGTTGATTATCCACAAGTAACTTTGTCGTTAATGTATTTATGCCAAGTAAGTTATTGGAGTATTCTGTAGTGAATCTATGATCTATAAAAAATCTTCGATACTTTCAGCCATGATCGCTGTGTCATCTGCGTATCTGATTTTGTTAATAGTTTCTCCCTCAACTCGAATTCCACATTGTCCTTACAAGAATTCGTTAAAAATTATTTTCGAGTACATGTTAAACAAAGTTTGGGAAAACACACGACCTTGTCTGACACCTCTATAAATGACAATTGTGTCTGTTTCTTTACCGTCTATCAGAATAGAAGCTTCTTGATTCCAATATAGATGTTGTAAAAGCCTCAGATCTTCATCATCTATTCTAATCAAATCAAACAGCCTATCATGTTGGACGCTATCAAACCAAAATCTATAAAGCAAACGTAAATTGGTCTCTGTACTTTTCATTAGCTTTGAAGTAATGTTAGCCTTGAGAACAAAGCTTTCCTTGTTCCCAATTCTTCTCTGAAACCGAATTGATTGTTTATAAGCAAAAAATTATAATGTATTTGCAATCATGATTGCATTTGCAATCATGCAAAATTATAATGCTTTTGGCAATGTTGGAAACGGTTTTTTCTAACTTTTTTTCAATTCTTTTGATAGAATAATTATACCTTCTCTCTTGCTTATGCCTTTTATTATAAATTGAGTTAGGTGAGCTAACAACGTGTGAGTCACCAACAACGATTATAATTCACTAAATTACAGGACAATAGGAAAACATTTTACTTGAATATGACTGACATTATATTTTCTTATTTTCTTGACATTACATTACAACTTCTAAACTGTCATTACATAGAGTATGTAGAACTATTCGTGGTGTGCAAGTACTTGGAAGGGGAAACGAGAAACGACCGTGCGCGAGTCGCGGAGAAATATTGTAACTATCTTAAATAATTCATATTGTCAATTGAAATTGTCAAATTGACGTATATTTCATACCTTCTGTCATTGAAGCAGAAAAATTATATATTGCTCCACAATATTGATATGATATGCAATTATTATATAAAGGTAAATTTAATTAATTGTATTTTGCTTGCAGTACTGCATTTTAATAACTAATTTTATTTACTACATACAATTGTTTTCGTTTGCATAACATAACCTGCATCTTATTTTTTCTTCTTATTATTTTTTTGGACTATGGCCTTGACAATTATCCAATAACCAGGACTAATATAATTGGCCAATATAATTAACAGTGCGAATAAAAGTACAGAGATATATATACCAATAGAGCAACATCTACTTTTAACGTTGTATATTGTAACACTCCCTCAACGTGAAAAGTAGATAAGCCAAACAATTTTGGTTTCTTTCTAACACGCATATTGTAACGCTTAGATTCTTGAACACCATCATCGCTTCTTTCTTCTATATTCACTTCTTGATTTTCACTCGTACTTTCTGCACTTTCCATATTCTTAGATTTCACAATTTCATTGATACCATTTTTCACCTCTTCGGAGTTTTCATTTACACTAAAACATTCCGACTGATTCTGCTTCACTGATTCGGCTTTATCTTCAAAAATTTGCAAATTGCGTGTAACCTCAGGTTTAAATTGTACGTCGTGGCTCGATA
This sequence comes from Diabrotica virgifera virgifera, assembly GCF_917563875.1. NCBI lineage: Eukaryota > Metazoa > Arthropoda > Insecta > Coleoptera > Chrysomelidae > Diabrotica > Diabrotica virgifera. The sequence goes on along the minus strand of NC_065446.1, from coordinate 233,189,167 downwards.
CGATTCTTCTTTTAGATGGAATCCATATTCTAAAACCATCCCTGTTAGTCTAAGAGCTGGGAGCGGATTTTGTGCGTGATAAGTAATATGAAAAAACTATACGGGGATATGTTGAATTAGTTGTGTACATGACTTTCACCAACGGCCGGAAACCAGAGTTGGGGCCGAGGGTAGTTATAAGGGGTCAAAGTCGCGGATTTTATTATTTTTTTTATGACGCTCATGATCGAGATAGTGCACCAAAATTTGGGAATAAGTAGGTCATGACGTACCTAAGTAAAATCTCTAGGGGCTCAACGCTGCGTGGCCGACAAAGGGATGGGGGTAGGGGTGAATATAAAAAATATAAGGGGCTATTTGCGACGTTCGTGATTGAGATAGTGCACCAAAATTTGGGTATAAGTAGACCATGACATAAATAATTAAAATCCCCAGAGCCGGAAACCAGAGTGGGGAAGGAAGGTAGTTATAAGGGGTCAAAGTTCCGTTTTTTATTATTTTTTTTTTGTGACGCTCATGATCGAGATAGCTCGCCAAAATTTGGGAATAAGTAGGTCATGACGTAACTAAGTAATATCTCCAGGAGTGGAACGCTGCGTGGTCGACAAAGGGGTGGGGCAGGGGTGAATATAAAAAAATGTAAGGGGTTTTTTGCGACGTTCGTGATTGAGATAGTGCACCAAAATTTGGAAATAAGTAGACCATGACATAACTAAGTAATATCTCCAGAGACGGAAACCAGAGTGGCGGACGAGGGTAGTTATGAGGGGTAAAAGTCGCGGTTTTTATTATTTTTTTTTTGTGGCGTTCATGATGGAGATAGTGCACCAAAATTTGGGAGTAAGTAGGTTATGACGTAACTAAGTAAAATCTTCAGGGGCGGAACGCTGTTTGGGGTACAAAGGGGTGGTAGGCAGGGGTGAGTATAAAAATATATGGGGGTTTTTTTGCCGTTCGTGATCGAGATAGTGCACCAAAATTTGGGAATAAGTAGATCATGACATTACTAAGTAAAATCTCCAGGGGCGGAACGTTGCGTAGGGGACAAATATTGTGCCAGGTTACAAAAAAAATAATACACACTGTGACTTTGACCCCTTAAAACTACCCTTATTCCCAACTCTGGTTTCCGGCTCTGGGATTTTACTTAGCTAAGTCATGGTCTACTTATTCCCAAATTTTGGTGCACTATCTCAATCTAGCACATCGTAAAAAACCCCTTATATTTTTTATATTCACACCTATTCCCACCCCTTTATCGGCCACGCAGCGTTCCACCCCTGGAGGTTGTACTTAGTTACCTCATGACCTACTTATTCCCAAATTTTGGTGCACTATCTCGATAATGAGCGTCACAAAAAAAATAATAAAAACGGCGATTTTCACCCCTTATAACTACCCTCATGCCCAACTCTGATTTCCGGCTCTGAGGATTTTACTTAGTTATGTCTTGGTCTACTTATTCCCAAATTTTGGTGCACTCTGTCAATCACGAACATCGCAAAAAAACCCCTTATATTTTTTGTATTCACCCCTGCCCCACCCCTTTGTCGGCCACACGGAGTGCCACCCCTGGAGATTTTATTTAGTTACGTCATGACCTACTTATTCCCAAATTTTGGTGCACTCTCTCGGATCATGAGCGTCACAAAAAAAAATAATAAAAACGGCAACTTTGGCCCCTTGTAACTACCCTCATCCCCAACTCTGGTTTCCGGCTCTGGGGATTTTACTTAGTAATGTCATGATCTACTTATTCCCAAATTTTGGTCTACTATCTCAATCAAGAACGTCGCAAAAACCCTTTATATTTTTTATATTCACCCCTACCCCCACCCCTTTGTCGGCCACGCAGCGTTCCGCCCCTAGAGATTTTACTTAGTTACGCCATGACCTACTTATTCCCAAATTTTGGTGCACTATCTCGATCATAAGCGTCATAAAAAAAAATAATAAAATCCGCGACTTTGACCCCTTATAACTACCCTCGGCCCCAACTCTGGTTTCCGGCCGTTGGTGAAAGTGATGTACACAACTAATTCAACATATCCCCGTATAGTTTTTCCATATTACTTATCACGCACAAAATCCGCTTCTATCTCTCCGACTATGTCATTCACGTAACCAACTAAATAATCATGTATCGCCTTGTCATCAAATTTACTGCGAAAATTTTTGTTTGCGTGAACATAACATTCAGTGACAAATATTCTTAAATGTTTCCAACTCCCAACTGGATTTCCATACCACAATTCATAGGGACTTTTATTCTCAATTGATGACTTTCCTGTGCGATTCAGCAGATACACTGCAGTATTGCATGCTTCTGCCCACAATTCTTTGGACAACTTGCATGGGTTTAACATGGAACGAGCACACTCTACAATGATACGGTTTTCCCTTTCAGTAACACCATTCTGCTGAGGTGTATAGGGTGGAGTGATACAACGCTCTATACCTCTACTCGCAAGAAGTTCAAATACCTTTCTGTTGTCAAACTCTCTCCCTCCATCACATCTCAGTTGCTTTACTACATGGCCATTTGTGTTTGCTTCATTTAAAAATTTTTCTAAGAACGTACATACTTCACTTTTGTGTTTCATAAAGAAAACTTTCCGAAACTTACTAAAGTCATCTTTAAAACATACGTAATAACGTGCTCTTCCTAGTGATTCTATAGACATGGGTTCACATCTGCATGGATCTGCTCACCAGTGACTTGTGGCCGATTGATCCTAGTTTTAAATGGCAATCTATGCATTTTCTAATTGCACATCCATCGCAAAAGCTTTCTTTGCACCCATCAATGTCTATATTCATTTTCTTCAAGACGTTCTTTACGTGTTGCTTATGCTGATGACCAAATCTTTCATGATACACTTGTAACATATCTGTTGACTCTACTAAGTTTGCTTGAATGGGATTGGTCGGTTTCATAACACGTATATCAAGTGCATATAGGCCATTACTGAAGTACCCAGTCATTACAGATTCAAGAGTATTTTGATCATGTAGATTTACACCTTTTTCGTCGAGTACTGTAATGAACCCCCTTTGCGCAGCAGCTTTCACAGAAAACAAATGAGCGCTTGCTTCAGGAACATAAAAAACATTAACAAGAAGTAAAACCACTTCTATGTAAATTGGTATATTTATTAAAACTTAAAAATCCCAATGGATTGAATAAAATATGTCCAATTCAGAACGTTTTCAGACCTATCGGTCCATCATCAGTGAATGTGCATACTTGCTAAATAGCCCCAGAACCAAACAATGGTTGAATTTAAAATTCGATTTACATTATTTAAAAATAATATTCAACAGGCTAAATGCCGATGTTACAGGATATTGCCTATGGGAACATGGTGAAACCCTACCAAAACCTCAATCAACCATCTTAGGCCAACTTTGACTATAAAGTCAACAAGTTCACTTTATAGTCAAAGTTGGCCTAAGATGGTTGATTGAGGTTTTGGTATGGTTTCACCATGTTCCCATAGGCAATATCCTGTAACATCGGCATTTAGCCTGTTGAATATTATTTTTAAATAATGTAAATCGAATTTTAAATTCAACCATTGTTTGGTTCTGGGGCTATTTAGCAAGTATGCACATTCACTGATGATGGACCGATAGGTCTGAAAACGTTCTGAATTGGACATATTTTATTCAATCCATTGGGATTTTTAAGTTTTAATAAATATACCAATTTACATAGAAGTGGTTTTACTTCTTGTTAGAGTTTTTTAACTATATGGTATACAGCCAACCTAGGGAACTTCCCTTTTAGTATAAAAAACATTCTTCAATTCAGCATCTTTCCATTTATTTTTCAGACGCGTTTGAATTTTCACCGTTCCTTGTCCTTGGGCTAACATACATACACCCTTCTTACCAAGTGATATCTTTTCGGGTTCAGCAAATTCTGTATAAGATGAGAAATATTGCTTATCTCTAGTAATATGATTTGTGGCTCCACTGTCACAATACCATTTTCCAGCTTCAACACAATTGTTAGATGAGGCACTTAAAACAACGGACAAAAAAAAGTATCTATACTTTTATTCTTATCTAAATTCTCAGCAGATTTTTTCAATGGACACTCTCTCGCCCAATGGCCTAATTTCTTGCATTTGTGACATGGAAATTTCTCTTTTGCACGATGTACATTTCTCTTTGACTTCGTAGTAGTTGTACTTTGGCTCTGTTTGTATTTGTCTGTCGGGCTATTGCGTGCAAAAAAAGCAAAAGATTCTGTGGTACTTTGGTCACGTAGTTCAATGGCACACAATTTCTCAATCAATAAGTTCAAAGTTTGATTCTTTGATGGTATCGTGTCCCACAAATCTTTGAAATTATCAAAGACCTTACCCAAAGTTGATAAGATCCGGTCATTTAACATTCTTTCGGATAAAACATTTTCATCATGCTTCAGCAATTCATTATTCAAATCTACAAACAGTTTATGCAACTTCGCAACATGTGTACTAATATCTTCTTTTTTATCACGCTGAACTCTAAAGAAGGCTTCAATTAACATGTTTAACCGTTGCGTACTACTACGTTCAAATCGCGCACGTAATTTGTCCCATATTTCACTAGCGTGAGTACATGTCAACACGAGCTCGGCAACAGTTTTTCCTAGCGTACCTGCTAACAAACTTGCCGCTTTTGCATCGTCTTTTAACCATTGTTGATGCTTCTCTACTTCCAATGAAGTTGAATTTTGAAGTTACTTTCAATGAAGTAACCTCGGGACACTTACGCATACCGTTCACAATGTCTTCAAGTGCATACGCTCGTAATAACATCGAAACGTGCCATTTCCATTTTGCCCAGTCTTCAGGAGCCTCAAATTTGTCGACTTGAATTTTATAATCGTTATGAGTATGTACAACTATAGAGCAACATCTACTTTTAACGTTGTATATTATAACACCTTTGCTACCCATCGAATCATTTGTAAGTTCATATTTTTCTGACTTGTATGTTATTGCAAAAAAAGTTGTTTGGTATAAACAATTTGTATAACTTTTAAACTAATTGATGAATCACTCTACAATTTTAGCCACATTTTTACAGTTTAAAACCCAACTACGGTACCGTCTAATATTATTTTATTGAGAGGTAGAAAAACTGTACCAAACATTTTTTTGTTGCAGGCACTTAACGAACTCGGAGAAAAACAAAATTGGCCAATTGAGTTTGTGGATGGATACATAGAAAATCTACATGTGAGGGTGCCGTTTATGTCGATATTAAAAGATCCTAGTTATGTAGAAGTAAAAGGATGTAAAATTACTGTTCAACCGAAACAAAGACATGAATCGGGTAAGTAAAATTTATTCATAATATGTGATTTTTTATATCCCTATTGTATAGTATATTGTATAGTAGCATGGTTCATATGGTGCTCAGTGCACAAAATAAGAAATAGTCCAATAGTCCAGGGCGCATCTGTTTTGAGATGGACGTTGAGAGGTGACTCAGATTTTTTTGCAGAAATTGCTTGAAAATAAATCAAATAATAATATTTGAGTTATCCTCCCTCTCAAAAAGGTCCGGAACATTGTTTAAATAATCAAAATGTCAAAAAATTAAGGAAAAAATCGATTTTTTTCTTCGTTTTTTGATTATAACTTTAAAAGTATTCATTTCCGAGAAAAGTTGTACTGACATAAAAGTTGCGTAATTAAATTTTCTACAATATGGAATTGGTTAAAAATTTAAGAAATAGTCACCCTAGTTGCAAAATAGCAATAATTGCGAAAAAACCATACAAAAACAAGTATTCGCATTTTACGTTTTTAAACCATTTATGCTACACTTAGGAACTTCATATTTCACCCAGAAAAACTTCATGATACAGTAAAATAATACTCTAATTTTCGCTAAGATCGGTTTAATAATAAATTTTGCAATCCAGCTTTCGCAAAAAAAATTCATTTTTTCAAAATGTTACAGGACTGAAAATAAAGCAGATAGCAAGTTGAAATTTTTTTTGCTTATAGAAGTGTACTGTATCTTTCATTTCCAATTTGCAAAATTAAAATCGATTAATTACCACGGCGTCAGGAAATTTTTTAAATAAACAATAATTTTTGGTGCTACGCGCAGGACAGCGGTGTTCGATTCACACAAGTTGATTTCCACCAAAATTTCTTCAAACCTTTATCTAATATATTATTTTCTTACTCTATATTTTGTTTTACTTTAATATTTTAATTCCACAAAAATTAAACTAATTTTATTATTGTTTGTGAAATATTATTTAAAGAATTGCTTATGTTTAAAACTAATAAACTTTTATTTTTTAAGTTAAAATATATGAACAAAGGAAGTTTTTGCTAATAAAAGTGTTATTTCCAAGGATAGAGTATGTGTTTTTATTTTGCAATAAACAAATTTATTCATTTGATTTATTCATAAAATGAAAATGTATCAATCATTATCAAAGGTCATTGGAATGCCCAATCAGAGGAAACTATCCGCTGCCTGCGCGTAGCACCAATAATTAATGTTTATTTAAAAAAATTCCTGACGCGCGCCGTGGTGTTAATCGATTTTAATTTTGCAAAATTGCAAATGAAAGGTACAGTAGACTTCTATAAGCAAAAAAAATCAACTTGCTATCTGCTTCACTTTTAGTCCTGTAACATTTTCAAAAATTGATTTTTTTTTACGAAAGCTGGATTGCAAAATCTATTGAACCGATCTTAATGAAATTTACAGTAATATTTTACCGTATCATAAAATTTTTCTGGGTGAAATATGAAGGTCCTAAGTGTAGCATAAATGGTTGAAAAACGTAAAATGCCAATACTTGTTTTTGTATGGTTTTTTCGCAATTATTGCTATTTTGCAACAAGGGTGACTATTTTTTAAATCTTTAACCAATTCTATATTGTAGGAAATTTAATTACGCAACTTTTATGTCAGTACAACTTTTCTCGGAAATGAATACTTTTAAAGTTATAATCAAAAAACGAAGAAAAAAACCGAATTTTTCCTTAATATTTTGACATTTTGATTATTTAAACAATGTTCCGGACCTTTTTGAGAGGGAGGATAACTCAAATATTATTATTTGATTTATTTTCAAGCAATTTCTGCAAAAAAATTTGAGTCACCTCTCAACGTCCAAATGTACTAATATTTTTACAGATGCGCCCTGGTCTACAAGTATTGAAGCTTAAAATAGGACAAAACCTCGCAATTTTTACAGAATGGATCGACTTGCTTGAAAATTTGAGAATAAGTAGTGGATAGTCCAAGGATCAAAATCTATATGATGCCGAAAGGCGGTTTTACCATGGAGGTGGTTGCCACCCCATCTCGGGGGTGGAAATTTTTTATTTTATTTTGATCGCAAAAGTTGGTAAAAACATTAATTATAACCAAAAAACGTTCTATACATTTTTTTGATAAAATTAATAGTTTTCGTTTTATTCGCTATCGAAAGTGTTAGTTTTATATCGAAAATGTCGAATGTTTTTAATAAGTTTTCTGCTAATAACTCCCAAAAGTTTTCGTTTTATCAAAACAACTTTACTTAACAAGAATGTACCTTTTAAAAAACAAAACCGTTTTTTAAGTTTCTTTAAGACCAACAGTAATCGAGCTATACTTTATTATATGTTAGCTCTTCTTCGTCAAATGCTAAATATTGTAGTTTCAAAGTCAAAAGACGGGAAAACTATGAATTTTTCGAGGATAACTTGTTCAAATTAATTTAAAGTATTTAAAAATATGTATCTCCAGAAATAAAAGAAAGTCTCTAGCTCCAAAATTAAGTGACTTATATGAAAAGAATGTCAGACCTTATTTTTTTTCAGCGAAAAAGTGATCGGAAGCAACCTCCTAATCATGATCCTCATTAAAATTAGTCATTGACCTTATTTGGACTTCTTTATTTATGTATTATTAATAGGTTCTAGAAGTTTGAGCGGCTTAGAATGATTAGTTAAAAAAATGGAGTAGACTATAAAAAAAGAGAATAACAAATTTTTGTAGTTTGGAAAAAATGGCTTTTTCTTCAGAATATAAAGATTAGCATCAGAGATTTGAAAAATTGTTTAAATATGAAATTGTAGCTTATTTAATTCCCCAAAATTGGTTTGCAAAAATTTTTTCTACGGCAAAAATTGAGTGAGCTATTAACAATTAAAACTTGTAATAACATGCAAAAACCACCTTTACCAACCCTTTCAAAGTCACCTCTTTCTGCGACTGCAGATTTTAAAAAGATTTAATATTAACAGACTTATAGATCTTGTAAAGACCTACAAAATTCTTTTTTACCAAACTTTCTAAGATAAGAAATAAAAAAGTTACGGTTAAAAAATCAATATATTTTTTTGAAAAAAAAAAAAGGAGAAATCCAATTTGAAGCATAATAATGTAAGTTAGCAATGTTTTTAGTCATTGGTCTTATTCATTCTTCTTTATTTATGTATTATTAATAGATTCTAGAAGTTTGACTTGCTTAGAATGATTAGTTTTTAAAAAATTGGAGTTAAAAGCTAATAACGAATTTTTGTAGTTTGGTAAAAAATGCAATTTTCTTCAGAATTGGAAAAAATGTTTAGATATGAAATTGTAGGTTATTTAATTCCCAAGAACTTGGTTTGAAAAAAATTTTTCTACGGCAAAAAGTGGGTGAATCGTAAATGAGTATTATCGAAAAACATTGATTTTTTCGATATAAAACTAACACTTTCGATAGCAAATAAATCGAAAATGTTAATTTCATCAAAAAAATGTATTTAACATTTTTTGCTTAGAATGAATGTTTTTATCAACTTTTGCGGTCAAAATTTAATTTAAAAAAATTCCACCCTCGGGATGGGGTGGCAACCACTCCCATGGTTAAAGCGCCTTTCGGCATCATATAAATTTTGATCCTTGGACTATCCACTATTTATTTTCAAATTTTCAAGCAAATCGGTTCATTCTGTAAAAATTGTTGGGTAAAAAGCTTCGGTTCCTGGACTAAAAGGATAATATAACGTAATAATAATAGCCGAGTAGTATGCTAGAACCTGTAGTTAGTCTGATTGTTGGTTCGGTTGGACTGTTTGTTCATAGGGTTTTCTTTGTTATTACATCGTTTGTATCTCTTTCCCTTACTAGGATTATTTTGTTGATAACTTTCTTTTGTTTATTATATATACCTGTTATACAAAATATTCTATTTTTAGCGACGTCTATGTTCGAATCCATGTGGAATTCAATGACCAGTTCCATGCAGCTAGCCGAGGAATGCGCAAAGCAAGATTGTGGAGTGAATACGTCAAATCCGATGGAAGCTTATGAAGGAATTAAACTCTTTGCCCAAACCATTGACTCAAGTAAGTACCTAAAATGCCTAAACATTTACCATGTCATATGGTTTTTTCTTCGTTTCGTTCATTCATTTTACAAAATATCAAAAAGTCACCACTCAAAATTCATTCTACAAGAAGTTTTAACTTGGAGAAAAACAAGAATAAATAAATAAAACAATCCTGGAAGTTAATTATTAGTCCTCCCATGTTTCAACAGTGGTGTTATAGCCCGGGAGGTAGTGTCAAATTTGACCGGAGCATTTTAGCATGGCTGTTTTCTTTTTATTTAGTTAGGTTTTCCAAAGCTTATTAACAAATGATGTGTCAGCTGGCCCAAAACCGGGTATTTTAGACAAGAAAAGGTAAAATGTGAAACTTGATGGAAAAACGCTACAACTTATATGTCAAATATTTATCTCCATGACTTACGTGTATAATGGCCTAGAATACCTAGCTACTGGCTTTCACGCAGGCGACTCGGGTTCAATTCCTGGCCATTAAACTTTTTTTTGTTTTTAAAATTGACATTTTCATTTGAAAAATAACTATTTTTTGATAATACATACCACGATTTTATTATTTATACGACACAATATAAAAAAGTCTGTATGTCTTTTAAAGAATCGTAAACTATGCATTTGATCATATTATGATTGACCTCCTTAATAAGTAAAGTTGTACATGAACCCCTGAAGCTACCTCAGTTAGTACGACCGATATAAGTGAAAAAGGTGGTGCTTCTCCCCCTCCCCGACGTTCTTTTTTATTTTTTGGACAAACTGTTTTTTCTTAATTTTATATGATGTAGAACCAAAAGATACATCCAACCCTAATTTTTCACTTTTCTATCACCAACCACCATTTTTTAATAGCAATCTAAATATTTCCCTGTTCTGTATAATACAGAATGGGCCAAATAAAAGTATCCACCCCGATATTTGGCAGTATTTATTAGATTTTAAGAAAATAAAAAAAACAGGTCAATTTTTGATCTAAGGGGGACACATTTTTACGGTACAAACATCTGTCATTTGTCAACTCCCTCCCTTCCACTTCCCCCACCCCTTATTTTTAAATAGGGAATAGGGGTCGTGTGCTAGCTCATTTGAAAGGGTATTCAATACTCTATTTAGTAATATCAACAGTGACATAAAAATTTATACAGGGTGTCCAAGAAAAATTATTTTAAATTTAATTAATTGACACAAAAAGAAGAATGTATGTAATTTATTTAACTCAGAATACATTCTACTGCTGATAGAAAACAGAAAAAAATGTTTATTTGATAAATAAATACTGTTTGTTGCTTAAATTCAATATTCAATCTACCAAGAGACAGATGGGTGGAAGCTTGAACATTAAAATTAAGCGAAAAGTAGTGTCTCTTTATCAAAAAACTTTTTTTTCTGTGTCAGCAGTAGAATGTGTTCTGAGTTAAATAAATTAAATACATTCTTCTTTTTGTGTCAATTAATTTAATTCAAAATAATTTTTCTTGGACACCCTGTATACATTTTTAAGTCGATGTTGATATTACTGAATAGAAAATTAAATAACCTTTCAAATGAGCTAGCACACGACCCCTATTCCCTATTTAAAAATAAGGGGTGGGGGAAGTGGAAGGGAGGGAGTTGACAATTGACCGATGTTTGTACCGTAAAAATGTGTCCCCCTTAGATAAAAAATTGACCTGTTTTTTTATTTTCTTAAATACAGCCAAATATCGGGGTGGATACTTTTATTTGGCCCACTCTGTATATAACAATGAATATTTGTCTGTATTTCCCTTATAGAATCGTAAACTATGCATTTGATCATATTATGATGACCTCAAGCAAAGTTGTTGTACATGAACCCGGAAAGGTTTCGATTTAAGTCGAGTTAATACGACCAACGTAAGTAATCATTATTTATGCAGACACCACAAAAACAATATTGTTTATTAGAAAAAAGTATACGCAATATTTTTGAGTATTTTTTGGCTTTCTGGTAATGTTTAGGTACTTATTTAACTTTTAAACATTATTTAGTTCTAAGGCGGTACGAAGTTTGCCGGGTCAGCTAGTTAATAATAAAAAAATATTCAGCTGACGCTTTTTTCTTACAATCTAAAATTCATAAATTAATGATTTATACTTTTTAATCTTTGCCGAACTTGTCCAAGAATATCTTTTTATTAACTAGCTGACCCGGCAAGCTTCGTACCGCCTTAGAACTAAATAATGTTTAAAACTTAAATACCTAAAAATTACCAGAAATCCAAAAAATACTCAAAAATATTGCGGATACTTTTTTCTAATAAACAATATTGTTTTTGTGGTGCCAGCGTAAATAATGATTACTTAGGTTGGTCGTATTAACTCAGAAACCTTCCCGGGTTCATGTATAACAACTTTGCTTGAGGTCATCATATGATCAAATACATAGTTTACAAGGGACATACAGACAAACATTCATTTTTATATATTATAGAGAACAGGGAGATATTTAGGTTAATAGGGGGTTGGTGATAGAAAACTGAAAAGTTAGGGTTGTATGTATCTTTTGGTTCTACATCATAAAATTAAGAAAAAACAATTTGTCTAAAAAAAATAAAAAGAATGTAGTAAGAATGCAAACTCCCTTTTCACTTAGATTGGTCGTGCTAACTTAGAATGCTTCAGGGGTTCATGCACAACAACTTTGCTTATTAAGGAGGTCAATCATAATGATCAAATGCATAGTTTACGATTCTATAAAAGACATACAGACTTTTTTATATTGTGTCGTATAAATAATAAAAGCGTGGTATTATCAAAAAATAATTATTTTTCAAATCAAAATGTCAATTTTAAAAACAAAAAAAATTCATGGCCAGGAATTGAACCCGAGTCGCCTGCGTGAAAGCCAGTATTCTAGGCCATTATACACGTAAGTCACGGAGATAAATATTTGACATATAAGTTGTAGCGTTTTTCCATCAAGTTTCACATTTTACCTTTTATTGCCTAAAATCCCCGGTTTTGGGCCAGCTGACACATCATTTGTTAATAAGCTAAATAAAAAGAAAACAGCCATGCTACAATGCTCCGGTCAAATTTGACACTACCTCCCGGGCTATTATGTATATTTTATAATAAATAACGCTCATGCATGTGCATAATATTTTTTTTATTTTTAGTTCTAAGTAGAGTGAAAGTAAAATTTATTGATACAGTATTTCAAATTGAACATGTTCCAAAACAAAGCACAACAGGAGTGGGCATAGTCATCAACATTGATTTGTAAGTATGCGTTTCTATCAAGTTTTTTTTAAGTTTTAAATTTTAAGCTTAAATTTATTTTTAATTTCAGTACTTACTTAAAGTTTACCGTCTTTAAATGTTTATTCTTCTTGATATATTAGTCATGTTGTGACTGGCTGATTGACATACAGTGATGAGCGCGCTAATAACCGGCAAAATAGTTCAAAAGATGGAAAACATAATACATTGCGAAACAAAAAGAGATGAAACTAGTGGAGGTGGAAATTATCGTTATAAACATCTAAAATAACATTACATTACATAGTTTCCCATCTTCAGATGTATCATAGGAGTATGACAACTGTCACTGTGACAGTAGAATTTTATAAAATACTCCGGTCACAGAGGTCTAAAGGTGGGAAACTATGTAATGTAATGTTAATTAACATGTTTATAACGACAATTTTCACCTCCACTAGTTTCATCTCTTTTTGTTTCGCAATGTATTATGTTTTCCATCTTTTGCGCTATTTTGCCGGCTATTAGTGTGCTCATCACTGTGTAGTCCATACCATTAAAAAAAAGCTTAAATTTAAACCTGTAATAATCAACTCATCAAAACACAGACCAACACTCCCAAGGTCACCAAATATTTCATAATTTTTCTTTGCAAGTCTTGTGGGACTAAGTAAATTCCAAAAGGTAAAAGACAAAGCTGATACCTACCAAAGGAAGTACCAAATGTACAATAATCTGCACTCTAATCTGTGCAACATTCTGTGTCTCTTCAAATTCTGTGCAACACTCTTTCGTTCGTAATATGATGGGTTCATGGTATTTTCAAAATTCTCCTTAAAAGCAACATCTCAAAAGCTTCCAACTTTCTCATTAAGTCATCATGAATACTCCAAGCTTCGGCACCATAAAGAAGAATGGGGTGGATCTAACATTTTACCATCTGATATCGGATTTGCAGATTGAGTCTTTGGTTACTCAGAAATTTTCTTATCTTAAAGAAGGCTGCTCTTGATTGCTCTATTCTTGATCGAATTTTTATTTCGGATGTAGATCTTCAGTAATCCAGACTCCTAAGTGTTTTATTTTGTCCACTTGTTTAATATCTTCATTTTTCATCTGGATTATTGTCATGACTTTACTCCTCTAACCACAGCTTTTGTTTTATTTATGTTTATTGTTAAAACAAACTGTTCCCCACTATCACAAATTGTGTTTAGTAGCGTCTGCAGGTCTTTCTCACTTTCACCAATAATGACTGTATCGTCGGCATAACGAATGTTCTTTATATTTTCATCAGTTATCTTTATCCCTTCTGTGCAATTTTCAAGTGCTTGTGCAAATAACTTTTCGTAGTGTATATTAAATAGTAATAGTGAGAGTGTATAGCCTTGTCTCACTCAATACTTATCTGTTGCGCATCCGTGCTATTTCCATCTAATGTTACCACAGCTTGTTTATTTATTTTATTTATTTATTTATTTAAAACACGGGATAACCCCATTAACAGTTAAATTAGAATACAATATCAGTTAGGTTTCAAAACATAAATTACCTATAGTATAGAATCAAATAACAAAATGTTACATTTAAAAAGTTCACTGCATACTAAAAACATACAAAATATAATAAGAACAAAATTCAACAATACCATACATACATATATATCACAAAGCATATCACAAAGCAAGAGATCTTTTGAACGGAGTTAAAGTTAAATTGAAAATATCATAATCAAATTCATTTAATAGCCCCATGTATCTATCCAATGGGTTGTGAATACTATGTTGTTCTGTGGAAAGGAATGTTGAAAACGTTGAGGTAACGTAGAGCTTGGTTTGGAACCTTAAAGTTAATGTAATTTAACAGGTTTGGACAATCAATAAATCCATGTATGATCTTATATATAAATATAGCACCTGATATATCACGACGGTTCGTAGTGGGGGTAAAGATAATTGTTGTTCAATAGAGGAATAATCATGATTTCTAATGGTAGTGTGAACAAAACTTCTTTCACGAGGTGCAAAAATCCAGATATATAAGACCATAATACGACCAGCAGTCGCGTATGGAAACGAAACATAGACGCTAACAAAAAGAGAAGTAAATAAATTGCTGGTGTGGGAACGTAAAATCCTTCGAATGATATATGGCCCTTGCAGAGACAGCATGACAAACGAATGGAGGCGCAGATACAATAACGAGCTAAAGTCTCTATTCGGAAAAGAAAATCTAGTCCGATATATAAAGGCTAATAGACTCAGATGGGCAGGGCATGTGATACGCATTAACGACAATCGCCTTATAAACAATGTGTTCTGGGAAAGGCCAGATGGAAGAAGTTCTGTAGGGCGGCCTATAAAAAGGTGGAAAGATACAGTCAAAGAAGATCTCGAGAAAGTGGGAGTGCGACAATGGGAATTAGTGGCACAGGACCGACAAACATGGAAGGCAATAGTAAACGCGGCAAAGACTCACGAAGAGCTGTAGCGCCATTGATGATGATGAGTATGAACATGGTAAGCACAATATCTCAAAAATTTGTTGGGTCCTCTCGAGCGTATCGATATGGTTTTGATAGTAAGGGTACCAAACTACCGAACAGTACTCCAACAAGGATCTAACAATTGAACAATAAACCAATCTCGTTGCTACCACATAAAAACACTTACAATTTCTCATAACAAAACCCAGAAGCTTAGATACCTTTACAGAAATAGTATTAATGTGTTCTACAAAAAAAGCTTTTCATCCATAATGACACCTAAGTCTTTAATGAAAGAAACGCGATTGAGTGTTTGGTTACATATAGAATAACTCGTATCAACCCTCCCAACCTTATGTGTAAAACTTATTAAAGAGCACTTATTGGTATTTAAATTAAGTCTATTTTGAACACACCAGGCATGTAGACAGTCTAAATCCTAATCTAGCAAATCTTGCTCTCTAAATAGCTTGTTGGTTCCAATAGAGATTTCTCACTATGTTAATATCATTTTGTTCGAGTCTTTTTCGCTTTAGACATTCCATGGGAATGTTATGTTTAACTTTGTCGAAAGCTTTCTCATACTCTATAAATGTGACGAAAAGATCTTAGTCGATAGATGTTCAATCTCTAAAAACAAACGAAAAGTAATATTCATGAGACTGTATTTTCTGTGTATTTAACTTTTTTGATAGTTTTTAAAATGAAACAATTGTTTTAGGATTGAATACTCAGACGAAGCAGGCAACGATCCCTCTACAGAAGAAAATCTCGATCAGACCAATCAAGACTCAAAGAAAGCTTACGTCGTGCACTCATACACTACAAAAAACTTCATAATAACGGGAATAACGTTCTCGACGGTCGAATTTTTCAGTAAGGCTCGAACTTTTAGTAGATCCGTGTTGACTCAATCTCATCTAGAAGCCGAAAACGATTCGTTAGTTACTGTGATAGAAAGTTCTAATATAGCTAGTGATTTTTCTCTTTCGATGCCACAAAACGAGGAGAATGAAGGACTTCCGAAAGAGGAAGACGAAGAAGAAGAAGTTAGCGAAGAAAAAGATACAGAAAAAAGTTTTAACGGGCAGCGAAATGTTATCAAGTTCGGTTATATATCAGGCACACAAGAGGTAATTATTTGTATATTGTAATGTTTATTTTAATATATTTCTGGTTTTTTAACACCAACACTAAAACACGATGAACTTACGACGTTTATTTATTTAACGGTATAAATTTATTTATCAGACCAACTCATAAAATCTTATTGCCCTTATATATAATCCGCCCCATTTTTCGGGATATTTCTAGAATTTAGTTGGAATTCTCATCACGTTGGAACAGCCGTAAACCTTCTACGGATCGCCTAGTAAGTTCGATCAGGGGCCTAGCAAGGGTTGGCGTAACATTGCCCCCTCCTTGAGAGATAGTTCCTTCTGGGGCCTTGTGGGACTGGACCTATATTTGTGAGTCTCGCCTATGTAGTTTTTTTATAGGAAAATTTTGGGCGGTGATGAAATGTTTTAATATCTATGTAGGTAATAATTGTAAAAAATCAAAAAACATCCAGGACAACACATGGGACTTTCACAAAAACACGTTAGAATAATTTTCATCATAGTAAGGCCTATCATCCTATCATCTGAACCGGCAGAACTTATTACGATTGTTATTCAAATTTGTTTATAAGTTTTTAAATGTATAATAACCCTGTATAACACAAAATAACTTTGTATTCTTTGTTTAATAGAAAAGTAGAATAAGGAATTAGAAGAAAAAGTATAACTAAAAATTGAAGCAGAATTAAAAATATATTTGTTGTATTTTTATTTATTTGAATTAAATTTTAGATTAGAGTTAAATTGAAACAATCAGAAAATCTTACCGGACCGAAGGTATCAATCGACGTAATGCTAGGATCTTTCATAGTATTTTTATCACCACGACAATTCCATGTCCTTCTAGAACTTGCAGATGGTTTATCTAAACCCGATACTGTGGATAAAAGGTAAGTGGTAGTATTTATTTCTGTAATGAGGACCTCAAGATTTTTTCTGGAATTTTAGCAATGTCGCACCAAGATCACAATGCACAGCTAAACCCATGACAGTACTAGATTACCAGAGGGTCGAACAAGAACTTCAGTATCAGTTGCAGTCTCTTTCAGAACTTCAGATTGCTGGTTTGCAAGCTGCTCAGGGTTGGTCCTCCGCACCTTTAGGTAATTATTTATATATTAAGTACATCTTCTTTAGGTACATTTTCCGTTTTCAGACATAATTGGCCGTCATCGTGTTCATAATTTCCCGAAACCTTGCTCTATCGACTGCTGCGCGAAATAATTATTCTACTGTGGAACTACACCATTGTCTAATAATACGCAGCCATGAAAGTTTCTTTCAACCAATCCATCTCTTTCCCTCCACTTTTCCTTGTATTATAAGGCACTCCATATATACACACCAGAGACTAGATTCTAGAGACTGGTAAGGAACAGTAGAAACAGTGGATGTCACCCGGCAAACGTGCTCCAAAAAAGGCGAAGACTGTCCCATCGACTACCTGGAGAAAGGCTAAATGATCACAGGATTTTACTATGCCGAATTATTGGGCCGATTAGACGTCAAATTGCAGAAACAGAAAAGTCTTTGGCGAAGAGAAAAGTTCTCTTTCACAATGGCAACGCACCGGCCCACACTACTGCCGCCGCCATATTTGTCGAATTGGGCCACGAACTGCTGCACTATCCACCGTGTTCTCCAGATTTGGACTCATGTGACTTATTTTCTTCTTCTCAACGGAGAATAGGTTGAAAAATAAACCGCTAATTTTTCACAATTTTCGTTTTTCTTTTGTAGCCTTAGTACTTATCGGACCGCTCTAGTACATTAGGTATATGTGAGAGGAAGCCAAGCTGAGGTGGAATGACAGAGGGAGTCGAAGAGTTGCGAGCGCATATATGGCATCCGGTCTAGCCGACATCCGGGATAAAAGACAAATTATAGCTACAGTAATTTTGTATAACAGATTCATCATCTATGTAAAAAACGCATCTAATGAGTATGTAATATTGTACTTCCGGTAGCTCTATGTTGGTCGAGCTACTTTTTTGGATTCATAAACTTGTGTCTCCACTTTACTGATATTTATATTACTTATATTATTTTAGATGATAATACAGCAGATGAGAATTTTCTTCCAATGAAAAATACGGTAAGTGGAATGTTCGACAGTACTCTTTCGGGCATTAGCAGCAGCATGGAATCCAGCATGAATTCCAGCATGGTAAGCTCTATGACGGAACAAACCCATAGAACAAGACGACTAAGTGAGTATAATTGCATGAAAAATAACCATCATATTACATTAAATTTTAGTTCTGCCCTCTCCACGCCTTCGTCTTATTTTTTCCTTTATGTTCCGTTTCTACTATTTTAGCGCTTTCTTCCTAAGTTATCCATATTTTTATTTCTTCTCTTCTGTAATATTTTTTACGAAACATACCTACATATCACATATTGTGCTGCACATAAGTGTGGCTGCACTTATGTGAAGCACAATATGTGATATAAGAAAACTTGTGATTAAAAAAAGAATGTGTGTGTACTTTGTACGCACGTAAGAAGTTATACTTCTATTATATGATTTCAACGAAACTAATATACTTTAAACAGTTTATTTATATTTTATTTAAATATTAAACTAATTTTAATACTTACTACTTCTCAAAAATTTTTATTAACAGTTCCAAAAATTAAAATAAAAAAATAAAACACACACAAACAAACACATTGAAAAATGCCACAAATGATTTCTGAACAATGTAGGAAAAATTTTTAACTAAATACGTATTTTCTGAAAAAAAAATTATATAATAAACTTACAATCATAAAATGTATAAAAAAATAAAAGTTTCCATTGGAATTCGAACCCGGTTATCAGCGCAGTTAGTATTGAAATTCCTTCACCTTAAACTTTTACCCACGGAGATGATGTGTCATCATGTGCGAAGATCAACTAACTAAACGGATTAAACTTTTGACGGTTCTGAATTTAACCAAATTATTTTGATTTTGAATTGAAATTATTTAGAATTGAAAGAAATATCAGAATAGAACAAAACATAGAGTAAGAAAACAATATATTAGGTGAATATTGATAGAAATTTTGATGGTAATTAAGTTATGTAAATCAAAGCATTACATGCTATTTTAGTAGGTTCTTTTTAAGTTTTCCAAATAGGTAGGTCCTAGCTATGATTTTTTTTATTAGGATATTGAAACATTTACAATTATTACGTACCTGTCGCTTTTAAAAACTATTTAAAAAGTCACTACATATTATAAACTTGCATTTTTCTCTGCCATCACAACAATAAAAACTAATATACACAACATTAATTTGTTTATCCAAAATCTCCATATTGAACAATTATTGACAGATGATTTTAACACCCAATCAAATCCCGTATAACGTTTATACCATACTGTCTGTGTGCGCATGCGCGCAGAATTATGAAATTTTACTCTCAATCGCGCCTAAAGAAGTATAACTTCAAAAATGTATAACCGCCTGTTTTAGATGAGGTTATGATAACCTACTCATCACTCCTGAAATCACCTATATTTCCCATGAATATGCGTCGTTTACTCTACTACAAGTTTATAACAATTATTTATTTCAGCTAACAACGTCGACTCAGATCCCACGGCAGAAATATCTAATTTCCAAATACGAATAGCATCCGTAGCTGTAATTTTGCTGTTGGAGGATTTACTATTTCAACCCGTAGAACGTGACCAGATATTAGCGCCGTCTAGCGTACAAAAGATGCAACAAGTTGTCGACGATTTTTTTGGCAAGTTGGGTCAATTCTCTTTTGCTGCGTATGGAAATAAGGACTTTGAGAATGCCAGAGAAGCTTTTAACAACGCCTGTTCCCGAAATAATTTAAAGTAAGTTAAGTAGTTTGTAAAAAAATACGCAAGATCGATTAAATTATAACTATTATAGTGTTCTGAAAAGTTTCTGAGATATCTTACTGTTACAGTGGCCTTACACACTCCTTACCGTGAATTATACTGCTTAATAATGATGGAAAAATATTGAAAGTCTGTTCAGATTGTTACATTGCTGGAACATGGAATAAGCCAAAGGGATCTCGCAAGACAATTGAATGTTAGTTGTCCAATTGTGCAGACAACTTACCAATGATCTTTTGAGACCGAGTCTCATCAACGGCGATCCGGCAGTGTGCAAAAAGGAAGATATCGGTCATACAAGATCTCGGTCTTTTATGACTCTCAAATTGCTAAAATGCTCCCAAGCCATCTTTAGTAAGTTCAAGGACCAGTAATCAGTGTTTCTATTGCTCGACAAAGGTTAACAGAACAGGATTTGATAGCTTGCAATGCAAATACAGCCCTTACGTACTGCTGCTAACAAAAGACACAGACTTACATTTGCCCGTGAATACGTCAGTTAAACAATAGGCGATTGGGAAAAAGTATTGGCTACGGATGAGTGTAGAATATGAATTTATGGTAAAGCTGGTCGAAATAAGGCCCACAGAAGGGCTTGAGAACGTTATGCTGCCTGCACTCAGTCACATCGAGTTGCTTTTGTTGGTGGCTCAGTAATGTTTTGGGCAGGGATTTGTTTGAGGCACACACGTATCTCGTCTTGATTGAGAGGGGCACATTAACAGCACACTGATACAAAATGGACAGTATATGTTCTTTTGCATACTTTCAATATATTGCATTAATTGCAACATATTGTTCAATAGTGTTCTTTTGCACTATTAACAATATTCTATAGTTATAAAAGAGAAGTGTGCTAAGGATTAAAAATAATAAATACAAAATTACCGTAATTAATGTTTTCTAACACAGAGAGTACTTACAGTTTTCTTGAAAAACACATAAATAATATGGCTACCTAAAATGTTTGTTACTTAAACCACAGTCTTAAACCTACAGTAGCTATAAATCAAGTCACAGATCATATGGGCTTTCTTCTACTTTTTGCAGCAGCAAACTAGGGTTTCTAATCGCCAAAAATCATTTCTAAGCTCTACCAAAAAACCAGCCAACGACTGGTAATTTCCTTTTACTTTACTTAAAGTTGTAGTTTCGTACTGAAGATTAGTACTGACTTTTTGGAATCCTTCAAAACGATACTCCAAAATATGGACAAAAATCTAGTGATTCAAGGTTTAATCTTAGAGCAGATGCATCACTTCGGCATGAAGGTTTTTCGTTCCTGTCATTCTCTATTAGTTTCAAAGTTTCTATAATTGCCGGCCAATTTTCTTTCAGAGCTCGACAAGCATCGTTTCTCGCTGACCAACGTGTTTTAGATAGGCTTTGAAGTACCACAGAGCATTTGTGGTTCAAATACAGCTCCCATCGATGTGTTGAACTTGTGAAAAAATTGTACAGTTCTTGAAGTAGACCAAAAAAGAAACAGCAACCACACATGAACTAACAACGGCCATAGATCCTACCAGATTTAAGGAATGAGCGGCACATGGGACATACTCAGCCTGAGGACATAGTTTTTTTATTCTGGCTTGAACACCTGAGTATATCTTGTGATAGTATAGCTTGTATAGCTTGTGATATCCAAATCGAATTTATCAAAAACATCAACATTTACTATCTCTTCAGCTTTGTGTCTGACGTTAGTCAAAAAACACAAAAAGCGTTCTACGGGTATGCCATCCCTAGTTATATCCCTTAGTACCAACGTTAATTGGTCAATATGAGATATGTCTGGAGTGGAGTCTATCACAATCTCAAAATATTTTGCTACCTTAGCTTCATTTAATATTTTTTTTTGAACATTTTCAACCATAAGAAGGATCACTTCTTCATATGTTGACTTAGAAATGTATGCAGTTGTACCTGAAAGCCATATACTTTCAAATGCTCTGATAGAAAGGGGTCAAACTCGGATAAAAATTGGATTTAACCTAATTTTTTTTCTTATATTTAATGCTTTTATATTTTTTAAACTTTTAATGTGTGGTAAACTGTGCCAGCGTGTACTCGGAGATAGGCAATGCGAACAAAATCCGCCCGTTCCGCGCCCCTAACAAATTTGGCGCTCTAGGCCAGTGCCTAGTCGGCCTAGTGATAAATCCGGCCCTGGCAAGGATGTAACACAGTATCTTGAAGGTGTTATTTCAAAAATGGACTGGCCTGCTCAAAATCCAGATCTTAATCCTATTGAGCAAATATGGAGCCTTCTCAATAGGCGGGTAAGACTTCGTTTACCTGCTCCAACAACATGTGAATAGCTTCGATTGGCTCTCATTTAAGAATGGACCACTTTTCCCCGAAGGAACATCGAAAAGGTGATTAGTGTATTCAAATCGAATGATGAGTGGTATCCAGAATAGTGGTGGCAACACACGTTATTGAAACGAGTGATACTCCTCTTTTCTTGACTCTATAATTTAATAATTATTGCTATAACTGTAACTGTAAGGGTACATCGAAATTTTCAATACATTTATTATTTTCTCAAATTTCTCCTAGTTTTCCATTTGTTACTAATAATAATGTCGGATTATTTGCTACAAAAGTAACTGAAAGAATACACAATAGATTTCATCATCATCACTGGCTCGACAACCCTTTCTGGTTCTTGACCTGTTCCAGGATTCTTCTCCATTCTGATCTGCTTCGTGCTTTTTTCTCCAGTTTTTTATTTTTAAGGTTATTATATAATTTTATATTTGTTCTAAATATCTCAGCTTCGATCTTCCTCTTGTTCTTTTTCCTACTGGCATATGTTTGAATATTTTGTTTGATATTTCGCCTTCTTCCATTCTTTCTACATGTCCCATCCAACGCAGCCGTCCTATTTTAATGAATGTTATGATATCCGGATCCTGGTATATTTTGTATAGTTCAAAGTTGTACTTTCTTCGCCAAATTCCGTTTTCTTTTGTGCCCTTATCTTATATTATATGTGTCGCAAGATTTTTCTTTCAAAGGTGACTAGCAATGTTTCCTCTCTTTTAGTGAGTGTCCAGGTTTCTGAACCGTATGTGAGTACCGGTCTTATTAAGGTTTTGTATATTTGGCATTTTGTTTTTCTTGCGACGTTATCTGATCTTAGTTGCCGAATTAAGCCATGGTAACTTTTATTGGCAATACATATTCGCCTCTTCACTTCCTCCGCTACGTTATTATCAGACGTGACTAGGGATCCCAATTATGTAAAGTTTTTTACCCCCTAAATGTTGTATTCTCCTATTGTTATATTTTGTGGCTGCCTTATTTCTGCGTTTTTACTTACCTGCATATATTTTGTTTTGTTCTGGTTGATTTTAAGGGCACTATTTTGTGCAGCTCGTTCTATTTGATTGAATGCCTCTATCATTTCTCTTCTTGATCTTGCGATTATATCAACATCATCTGCAAATGCTAGTATTTGCACGCTTTTATTAATGATTGTTCCTCGAGTATTGACTGTTGTGTCCCTCATTATTTTCTCGAGTACGATATTGAACAAGATGCATGATAGAGCGTATCACTGGCGTAGTCCCTTTTTCACATCTATTGTTTCCGTTAGTTCGTTTTGTATCCGGATTTTACTTTCTACTTTTAGATATTCTTTTATCAGTTCTATTAGTTGTGTTGGTATATTAAATTCTTTCTTTGCTTTTATTAAAAATTCTCGGTTTATATTGTCATATGCGCTTTCGAAGTCTATGAAGAGATGATGTGTGTCGATGTTATGTTCACTTGTTTTTTCGAGGATCTGTCGCAGTAGATTTAATTGTCACATAATAGATTTAATTTTATAAAATTAAGAAAAAAATCAAAAATTACTTCAATCTTGTGGGCGGTCAGTGTGCGCGTTAGAGCAGTGTATATTGATTGGTTTGTTTTTGTAGATTACTCGCTGCACCTGTACAAATTGAGGGAGATGAAAAAACCACAAGTTCGGCATTTTCCATTACTGGACAATTAACCGCTGCCAAATTAGAACTTTATGAATGTCTATACAATACTTCAACGTCTAAAATTGACTCGATTCCATTAATTTTGTTCACGGAAAACTCATCTCTTCAAAATGCGACTATGGGCGCCAAACCTAACTTTAAACTAGCATTTAAACATGTTGAAAAGACGAAAAATTCTATCAGAAGAAGCGGACCTAAGTCTGATTATACGTAAGTACTTTTTTTCTATAAAAACAACGATAGAGCCTGTGTGTGCCTGTGATATTTTATCACATTTGATCAATAAATCATCATCATTCAACCCGGATCTATCCACTGCTGGATATGGTACACGACAATTAGACCGAAATCATTAGACCGAAAGCAGTAGACCGAACTCATTAGACCGAAAAGCACTTTACCGAAACCTCACTAGACCGAACAGCATTAGACCGAAATGATAAATAAATTTAAAAAGTTTGCAGTAAATTATGCTAAGATTTGGTATATCTGTCTTTTTGTTTATTGTATTTTTTTGTATTATTTTATATAGACTGTGTAAATTGTTACTCTGTACAGTCTGATATGAAATAATTTTCATCCGTTAAACAAATTAGTGAAGGTAAAAATAAATTAAGGGTAGAGTGACGTTAACACCATTTAACTTTTTATAATGACCATCCAAATAACATTTAGTTGTAATTACATTAGTCTTATCTCTTTTACTGCGACAAGTAAAAAGAACTGCTTTTCGGTCTTCTGCTGTTCGGTCTAGTGAGGTTTCGGTAAAGTGTTTTTTGGTCTAATGAGTTCGGTCTACTGCTTTCGGTCTAATGATTTCGGTCTCTTTACAGTAAACCGCTGGATATAGGTCTCCCGCAGTCTTCTGCATGTATTATTGTATATCAATAAATAGTTTAGTTGTAATTAGTATTGCTGAAAATATCTATGTTGCTTATTTATTGTGTGTTATATCTAAAGACTTACTGATACAGATTAATAGTATAAAGAACAAAGAAGGCATAGAGACCAATAATATAGAAGAAATTATACAAATAACACAAGAATATTATAAAAACCTCTACAATACAAAACAGAAATACAAACACAATATGTAATTAACTAGTTTTGATGGGAAATAAGCCACAATTTTACTAAAAAATGGTTTTATTAACGTTTCGACGCCCAAATCGGGTGCCGTTGTCAAAATACAAAAAATATATTTTTTGTATTTTGACAACGGCACTCGATTTGGGCGTCGAAAAGTTAATAAAATATTTTTTTTAGTAAAATTGTGGCTTATTTCCCATCAAAACTAGATAATTGCAAAAATGCTACAAGAAAATAGCTTCAGAACAACATTCACAATATGTATTTATCATACGCTTAACTCCAAATTGTGGTCGCCAAAAATGTCACGTAACGACGCTAGTTGTCGCGTCAGTCATGCACGGAGCGAGTAGTTTATTGATAAAGTATCATAATAGTCTAATTATTGTTATTTTCACACGTTGATTACAATAGTACTGATGATAACCATTTTTAAGGATCACCTTGGGCAAGCTAGACTTAGAATTTGATATTACGCTACTAGATCGAATTAATGCTTTGATAAATTCTCCAAATATATGTGCCCCAGAAGTATCGCCATATAATCCATGGACCATTCCTGAAGGATTTCCTGGACAAATTGTATCTTCTGCTGCTGTAGAGGCTAAGATGGACTTGAAAATAATTTGTCCGTATGTTAATGTAAAGCTAAGGTAAGTTTTGATTTATTATTTTTGCTACTGCGTGTATTATAGGAATAAAGGCAGTAGCTGCACTCTTTTTATTTGACAATTGCGCTCACTACGAAAATATACCAGGAAAAATATCTCTTGTATTTTTCTTTATACATTTTATACAATACCAAGTAAAGAAGGTAGTAGGTTGAATTGTATATTCATTATGTTCCTTTATAATATCAGGCTTTATAGTTACAAAGATACTCAACAACGTATACAACTCTGGAGAAATACCAGCAGAATGACTGAAGAATAGTTACAAAGTTTATCATAATATTCTGATTACCAGATATTCGCAATTTCACACTATTTCACATATCTTAAAATTTATTTACTAGCGCTCTTATTAGAACATCCAGAGATAGTCTGGGTAGATTATCGGAGAATAGTCCATTTTTGGAAAAGTTATTTACCAGCAATTTTATTATTAATAATATAGGTATGCAAAGTCCGCAGATAGTGTGCTACTTTTTTTATAAACAAAATGGCGGGAAAATCGTGTTTTTTTTCAATTTTTGCTCTATAACTCCAAAGATTTTAACTTTACACCAAAAACACTAATTATAAATAAAAATTCACCGTAATTAAATTCTGCATAGAGACGTATTTTCCCCGGAAAATGCGGTTTTTCCAACAAAATCTTTAATTTTCAACTAAAATTGAAGATAAATAAATGTTTATCAATAATTAAATAACTTGGTAATATAAAAGCTCTTTTCGTATAGATTCTATAGATTATTATTCCAGAAGCCGATGGAAATTGAATAAACAGTTTAGCAACAATTGAAAACTATGATTTTTGTATAAAAAGACACTGTACCTATCTAATGTACTTTACAGAATTAAAATTGGACTATTTAAGAGGCCTCAGTAATATTTTAAAATTATAAACAATTTTTTGGCTTATAAACAAATATAATATCTCTGGAAATATTGAATTAAATCATGGAAACGGTATTGGAAAAAAAGCGGCAGGACGCTTCTTTTAAAAGAAAAAACGTTTAATTCTGATGAGTGGTTCCTGAGATACAACCGGTCACATTTGACCGGCATTTACGGCAAAACTGTAAAAATAGGATCATAATTTTCGAATCATCACCTTTTTATTTTTGTCCTCTTTCTCTGTTTTATTTATTGTTATGTTTAAAAGAATGCTATTTCATGTTTTAATTGTATTTTATTATTTTTATCTTTTTATTACATTTTATTACATGTGGCTTCTTCTGCCGCCATCTGTCTACCTTCCCGCCCAGTCATCACCGTGACAAGACACTTGACAGGAAGCATGAAGTCACAAAACATAAAACAACATAATGTATAACTAACTACACAACATTCTCCACACCAATTTTCATATCTTTAAAATACTCATAACATATATTATTATAATAAAAACTATCAATATTACGAGTGAAAATTGCCAAAAATAGCAAAATTCCAATCAAAAATTAGGTTGGAGAAAATGTAACCCTCAAAGTTCAAAATCGGTAAACGTTAAAAAAAATGCATTTTCTCGGCTTCCCATGGAGCAATTTTCTTCAAATTAATCTATTATAACAAAACAAAAGCAAGTTTGACATTTAATAATGCGTTAGTTAGATGGCTCTACTCGAGTTACTTGGGAACAAAAAAGAATGAAGAAAATTGCTCCATGGGAAGCCGAGAAAATGCATTTTTTAACGTATACCGATTTTGAACTTTGAGATTACATTTTCTCCAACCTAATTTTTGATTGGAATTTTGATATTTTTGTTAATTTTCACTTGTAATATCGATAATTTTTATTATAATAATATATGTTATGAGTATTTTAAATATATGAAAATTGGCGTGGAGAAAGAGGACAAGAATAAAAAGGTGATGGTTCGAAAATTATGATCCTATTGTTTATATATTTGCCGTAAATGCCGGTCAATTTTGACCAGTTGTATCTCAGGAACCACTCATCAGAATTAAACGTTTTTTCTTTTAAAAGAAGCGTCCTGCCGCTTTTGTTCCAATACCGTTTTCATGATTTAATTTAATATTTCCCGAGATATTTTATTTGTTTATATGCCAAAAAATTGTTTATAATTTTAAAATATACCTGAGGCCGCTTAAATAGTCCAATTTTAATTCTGTAAAGTACATTAGATAGGTACGTCTTTTTATACAAAAATGATAGTTATTCTTATGTATCATAATTATTAAGGTTATACCGACCGTAAATTTTTAATTAACAATTCAATTATTGCTAAACTGTTTATTTAATTTCCATCGGCTTCCGGAATTATAATCTATACGAAAATAGCTTTTATATTTCCAAGTTATTTAATTATTGATAAACAATTACTTATCTAAAATTTTAGTTGAAAATTAAAGATTTCGTTGGAAAAACCCGCAGTTTCCGGGGAAAATTTTCGCCGAAGTAAATCGGGAAAAACACGTCTCTACGCAGAATTTAATTACGGTGAATTTTTATTTGGGCGTTTTTGGTGTCACGTTAAAATCTTTGGAGTTATATAGCAAACATTGAAAAAACACGATTTTCGGGCGCCATTTTGTTTATAAAAAAAGTAGCACACTATCTGCGGATTGTTAATATATACAATCATAAGATTCGATTCCAGCAATAAAATTGCTGGTAAATAACTTTTCCTTGTATTTTGCTACTTAGCCCAGAGTAAGATAAAATAGATTATTTTTCTTGCAGGTTTCCAGTTCCAGATTTTCGTCCACCGTATGATCTCAATCGAGTTCCATGGTGGAAAAGACACGTTAGAGCTGACTATCTCTCTCTAGTTTTCGCCGATTTAGTCTTCCAATCAAGCTTTCTAACAAACCAAAGTTTCCAAGAATATTCGTTGTACTCTCGAGCGCTTGATATTATCTATTATGAAAACGAAAACAGTCATGGTTTACCTATTGCCAAGGCAGAATTTGATGATAAGGAGGGAGCATCGATGCAAGACATGTTATCACAGATTAGGTAATATAAAGCTTTGAGTTTTAGTCATTTGATAACAGTGTAAAGTAAATATATGTAGGATTCGTTAAAGACAATCGTAATAAAAGTCCGTGTGATGTTTAACAGTTTTAATTAATAAAATAGATAACTAAATTATAGATACTATTAAATTGACGAAATGTAAAAAGTGTTTGTGTAATTGCGACCAAATTTTAGTTGTTCTTATAAAAATAAATGTATTGGGAAATAATTGCGTCTAATCAATATTATAACAGGCTTGTCATAATATTCGTCTTAAAGCGTCTCTTTACGTGTTAAAGCGTCTTTTCTATTCTCCCAAAAAACACGTCCGTCTAGATCCTGATGTTAAAATTGACTGTCTAACAACCCCCACGCTAAATAAAATTCTCTTACTGCTAATCTCCCTTTTCCGTTTTCTCCTGAGAACCAACCCATTAAAATTGGTTCAAAGTATGTACCGACCTTTTCCAATAAACGAAAACTATAAAAATTAGTCAAGCCGGCTACTTGTTTATCTTTATGTCTTAAGGACGATTGAAAATAAACACAATCTTCTCACTAAACTACCCGTCGATTAGATACGCCCACACATCTGTCCCTAAGAGCGTCGACGGACACTTGTTTCGTGTTTTGTAATAATATTTAAAGAAAAAATATAATACAGGAGTCTTAAAAATTAAGATAAAATATTTACAACTCTACATATACAGGGTGGCCGGAAAGTCCCTTTACACTAATGAATTATATTTTTTATACAACAGAGGGAAAAAATAATAAACAATTTTGTTTGTTAAGTTATTTATTAATTATTTATTTATCTAAAACATGGGTGTGAATACCTGCATTGTCGCAACGCAACTTGGTACGACGCCATGTTCGTATACTCATCCATCTCAGCATGTCTGGAGTTACTGACGTAAAACTGGGCGCACTCCCGTTTCGCAAGTCCTCATTCGAAACATATCTGCATTTCTAACCTTCTCTTTAATGAAATTCTACAGTGAATTGTCCGGCGATGTCAAATCTGGACGTCTTGGCGTCATCATCATCAATGGCGTTACAACTCTTCGTGAGTTTTTGCTGCGTTTACTATTTGTTTGCCGGTCCTGTGCCACTAATTCCCATTGACTCACTCCCATTTTCTCCAGATCTTCTTTTACAACATCTTTCCACCTTTTTCTAGGCCGTCCTACAGACCTTTTTCCATATGGCCTTTTAGCCCGATCAAAGAACAATCTGACACCAAAAAGAATAAAGGAAGGCTGAAAATTTGGGAATAGGTAGTTGAAATTGTCTATTATTAAAATTATTAAAATTGGGAAATACGGGGTGAAAAATATTTTCTCTGGGGTGAAAAAATATACGTTCAAAATAAGACCGGAATTGCATAAAATGACTAACTCTAAACAACTTTTCTTCTATAGAGTTTTTTCACTAAGTCAGTACTTGTAGAGTTATTTGCGAGTAAATATGTTCATGTTTAACAAAATAAAACATGTTTTTGGAGAGTTTTTCGGAGATAACTCGAAGAGTAAGAAATTTAGCGAAAAAATATTCTAAGCAAAAATATAGCCCCCAAAAACTTGAAAAAAATGGTGTGTATATGAGGTCTGTAGACCCAGTAGAAGCAGAGTTGCAGCTAATAAAAAGTAGGTTCTTCTTCGTCAAATTCCAAATCGAATATTTTAATGTGAAATAACCCAAAAAACGGAGCACTTTTAGGGGAAAATTCATTTTAACTTTTTTAAAGTGTTTAAAAAAGGTTTATTTTTGTTTTTTAAAAAGCTTGTAATATTAAAGTAAGTGAATTACGCTCAAAATATTGTTGGTCCCTTTTATTTTTTGGTAAAAAATCGCGAAAATCACCCCCTAATTAGCATCACATATAAATTTTAACATTACCACTTCACAAGTTACTTTGTCTATGTATTATTTATATAATCTGTAAGTTTCATCGGTTCAAAGTGCTTCGTTTTGAAAAAGCTGTAGTTAAAATGGCTTGAACGAGTAACTAATCACGAGTTTAGGCAAATTTTGAACAGCCATAGCATAACCAATTTTTGTCTAACAAGAAAACAAAAAATCAAAAATATTCAGAAAAGCAAAACGTACATTTTATTACTCTTTGAGATTTTTGGTATTCCTAATTGTTTTTAAGTTAATTTCATAAAAAATTACGATTTTTTTCAAAATTAAAAAAAAATGTTTTATTTTAAACCCAATTTTTTTTAAAACTGAGCACTTTGAACCAATGAAACTTATAGATAATATAAACAATACATAAGAAAAAGTAACTTGTAAAGCGGTAACGATTAATTTTATTTGAGAAGCTAATTAAGGGGTGATTTTCGCCATTTTTTACCCAAAAATAAAAGGAACCAACAATATTTTGAGCGTAACTCACTTACTTTTAATGTTAGAAGTTATTTTAAAAAAAACAAAAATAAACCTTTTATGAAACACTTTAAAAAAGTTTTAATGAATTTTCTCCGAAAAGTACTCCGTTTTTTTGGTTATTTCACATTGAAATATTCGATTTGGAATTTGACGAAGAAGAACCTATCATTAGCTGTAACTCTGGTTCTACTGCGTCTGCAGACCTCACGCATACAATTTTTTTTTCAATTTATTATAAGCTATATTTTTACTAAGAATATTTTTTTCGCTAAAATACTTACTTTTTGAGTTATCTCGGAAAAACCGTCCAAAAACATTTTTTTTTGTTAAAAATGAACACATTCACTCGCAAATAACTCGAAAAGTATTGACTTAGTAAAAACACTTAGTATAGAACAAAAGTTACTTAGAATTAGTCATTTTATCCAATTCAGGACTTATTTTGAACGTATATTTTTTCACCCCTGAGAAAAAAAATTTTACCCCGTATTTTCCAACTTTTGTATAATGGAGGGGATGTAGAATTGTAAACTTTTTCTTATATAATAATAGACAATTTCAACTACCCATTCCCAAATTTTCATCCTTCCTTTATTTTTTTGGAGGTTTTCGTAAAATTTTGCGTTCCCTGATTGGGCTATTTCCCAGAGCACGTTGTTTATAAGGCGATCTCAATACACCTTGTCATTTTCTTTCTCTATATTTATTAATCCTCTAAAAAATGATACTTTGATTCAGGTTGACCATTAAACTGTTTTCGGCTGAGACCAACGAATTGGAGAAAGAGGCCGAGGTTGAACCAAATTTAATGACTACTTCATTTTACGGAGCTTTCGAAAATCAGACCAAAGAAGAGCCGGGACCTTTTAGCGCTAAAAGAGTGGTACATGAAAGCGATACTCCACATTCCAGACCACCAAATGGTAAGATATTATATACATATATTTAGTTGTTAGTGTCAATATATTAACTATTTTTAATAATTGGCATTTTTGTTTACTGTGTCAGGTTATCAATTTTCATTTTTTTAATATCAAAACGTTACTGTTTTCTCTCCCTCTTATTCTATTTTTCCGCATTTTAAAGTTTACTTTTCTTAAACTACCTCTCAAGCTTTTCTTAAGCTCTCAACTCTCAATTCTTTAACTGGCAGTAGATTACAAGCAGACACGTACAGTATTCACTAAAAAAAATGGTGAATTATCCATGTCTCTCGGTCTGTCCGTGAACACAACTCTTCCGTTATTAGAACAGATAGAATGCCAAATAATGCGTCGAATAAGAGCTTATATCCCAAAGGTGGTATTAAAGGTGAGAAATTTTACCTCGGACTTTCGGTTCCAAAGTTGCAACCAGAAATACCGTTTTAAAATTGCCGAAATAGTACAAGCGATATATTATTCGACGCGCCTTAGCAAGACGAGAATAAAATATACTTCCGGTTTTTATATCACTTCCGGTTAAAGTTTGCATGCAAAATAGGACTGGACGTTTGGCAAAAATTATTGAAATCGTGTATCAATCGACGCAAAGTTACACGAAGAGTTCAAATATCGACTTCCGGTTCTACTTCCGGTCACGTTGAGTGAAAATCTAGGATTTACGAAGTTCAATATTGCTTGTTATATGTATGAACAATGTGTATCGAACACTTAATTACTGACTTAAAACTCCTTTCAACTACTTCTAAATTTCCATAGCTCTTTTGCTACCGTTAACAGAATAAAAAATTAGTAGAAATATGAAAACAGCGTGAGTTACCAGACGATTAGAACATTGGAATAATATAATAAAAAATGCGATTTGATTGATTGCCCCTCTCCTATTGACATGCAGGCCTGATAGTGAAACTCCATCAAGCTGTAATGTCGATGCCATTTCAAAAAATCATCAAAACTATTTCTCCTATCGGATAGTCCGAGTAAAACTTTCAGACAAATTCTTTGTTCCTTTCACTGCGCAAGTCGGAGTATACACAGTCTACAACGGCGATCTCCCCCTTCCCATCAATAGGTGAGACTCTACTCTTCAATTGCTACTACTTCTTTTTGCGGTGTCATATTAGGCCCCCTAACATTGACAATTACATTGGCGAGTAGTTCACGGTCTTCAGCTACTAGTAATCGGAATAGTAATTTGACACTGCATGTTCCTGTCCATTCGCAAATATTCTTGAGCCATGACATCTGCCTCCTTACAATTCCTCTGCAGCTCTCGATTTTTAAGGACATGCCCTAGGCATAATTTTTTTTTTATTTTAATAGTTTTCAGTATCTCACGAATAGCATTTGCTTTATTTAAGCTTCGTTGGCCTTTCCAGGGTATTAGGAGCATCCTTCTATGCAACAACATCTCAAATGCCTCTAGACGATTGATCGTATCAGATTTCAGAGTCCAGCTCCCGGTTCCATTTTTAGGGCTATCAACACTAATCAAATATAGCATTTGATCATTCTTTGACGAAATTTTAGGTTTACGCTGTAGTTACAGAGGAATGATTTCATTTTTAAAAACGTTGTGCTGCTTAATTCTGCATTTCAGTATTATTGCTTTATTTCAGTAAGTCACTGTATATTAGTTATGTTGTTATTTTTTCTAGATGACACTGATGAACTCATAATACCTGGTGATAAATATGAGATAGACGAATTCATTAAATCGACTACAGATTCTGTTAAAATTCATGTTGACGTTTATATTCCTCAAATTTCCCTACAATTAAAGTCAAAACACGTCTATGAAGTTTTGTATAATAGAATTAACAACGATTTATTATTATGGACCCCTAGTGCACCGAAGACCAAGTCTGCAGCCACGAATTTATCATATTCTGCATATGGAGGAAGAACTGTTATTGTTGACGGTCAAGATACTTTTACAATGTGTAAGAGTGGAATTCAATATGGTAAGTTCAATACGGTGTTAGTTTCATATATCTCAAACTTTTTCAAATACTCGCTATGCAACCAAGTTCGATGTACAATTTTCCATATTTACCGAAAGAAAAATATAATGGATCTCATAATGAGTTGTTCTATTCCCATACTTTAATATATCAATAATGATTTCAATACCTGTATCATAATGAGCCTTATTACGATACAGATTTTCATCACGATACAGATTTTTAACCAATAGAATGGCGAGATGAAGTTCTGTCTGGCTGTGGCACATGCGCAATGAGTAATGTCAAGTGAAATGCATAGACATATTAAAAATTTAACCACAAATTCATTTTAATAATTGTAAATATGATTCATTCATTTTAATTGGGATAAATTAATTGTCGTATATAATATCACAAGAGAGAAAATTTTGCCGGCAATATTTTCGACTGGTATGAAAGTTTGTTGCCTGGCAATTTTCGCGAATTAAATTTTGACTTAAATCACGAGACGTCAGTCGAGTGATTTTGTCAAAATTTCATAAGCGAAAATTACCAAAAGGCAACGAACTTGAATGAAACCAGGAGAAAATTTTGCCGGTAAATAATTTTCTCTCGAATGATATTCGACAAGACTATTTCACGAGACAATTAATGCACCATATCAACGAAATATAATCTTTATTTATTTGTTATTACCAGACACTTTCGTGACGGATCTGTCATAATTTTGTCGCTGAGAAATCACGTCGCTAAGGAGTTTTGTCAGTAAGAAACTAGGGATATTAAAAATTTAACCTCAATTTAATTTTAATAATTTATAATATGTACTCAAAATATAAATGTATCAACAGAATAATTAATTTAATCATATATAGTTCTTCCACTCTATCTTTTCCTATGCATGAAATTATTCACGAATTACTTTTGATACTAAAACTCTCAGTTTTCTAAGCTAGTTTTTCTCAAAACTGCTGTTTTCAAATGCGATGGACGTTGTAACCCCAAAGCTACTTGGCATGAATCTGTTAGTTTTATGTTTTCACCCATTTTTTATAAAAAAATTCGTTATTTTCCCTTCTGAGTGATAGAAAAAACTCAAAAATCGTTAACACTAAAAAACTCGACAGCGTTACCTTAATAAATTGATAAGCTAATAAAATATTTTTGAATTTTTTGTTTCACATGATCCAAATTGCTGATGTCCACTGCAAAATCCATTTGTTTTGGAGGTGTCTGTAAAAATTATACCGTTGGTTTATTTTTCAATATTTTGTCTTGAATTTTTGAATTGTAGTGAATTAAAAATAAAATTGTTCTACCATAGGTTCATAAATAATTCACAAAAATGTACTTGAAATGTTGATTTAAAATCATACCTCATCACCCTTAAACCAGTTCAATACCAGTAAGATAGATTAGTTACAATACCATAGATTAGTTACAATAGCCACAATATGACTATAATTTTAAAAATAAAAGTAGCCTTGAAACATCCCTAAACTCTTCTTCTTCTAAAACTGCCGAAGTATTTGAGAGGAATGTAAACATTTCCAAAAACAAATTGAGATCCAGGAAATGGGCACAAAATTTAAAGTTGTTCTTTGAGATCTTCAATAGTAGAGATATAGTGAGATTGAATATTTTTATTAATGAATATTAGAACTCCATCTTCAGAACTTAATTGTTACTTGTTTCGCTTCTTCTAATAGTCCAGGGCGCATCTGTTTTGAGATGGACGTTGAGAGGTGACTCAAATGTTTTTGCAGAAATTGCTTGAAAATAAATCAAATAATAATATTTGAGTTATCCTCCCTCTCAAAAAGGTCCGGAACATTGTTTAAATAATCAAAATGTCAAAAAATGAAGGAAAAATTCGATTTTTTTCTTCGTTTTTTGATTATAACTTTAAAAGTATTCATTTCCGAGAAAAGTTGTACTGACATAAAAGTTGCGTAATTAAATTTCCTACAAATAGAATTGGTTAAAAATTTCAAAAATAGTTACCCTAGTTGCAAAATAGCAATAATTGCGAAAAAAAACCATACAAAAACAAGTATTCGCATTTTACGTTTTTCAACCATTTATGCAACACTTAGGACCTTCATATTTCACTCAGAAAAACTTTATGATACAGTAAAACAATACTATAAATTTCATTAAGATCGGTTCGATAGATTTTGCAAAATAAATTTTGTAATCCAGCTTTCGCAAAAAAAATTCATTTTTTCAAAATGTTACAGAACTGAAAATAAAGCAGATAGCAAGTTGAATTTTTTTTGCTTATAGAAGTGTACTGTACCTTTCATTTGCAATTTTCAAAATTAAAATCGATTAATTACCACGGCGTCAGGAAATTTTTTAAATAAACAATAATTTTTGGTGCTACGCGCAGGACAGCGGTGTTCGATTCACACAAGTTGATTTCCACCAAAATGTCTTCCAATCTTTATCTAATATATTATTTTCTTACTCTATATTTTGTTGTATTTTAATATTTTAATTCCACAAAAATCAAACTAATTTTATTATTGTTTGTGAAATATTGTTTAAATAATTGCATATGTTTAAAAATAATAAACATTTATTTTTTAAGTTAAAATAAATGAACAAAGAAAGTTTTTTCTAATAAAAGCGTTATTTCAAAGGATAGAGTATGTGTTTTTATTTTGCAATAAACAAATTTATTTATTTATATCGAAATGTAATAAAAATTAAAATGTATCAATCATTATCAAAGGTCATTGGAATGCCCAATCAGAGCAAACTATCCGCTGTCCTGCGCGTAGCACCAATAATTAATGTTTATTTAAAAAAATTCCTGACGCCGTGGTGTTAATAGATTTTAATTTTGCAAAATTGCAAAATGAAAGGTACAGTACACTTCTATACGCAAAAAAAAATCAACTTGCTATCTGCTTTATTTTCAGTCCTGTAATATTTTGAAAAAATGAATATTTTTTACGAAAGCTGGATTGCAAAATTTATTTTGCAAAATCTATTAAACCGATCTTAATGAAATTTACAGTATTGTTTTACTGTATCATAAAGTTTTTCTGGGTAAAATATGAAGGTCCTAAGTCTAGCATAAATGGTTGAAAAATGTAAAATGCGAATATTTGTTTTTGTATGGTTTTTTCGCAATTATTGCTATTTTGCAACAAGAGTAACTATTTTTTAAATTTTAAACCAATTCTATATTGTAGAAAATCTAATTATGCAACTTTTATGTCAGTACAACTTTTCTCGGAAATGAATACTTTTAAAGTTATAATCAAAAAACCAAGAAAAAAATCGAATTTTTCCTTAATATTTTGACATTTTGATTATTTAAACAATGTTCCGGACCTTTTTGAGAGGGAGGATAACTCAAATATTATTATTTGATTTATTTTCAAGCAATTTCTGCAAAAAAATTTGAGTCACCTCTCAACGTCCAAATGTAC
The DNA here is from genome assembly GCF_917563875.1 of Diabrotica virgifera virgifera. NCBI lineage: Eukaryota > Metazoa > Arthropoda > Insecta > Coleoptera > Chrysomelidae > Diabrotica > Diabrotica virgifera. Next base: position 233,151,670 of record NC_065446.1, on the reverse strand, counting down.
TAATATTTTTACAGATGCGCCCTGGTCTATAACCTTTACAAGTTAATTCACTATCCGTTATGCTGTTTTGTTTTAAAGCAATTTAATCCCCAATATATACAAATTAAAGCAAACAATAAGTATGGCAATAACAAATTTAAACTACTTGTTATAAAGTCAATAGCATGAAAAATTCCAATGTCAAACGAATAATGTTTAAATTGTTTTTAATTGTTTATGTTTTTTTAGCAGTCAGTGTAAACCACCCCTGAACCTTATGTAAGTTTCAATTTGCGTGAGCTTGCTCCTAATCATGGAGTATTTTATGGATTATCCCGGCGAGCTCTAATTTTTCTTTTAAGCATATCTCACAAATGCTCTATAGGGTTAAGGTCGGGTGAACAAGCAGGTCACTCCAGAACAGTGATAATATCACAAGATATTATCTTCTGCTTCAAGAAAATCTGTAATCACTCTGCTGGTGTACTGGTGTATTAAGATGCATTATCATGAATAAAAATTAATTTTTTTTTTATTTTATTTGGGATACAGACAGGACAAACCCATAAAAGTATCCACTACAGAATTTCAGATACATTTACAATTTTACAAACTGTAAAAATTTTACAAAAGTAAAAATATTCATTGAAGTAAGAACATAAATACAGAAAATGATATAATATGTATGAACAAAAGAGAAGAAAAAAAAATGAGAAAATAAGCGATAACAAGACTGAATACACCAAAAGACTAAGTTTCAAGAAAGTGATTCTTCAATAGTTTTTTAATCATATCCGCTTTATGAAAGAAGATATCAATATCCACAACGCTAGACAATTTATTATAAGTATTTGTCATTCTATGAGCAGGTGAATTTAAAAAGTAATTTGTGCATGCTTGGTCCGTAACAAAAGTATAATTATTTCTAGTAGTGTGGCTTGGAGTACGAATTTTCAGGAAATTTATAAGGTCAATACAATCTACATTATTATTTAGGACCTTGTGAACAAATAAGACATCCACAATTTGTCTACTATGCTCAAGAGAAATTATTTTTAAATTAGAGCGAATGCGTTGTCTATCACTATCAGGATAAAATTTCCTTTTACAATAGGAAATAAACTTATTTTGAATGGATTCTACTTTAGAGATGTATACCGAATAACGCGGATTCCAAATAATAGAACCAAACATTAAAATACTATTGACATATGCCATATATAACGTTCTAATGGCAAAAGGGCTTTGTAACTCAAAACAAGTTCTATATATGAAGCCCAACTGCTTACTGGCTTTTCTAGTAATATTAGAGATATGTTGATCAAAGAGTAGCTTACGGTCCAAAAGTATACCAAGATCCTTAACGCTTTCTACTGCATGCAATGAAATTTCATATGTGTTATAGTTTAAGTCAGGGCTGCTGCGAGAAAAATGTATATAATTACATTTTGAAACATTTAAAAACAGGTTATTTCTTACACAATAATCAGATAAATTGTTTAAGTCTTCTTGAAATTGAATTATATCATTAGGACATGAAATACAGTGATATATCTTTAAATCGTCGGCATACATAATAAATTTAGCAAATTTAAAACAGGCAGAAATATCATTAACATATAAATTAAAAAGTAAAGGACCTAAATGGGACCCCTGAGGCACTCCTGACGTAGTGATCACAGCATTGGATTTAAAAGCTCCTAAAGTTACTTGTTGTGATCTATTTCTGACGTATGAGTCAAACCATCTTAATAAATTACCATGTATACCGATTTCAGATAGTTTCATAACAAGAATCGAATGATCGATTTTATCGAAAGCTTTACTGAAATCAGTATAAACTGAATCAACGCTTTTTCTCTCATTTAGACTTTGAAGTATGTATTCAATGTATAAGAATAAGTTTGTATCGACTGAACGTTTTTTCATAAAGCCATGTTGTTCAATATTAAGTAGGTTTTTTACGTCATAATAAAGAAAATCAGAAATTATACTTTCAAATACCTTACTAAAAATATTTAACTTAGAAATAGGTCTGTAATTTTCAACTTTGCTTTTATTTCTTCCATTTTCTATTTATCAGGAAATTGACCGACATTAAGTGATTTATTAAACAACAGAAATAAAGGTTCTGTTAGAGATTGTTTACAGTTTTTAATAAAATCAGTAGGTAGCTCATCTGGTCCAGGCCCTTTATGAGGTAAATTTTCAAGTTTATTTTCAATAATTTCACGAGTAATAGTATATTTACAGATATTTAAAGGCGTGTTAGTGTAAATATTACCAAAATTGCTAACATTACTAGGTACAAAAACAGAAGCAAAGTAATCAGAAAATACGTTACAAATTTTCTGTACGTCAGTAGTAGAGCCCTGAGCAGTAAGCAAACTGTTAGGAAAACTATTGGAATTTCTCTTATTTTTTACAAATTGCCAGAAGTATTTAGGATTTTCAGTAATATTGGTTTCAACGTTAGTTAAATATTTTTTATAATCTTCATTTATTAAGAATTTAGATCTGCCCCGTAAAATTTTGAAGGTTAAATAATCTAAATTATTGTTGTATTTTTTCCATCGACTATGAAATTTAAGCTTTTCTTTAATAACTTTTATTGTAGAAGTAGAGAACCAAAGAGGGTATCTTTTATAGTAATTAGGATATGTAGGTACATGCAACTCAATGATTTTATCAATAATATTATAAAACAAATTTAAAGCTTCATTTATATCATTTAACTTAAATTTAGTTTTCCAATCAACTGCATATAAAAGACGGTTAATTTCATTAAAATTCGAGAGTTTAAAATTTCTTCGAGATTGGTTTAAAACCCTAGTGCAAATATTAAGAGGAATATCTACATCAAACTCTAAAGTATGGTGATATTTATCCTCGGGAACTAGTGGATTCGTACACAAACATACATTTTTTATTAAAAAATTATTGTTAAATATAAGATCTAAAGTATTACCTGATTTATTGACATTTGGGTTGTACTGAACCATACCAACCAAAGACATGGTGTCAACTAATAAGCTTGATCTAGGATCATTATAATTACTTGGTTTGCAGTGGTCATTCCCATATAGTAACCATTTAATTTCAGGGAGATTAAAGTCTCCACAAATGACAAAAATATCATTAATATTATTTAGGTAGATATCAACAAGCTTATTACAAAAAAAATTTAATGCAGCCATGTCTCTGGGAGGTATGTAAACACAACCCATGTGTACTTTTTGTTTATTCCGAGGAGTGATGGTGACCCAAACATCTTCTGCTTCAGAACACCAAGACTCCTCGGAATAGCTAGTAAGTTCCTCGGATACAGCTATAAGAACACCTCCTCCCGTAAGTTTGCTAGAAGAACTTGTCTCCCTATCCCGTCTATACACTTTATAACAAGAAAAAATTTCTTCACTTAAAATTGATGTATTCAGCCACGTTTCCGTTAAACAAATTATGTTTTGTTCACAATTAAGAATATTTCGAAATACAATGCTAACTTTTGAATTTAATCCTTTAACATTTTGATACAAAAAAGACAGATTAGAAACACCAGCCATATCCATAAAAAAAATACAAAAAACAATGTCAAAAAAATAAATATGTAGTTTAATCCAACTTCTCGATATCCCCATCGCATGAAATTTTTATAATTCGGGATCTATCATCCTTTCGCACAAATATGACGCAATTTCTTGTCCAAATATATTTGTATTGTTTTGATTTCGCAGCTAGTTTCGTATCTCGTAGAAGTTTTTTATTTTTAGGGGTCAAGTGTTCATTAACATATAATTGGTCAGATATATTTGCTATTTTCAATCCCCATTTTTCCTCTCCTGAACTTAACTATAGGTTCTGGAACCAAATCATCAAAACCTGCGAGCTGTTAAAGGTGGTTGGATAAAAATTGAATGAATTTTTTTACCGATCATTATGCTTCTCTAGAACATGACACTTTCTACTTCAAATTTGTGAACAGATTTGGTAGTTTTCATTCTTTCTAGTCTTCCTCGCCCTCTAGACCAGGGCGCATCTGTAAAAATATTAGTACATTTGGACGTTGAGAGGTGACTCAAATTTTTTTGCAGAAATTGCTTGAAAATAAATCAAATAATAATATTTGAGTTATCCTCCCTCTCAAAAAGGTCCGGAACATTGTTTAAATAATCAAAATGTCAAAAAATGACGGAAAAATTCGATTTTTTTCTTCGTTTTTTGATTATAACTTTAAAAGTATTCATTTCCGAGAAAAGTTGTACTAACATAAAAGTTGCGTAATTAAATTTCCTACCATATAGAATTAGATAAAAATTTAAAAATTAGTCACCATTGTTGAAAAATAGCAATAATTGTGAAAAAAACATACAAAAACAAGTATTCGCATTTTACGTTTTTCAACCATTTATGCTACACTTAGGACCTTCATATTTCACCCAAAAAAACTTTATGATACAGTAAAATAATACTGTAAATTTCGTTAAGATCGGTTAAATAGATTTTCCAAAATAAATTTTGCAATCCAGCTTTCGTAAAAAAAATTCATTTTTTCAAAATGTTACAGGACTGAAAATAAAGCAGATAGCAAGTTGAAAATTTTTTGTGTATAGAAGTACACCGTACTTTTCATCTGCAATTTTGCAAAATTAAAATCGATTAACACCACGGCGTCAGGAATTTATTTAAAATAAACATCAATTATTGGTGCTACGCGCAGGACAGCGGATAGTTTGCTCTGATTGGGCATTCCAATGACCTTTGATAATGATTGATACATTTTAATTTTTATTACATTTCGATATAAATAAATAAATTTGTTTATTGCAAAATAAAAACACATACTCTATCTTTTGAAATAACACTTTTATTACCAAAAACTTTCTTTGTTCATATATTTTAACCCTAATAATAAAAGTTTATTATTTTTAAACATATGCAATTGTTTAAACAATATTTCACAAACAATAATAAAATTAGTTTGATTTTTGTGGAATTAAAATATTAAAATACAACAAAATATTGAGTAAGAAAATAATATATTAGATATAGATTGGAAGAAATTTTGGTGGAAATCAACTTGTGTGAATCGAACACCGCTGTCTTGCGCGTAGCACCAAAAATTATTGTTTATTTCAAAAATTTTCTGACGCCGTGGTAATTAATCGATTTTAATTTTGAAAATTGCAAATAAAAAGTACAGTACACTTCTATAAGTAAAAAAAATTTCAACTTGCTATCTGCTTTATTTTCAGTCCTGTAACATTTTGAAAAAATGAATTTTTTTTGCGAAAGCTGGATTGCAAAATTTATTTTGCAAAATCTATTAAACCAATCTTAATGAAATTTACACAATTGTTTTACTGTATCATAAAGTTTTTCTGGGTGAAATATGAAGGTCCTAAGTGTAGCATAAATGGTTGAAAAACGTAAAATGCCAATACTTGTTTTTGTATGGTTTTTTCGCAGTTATTGCTATTTTGTAACTAGAGTGACTATTTTTTAAATTTTCAACCAATTCTGTATTGTACGAAATTTAATTAAGCAACTTTTATGTTAGTACAACTTTTCTCGGAAATGAATACTTTTAAAGTTATAATCAAAAAACGAAGAAAAAAATCGAATTTTTCCTTCAATTTTTGACATTTTGATTATTTAAACAATGTTCCGGACATTTTTGAGAGGGAGGATAACTGAAATATTATTATTTGATTTATTTTCAAGCAGTTTCTGCAAAAAAATTTGAGTCACCTCTCAACGTCCATCTCAAAACAGATGCGCCCTGGACTACTCCACGTATACGAATTCGTCGGTCATCTGATTTTACAAAAATTCTGGGTTCGTCTGAATGTCTGAATTTCCAATGTTCCAGTTTTAGTGTTGAAGACACTGTAGATGAGAAATTGTTGGGTTTCTTCTAGCTGCTTGAGCAATGAACCGATCGTGGCGAGCCGTTGTTACTTTTTGTCCACTTCGTCTTTGTCTATTTGCAAGCTTTCCTAATTCCTGATACCTAACATAAGTTTTTGACACCCTGTGTTACACTTACCACTGAAGCCTTGTTCCTCTGAGACATTCCTTGCTCCACAAGACCAATAATATTTCCCCTTTGTACGTCCGCGAACTCAACGTAAGGCATATTTTCGATCAATTTACAACTAGAGTAAATAATCATTAAAGTACATAGCTGTGTTATCTGATTGTTTTATGGGTTTGTTTATTTTCAATAAAAACCTTTATTCTTCGCAACAATTACCAGGTTTTTGCAAAAGAAATAAAAGTATTGCTTTGAGATACATGGTGATCCCATATACAGTTGAGTCCGTGAGTCTTTACCCGTGCGTCATCATTTAAAGCACACGAAATAAGTCGGAAATCTATTTCACGCAACAACAACTGACAGAAAGTGGCTACTGTTCCGATTACGGGTTTTATTATAAAATTTGACGTTATCAAATATATAGAATGTCAAATGTAAGTTTTGCTTCAAAATTTTTGTGCAGAATTACAGCTACATTTGAAGTAGCTTAATAAATTCTTTTATTATTATTGATTAATAAATAAATAAACAATTTATAAAAAAATCCAATAACATATTTTATTTTTGTTATTTTATTCACTTTGACGGAAATCTAAACACAATCATTTCTTTACTGTGTGAATGACGTTAGCTTTGTATGTTTTAAATATTAATTGCCAAAATATAATTATTTACCTTAAAATTTCAAAGCCCAATATAAAATTAGTTGTGAAAATAACTGTTTGTGTAATATAAAGAAACTTCAAAACGCAAAAATTCGACAAAAACCGCAAAAAATTTAACTGACTGACAGCCATAAAAGTAAACAAAGCAGAAACGTCAAACAAATTGTGCTTAAAATATGAGAACATACCGAATCGTCTTTTTTTGTACCTATCTCTTTTCAATGCACTGAGTCTAGATGGTTCATAAAAATAACATATGTTTTTACTTAATAACAAACGGCAGCTGGTTTGTCATGAGTTTCATGCGTGGAAGAGAATGATGCTAGATAAAAAGTATGTGTTTTATCTCGCCAGGTATTAATGACGCACGGGTAAAGACTCGCGGACTCAACTGTAAGATTGGTTGTGGATACCATTTACATTCTGATAGTATACCATTATTGGAGTAGAGATTGTTGTGTAGCTACCACCACTAAGGTAACGAATAATCAAGCTAATCTTCCCAGCAGATAATCCTTCCAATAATTTCTTTTTAGCAGCCTTATGCGCACCTGGCTCCATTTTTATCTGGTCCTTTCAGATCCGATTTTTGAGAGGTCTCACACTTTAATTAATATTTTACATGTATAGAAAGGGAACAGAGGTAATAAACTGGCAGAGCTTAAAGGCTGATTTATCTTATGACGGGACGTGTACAGCACGGGATGTGGAACAACGAGCTCCGCACGCGGTTTTGATTTAGGCCTGGCGCAAATTGAACCTAACCGTGACACAACACACCCTGGCACTACGGACGACCCGTGCATTTATTTTTCTAGTGCAGCGCATATTGAACCCAGCCGTAGTCTGTCGCAGTGGCCAGTTGGTAAAATGTAGTGATGTTGATTAGTTATTTTCAAGTGTTCGTTACTAATCATTACTTTTGTATAAAGTAATCATTTGAGTACCAGTAATCATATCGAGAATCACATTTCTTGGTATTTTGTCTCTATCGATATGATATACCTTACAATATTGTCCAATGTCTTTCATACCACACGATTCTTCAACGTCTCCCACAAGACAGCCGTTTCGTGCACGGCCCGTTCTAACATAAATTAGTCTTAACAACCACAACTTTTTGTTTACCGAATATTTCTAACCAATGAAATAATAATGATTCTTTAATTTGTATAATTTTAACGATTTATTAAATATGAGTAACATGGAATTTATATTACCAAATATTTTTAGAATCGGATAGCGAAAGTGATGAATCAGAAACTAGCACAAGCAACATATTCTTCTCCACGTACGACCACAAAATGCGACAACCCATCAAGCCGGCGCAACATAAAGTGCAAGAACCTGTTAAAAAAATACAAAGCGACTTTGTCCTTAGCATCCAGATAGTTCAAGGAATTCTAGAAATCCATCCGCCTGTTAGAGATTCTGGAAGCAACGTGATCCCTGGTCAACAGGGAGAATTTTTCCTAAATTTAGACGACGCCAACATTTTTGTGGTTAGTGGATACAAAGGTGATGATAACTTGGGATTTGTTTGTGTTCAATTACATAACGCTCAGCTGTACCATTGTGGTAAGTATTTTTTTTAGTTCTAATTTTTATATCGACATGTACTTGTTTCTGTAAAAACCTGTATGCGTCAACTGCTGGAATAGGGCTCCCTCAGCTCTTCACGTAGGTCTCTGTCTTGTGCAGCTTGCATCCAGTTACTGCTAACACGTTTCAGGTTATCAGTCCATCTGCTTGGTGGGATTCCTCTGCTCTGTAGTGCTTCTTCTCTTGGCCTCCACTCGACAATACGTTTTGTCCATCGGTTGTCTGATAATTTGGCAATGTGTCCTGCCTGTTTCCATTTTAGAGATGACATTTTTTCGATAACGTCTGTTGTTTTTGTTATACGACGTATTTCTTTATTTGGAATTCGATCTTACAGAGAGGCATACAACTAGTGATGTTGAAAAAGTAACTATTCATTACAAAGTACTCGTTACTTACGAATACCGAAAGTAACGATTACTATACAGAGAGATAAATCGTTACTTTGATTACTCTGATTACTTCGTACCAATCGTATCAGAGCGAGTACCTATTTTGATTTTGAGTATCTATTTGTATCTACTCGGTTGATATCGGTTGATGTCGGACTGGTATTCCACGAGTGTTCGGTATCACTACAGTTAACTAAAATTTTATCCATGAAGGGCGAAGGGTATGAAGAGTTTTACAGGATTACAGGGCGCTGAGAAGTAGCTGAAACAGAGGGAGGTATATCATTTAACAAAGCATGCACCCAGAAACAGATGTCTATACGATTTGTCGAGGTAGATAATTCACAGAATTTCACAGATGTTAGTTCTTTTGAAAACAAAAATGCGACACATTAGATTTTAATACTAAACACACACTATTCTTATCAGGTCTAGAAAAAAATAGCTTAGATTGACCGGAAAATATGTAGATATGATAATATTTCTAGACTATGATCATCAATTTTAATTTTACCTGTAGGTATGGCATTGTTTTTATTAGACCAGGGCATTTAACACTAAAAACACAGGAATAAATCTATTTTTAAATATGGTAGGTACATAGAGACTTGCAACTTTTTGCATTGTATTTAGGATTAGGATGACATCTGGAAAAAAGTCTACAATAAAAAAATAGGTGGAAATGCATTATTACATTTTAAAGTGTATAAAACGCATCTAAAAATGCATAAACATGTTAAAATCAGTATATTAATGGCCAGATTTTCTTATTTCGGGGTATTTGAGGTCACTGAACACGAATTTGCAATCAGAACCGACCTCCGAACTCCGAAGCACCTGGGTGCCCAAAATTACTGCTAAGGTACGTCGTCTAGAGTTTCGATGGTTTGTTTTTGGCACTTAATTGATGTAAACAGATTACTCGAGATTATTGATATTGTGGAGCAGCAATGACAAAACAATTACATATCATTTAATTTCTATCCATTAAATAGATCGGTGAAGGTCGTTATATCGGATCTTATACTTATTCGAAATACTGAGAAATGCGATTCTCGATATGATTACCGGTACTCAAATACAAGAGCAATCATAATAATCAAAGTATCCTACTAATACTAATACAAAATATGTACTGAGAAATGCGATTCTCGATATGATTACCGGTACTCAAATACAAAAGTAACAAAAGTAATCAAAGTAACGAATACTTTCTTTAAATGATTATCTACTTTATACAAAAGTAACGATTTATAACGAATACTCGAAAGTAACTATAATCAACATCACTACATACTGTGATGTTGGGGGTTGCTGGACGAAGACACTATCCCGAACAAACAAACTTAAACTTTTTACATAACTTTATTCTTACAAGGTTAAAGGTACAATTACAACTACGTCGACCGACATTATCGTTAGGATAGGTCAAGGTGACCCATATCTCGGTAACTATATCCCCTGACTACGCGCCAGCAGAGTTCAGCGAACACACTGCTCCAACAACGATGTCTCAGGTACTCGACCTTCCCACTTATATCTATTATATTAAAAACAATGCCCATATGTATTACCATATATGGTTATGCTATACGTATTTCAATAATGACGTGTGCTTTGTTTGCAGTCTTGCGAATGAGTTGAATACTTTGAACTTTGCTACTGTCGTAATAAATTATACAAATTGCAACTATAATATTGACCTTATTCTTATAACAAATAAATTAGGAAAATTTCGTGAGGGTTGTCGTGTACCATCACATCTCTCTGGGCGGGGAAAAGATGAAAGGGAATTTCAGTAACAATTTCCTTTCATCTCTATTTTATATTATTTATGCTGACTGACGTCTCTCATTTATAAGAAAATTAAACAAACATATTAAAAGAAAATGAGAAAAGAAAAAAAATGAGATATATAAATATTTACACTGTACCTTAAGTACTAGTAAAAGTCTTATGGTGGACTATTATTACACTTTTACACTATAACACTTTTCAGTACTTATTCTTTTTATATATTATACAGCTTAACGTTATTCTTATGTATGACTACTTGTTTACCCTTTTTCTCAATAATTACGTTAGGCGTTTCATCTTTAATTACGGTATATGGACCCGAAAACAAAGAGTTAAGTTTTGTGTTTGGCTCATTTTTTATTAATACCTTATCTCCTGGTTTATAAGTTATTTTACTCGTTTTGGCATCATATATTTTTTTTCTGCTGTGTTTTGTATGTGTTAGTGTTTCTCTGGCCTCCTTTGCGGCTACTTGTAGTCTGTATTTCAGTTCCATGGGATAGTCGTCAAAATTATACAGGGGTTCTATTTCGTTTTGAACATTTGTCGGCAGTCTACATATTTTTCCGAACACTAATTCGAACGGTGTATAACCCGTTGCTGAGTGTACTGAAATGTTATACGACAAACAGAAATATTGCATCCATGTACTCCAGTTTGTAGGGAATTCCTTCTATGTATTTACTTAGCTCACATTGCAGTGTCAATATATATCTATTCCCACTGTCATCCATCTCAAATGGTCCTACTAGATCTATAAATATTGTGTCGAATGCGCAGGTGGCAGTCGATGTGATAGTTAGAGGTTGTTTGGTTATGATAGAATGCTTATGTCTTTGACAATCGTCGCATCTCTTCACAAATTCCTCGATATCTTTTCGTAAACTATTCCAAAAATAATATTTCCTTATATTTTTGTACATTCTATTTATTCCGGCATGCCCCCCTGTTGGTAACATGTGAAAATCATTAATTATAATTCTTCTTAATTTTTCATCTGCTATATTCTGTTTGTCTTGTACTATACATATTTTGATATCTCTTTCTTCAGTTGTTTGTTGTAAGTAGTCTTCAGTCGTAATTTTGCTGCTTGCGTTAGTTTCACCTTCAACAGGTACTTTGTTAGTTGCGGTTTTCCCTCATTATCTAAAAATTCATCGTACAGTTCAATTGCGTCTATGAATGCTCTAATTGATTCTTCGGTGTTTCCTATGTGAGGGATCAGGTTCCCTGCTGTTTTCAGTTCGAATTTCTCTCCCATCTTGTCGTTGTTATGTTCAACTTGTCTTTTCCGTAGTTCTGTTTGGACTTTTTCGATTTTTTCTCCAATTTTTGCAATAATATCTGCAATGAATTTGTCTTCTGCTGCCTTACAGCTGTCACCTTTGTATATTTTATGCACCGTCCTAAACTGTTCCGTGATAGTCCTGAGTTTTTCCACCCATTTATCTGTGATTAGCTTATTTTTCCTTCGTTCTATAGTGTCTTTTGTGAGATTCCTATTTAATATAGTTATATCTTCCAGAACACGTTGAAATCTTTCCTCGAACATAAATTCGGCTTGGCCTGACTACGTTACTCAATAGTATATGGCCTAGTGTCTCGAAGTCTCAATTACTTCGTAAAGCTTATCATTGCCGTTAAGTTTATCAAATATAACAAAATATAACATATAAAATATTATAATAAAACATAAATGTAAGTAAAATAAAAGGATCAATAATATTGGATAACCGTCAATATTTAAAGTGTCAGTAAATAAGTAAGTGAGTAATTATATAATAAAAAAAAAAATGTCAATATGAAAATTAAAAAAAAATAGTCATCAAACTTACTTCATAAGCAGTTAAACTGTATTGTATTAAAAAGAAAAATTACTCACGAATATGGGTTCATGTGTCTATGCATTTGGTCCTGGATTCTGGGCGTCTAACCTCAGCATCTCCATTGATTTAGATACTTCCTGTCGGATGTGGCGTCGAAGCTGCTTCTTCCATCGTCGATACAGTAGCCATCCGACGATGATTATGGCCAGGCTGAACGATACAATTCCCAAAACTCCAGGGATTGATAGCTTCTCGTTTTCGCCGGTTTCAGCTGTCACACCTCCGCTGTTGCCTGCTTGGTTTATGAAGATCTGTTCCTCTTTTTCTTTATTCTGGTTGTTTCCCATCTTACGTGTAGAGCTGCATACCTCAATCTATATGCGAACCAGAAAACTCCATTCTTTAACTTAAGGCACGGGTCGCCATGTGATGTTGGGGGTTGCTGGACGAAGACACTATCCCGAACAAACAAACTTAAACTTTTTACATAACTTTATTCTTACAAGGTTAAAGGTACAATTACAACTACGTCGACCGACATTATCGTTAGGATAGGTCAAGGTGACCCATATCTCGGTAACTATATCCCCTGACTACGCGCCAGCAGAGTTCAGCGAACACACTGCTCCAACAACGATGTCTCAGGTACTCGACCTTCCCACTTATATCTATTATATTAAAAACAATGCCCATATGTATTACCATATATGGTTATGCTATACGTATTTCAATAATGACGTGTGCTTTGTTTGCAGTCTTGCGAATGAGTTGAATACTTTGAACTTTGCTACTGTCGTAATAAATTATACAAATTGCAACTATAATATTGACCTTATTCTTATAACAAATAAATTAGGAAAATTCCGTGAGGGTTGTCGTGTACCATCACAATACAACATCTGGCGCTCTACAGTTCTCTGAGTCACGCGAATATTATTTACTACGTTTTATGTAATATTTCTGCTCCATAAGTGAGTACAGGTAACACACTGCTCAAAGACTGTGCTTTTGAGGCAATCCTATGGGACGTGGGAACTCACTTGTTTGGTTATCTCTGCCCAATCTAATTTCATGTCTTAAGTACTTATAAGCTCATCAAGCCCAGAACAGAGAGAAATTTGCCATATTGATCGCCAACCTCAATAGATAGAGAAGGCACTTACAGTGCAGTCACTGAAGGTCGATATGAGCTATTACTTCCGATTTCGGTGAACCTTCATCGATTTGCATGAAAATTGATGAGTGGTTAGAAGATGTCTAAAGGAACATAGGTGACAAGGTGCCAACTTGCGCTTTTACCCTGGGGGTGGATGCCACCCCTTCTCGGGGTGAAAATTATTTTCTTAAAAATAACCCCATACTTCGACAGAGGGACAAATTCTAAGCAAAATGTGTCATATAAAGTTATTAAAATAAATCAAAACTTCTTGAGTTATTAAAGATCAAAGATTTTAATTTTTCGTGTGAAAAATGCATGTATTTAACCAATTTTTCATAAATAACTCAAAAACTATAAGTTTTTACAAAACAGTTATTATTGCCAAAATTAAAGATAATAAACAATGAAATAAGCTCGTTATTAGAAAAACCTTCTAATGGTAACTAATAGTGGGTTATAGGTAATTGAATGTATTTTTTGTTCGGCGAGTACCCAAATCTAAGTATTCAAGTCTAAATAACGGGAAAATCATGCATATTATAACATAAACTTATTAAACATTTGTTAAAGTACTTAGAAATATCTATCAAATGAGTCCCCGAACAAGTTGATAGCAGTAAAGTTTATGCCCATAAAATTTTTTTTCAAAATTTATCTGTTGAAAATTTTTCCGAAAAATGTTTATTGTTCTTTTTTAAATAACTCCATTGATTTTTAAGATATTAGGTTCACCTAAAAACTGTTTGTAAACCAATTCCAATGGCTATTAAACCGTGTTGAATTTAATCTTTTAAACCCCTTACTTTTTTAAAAAATAAAAGGTTAAATTGCCCCGGTTACGTGGTTTTCGCAGCAAAAATTTAAGATTATTTTTTATTATTTTTTTATATATTTTTATTATTTTTTCGGTTATTTTTTACCCCAAAGAAATAGTAAAACTACTAAAACATTTTATACAGAAAAAACTAAAATTTGGTTATATATCATTTTTTACGTATATTGAGTATTTTTGGAGTTTTTTTTGTTTTGATTCTGGCCTTGGTTTAGAACCTTTAGCCACGTAATTACAAATAAAATTATTATTCGTTCATACAAAATTGTCCAGTATACACTTAAAAATAAAGAATAATAAAAAATAAAGCTTACAAATAACAATGTCTACTTACTATGTTAATAAATACAACTATGCTAATTATTATATTTTTTTCTTTTTTTTTTCACTGCGATAGGAACTAAACCCGATTCAATCTCTCGGAGATTTAGAACCTCTTAGTGATTTTTTTAAATATAAAGGACATCGCACACATCTTATGGAAAATATAATGTCACTCAAATTCAATAAAATTTATACGATTAGATTCGTTTTAATATAACGATCAATTCTTATCATTGCGCCAACTCTTAATTATGATTAATTACGGCGCAAATTGCAATTAAAGTTTATCGAAATCACATTTTTGGAGTCCATAAAACGTTAGTTTACAATCATTATTGCTCTGAGTGCTATTCATAACAGCTTAAATCCCGCTGGGCCTAAGCGGTTTAGTGAAACTAATCCGCTGATTTATGGAGTACCGAAAATCTAGGTATTTTAAAATATTTTTTCTCTCTCTAACTTATGTACCTACCCATTTGATTTCAGATTTATTTATATCAATTTCTGCTCTTATTTTTGAAAATAGAGAGTTGGCGCAATGATAAGATTTGATTGTTAATTTAAAACGAATCTATTGGTATAAATTTTATTGAATTTGAGTGACATTATATTTTCCATAAGATGTGTGCGATGTCCTTTGGAGTTATTAGCAAAAGAAATTGAAAATTACGATAATTTTAAAAATTCTCATTTTTATAAATTATATCCTTTTTTTCAAAAATATGCATTCTAAACCAGTCAAAATTGTTGAAATCATTACTTATGCTAATATCAAGAAATTCTTGTAAGGATTAATATAAAAAATTTTTGTGTGGAAATGGCGGATGTTTTATTTTTTACTTTTTCCTAAAAAAATCGGAAGGGTTCTCTTATTTTCATCATAACTTGCTTAATTTTGATGATAATAAATTCTTCTGTAGCTCATTTGATAGGTAATCCGAAGTACTTTGACAAGTGCTTAACAGGTATATTTTATAAAATGCACCGTTTTCCCGTTATTTAAGCTTGAATACTTAGATTTGAGTACTCGTCGAAAAAAATATACATTCAATTAACCATAACTCACTTTAAATTAACATTAGTTTAGTTGTTTAAGTGAAGAGTGTATTTAATTGTTTATTGTATTTAATTTGTCTAATAATAACTTTTTTGCAAAAACATATAGTTATTGCTTTAAAACATGCATTTTTTACGAAAAAATAAAATCTATCTTTAATAACTTAAAAAGTATTGATTTATATTAATAACTTCATATAACAAATTTTGCTTAGAATTTGACCCTCTATCGATTTATAGTATTATTTTTAATAAAATAATTTTCACCCTCGAGAAGGAGTGGCATCCACCCCCAGGGTAAAAGCGCAAGTTAGCATCATGTCACCGTTGTTCCTTAAGGTATCGTCTAACTACTCACCAATTGTAATGAAAATCAATGGTGGTTTAACCAAATTGGAGGTGAAAACCTTCAGTGACTGCACTATTAGGAGGAGAAGTACTTATAAAATGCAGTCTGCTCAATATCCCTTCCATCAACAGCAATATTACGATATAGCGCCTGATTAGTCATTATTTTCGTCTTTCTCATGTTAATCTTTCTTCTTCTTTGTGTGCCTTGCTTGTTTTCAAGCGTTGGCTATCGTCGTATTAACAAGCTGATGAAATATTTCTCGGCCGGCAGCTATATGAAACAATTCTTCGACCTTTCGACTTGTCCATTGTCTAATGTTAAGCAGCCAGGACAGTTGTTCAACAATGATCAACCGGAGTAAGCGATATTTAGGTCCTCTCGTTATATGACCAAAGTATTGAACCTTTCTCATTTTTAAGACGTTGATCAATTCTCGCTCTTTGTGCATGCGACGGTAACACCACAACGAACGCTTCTAATTTGTTGAGATTCTTCACTTTTGTTGTCCAAGTTTCACATCCATATAACAGAACGGACCAGACGTAGCACTTCAATACTCTTAGACGTGTGGTCAATGCCAGACTTCTACTGCACAATACAGAGCGCCAGCTAATAAAGTTTTTTCGTGCAAGTTCTATTCTGGTCGAAAGGGCCTAGCCGGGTAAGATGATGAAAAGTGCCCCTAACTCGATTCGAATTCCATATAGGCCGTTTAGCATATATAGTGAAACTAACTTTCTGAAATTTTTAGCCCTCTAGGTCGTCATGTGACCCACCTAGAGCCCAATTAGGCTTTTTAAGTTTTTATTTTTATCTCAGCCGCATCGAGAACTAGCGAAAAACTTTAAATAAAAAAGCTGTAAGCTTTAAAAAGTTCTGTCCGAAAAAATTTTTTTTTTAATTTTTGGCGGGAAATTTAAATTTTAGAACGATTTTAAAATTTGAAATGAGTATAAAAAAATAACTAAGACATTCGTTTTCACGAAAAAAATATATAACGTGTATTTTTGCATAATATTTCACCCTGAATTTTTTTCAAATTTTTAAAATTGGTGAAACCATAGAGGTATATATTACCATAGAGGGAGCCTACCTTCCGCGCTTCCTGACGACAAGATCTCATGGACTGGTTTGCTGCATCTCTTTCTAACACATTGTATCGAAAATCTATGATGACATTCAGTGTGAATATAGGCACGGAAGAGGAGGACAACTGTAGCAGCTTTACTATGTGTAAGAGTGAAACAGCACTAATCCAAATAAAAAAGATGGTGTCGTCACTTCGCTCTGAATGATACTCTCTCTATGCTAATATATAACTCTATGGGTGAAACGCACCTTTAAAAATAAAAAACCGCATTTTTTCGGTTTTTTTTTTCGTTTTTTGATACAATTTTATACTTATTTTTCAAAAAAGGTAATAACGTCACTAGAATAGGTAAAAAACTGAAAAATAATTGGGGTTTGCTTAATAAAAAATTTTTGTAATCCCATCCATTTTCAATATACACATAGCGTTGAAGAAAACAAAATTTTACACAGTTTTTACGATTTTGCCGAAACTACTGGCAACATTGTAATAAAATTTGGCGAGTTTTAAGAGGTAGTTGTTGTGCATTTTTTGACATACAATTAAGAATTTTATATTTATCATTGGCGCGTATACGGGTAATAGTCTGAACTTTTTAAAGAAAAAAGATAGTACGCCACTGACATATTTCAAATTAACAATCCTTTTTGAATTCCTCGTTTAATTTGTGACAAAAAATCTATCTTCCTATTTTTTCATACGACGCGCCATTTTTATTCAAAAAATAAAACATCTTAACCCTTACAAAGTATTCGAACTTCTATTAGAAGTTTCTACATCTACATACGTAAACTCAAACGTCCATTATAAAAACTAATTCGAATACTTTGGAAGCGTTAAGATATTTTATTTTTTGCAGCAAAACGGCGCCTCGTATGAAAAAATTATAAGATAGTTTTTTTATCTCAAATTGAATGAGGAATTTAAAAATGATTGTTAATTTGAAATATGTCAGTGGCGTACTATCTTTTTTTCGTTGAAAAGTTTAGACCATTACCCCTAAGTGCGCCAATGATGAATATCAAATCCTTAATTGTATGTCAAAACATGCACAATAACTACCTCTTAAAACCCGCCAAGTTTTATTACAATGTTGCCAGTAGTTTCGGCAAAATCGTAAAAAATGTGTAAAATTTTGTTTTCTTCAACGCCCTGTATCTTGAAAATGGATGGTGTTACAAAAAATTTTTATTAATCAAACCCCAATTCTTTTTAAATTTTTTACCTGCTCCAGTGACGGTGTTACCTTTTTTGAAAAATATGTATAAAATTATATCAAAAAACCAAAAAAAAAAACGAACAAATGCGGTTTTTTATTTTTGAAGGTGCGTTTCACGAATTTTAAAAATTTGAAAAAATTCAGGGTGAAATATTATGCAAAAATACACGTTATATATTTTTTTCGTGAAAACGAATGTCTTAGTTATTTTTTTATACTCATTTAAAATTTTAAAATCGTTCTAAAATTTAAATTTCCCGCCAAAAATAAAAAAAAATTTTCGCACAGAACTTTTTAAATCTTACACATTTTTTATTTAAAGTTTTTCGCGAGTTCTCGATGCGGCTGAGATAAAAAATAAAAACATAAAAAGCCTAATTAGGCTCTAGGTGGGTCATGTGACCACCTAGGGGGCTAAAAATTTCAGAAAGTTAGTTTCACTATATATGCTAAACGGTGACCTATATGGAATTCAAATCGAGTTGGGGGCAATTTTCATCATCGTACCCAGCTAGGCCCTTTCCTCATCACTTTCCATCAGTCAATCCAGCTCCCAGATATTTAAAGGGTTCCATCCTTTTCAGTATTTTGTTATCCAATTTTAGTACTGCGTCTTCGATATTAATTTTTCCGACCACCATTCATTTTGTTTTCTTTGCGTTGATTGTTAAGCCCTTTGCAATACTTTCGTTGTTTACAGCGTTCAACAGGGTTTGAAGGTCTTCGAAACTCTCTGCCATTATGGCAGTGTCATGTTAATCTTTATTCCAACCTAAATATGTACGATCGGCTATAAGGACGATGTCATCTGTGAATCTCAAATGACTGAGCTTCTCTCCATTTATGTTGATACCATACTCGGTCAGAGCTGACTTCTTACAATTTTAATGTAAGAGTTTCCCGAATAGCTTTGGAGACACGGTGTCTTCTTGCCTCCCCGCTCTATATAGGATTTATTTGTTTGTTTCGTTTGGCCCTTCAAGAAGAATCTGGAGGATCTACAAGGAAAAAGTTTTCCTGTAGTTGGCCGTATGTATACCATGTAATACAAAAAACACAGTAAAATCTTTTATAAAAGGTATAATTTAAGATCCCTAAAAAGGGCTACATCACAATCACATAACTAGTTTTCGAGTGGTTTACCACTCATCATCAGTGCTTACGTGAAATTTACATGCTAACCACCAAGATATAATTTTACAAAATTATGTGGGTCAAAGCCCTGTACAAGTAATCCGTTAAGGAGGAATTCCCCAAATATGTATTGGGGGTTAGAGTAGCTCAATGTCACCAAGATTAAAATAATGTAATTCAGGCCTGTGAAGACCATAATATGCCATATGCACTAACAATTTGTGGACGTTGTTTTTTCTTCTAAATAATAAAAAAACATTTTATATTTTGGGGGAAAATGTAGTTTTAAATCATATGTATTATATTTCAGATATGATGGGCATTCCTAGTCAGGCTCCTACCATAAAACCATTTGGGTCACCTGTTGCGAGTCATCTCCATCCCACCATATATAAATCTGAGCAGGGTATGCTTGCGACCTCAAAAACTAGAGGAGGAAATAGAGAGATGCTGACGATCGCAATAAGAATACAAGCCAACCACGAAACTCATCACGTTAAGGTGAGTAATTTGAATTTTTTTATATAGTTTACACCACGCATTAACCTAGAGATTAGGTACTCTTAAGATGCTCAAGTTCTGTTTTGTTTTTGATATTAAACCACACACAAAAGTAAACATTGATTCAACTTAATAATAAATAAAAATAGAGAAAACACAACAAACAAAATAACACTAAAAGTAAAACAACTGGCTCACGTCATTCTCACTTCTAGGTCTATCATGGTAGTTCTTAAGAAAGAAAAACATTTTAGGAAAGCCTTAACAAAGTATCTTTAAAAAATATATATTTTTTAGTAAAACAATAGTAGGTTGTAATTATAAAGAATGCCTCCAACACGAACTGCGTATGAACTGTAGCAAACTGAACGTAGACACCAATAATGTTGACGAGCACTGGGATCGACTAAAATATTGTCTTATAGAACCGTGCTAAAGAAATACTAAAGACTTCCGCAAGGAGAAAACAGGAATGGATGAACGACGAGATATTATGGAACAACGAAAACAATATAAGAACAAAGATATGGTTCTTCTCAGAGGCTTTTTTCAGTGTGACGCAAGTGACAGAAAAAAGGGCACGTCCGTGATACATACCATTTATAACAGTTATTCCAGTTGTTGATAGATGGCGCTATAATCGAAAAAAAAGATTTATATCTATACGACTATAATTTAAAGTTCTTCTCAGTCTTTCAGTGTGTCATTAATGATGTAATATATGATTTTAAGAATGTAGAGAATCATATCATAGCATGACATTTTAGTTAAAACTAACAGTTGTCAGAATCGTAATCGTAATTTGGTATAAAAACAAATCAATTGTGTTTATTGCATTTATAAAAAGGTATGGTTCTTTTCATGAGGATTTTTCAGTGCGTCACAAATGATAAAGATGAAAGAAAAAAGGTAAGTCCGTGATAATATACATTTATAACATTTATTGTAACATGACATTTTAGTTAAATCTGACAGTTGTCAAATTTTATTTGCAATTGGGCATAAAAACAAATCAATTGTCTTTATTGCATTTATAAAATGGTATTTTCTTTGATTTGTATAGTCTTATAAATTGTACAGATTATATTCGTAGATATATTATATAATTAGTAAATAAATTTTTTTCTATTATAGCAAAGTAATCACCGACGTGCCTTTTTTCTGTCATATACAATTTAATGCGTTAGAAAGAAATCGAAAAACTGTGACGCACTGAAAAATGCTCATGAGAAAAAGATTATGTTCTTTGATTTGTAGTTTTATAAATTGTACTGATTATAGTCGTATAGATAATACATAAATATTTTTTGTTCGATTATAGCGCCATCTATCGACAACTAGAATAAATGTTATAAATGATTTTAATCACGGACGTACCTTTTTTTCTGTCACTTAAAACTTAATGCGTTAGAAAGAAATCGAAAAACTGTGAAGCACTGAAAGATGCCTATGAGAAGGAGAATAACAATAAATACAGGAATATTAAACATGAGATACGGAAGATGATAAAGTAGGCACCATTAGCTTGATATCCCATTTGCTAAAGTTGCTACTGAAAGTCATCTATAACCAAATATATCATAAACTAGCGTTAGGGCCGGTATTTCAACAGCTACTTAAGCTTTTGCTTTAAGCCTGTGTCAAAAGTTAAGGAAAAGCTTAAGCTGGGTGCCGTATTTCCATCATTTCCTTAACTAAACTGGTCCTCAACTGTTGATGTGAAATACAGGAATCTAAGCTTTAGCTCAGGCTTAAAGTAAGCTTTGGCTTAAGTGCGGTTGGAAATACCGGCCCATAGACATCAATGTTAGGCAATTTGGGTTTCGTTAAAGGCCTAGGAACGCGAGAAGCTCTTTTTTCACTTAATATTGCACAGGTGTCTGGGCATTGACTATAATAAAGCATTCGATCGACATGAACAATTATAATAAATGTCCTGAAATCAAAAAAGATACACTACAATGACCTCAGGGTCATATCGAATTTATACTGTAAGCAGTTAGCAAAAGTACATGTTAACGAAGAGCTGTAAAAGGAAATTGAAATCAGACGTGGGGTAAGGCACGGAAGCGTTTTGTCGCCAATTCTTCTTAATGCCTGCTCGGAAGACACACTAAGAGTGAAACAGCTGGAATAAAGTTAAATGGAGTTCCTATTAACAAGAGTAGATATGCGGATGACGATGTCATCTTAGCCGAAAATATTAGAGATCTTCAGAGGCTGGTGACCAGACTAGCGGAGTATGGATGAGAATACGGTCTAACAATGAACGTCAAAAAGACAAAATTTGTGAGGATATCGACAACTCAAAGAGTCAACGAAAATCTCTCTATAAAAGAAACCAATGTCAAACAAGTAAACCAATATGCATATCTTGGAACAATGATCAACTCCACAATTGATTACTTTCGGGAAATCAAAATCAGAATCGAAAAGGGTAGAGCAAATTTTAACAAAATGAGTGAGAAGAGTGCTCTGTACAAAAGATTTGAAGTTGGAGCTAAGAGTTAGGTAGTCTAGATGCTACATTTTCTCGACTTTATTTTAGGAATGAAAGCTTGGATCTGAATACGGCATCAACGAAAAACTGTAATTATTCGAGCTGTGGGTGTATAGAAGAATTCTAAAAATATCGTGGACAGAACACGTCGCAAACAAATATGTTCTGAGAAAGATGAATATAGAAATGGAAATCTTAAATACAGTCAAAACGAGATAATTGGAATATCTCGGACATTACATATGGAGAGATCCAACTTGCTCCAACTCATTATGCAGGGAAAGGTCCAAGGGAAAATAAGCATAGGGAGACGTCGAATATCGGCTGCCCAACCTGAAGGAATGGTACGGATGTACATCAAATGAACTTTTCGAGCAGCTGTCTCATAAAGTCCGAATAGCTATAATGATTGCCGACCTCCGTCGCAGAGATGGCACTTGAAGAAGAAGAATTATACAAGAATTTATAACAAGCTTTCAAATATCTGCTGTAGCTTCGCTGGCAGGCACATATCCAAAATGTCCAATTTTCCATGACTGGCGCATAAAGGCTGAAATTAGAGAAGTTGGAATTTTCACTCTATTTCAACATATTATATTAAAAATTCTTAATATTGTTTATCGCCAACCGTCACTAAAGTCATTCATTATTGTACTCATTTGACGTCATTTGCGGCAGTAAAGTAACACTTTATTGTACTGAAAGAAGAATAATTGTACTTTACCTGCCGCGATTAATCAAAATAAACTGAGATTGAATGTAAGTGGTTGATGGCAGTAATCGATTATGTATTTGAGTTAACTTAAAATTTATTTACTCTATTATTAAAAATATTGTACAAAATTTACGATATTATTAATTAAATTTATGTCAGAAAGTGAAATTCTGTAGTATTTTGCAATTATATTCATAAAACATAAATCAAAACTTTACGGATTTAGTAATTAGGTACTTATTCAATATTGATAACAACTATCGATTAAAAATCGATCATGCAAAAGCTTTCTGTCATCGTCATTATTGTCATACGAAATTTTTATTTCGTCTACAATTAATAAAATTCTTAAAACTTTTAAGTTTTGTATTAATGCAAATACAAATTGTATATTATGAAATGGTGTTTTTGTTAATTCGATTATATGTATATAGGACGGTGACAGATATTAATGATAATTTGTTAGCAAATATATTTATTTAGATTTTCTACTATTCATCAAGGAAAAAGCAACTGCGCTACGGTAGGCTACACTTCATAAACATAACGTAACTATTAACGGTATTTTTAATTTTTGGTATTTTATTTTAAGTGTTAAAATTGGTTTAAAATTTAAATAAAAATACGATTAAACTGTTTAAAATATATTTATTTCGTTGAAATCATAATAATAGAAGTATAACGTCTTACGTGCGTACCAAGTACACACACTCTTTTTTCATTAGGATGTAAGTAAGTAATTGTTAATGTTTTTTATCATTGGCGATAAAATTTTGTATGCACCACGTCAGTAAAGACTCTTTATCGAACTCGTCTGTTATTTGCCTCGCTGGCTAGGCTCGATCGTCTCTTACTATCAGACTCGTTCGATAAAGACTCACTTTACTGACTTGGCACATAATAGTTATTTATGTACCAAGTCAGTAAAGTTACTCTTTATCGAACGAGTCTGATATTATGAGACGAGCGAGCGTAGCGAGCAAGGCGAATAACAGACGAGTTTGATAAAGAATCTTGACTGACATGGTGCATACAAAATTTTATCGCATTTTATATTGGTTTTAACACTTACGTACTTACAATTTACAATTTAAGAACTTTTTAAATTTTAAACGTCATAATAATTTCATGACAGTGGTGACAGATAACTTTTGCAAGATGGTTACTTTCGATTTTAATCGATAGTTATCAATATTGAATAATTACTAAATCGGTAAAGTTTTAATTTATTTTTTATGAATATAATTGCAAAATACTACATAATTTCACTTTTTGACATAAATTTAATTGATAATATCGCAAATTGTGTACAATATTTTTAAATAACTAAAGTAAATAAATTGTCAAATAGACATTCGATTACTGCCATCGACCACTTACATTCAATCTCGATTAATAGCGGCAGGTAAAGTAAAATTCTTCTTTCAGTACAATAAAGTGTTACTTTACAGCCGCAAATGAGGGCAAATGAGTACAATAATGAATGACTTTAGTGACGGTTGCAGATAAATAACTATTGATTTGTCTGATTTTAGACTGTGAGAGTAGCCATCGGATTAAACAAGAGTACGTTAAAACATAGAATGTGCACGGAACCGAATAGTTGGATTTCACATTTATTAGACTTTTTCAATGTACAAGATTACCCTATAGCAAATTATCATGCCAAAGATGTTCTGACTGAATTACATTTACACGTTTGGGATTGTGCCATAGATTATAGGTAAGTAAACATTTATGTACTTTTAGGCGTTTGTTTAGCTGTTTATTGAGTTTATTACTTCTTTTAATTATTTGCAACTAACGTTTTCAATCGAATTCTTTTAACTTTGTAACTGTCTAGCTAGGTAATCATTATCAAGGCCTTTCATTCTGTGTTTTTACCTGCACTGTAAACATTTTTTAGCAGATTAAGCCTCTTCCAGTACATAAATTACTTTTAAATATACCATAAATTTACTCAATTGTAAGGAAAAATGTATCTAAATACATTAATAGTTCCCCGTTGATGTTTATTCCATATACCTGTCTCTCAAGTGCGTTTTTAAATAACTGGTCTGAGTAAATATTGAATAATGTTGGGGACAAAATGCAACCTTGTCTGATTCGTCGTTGTATGGAGATTTCATCCGTGTATTTATCTCCAATTTTTACGATAACAGACATTTTTAATTACACGAATATCTTTGTCATCTATTCCTATACTTTTTTGCATCTGCTTTATTTTTACTTGGTATACTTTATCGAATGCCTTTTTGAAGTTCACGAAGCATTCAAATACATCTTTTCTTTGGTGACGGCATTTTTGTAATAGGATCTTTAGCGGAAAAAGTGCCTCCTGTCATTCCTTTAGCATTTACAAAACTAAATTGGGTATCTTCCGAGATCTTCGCATGTGTCTAATTCTGTTGTGAAATATTCTTAGGTAAATCTTAAAAATGTGGCTCAGTAGGGTAATTAATCGATATTCTGAGCATTTTGTTATCTATTCCTATACTTTTTTGCATCTGCTTTATTTTTACTTGATATACTTTTTCACGAAGCATTCAAATACATATTTTCTTTGGTGACGGCATTTTTGTAATAGGATGTTTAGCGAAAAAAGTGCCTCCTTGCATTCGTTTAGTATTTCTAAAACCAAATTGGGTATCTTCCGTGATGTTAAAAATGTGGCTCAGTAGGGTAATTAATTGATATTCTGAGCATTTTCTAGCATTGTGTTTCTTAGGTATTGTGACAGAGATGGCTTTAAGCCAGTCTGTGGGAATCACTCCAGTGTTATATTATATTCCATTAAAAAGTTTTACTACTAACTTTTTTGGTATCTTCATCTATTAGTTTCAGCAACTCAGTTGGTGTATCATCTGGAACTGTATTGTGTTTATTGTACCTCCGATTTTATAATTTCTGGGTCGTCAGTACAATTTTGGTCGAACAGCTTATTTCTTTTACCTTTTTGTGCACATTAAATAAGTCATGCCTCGATATCACATCTTTCATTTACACACACATTTCTCTCATCCATTTTTCTTTAGCGAATTTATTCTCCCTTTTAATTCTTCTCTGTAGATGTCTATATTCTATTTCATTCGATTTTATTAGTCGACGTTGTTCCATCAATTTCAAGACGTAAGATGATGAAGAGGACTTACGTATAATTTAAGTAGTATTTTTACTGTTAAGGATATT
Source organism: Diabrotica virgifera virgifera (assembly GCF_917563875.1). Lineage (NCBI taxonomy): Eukaryota > Metazoa > Arthropoda > Insecta > Coleoptera > Chrysomelidae > Diabrotica > Diabrotica virgifera. Next base: position 233,125,301 of record NC_065446.1, on the reverse strand, counting down.
AAAAAGAAAATAATAATATTAACATCATGACTTTGTCTTCTTTCACACGCGTTTTATATACATATAGTTTATATACTTTTTTGTTTAATTTTAGGCCATTAAATTTAGCTATTAGATCTGCAATCACAATAGGAAACTTCAGTATGTCTTCGCACTTATCAGCCCAATCGAATTCATCTACGCTGAGGTTTATATTCGAAGAATGTGCTCTGTTTTTGAGCGAAAAAGCTCCCTCGAAAAACGGGAAAGTATCTGTGGCACCCGTGGACTTAATTAGAGATTACGTAAACGTCTTACAATTAGGACTGTTTGAGTTGAGTTTAAGAACTACAGATAAGGTAAGGTATTTTTAGTATAGGTCTTCCACTCTAACTTTTCCCATGCATCACGATTCGTTTTCAAACAAGTTAAATTAACAAATAAAGTGAAACGTACGTCGTTTGTCTAGTATTGATACATACTCATTGATACATACATCAGAGTGTCAGTGGTAATAATTAGAAAATCGCTATTATCCCGTGAACGTATTTTTAAAGTTATTTTATTGAAGTGTTTAATCTTTTTTCACTATTGAGGGGATTGATGGACTCAACATTCAACAGCTTAAACACCATACAGATTATTACTAATATAAAGATAAATATAGAACGGTAATAAAGAAATTTAAAAAAAGTCGCAACAACAAAGTTGTTTACATTAATATTTTTAATATATCGCACCTTTGGGAAAACAGTGATACAAATGCAAATTTTTCACAAATTGAGTTAGCAACACTACGATATTAATAATACTAGTCTTTGTCTGGGGACCCAAAAGTAAGAATTGCAACTTTTCCTTTATTTAACTGAAATATTATATTTAAAAATTTAATAACTATTTTTACCCAGTACTTTAAATCTGTTTGACATATCCTTGTGATACTTTGCAGAAAATGTACACCTTAGTAAATTATAATAAACAAACGTTTCTTGCTACTACCAGAGGCGTATGACAGGGGACAATGAATGGTTTATCCTTCCTAAATTCTACGCCACTGGCGGAATTGCTATTTTAGCACAATATTTTGTTTCTCCAATTCTAGGTAAATAATATACTATTTATTCGCAACGATAAAGTCATTAGTTTTCGAGGTATGTACTTAAAGTTGAAAATGAAATGGCACAGCTCTTTTGATTAATGTATGCGCTCTTTCATTTTTAACTTAAAATATCTCGAAACCTAATGATGCTATCGTTACGAATGAAGAGTATATTATTTAAATAGAAAATATGGGAGAATCGAAAGATTTTGCTAACAGCAATTCCGTCAGTGGCGTAGAATTTGGGAAGGGTCAACCATTCACTTTCCCCTGTACGCCACTGGTAGTAGCCAGAAACGTTTATTTAACATAAATTACTGGGGTGTACAGTAGTGTACACTACCTACACTTTTTGGCAAGTATGGTAAGGATATTTTAAATACTTTTAAAGTATGTACTGAATACAAATAATTTCTAAATTCTTAAATTAAATATCCCTGCTACATAAATATAAACTATTTGTATCCAGTACTTTAAAAGTATTTGACATATCCTTATCATACTCGGCCGAAAGTGTAGGTACTGTACACTCGGTTTCGATTCTCCAATACTTTCTATGCAAATATTATACTGTTCATTCTTACCGATAAAATCATTAGTTTTCGAGATATTTGAAGTTAAAAATGAAGGGGCACAATACAATAATCTAAAATCTAAATAGTTGTGCCGTTGCATTTTCAACTTCAAATATCTCGAAAGCTAATGACTTTATCGTTAAGAATAAAGGGTATATTATTTACCTACAAAGTATTGGAGAATATAAATATTGTGCTAAAATAGCAATTCCGACAGTGGCGTAGAATTTGGGAAGGATAAACCATTCATTGTCCCCTGTCGTACACCTCTGGTAGTAGCTAGAAACGTTTGTTTATCATAGTTGAGTAGGGTGTATGGTAACTACACTTTCTGCAAAGTACGACAAGGATATATCAAATAGTTATAGAGTAATGGGTAAAAATAGTTCTTAATTTTTTTAATAAAACACCCTCTAACTCAGTAACGAGGCAGATTTTATTTAAGTGATTTGGGTTAAATCTTAATATTTTGAGGTCTAGAGTCTACGACTCGAGAGATTGGACATTCTTAATGAATCACCCTGTATATTAACTTGCATTCATCTACAGGATTTCTCAACCTATTTATTACCTTTCCACGGAGTGTCTTGCACACAAAGTACGTCAATCCTTATCCTCTGTATATGTTGTAATTTATTTAAATAAGCTTAACGCAATATTAAATATTACAGAGAAGTGGGATCAACCCTCACATCGACCTTCGAGCATCTAATAACATTCTCAACATACACACATGCGCAGACAGCTGTAAAATGTTAACGAACCTCATAATATACTTCGCCAATGACGGAGATCTATCACCACCAGCATCTACAACCACGGGAAGCTCTTACTCGAGTCCTAGACACCAAGCCGAAGCAGAATTGGTGTCGGTTGAACCACAGATTAGTAACCTGTCGAAGAGCCAACATGAGCATGTTAACACACTATTGGGAGAAGCCATGAAAGAAAGTGAAATTGTAGAAGGTATGAATGATTTTGATATTAAATATTAGGTTATCAACTCTATTTGAATATTATTAGTCAAACTCTTGGTATAGACGAATTTTAACGAATAGATGATGTAAATAATAATTTAGTTTCCACTAACAAACGCAAACCAAGTTTCTGCTATCGCCGTCGCGGTTTCTATAATTTACAAACCATACGAATGCTGAGGTAAAGAAGGCTAGGGGAGATCTTTGAATTGCATCTCCCTTCCTGCCTGCTCAGCGTGGAAAAAATTTCAACGAAAACTTGATCCCACATACTCTGTTAGGAGTAAGCTAGTAGGAATAAACAATAATTTTTTTGTAAAACGAAGACAAGAGACTAAACAGTTTTAAGCTCCTTGGCTATCATCAGCGAGTGTATGTATGACTTAATCTGAACGAACTATAACAAATCCGACTGCGATTCAGACAAAATCATATAGGGGTGTTGATAAAAAAGTATGAACAATTTTAAGGGCTAATTCTACATGAAAAATTAATGCTGGTTTGCTCTATAAACATATTTCCGCAAATGCTTAGTTTCCGAGATACGGGGTGTTGAAATTTTTATTTCAAACTGCCAATTTATTTATTACTCTAAGACAAGTTGAGCTATGAAAATGCAATTTGGTGAGTTTTAGGAGGTAGTTATTACGCATTTTTTGACATACAATTAAGAATTTTGTATTCATCATTGGCGCGCCTACGGGAAATGGTCTGAATTTTTTTAAAGAAAAAAATAGTACGTCACTGAAATATTTCGTATTAAGAATTATTTTTAAATTCCATGTCTAATTTATGATAAAAAAACCTTTCTTGCCTTTTTTTCATATGGTGCACCGTTTTTATGCAGAAAAATAAATCTTGACGCGTATTTTTCATTTTTTTAATACATTATCAAGAAATATCCAATATGATAATACTAAACTGGAACAATAACAGAAAGTATTACTAATAAGATTTTAACTAGGTTGCCGAGCTACAACAAATGTTAAAAATGACCTCCTTTAGAGGTTATAGAAGAATTTTATATTCATCATTGGCGCGCGTACGGGTAATGGTCTGAATTTTTTTTAAGAGAAAAATAGTACGCTACTGAGATATATCAAATTAAAAATCATTTTTGAATTGCTGGTTCAATTTACGACAAAAATATGTCTTGCCTTTTTTTCACATGCGGCACCGTTTTTATGTAAAAAATAAAACATCTTAACGTTTACAAAGTATTTGAACTAAGTTTCTATGCATATGGAAACTACCGCAAATACTTTGTAAGCGTTAAGATGTTTTATTTTTTTGTATAAAAAAGGCGCCTCGTCTGAAAAAAAGGCAAGAAATATTTTTGTCCTAAATTAAACCACACCATCTGGACATACTCAGTGAGTGGTACACAAAATGGCGAACAAAAGTAAATAAAACAAAATCATCTCAAATAACGTTTACAAACCGTCACAACACATGCCCACCTGTAAGAATGAAAAATGTACGAATACCAACAGTAACAGACGCTAAATACCTTGGCCTCCATCTTGACCAACGTCTTAATTGGAAAAAAAATATACAGACGAAAAGAATACAACTAGACTTGAAATTTCGGCAAATGTATTGGCTCCTTGGACGCAGATCAAAACTCAACATCCAAAACAAAATTCTTCTGTACAAAACAATACTCAAACCTATTTGGTACTACGGACTACACCTCTGGGGCTGTGCAAAGTTAACATCACTCAATATCATCCAAAGATTTCAGTCTAAAGTTCTAAGATTAATAGTGGATGCACCATGGTATGTAACTAATCAAACACTTCACGAAGACTTAAATATACCTTTCATCAGAGAAGAAATCCATCGAGCATCTGAATCACAAAACGAGCGTACCGTTCACCATGACAATGAGTTAGTAAGGGAATTATTCCATAATGGCCCTGCCACAAGAAGACTAGATCGAACCTGGCCTCAGGACCTATGCAATTCAAAAATGATTTTTAATTTGACATATCTCAGTGGCGTTTTTAACTCCAGTTTTTTAAAAACTAATCATTCTAAGCCAGTTAAACTTCTAGGATCTATTAATAATACATAAATAAAGAAGAATGAATAAGGTCAACGACTAAAAACACCTCTAACTTACATTATTATGCTTCCAATTGGATTTCTCCTTTTTTGTTCTAACCGTAACTTTTTTATTTTTTATCTTAGAAAGTTTGGTAAAAAAGAATTTTGTAGGTTTTTACAAGATCTATAAGGCTATTATTGATATTAAATTCATTTAATATCCTTAGTCGCAAAAAGAGGTGACTTTGAAAGGGTTGGTAAAGGTGGTTTTTGCATGTTATTACAAGTTATAATTATCAATAGCTCACTCAATTTTTGCCGTAGAAAAAATTTTTGCAAACCAAGTTCTTGAGAATTAAATAAGCTACAATTTGATATTGAAATATTTTTTCGTGTCTGTGATGCTAATCTTTCTATTCGGAAGAAAAGGGAATTTTTTACCAAACTACAAAAATTCGTTATTTGCTTTTAGCTCCATTCTTTTTAAAACTAATAATTTTAAGCCGGTCGTACTTCTAGAATCTATTAATAATACATAAATAAAGAAGACAAAATAAGGTAAATGACTAATTTTAATTAGAGTGGTGATTATGGGGTTGATTCCGATCACTTTTTCGCTGAAAAAATAGGGACTGACATTCTTTTCATTATAAGTCTCTTAATTTTTGAGCTAGAGACTTTTTATTTCTGAGAATAGATATGTTTATAGTTATTTATGATATAAATAAAAAATCCACAAGGAAAAAGTTTTCCTGTAGTTGGCTGTATACCATATAATACAAAAAAACAGTAAAATCCTGTATAAAAGGTATATTTAAAATCCCTCAAAAGGGCCACATCAAAATCACAACATAACTAGTTTTCGACTGGTTTACCAGCCATCATCAGTGTTTACGTGCAATGTACATGCTAACCACCAAGATATTGTTTGACAAAAATATGTGGGTCAAAGCCCAGTAAATGATGTGGCCCCTTTTGAGGGATTTTAAATATACCTTTTATACAGGATTTTACTGTTTTTTTTTTATGATATAAGTGTTAAAAGTACACGTTTAAGGCACGCATGTGAAAGTTTGCAGAATGAGCGATAGTGAGTTCTGCAATTCACATGAGTGCCTTAAAAATGTACTTTTTAACACGCATATCATACAATATTTTTTCTACAAACGTAATTACAGGACAATATCTACAAAAACTTTTACTTGAACTTAACTGACATTCAATTTTTATATTTTTTTGACATTACATCAAAATTGCCTATACGGTCAATACGACTTGCAGTGCCTTAAAAATTTTAAAGCACTAGTGTCTTAAACAGGCATTTTTAACGCTCGTATGGAGTGCTAAAAATTACATTTTTAACACGGTTGTAGAAAAAATACTTTAAATTAGTTTCAACAAATTATCCTTCAAAAATGCATAGTTTTCCCATCTTTTGACTTTGAAACTAAATATTTAGCATTTGACGAAGAAGAGCTAACATATAATTAAGTATAGCTCGATTACTATTGGTCTTAAAGAAAATTAAAAAAAAAACGGTTTTGTTTATTTTTTCAAAAGGTACATTTTTGTTAGGGAAACTTGTTTTGATAAAACGAAAACTTTTTGAGTTATTAGCAGAAAACTGATTAAAAACATTAATTTTTTCGATATAAAACTAACACTTTCGATAGCGAATAAATCGAAAACTATTAATTTTATGAAAAAAATGTTTCGAACGTTTTTTGCTTAGAATGAATGTTTTTACCAACTTTTGCGGTCAAAATATAATAAAAAAATTTCCACTACCGTGATGGGGTGGCAACCACCCCCATGGTCAAAGCGCCTTTCCGCATCATATAGATTTCGATCCTTGGGCTATCCACTACTTTCAAGCAAATCGGTCCATTCTGTAAAAATTGCGAGGTTTTGTCCTATTTTAAGCTTGATTACTTGGACTATTAGTTATATCCTATCTGTCTCCCTCCGTTTGTTGCGCTATTAGTCCTAGTAATCGTATAAACATTTAGATATATTTAAAGTATTAAATAAACAGTGTTTAACTGATTTTTAGATAATACGATGCATTCTTCAAACCTCGGTGCCAAACTATTTTACTTTCCCGACGAAAAGCAGCTAATACAACAAGAAACACTGTCCAAACCTCTACCACAAGTGACATACGAATTAGGTGATATTGCTTACCACTCCAATAGAAGTAGTGACACCGATGATGAGTTCTGTATCATAGGTAAAGAACCCGGTCTAGGACTATACCCTGCAAATGGCATTCCTGACATTCGATGGCTTTCCAGCGACCCAGTGCGAGTCATTGATAATCACTTCAACATCCCTGTTGGTAAAACTGATCTTCTGAAACCTCCCAAGTCGTTTCCCACTCCTGTCACTCGGTATACTCTGTGTGACATGACAGTAGAGTGGCACATGTATGGTGGAAACGATTTCAAAATAGCCGAAAGCGAAAACAAGAAGAAGACTGTACAATTTTCAGAAACTCAACTGAATGATACCGTTAGTTTTTCCAAAAAAAGTAAAAACGAAGTGCATATCACTAGTAATATGGATAAGAAGAGAGCTAACATGAATTGGATAGTCAAGGGAGGAGTTAATAGGGATCATGATGTTCACATGGAGTTACATTTAAATAAGGTAGGTACATTTGGTTTCAGAAATTCGAAATTCAATTATGAAAAACTATTACTAAGCTATCCGTTATATTTTATGAAATAAATATTTTTTTTGCCAAAAAATGAACATATATAGTTTAGTAGAATACGTCGAAGGTAATAAATATTCATCAATAAATGTCTTCCAAGTTGCCGATAACAAAAGTTATCTGTTTTTTAAACGCTTTTCTTTACTTCAATAGTTAGCATCAAATCTTTAGACGTTAATTTGACTGAGTTTTCTTCAATGCAAATGAATGAAAAATTGCAGACATGCATTCGCGGGAATAATACACGAATAGTCATAAAAAAAATTTTTATGTTTATTAATTGTTTAAATAAAAAAAAAACGATTTTAATGGAAAATGCTTAAATTCTCTTGTCTTTGAACTATAGATAATTTCACTTTTTACGTTAATTGTTTGCGTTATGCTTCATAAATAAACAATAAAGTTTCAAATTTTGAACGCTCATATATTTGTTTATATATAAATCGGCGTTTATTCGTGTCAAATTTCAATACGATACGAAACAAAACTTCAACCAAAACTCGAATTCAAAAAACTCGTGTTTTTATCATAGTCTTAGAAAAACCACCGGTAGAGACATTTTGTGCTACAATTAACATTAGAATTTGTTTTGCCCTATTAATTAATTAAACGCTTTTTTTAGTTCAATCGTTTGGGTCAAATCTTTGGACGTTAATTTGACTGCCTTTTCTTCCATGCAAATGACTAAAAATTTGCAGACACATACATTCGCGGGAACAAAACACGAATAGTCAATAAAACATTTTTTTGTTTATTAATTGTTTAAATAAAAAAACGATTTTAACAAAAATGCTTAAATTCTCTTGTTTTTACAATGAAGACACTTGAAACTGTTACAGATTGTAGCTAATTATATGAACTATACATAATTTCAGTTTTTACGTTAATTGTTTACGTTTTGATTCATAAATAAACAATAAAGTTTCAAATTTTTTGCCGATTCCGACTACTTTTCATGTGTGTACAGCATATGTTTTATACATATTTTAATAAACATGACGATATTATTTTAATGTTTGAAAAGTGAAAGACTAAAAAGTAAAAAATAAAATATGAAAAAAATATTTTTAAGAAACACTTTTCTTTAGTTACTAGTGACTAAAATTAAACATATGTATTATAAAAAAAATCAACTAAAAAGCAAAAAATAAAAAAAAAATTGATAAAAACTCATTTGTTAAAGAAAAGCGTGGTGCGAACAACGTTTATTCGATGAAGACGCGCCACGCTTTTCTTTGACGAATGTGTTAGATTTTTTCAATTTTTTTTTATTTTCTGCTTTTTTGTTAATTTTTTTATAATATGTTTAATTTTAGTCACTCGTAACTAAAGAAAAGCGTTTCTTAAAAGTATTTTTTGAAGTTATACTTCTTTAGGCGCGATTGAGAGTAAAATTTCCTAATTCTGTGCGCATGCGCACACAGACCGTATGGCGTTTAGTTGCTGAATCTTTCAAGTTATGTATAAATAGTATTATGCTAGTTGGTGTGCCGTATCCAGGTCGTATCCAACTTGGTGTCTATGCATTTTGGATTTATCGTAGTTAATTTGTGGATTTGTGATACGGTGCATTGTCTTGGTGAGACAATATTTTTTCTTCGACAAATGAGCCTTTTCTTTTTTCCGTACGGGTCCCAAAATACAGAGGCTAACCTTTCCAGCGGTTTGTTGCGTCTGTGTTCGCTTTGGAGGGCTTTTTCCGTGCGCTGTCCCATGACGGAAAAACTCCGACTTATTCCGATTAAACATGTCCACATAGCACCGAGATTTATCAGTTATTGTTTGTTTTTGTTCTGGTGTGAGAAATCGCGTCATCCATGTGGAAATAGTATATTGCACAAGTGCAGAAAGGTACTAATTTCTCACGAGTTTGAAAAGTTGCGGTACGAGCGCAAGCGAGTGCCGCAATTCAAACGAGTGAGAAATTACCTTTCTGCACGTATTACACACTATATATACTTTTTCTACAACCACAGTTGAGTTTTTGCTAAACATAAAAATCACAATTTCCAAACGAAGATTTATTATAATAATATATTATAAATTTTAAACTGTATTTAATTAATATTAATCAATTTAAATTCCTTATACCTAAACAAATTACACAGAAATCAGTTAAAAAATTAATGCACTGCCTTAATTTGTTTGAATTTAAACTATTTTTTCTACAACCGTGTTAAAAATGAAATTTTTAGCACTCCAAGGGTGCGTTAAAAATGCTACTTTAAGGCACTAGTGCTTTAAAATATTTTTAAGGCACTGCAATTCGTATTGACCGTATAGACAATTTTGATGTAATGTCAAAAAAATATAAAAATGGAATGTCAGTCAAGTTCAAGTAAAAGTTTTTGTAGATATTGTCCTGTAATTACGTTTGTAGGAAAAATATTGTATGATATGCGTGTTAAAAAGTACATTTTTAAGGCACTCATGTGAATTGCAGAATTCGCTATCGCTCATTCTGCAAACTTTCACATGCGTGCCTTAAACGTGTACTTTTAACACTTATATCATAAATAACTATTTAATAAAGATAAAAAAGATCAAGGCAGGTTTTGTTTATATTTGATTCAGAGTTGGACCACCATCTCCATATAGCTATTTCAGCATCCTTATGCCTCAACTATTTAATAATTATTATAAAATAATGTCACATTTGACGTTATATTTATGCAGACACAGATTTCCAAATATAACTACTTCATTCGACGTATCTTGCTGAGATTGCTAAATCCGTATTGGTTAATTGATTATTATAAAATGTTTATTAAGAATAAAATTGTAAAATAAAACAGTTGTAACATTCATAATTTAATTTCTATACGATAATTAAGTATAATAACTGTCTTACAGGTTATATTTATATTTGTCTACACTTTAACCAGAGATGTAAACAGAAGATATAAAGTTACTTAGAATGAGGTAGTCATTTGTAGAATACTAAATTCAAAGTTCAAAAATAATGTGTTAAATTAGCGCATTTTCCAGATTTCTCGGTCATGAGATACCTATAGATAGTTAAATCGGTTCTTTTTTGAAAAGTACTATCAAATCTAATATCTCAAATAATACAATTTCATCAAAACATAATTATATTTTTTTTGGAGTGTAATGGTACTGTGCAGAATAGTTATTTATGAAACAGTTCGTGAAGTACCTATGCTTTTTGCGAACGCAAGCGTGTTTAGAGCACGAGCGACAGCGGCGCGAGTGTTATACATCGCGTAAGTTCGCAAAAAGTACTTCGATAAACAAATAAAAAAACTGTAACTTTTCGTCACTGGAATTCATTTCTATTCTACAATTTTTAGACCTTTGACATTTAAAAATTCTAATTTCTTTCAAACCACAAAACTGTCAAAACTTTTGTTGTAATTTATTGCTCAAATGTCATCACCATGACAACGCGAGTTAAGGATATTTGATTACAACGACAGAGATAGCTATACAGTACATGTCTTCTTAATTCAGATATACTTTCCAGTTTACCTCACCTTTGCAGTGTACGTCAACTTAACAAGAAAAGTTAGGTTATGTAGATATTTTGGTGGTGGTCATAATAATACACAGCATATTGTTTGATTTTATTTATTATTGCTACTTATAATTTTGTTAATTCTTTTTATTTTTGATTAAAGTTCTGTGTTAAAGGTTTTGATTGATTTTTTATGTTTTATAATGTTAATCAAAATTAATTGATAAACCAATGATATAAATTCAGATTAAAACAAGACATACCTAATTTTTTGCACGGCTAGCTTTGATCCCGATAATTGTGGATCGCTCGTTATGAAAGTGTGCCAAAAAACAGTGCGAGAAAGTAAACCCCATTTAAAATACGTTGTTACTTCACGCACACTTTAAATCCTTCACGCACTGCTATCTATAATGACAGTTTTCACAAACTAAAAACTTATGCATAATATGAGATAGAGTACATAAAAGAACTTTCCGGCACAGAAACGTCACTTTTCTGCACACTAATGTTATATATAATACTGTGAGAAAATGTCAAGTTTCTTAACATAAAACTGTTCAGAAAAGTGCATTTTGAATAGTGGTTGTAGAAAAACAGCTTTTTCATACCCAAATATAATTTTATTCATGTATAATAGTCAATATCCTTTGATAACTTTAGATTATTTCTTGCAACTTAACTTTGCGGTTTTCCATAATATATTTTTTAGCGTTTTTTCGATGTTTTCGGGAATAAGTATATCACTTGGCCTTACAGAGCGTTAAGCATCATTGGTGTCAGTACGACCGAGTTTTAATTCAGTAAACCATAGATTAATGGTTGTAATTGATGGAGCAGAGTCCCGTTAACACTTTTCAGCCATTGCTTAGTTTGGACGGTATTTTTCCCATTAAATAATAGTGATAAATTAACAGACTAAATTATTTTGAATCTATTGTTTGTAAAAAATCACAAATGTAGCGCCACTTCTAGCACTTCTTCTTCTTCATGTACCATGTCCTTTCAGAACGTTGGTTTCCAGCATAGCTATCTTAATTTTATTCATTGCCACCCTAAATAGCATGCTTGTATCAACACCATACCAATCTCATAATTTCTTCAACCATGAGGTTCTTCTTCGTCCTGGACTGCGTTTGCCTGCTATTTTTCCTTGCATGATATTTTGTAGCAACCTATATTTGGGACCTCTCATTACATGTCCGAAATACTCCAGCTTTCTCTGCTTGATGCTTTTTATGATCTCGGTAGTCTTGCTGAGACGTTCTAGTATTGTGGAGTTTCGAATGTTCTCCGCCCAGGAAACTTTTAAAATTCTTCTATAGCACCACCTTTAGAAAGCCTCAAGGCGATTTGGATCGATTTTATTCACAATCCAGGACTCGACACCATAAAGTAAGACCGAGAACACGTAGCAGCGAAGTAGGTGGATCCTCGATGTCAATTTTAGTTGTCTGTTACATAACGCCTTGGACATCATAATTGATGGATTCGACCGTTACTTGATGGAAGTTGATTTTATCTCACAATAAAACACTGAAAACTTTTGTTTTCTATACTTCCACAAAATTATGGACATTCCACCTTGGACATCCTTCTAAAAGCGGCTCTAGCCTGCTCTATCCTAGATCTAATTTCGCCGTGACTTTCTGCGTTACAATTTAATTGCTGTCCAAGGTAAACGATTTTATCAACTTGCTCAAGTTTGGTATTATTTACATATAGACGGTTTTATATGCTGTTGTCTACTTATTACGAGTATTTTGGTTTTCCGTATGTTCAGATCCAGACCTGCCTCCCTACAACTCTCAACGACACTATCAAGTAGTGTTTGCAGATCTTCTTGAGTAGAAGCTAGGAGTACTGTATCGTCCGCATATCGCAAATTATTGATGACCTCACCGTTCACAAGTATTCCTTCTTGTTTTTCAGAAAGTGCTTTTCTGAAAATTCTTTCGGAGTAAACGTTGAAAAGCAGGGGTGACAAGAGGCATCCCTGCCGTACTCCTCTTTTAATATGAAGAGCCGGTGATTCCAATATAAATTTGCAATTATTCGAACATCTCTGCCGTCCAAGCCAAAGTGTTTTAGAGCTGCGATCAATATAGAGTGCTTAATACGATCAAATGTCTTTTGAAAGTCAATAAAACAACAATATATGTCTACAGATATATCTCGACATCTTTGAGCAAGTACGTTCATTCCAAACAGTGCTTCTCTCGTTCCAAACCAGTTACGGAAACCAAACTGTGTGTCATCCAGGTATTCCTCGCATTTATTCTAGATACGACCATGTATTACCTTCAGAAAAATTTTCAATAAATGGTTTAACAAACTGATGGTTCTATAATCAGCACAGGTTTTTGCTGTTGTCTTCTTAGGTAGTGCTATAAACAGTGAATTAGACCAACCATTATGTAGTTGTCCGCTGGTATAAATGGTATTGAAAAACGAAGTTATAGCCTCTAAAACATTGCTATCATTTATAAGCTTGTATATTTCAGTTAAAATTTCATCAGGACCAGTCGCTCTGCCATCTTTTGATGATTGTATGGCTTTTATTACCTCAGAGCGTGTTATTAGGGGTCCCTCGCAGTTAGTAATATCCATAGGCGTAACCAGAGGGGTTTTGGGGGTTATAACCCCCCCATTGGGATGTACTTTGAGCTCTATATGCTTAACACCATAGCCCTCAGAGACCTTCCAGTAGTTGTAACCCCCCCCCTTTCAGGTAGTTAACCCCCCCCCCCCTTAGGATCATCCTGGTTACGCCTATGGTAATATCGGGAGGTGAACTACTCCTTTCGTCTTCGAATAGGTTCGTAACGTAATTTTCCCATTTTTTAAGTTTGTCCTCTACTTCAAATATTACTTTACCCTGTTCATCCTGTAGCAATGCAGTTTGTTTCTTATTGAAGATACCAGCCGCTTCTTTCACTTTTTTATACATGTTAAACGTGTCATATTTGTTTTCAAGTTCTTCAATGACATGACACTGTTTGGCTAGATGTTGACTCTTTGCTTCTCGTATTTTACGTCGAATTTCTTTTTGTATGCTGTTATAAAGTGTTTCGTTGTTTTTCGCTAGTCGCCGTTGTTCCATCAAATCCAATATGTCTTCTGTCATCCAAGCTTGCTTTTTAAGTCTGTTTTAGACTATAACATAAAATGATATAAGAAAATGGTATACTAAGTTTTGTCATAATGTAAAACAGGAAACAAAATCTGTTACCAGAAAATGTTATACAAATTAGAACATGTCCTATTTGATAACAATTTTTAGTACACAGGCATGCGCAGTTAGGTTATTTTCGTTATACTGTCACATTGGTTCTTTTAAGGTTAACTTTTCTTTTAAGAGATGTTGCAATGGAAGCAGCTGATAATAATAGAGTTTTCTTATCCATCATATAAAATATATCTTTGTAATATAAAATATCAAGATAAAACTAACTAGTTAAATGTTGAGAAAAATGAAGTTAAAATATTCTTAAAAGAAAATAAGAAGAAGAAAATTGAGGTTAACAGTACATGTCTTCTACATGTACCATCACCAATATATAAAAAAGTACTTTTTTAGCATGTAATGCGCAGAATCACATAACATATTTTGATACCAAAATGTGACAATGTAATACACAAAACTTCTTGTATTAATATTGTACACAATCATTTCATGTAAGTTTTTGTTATACCATTTTCTTATATCATTTTATGTTATAGTCTAAAACAGACTTTAGCTTTGACCTGCCTTGTAAATTTCTCACACAATTTCTTTTACTGTTGTTACGATTTTATTTAAGCCCTCATCGACATTCTCACCCATATTTTCCCAAATTAAATTTTCTGATTAAACTGATTTAATAACTTTCTCGTCTTGTAATTGGGCTGTATCAATATTTTTTGCGAGACTGCTTTTTGATCACCTTTTTAAATTTTAATTGGGTTACAGCTACTATGGGATTGTGATCAGACCCTATGTCAGCACCTGGATAAGTTTTAACTGATTTGATGCAGTTTCTAAATCGATTTTTTATTAGAATGAAGTCGATTTGGTTCCTAATAATTTTGTCCTCTGATTCTGAATTTGACTTCCAGGTGTAGAGTCTTCTCGGTGGTAGTTTAAAGTGAGTATTCGATATAATGAAATCTTGTTCTTGGCAGAACTGGACAAGTCGATCTTCACGTTCGTTTCTGTATCGCAAGCCATAATCCCCCACAATGTTCAAACAGCATCCTTTGCCGACTTTAGCGTTAAAATCTCCGAGGACTATGGTATTTTTTGCTGCCTTGACAAGATCTAGAGCATCAGTAAGATCTTTGTATAATGCTTCTAATTTATCTTCATCACTGGATGATGTTAGGGCATAGACCTGGGGCCTGATTCTAATTCATTTCGACAGTCGCAATTTCATTTCGACACCGCCATGACAGCAACTGGGGATATTAACCTTATCATGTTGAGACTGCTCAGAATTTGGGTTGGCGCTTCGGTTTCTTGGATTTTGTTGATAGTCTGGGAAAATTATCGAAATAATAGTACCATTTTTGGGAAAAATTATTTACCAGCTATTTTATTGCTAAAATCCAATCTTAAGATTGCATATATTAGTAATATGGGGTATGACAAGTCCGCAGAAAGTGTGTTATTTTATTTATAAACAAATTAGCACTCCTAAATCTTCTTTTTTTTTCAATTAGTGGTCTGTAACTCCTATAATTTTTCCTTTGAGCCAAAAACACTCAAATAAAAATTCACCGTAATTTAGTTCTGCACAAAGTTATTTTTTTTCCGATTTCCTTCAACAAAAATTTTACTCAGAAAATTCGAGTTTTCCCCAAAAAATCTGCCATTTTCAATTAAAATTTTAGGGAAGTACCTAATTATTTATCAATAATTAAATAATTGAAGACATGAAAGATTTATTATAGTAGATTATACAGAGGGGCTAAATTATGGAATAAATTCATTTCTTTAAAACGGACGATTTTGGAGCAAAATCCCGAAAGAGGTCGATTTTTATTTTTAAATTACAATTTTTTGGCATATATTTCATACTAGTGACGTCATCCATCTGAGCGTGATGACGTAATCGATAATTTTGTTAATGGGAATAGGGGTCGTGTGGTAGGTCATTTGAAAGGGCGTTTAATTCTCTATTCAGTAATATAAACATTAATATCATTAGGTATTTATACAGGGTTGCCAAAAAAAAATTTTGAATTAAATTAATTTACGCAAAAAGAAGAATGTATGTAATTTATTTAACTCAAAATACATTGTACTGCTGTCAGAAAATAGAAAAAAAGGTTTATTTCACAAATAAACATTTCTTTTCGCTTAAATTAAATCACAAACAGCCTCCCTCCTACCTATTGGCAGTTTGAACTTTTAATTTAAGCTAAAAGCAATGTTTATTTGCAAAATAAACATTTTTTTCTATTTTCTGACAGCAATAGAATGTATTTTGAGTTAAATAAATTACATGCATTCTTCTTCTTGCGTCAATTAATTTAATTCAAAATTTTTTTTGGCCTCCCTGTATAAATATTGATATTAATGTTTATAATACTGAATAGAGAATTGAACGCCTTTGTAAATGAGCTACAACACGAACCCATATTCCTATTTAAAAAAATAATTACGTCATCACGCTCGGATGGATGACGTCACTAGTTTGAAATATATGCCAAGAAATTTAATTTAAAAATAAAAATCGACCTGTTTCGGGATTTTTCTCTAAAATCGTCCATTTTAGAGAAAATGAATTTATTCCATAATTTAGCCCCTCTCTGTATATCAGGAGACCGGCGACAATCTAACCAATAGTTTAGCAATAATTAAAATGTTAATTAAAAAATTTCGGTCGAAATAGTAACCAGAAAGATTATGATACACCAGAATAACTATGATTTTCATATAAAAAAGCACTATACCTATTCAACGTACCTTACAGGATTGAAATTGGACCATTTGAGCGGTCTCAGGAATGTTATAAAGAAACAATTTTTTGGCTTATAAACAAATAGAACCCCTCAGAAAATATTAGATTAAATTAAATTAAGTTAACGCTGTTCAAAAGAGCATGGCTTCTGTGTCCTTTTCGAAGAAAAACAAATTGAATTGCGAGGAGTGATTCCAGGTATAACCGGTCAAATTTGACCGGCATTTGCGACAGAGTTATAAACAACAGGATTTTAATCTTTGAACCATTAGATACCTTTTAATTCCGGTCCTCTTTGTACATACAAATTTTCATATCTTCAAGACACTCATAACAAAAAAGATTTATGTCACTGTCACCAAATTATTTAATTATTGATAAATAATTACTTCCCTCAAATTTTAGTTGAAAATTAAAGATTTTGTTTGGAAAACCCGAATTTTCCGAAGAAAATTTCCGTCGAAGGAAATTGGAATAAATTATCAATGTGCAGAATTAAATTACTGTCAATTTTTATGTGAGTGTTTTGGTTTAAAGTTAAAATTTTCGGAGTTATAGAGCAATAATAAAAAAAAGATTTCGGAGCGCTAATTTGTTTATAAACAAAATAGCACACTTTCTGTGGACTTTGCACAGCTATATTACTAATATAGGAAATCTTAAGATTTGATTTCAGCATGTCCAGCAATAAAATAGCTGGTAATTAATTTTCCTTGTTTTTTACTAATTTTCCCAGATTATTACCTCACATCTTTCATTGAGTTGATGATTCATGTTGTGGACATTCTCAATTATTATATTTCTAATTTAATACTATTCTATCTAATTCCTCAAAACAAGCAAATTTCAATTAAACCCATAGTCCAGAGAAATAAGGTTTTTCTCGTGACACATCCCCCTCCAGGCCGAAACCAAATTTTTTGAGTAGTATGGACATCTATATTATTAACCTATATGTTTCCTGCAGCCGATTTTGATGATATACATAGTTATAAACAAATGAAGATCGAAAAACGGTAAATTATCGCTTTTTTCGTCTATTACCAAAAAGTTAAGCACTTTAAACAAATTTGAGAGTAAGAAACTCAAAAATCGTATAAAAAACATCAATATGGCATTCGCTGAATATGTCCAACCTTATTGGTTGCTTAGAAAATTGCAAAATAAATCATAAATATTGAGTTTTTATAAATATTCGTAACTTAGGTAAAAATTAACTTAGAATCTTCTTATTACACGGAATGCCGAGACTTCTTGTACTTAAATTATATTTTAAATTTCAAAGCAATTGGTGAAATAGTTTAAAAGTTATTTAATTTATTTTTCCCAAATATATTTTTTTTGCAACACTATAAGTCAGAAAATTATGAGGTTACAATAATACTTCTGACAGTTTATGAAAGAAGAACATTTATACTATTACCTTAATTAAAAATAAATGACAAAAAATAATTTGAAACAGTGTAAAATTATTTTGCAAAAACATGTCCATTCTTTGCTTACTTATAAACAATTAGAATAACTTTTTAACCGTTACCCGTAGAAAAATTATTTTTTCATATTTAGAAAGACCGAATTTTTATACACATTTAGAAAGAAAAACAACTGTTCTAGGACATTTAGGGACAAAGTTAGCCCCCCATTTTTTTAATTCACATGTTTTTGCAAAATTATTTTGCAATATCTATAATTATTTTTTGTCATTTTTTTTAAATTAAATTAATACTGTAAATTTTCTTCTTTCATAAACTATCCAAAATATTACTGTAACTTCATCATTTTCTGACTTACAGTGTTGCAAAAAAAATTAATTTTGGATAAACAAATTAAATAACTTTTAAACTATTTGACCAATTGCTTTGGAATTTAGGGTTTAAATTAAGCACCATAAGTCTCAGCATTCCATGTAATAAGAAGGTTCTAAGTTAATTTTTACATAAGTTATGAATATTTATAAAAACTCAAAATTTATGATTTATTTGGCAATTTTCTAAGTAAAAAATAAGGATAGACATATTCAGCGAACGCCATATTGAAATTTTTTATACGGTTTATGAGTTTATTACTCTCAAATTTGTTTAAAATACTTAACTTTTTGGTTATAGACGAAAAAAGCGAAAATTTACCGTTTTTTGATCTTCATTTGTTTATAACTATGTATATCATCAAAATCGGCTGCAGGAAACATATAGGTTATTATTATAGATGACCATATTACTCGAAAAATTTGGTTTCAGCCTGGAGGGGGATGTGTCACCAACACGATATTTTTTTTCCTTATTTCTCTGAACTACCAGCTATATTATAATACCTTTTGATTTAGTTTTCCTTGTAAGAAATAAACAAAACACATCTAAACTAAACCTAACCTCGCTTTTGGCAATTCATTCATCTCCGTGTCAAATAATTTCGACAGTCGCCATATTGAAAGCGACTTGTTTTTGGTCGAAATTTGATTTAGAATCAGGGCCCTGAATTACATTGGTAATGAACGGCTTTGAACTAAATTTCACTAGCATTACTCTGTCAGATATGGGATATAAGTTAATACTGATTGAGCTAAGTGTTTTGCTACTACGATTGCAACTCCATTATAGTGCTTCCATGCAGTGCTGCTAGCACTGGAACACAGTAAATGACATGAAATTTTGACAGTATGCTTTTGAAGGTTAGGTTAGGACTACCGAAATGTTATATGAAAAATTCATTAGTGTCGGCATCTCATGGTTATATCCAATACTTATTGACCGACGTATTATATTTAAGAAAGCAGTTTCAGAACCTTGTATTATATTTAGTTTTCTTCCTTTATTATAAGATTTCAAACTATTTTTTTATTAAAAAAGACTAAGTTTTCACTCTAATGGCATATAACATATCCCACCAGAATGAAAACAATGGGAACCTTCTCTGGTTACACCTCCGAGGCTTCTACAATTTGCAAGCCATACGGATGCTGAGACTAAGGAAAATGAGGGAATTCTACAATTTACAATTCACGTCACATCTGCTCAGCGCGGTAAAGTTCCAACGAGACTGGTTCCCTTCATACTCTACACAGAGTAAATGTAAATCAAAAATGAATAACCATTTTCAATTTCGTTGCAAAACGAAAATACAGCCGAACCATATTCCAGTCCAATCAGAGAGTGCTGCAAGCACCTCTACCGGTTTCGAAACTTATTAGTCTCTCATCAGGAGGCACATATGCTGCTCTCCCTGATCCAACCAAAACAAACCCCAGCGTGCAGTCCCGAATTGCAACGAACGAAATGGCATAGATGCCCTAGCGGCAACTGCTAGCAAAAGACTAAGTTTTCACTCTAATGGCACATAACATATCCCACCAGAATGAAAACAATGGGAACCTTCTCTGGTTACACCTCCGAGGCTTCTACAATTTGCAAGCCATACGGATGCTGAGACTAAGGAAGATGAGGGAATTCTACAATTTACAATTCACGTCACATCTGCTCAGCGCGGTAAAGTTCCAACGAGACTGGTTCCCTTCATACTCCACACAGAGTAAATGTAAATCAAAAATGAATGACCATTTTCAATTTCGTTGCAAAACGAAAATACAGCCGAACCATATTCCAGTCCAATCAGAGAGTGCTGCAAGCACCTCTACCGGTTTCGAAACTTATTAGTCTCTCATCAGGAGGCACATATGCTGCTCTCCCTGATCCAACCAAAACAAACCCCAGCGTGCAGTCCCGAATTGCAACGAACGAAATGGCATAGATGCCCTAGCGGCAACTGCTAGCAAAAGACTAAGTTTTCACTCTAATGGCATATAACATATCCCACCAGAATGAAAACAATGGGAACCTTCTCTGGTTACACCTCCGAGGCTTCTACAATTTGCAAGCCATACGGATGCTGAGACTAAGGAAGATGAGGGAATTCTACAATTTACAATTCACGTCACATCTGCTCAGCGCGGTAAAGTTCCAACGAGACTGGTTCCCTTCATACTCCACACAGAGTAAATGTAAATCAAAAATGAATGACCATTTTCAATTTCGTTGCAAAACGAAAATACAGCCGAACCATATTCCAGTCCAATCAGAGAGTGCTGCAAGCACCTCTACCGGTTTCGAAACTTATTAGTCTCTCATCAGGAGGCACATATGCTGCTCTCCCTGATCCAACCAAAACAAACCCCAGCGTGCAGTCCCGAATTGCAACGAACGAAATGGCATAGATGCCCTAGCGGCAACTGCTAGCAAAAGACTAAGTTTTCACTCTAATGGCATATAACATATCCCACCAGAATGAAAACAATGGGAACCTTCTCTGGTTACACCTCCGAGGCTTCTACAATTTGCAAGCCATACGGATGCTGAGACTAAGGAAGATGAGGGAATTCTACAATTTACAATTCACGTCACATCTGCTCAGCGCGGTAAAGTTCCAACGAGACTGGTTCCTTCATACTCCACACAGAGTAAATGTAAATCAAAAATGAATGACCATTTTCAATTTCGTTGCAAAACGAAAATACAGCCGAACCATATTCCAGTCCAATCAGAGAGTGCTGCAAGCACCTCTACCGGTTTCGAAACTTATTAGTCTCTCATCAGGAGGCACATATGCTGCTCTCCCTGATCCAACCAAAACAAACCCCAGCGTGCAGTCCCGAATTGCAACGAACGAAATGGCATAGATGCCCTAGCGGCAACTGCTAGCAAAAGACTAAGTTTTCACTCTAATGGCATATAACATATCCCACCAGAATGAAAACAATGGGAACCTTCTCTGGTTACACCTCCGAGGCTTCTACAATTTGCAAGCCATACGGATGCTGAGACTAAGGAAGATGAGGGAATTCTATTTTTTTATTGTTGTTCTGAAGCTATTTTCTTGTGGCATTTTTATAAAAAATTACTTATAATGGGAAATAAGCCACAATTTTACTAAAAAAATGATTTTATTAACGTTTCGAAGCCCAAATCGGGTTTCGTTGTCAAAATACAAAATACTACTAAAATAAACAAAAATGTTGTTGCTAAGTAAAAAAATTCTTCTAATAATTTATTTAATCTGAGTCATTTATATTGGTAATTCAGATGTATATTATACATTTTAAAGTAGAAGACTTTAAAATGATATCGCCAATATTTATGAGTTGCGTTCCTGGGACGACTTTACTAAAAGATGGTTCATTCGATTACATGAAATCAATCTCAACTCAAGAACATCCGTCACAAAAAAATCAGCATGTGATCTGTCTTTAAAAAGACAACCAAATGCAACGATGGCAGTAAAATTCTCGCGTTAGAGATTCCATAGTAAATCACGAGGGAAAACCAGGAAAAAACCTCGTGATACTATCCCGACATCGTAAGTATTTGGTCTTACATTTAATTTACTTTCAAAAAACTATTACCAAATTTTGACTTTAATATGTTTAAATTATAAATAATATTAATAATACATAGATATACAATAAGTAATACTAAAATATAAAATTTGTACTAACTCGATATGTTATTGACTTACTAATCGTGGTATTTTCTTTCTATTGACTTTCTCTTTCAGTGTGGGTAACCACATCTTACTGCATTCTACCGAGGAATTTGCGACACAATTGGTTTCATTTAGCATAATTAGAGCCGCTTCTTTGATTTTTCTCTTTTTACTATCTGATTCTTTCAGGACTATACTTGAATCTCTCCACTGAACTCTATGTTCATTATCCCATGCATGTTGACATATTTGAGATCTATCAAATTCTCTATTTTTAATATAAGACTGATGTTCATTTATCCTAACGTTGAATGGTCTTGATGTTTCACCTAAATAAAATTGTTCGCATTCACAAGGTATTTTATAAATACAATTCTTTGTTCTTTCTTGTTCAGTGTTAGGTTTAGTTTTAGATAGAATAGATCTCAATGTGTTTGTTGTTTTGAATGTTGTTGAAATGTTGAATTTATTTCCTATTGTTTTAAGTTTTTTATTTATAAAATACCTTGTGAATGCGAACAATTTTATTTAGGTGAAACATCAAGACCATTAAACGTTAGAATAAATGAACATCAGTCTTATATTAAAAATAGAGAATTTGATAGATCTCAAATATGTCAACATGCATGGGATAATGAACATAGAGTTCAGTGGAGAGATTCAAGTATAGTCCTGAAAGAATCAGATAGTAAAAAGAGAAAAATCAAAGAAGCGGCTCTAATTATGCTAAATGAAACCAATTGTGTCGCAAATTCCTCGGTAGAATGCAGTAAGATGTGGTTACCCATACTGAAAGAGGAAGTCAATAGAAAGAAAATACCATGATTATTAAGTCAATAACATATCGAGTTAGTACAAATTTTATATTTTAGTATTACTTATTGTATATCTATGTATTATTAATATTATTTATAATTTAAACATATTAAAGTCAGAATTTGGTATTAGTTTTTTGAAAGTAAATTAAATGTAAGACCAAATACTTACGATTTCGGGGTAGTATCACGAGGTTTTTTCCTGGTTTTCCCTCGTGATTTACTATGGAATCTCTAACGCGAGAATTTTACTGTCATCGTTGCATTTGGTTGTCTTTTTAAAGACAGATCACATGCTATGATTTTTTTGTGACGGATGTTCTTGAGTTGAGATTGATTTCATGTAATCGAATGAACTATATTTTAGTAAAGTCGTCCCAGGAACGCAACTCATAAATATTGGCGATATCATTTTAAAGTCTTCTACTTTAAAATGTATAATATGCATCTGAATTGCCAATATAAATGCATCAGATTAAATAAATTATTAGAAGAATTTTTTTACTTAGCAACAACATTTTTGTTTATTTTAGTAGTATTTTGTATTTTAACAACGAAACCCGATTTGGTATTCGAAACGTTAATAAAATCATTTTTTTAGTAAAATTGTGGCTTATTTCCCATTATAAACTATTTTTTTTTATTTCAGGTTAGATTTCAACACGAAGTGTATCCAGAAACAACGACACAAGCGTCGCGACAAGTGTTAATAATATCCGACGTAGAAATTGTAGATAGATTAGAATCAAGTCAATTTAATAAATTTTTATACCAATATACTAGTCAAAGCAGGCCAAAACAGTCACATGCACATATGGTAAGGAAACATTGCTTTCAGTAATAATTTTATAATTCTATGACATCTCGTAACTCCACAAATGGTAACGGACAATCGCTAACGCCGTCAATTCGTAACCAGGACACTTTATAACATCGACAGTTCGTAACGGTATAATTCGTAACGCTAATATTTAGTTTTTAGTAGCAAATTTGGCATTACTTTAGCATTTAGCATGTATTTTGCATACTTTTTTATACTAAAAGTAGTCGTACTTTTTTTAAGACCACTTCTTTTTAAATACAGGGTGTTTGGTAAAGAATGGGCCATAGCTTAACCTTAGATTCCTGAGCTTAAAATAGGTCGATTTAAACTAACTTACCTTAGTACAAAAGTTGATAATAACCTAAATACGTGTCAAAGTTAAACTTTTATTTTATTTATTTTTGAATATTTCTTGACACGCATGGGACAACAACACGAAATTTGGTAAGTGGTGCTGCTATTGTACAATCTACTATAGTTGATTTTTTAACCAAGAGGAGTAAACTAAAAAGACAGATTCACACCCAAGAAAGTTAATAAAAAAGTCACCAAATTCATCTTCTTTTTTCGTTGATCATATCAGCTTTCGATGATAATCCATACATATTATATTATACTAACACATCGCCAAATAGTTCTAAAAACAACTGTTTTTATATAAAAGTAGACTAAAAATCTAAAAATTTAAGGAATAATGCAGAAAACACAAAGAATCGCCGATATATTTAATTAACCTATAAAATGACAGAAGTGTCAAAATTGGATAAATGTCATTAGTGTCAAAATTTAATAACAGTGGAGTAAACTTGCCTGCGGTTGGACCAATTAGAAACAAGCATTACAGCGCGGTAAATTTGAATCACTCCTCTTGGTTAAAAAACAAACAATAAATTATGTTAAACAAACGTTTCTGGCTACTACCAGAGGCGTACGACGGGGGAACGTGAATGGTTGACCCTTCCCAAATTCTACGCCACTGGCGGAATTGCTATTTTAATTTATATATTAATTTTCGAGATATTTGAAGCTAAAACGAAGAAGCATAATACATTAATCAAAATAAGTCAACAATACCAATAACTTCTGGACTGCATAACTTCTGGTAACGTAAATTTTCCTATTTGAATACTTAATTAATGGATTATTTCAACGAAAAAAAAATTTTTTTCATCTTTTTTCGAACAACTTTAACTCCAACATATGTAAATTTGATACTGTTTTTATCTTAAATATTAAAATAATCTTTAAACGTTGTGGCTGAAGTAATAATACAACTAGGTTACATTGACAGTTCTTAACGTCATTTTGGGTTACTCTTGAATTCAGTTGTCAGTTGGCCATTGAAATCCAAAATGTGAGGTTTTCTCCAAAAAAAAAATCCAACCACGTGGGAAGAGTCCTGTGTTGCCCTGGGTAACATCCAGGCATATCTTTAACATCACTTGAATTTTATATAAATATGTAAAACAACATAATCGTTTACATTTTTTTGGGTTTTACCCAAACAGTTGAGTCCCTGAATCTTTACCCGTGCGTCATCATTTAAAGCATACGAAATAAGTCGATGATAAGTCGGAAATTGAAATTTACTAAACGCAACAGCAAGTCACTTACTGTCACTTGCTGTTGCGTTTACTAAATTTCAATTTCCGACTTATCATCGACTTATTTCGTATGCTTTAAATGATGACGCACGGGTAAAGATTCAGGGACTCAACTGTACATGGTCTCTGACTTTCTGTTTGCCTCGTGTGTTGGAAATTAAAATTTATATTAACTATGGAGTGTTTTTGTGTCTATTTTTGAGTGTGAACAGTTTAAATTTTAAGCCACCAAATGAAAAAATGAAACAATTCAACGGAACATCTTTGAGTAATTGTCGAACATTTTACAAAGTTCGTAAAATACTTGGTCATCAATTCAATGAGGTTCAGTTGCCAGATAATTGTGAAAATTCTATTGGATATCATTCTTCATGCTATAATGCTTTTTGAGTTAAAAAGGGCTTGATTGAAGAAGGGTAAATTTCTACAAATGAAATATATTATGTAATATGTCACATGGCTAGAAATAATTTGCTGCCAAAATAAATCGATTAGTTTAAATTTGAAGTTACAATTGCAATTTATTATGAATTATTGTCAAAAGTGACAGTTTTTAGTCTATAGCTTGGACTATGATAATCTTAAATGGCAATGTATTCATAGACACATTATTAAGGATAGACAGGGAATACAGAGCAAAAAGTCGATCGGTGGTCTATCTATCTCTTTTAACCAAGAGATCCCGCGTATGTGACCGAAAAAGATGGCTAGACCACTCAATCCATAATATTGGCGTTACACCTCGATGCACAGAGCGGCCCATACTTTGCCTAATCTACTAGTTAGAATGTATTACAGTGAGGTATGGTTTGTTCAACAGTAAATGGTTTGAATTCAATTAGTGCGGTCGTAAATATTATTAAATTTATCTGACCTGGCCCATTGTTAAGACCCACCCGGAGCGATAAGCCACCGAGGTAGACAGAGTTGGTCTTTTGCAATTAACACTGACTAGATGATACTCCCATAATAAAGCCTAAAATAAATTTTACCTGAAACCGGGCCTTTTATACTATTATCGGTTAATCCGGCTATTTATAGTGGTAACTAATTGAACTTAACCATTTACTGTTTAACATACCATACCTAAATGATGTTGAGATAAATCGAAAGATATCGATTGTAATTGATTGTAGGTACTTTTGACATAGAATAATCACCCGTTATTGAAATTTCAAAAATAATTTTTTTTTTAAATTGTCCGATTACGAAATCTACCCCTTATTTTTTTCCGACAACAGTCATTCTTTGTAAGGAATAATTTACTTAATTAAATTTCGTTTTTGTCGGAAAACTATTTATCACCAGCATTTTTGTGTATATCTTACATGTTTAGAATGTCGGACTACGAAAACTTCCCATTCATTTTGTCGGACAGAACTTCCAATTGATTGTTTAACCTTTCATTAAACTCTCATGCAAAAATCAGACTGCTATTTATCACCAACATAATTCCTGTGATGTGACATGTTCTACGTGTCGGATTCGTTAAAATGCACAACATTTTTGTCGGACAAACATTTTTTCATATATTATATAACGTTGGCTATTGAATAAACTTAAAAACAACTTGCTATTTTTCACAATCATAAACTTGTCAGGACGACACGTTTATCATGCTCCACAATTAAAACTTCCCCTGTTCCAATGTTCCCGTGCATCAAAGTTTGTCCGACTAGACACCGTTAAGCTATTAACAAATGTTCAGCTTGCTATTAATCAACTTTTCTTTCTTACGCGGGATCCAGGTCTATTGGTTTCAACAAGCGGCCAAACCAGTCAGAAACTATCAGCGAATAGTCGACCAGCTCGAGTAGAGGGGATAGCACTGATGACTGTATTATGTTCTCTCACTGACCAACTGTTTGCTGATGGTTTTTGACTAGTTTGACTGTTTGTTGGAACAGACCTGCTATTATTCACGAGGCATAGCTGTATTCTGGCCATAAATTATTTGCGGCGCCACGTACCTAATCGCAAAATATAGTTCGGCGCTTAATGTGTTAATCGCCTTTTTATCTTTTAGGTAGTCATTAAGTCCCTTCACATACGACCTGACCCGAAGCTGCCAACTCAGGAATGTTGTCTGAAAGTATCGATATTGCCGCTTCGATTAAATATTGATCAAGACTCTTTATTATTTCTCATTAATTTCTTCAGTGATCTTAGTGACGATAATTGCGAAAAGACGGGTAAGTATCGATAATTAACATGTTTAAACTCACTTCTAGAGAACATTGAGAGACATTGATCTAGAGTCTAGAGATATTTGAAATGAAAATTATTCCTTTTGAAAAATTCAATAAAATGGCGATTGGTAAACTTTGATCCGATTGTTAGAACCGGAGCTATAACAAATTAATTTCGTGAAAAACATTTGCAAAATAGGCGTTTTATGGGACTTTTTCAATTATAGCCCAGCTTTCATACGTGCGATTAGCTTTCAAAACCTCATTTTAAAGGTAATTGTTTTAGCTTTAAAAAACTTTGTAAAATTACTTTATCTTTGTTAATAAAAAAGTTATAACAATTAAACATTAAAAAATAGTTGAATTAATTTGTTAATAAGAGATTTAAACAAAATTAAGCTATAAACTTCGAAAATTTGGCTTTTTAAAAATTTCGCATTTGTAAAATTAATAACATTTTATTACATAATTATATTATCCGTAAAGGTATAGCCTACAAAACTATAATAATCTGCACAGACAGCAGACAAGCGCTACTAACCCTGAACAGACCACGTGTCATATCAGGGCTAGTAATGGACTGTCATGAGTCACTAGCCCAAGCTTCGGATGGTAACAACATCATCCTGAGGTGGGTTAAAGGACACAACGGAAATAAATGCAACCGCATTGCTGACCAGCTAGCTAGGAAGGCAGCAGGCCTAAGACCCTTAGGACCTGGTGAACTTATTGGCTGGTCAACTGCAACAATTGCGGAAATTGTCAAATGTCACTCCCACACGCAAACCGTGAAAAGATGGGAAGAAGGGCCAGGATGTAGACTTGCCAAGGTAACACTAAGGAACCTTGGGAAGTCAGCATCAGAAAAGTACTTGAGAATGACCAGGAAAAACCCACGCTTGACAGTTGGTTTTTTAACTGGCCATTGTCAACTAAGAAAACACCTCCACACACTGGGGCTAGTAGACACACCTCTATGCAGGAGGTGTGAACGAGATGACGAAACTGTCGAGCATGTCCTATGTGAATGTCCGGAGTTATCGTCAATACGAGAGTATGCGTTCGGCGAGCCTTGGCCTACACCTGCCGACATAGGGGAGATGTCACCAGGGGCCTGATTCTAATTCATTTCGACAGTCGCAATTTCATTTCGACACCGCCATGACAGCCGGAGAGTATAGCGATTCTTGGGGATATTAACCTTATCATGTTGAGACTGCTCAGAATTTGGGTTGGCGCTTCGGTTTCTTGGATTTTGTTGATAGTCTGGGAAAATTATCGAAAAAATACCATTTTTGGGAAAAATTATTTACCAGCTATTTTATTGCTAAAATCGAATCTTAAGATTGCATATATTAGTAATATGGGGTATGACAAGTCCGCAGAAAGTGTGTTATTTTATTTATAAACAAATTAGCACTCCTAAATCTTCTTTTTTTTTTCAATTAGTGGTCTGTAACTCCTATAATTTTTCCTTTGAGCCAAAAACACTCAAATAAAAATTCACCGTAATTGATTTCTGCACAAAGTTATTTTTTTTCCGATTTCCTTCAACAAAAATTTTACTCAGAAAATCCGAGTTTTCCCAAAAAATATGCCATTTTCAATTAAAATTTTAGGGAAGTACCTAATTATTTATCAATAATTAAATAATTGAAGACATGAAAGATTTATTATAGTAGATTATACAGAGGGGCTAAATTATGGAATAAATTCATTTCTTTAAAACGGACGATTTTGGAGCAAAATCCCGAAAGAGGTCGATTTTTATTTTTAAATTACAATTTTTTGGCATATATTTCATACTAGTGACGTCATCCATCTGAGCGTGATGACGTAATCGATAATTTTGTTAATGGGAATAGGGGTCGTGTGGTAGGTCATTTGAAAGGGCGTTTAATTCTCTATTCAGTAATATAAACATTAATATCATTAGGTATTTATACAGGGTTGCCAAAAAAATTTTTGAATTAAATTAATTGGCGCAAAAAGAAGAATGTATGTAATTTATTTAACTCAAAATACATTGTACTGCTGTCAGAAAATAGAAAAAAAGGTTTATTTCACAAATAAACATTTCTTTTCGCTTAAATTAAATCACAAACAGCCTCCCTCCTA
The DNA here is from genome assembly GCF_917563875.1 of Diabrotica virgifera virgifera. Lineage (NCBI taxonomy): Eukaryota > Metazoa > Arthropoda > Insecta > Coleoptera > Chrysomelidae > Diabrotica > Diabrotica virgifera. Next base: position 233,095,465 of record NC_065446.1, on the reverse strand, counting down.
CCTATTGGCAGTTTGAACTTTTAATTTAAGCTAAAAGCAATGTTTATTTGCAAAATAAACATTTTTTTCTATTTTCTGACAGCAATAGAATGTATTTTGAGTTAAATAAATTACATGCATTCTTCTTCTTGCGTCAATTAATTTAATTCAAAATTTTTTTGGCCTCCCTGTATAAATAATGATATTAATGTTTATAATACTGAATAGAGCATTGAACGCCTTTGTAAATGAGCTACAACACGAACCCATATTCCTATTTAAAAAAATAATTACGTCATCACGCTCGGATGGATGACGTCACTAGTTTGAAATATATGCCAAGAAATTTAATTTAAAAATAAAAATCGACCTGTTTCGGGATTTTTCTCTAAAATCGTCCATTTTAGAGAAAATGAATTTATTCCATAATTTAGCCCCTCTCTGTATATCAGGAGACCGGCGACAATCTAACCAATAGTTTAGCAATAATTAAAATGTTAATTAAAAAATTTCGGTCGAAATAATAACCAGAAAGATTATGATACACCAGAATAACTATGATTTTCATATAAAAAAGCACTATACCTATTCAACGTACCTTACAGGATTGAAATTGGACCATTTGAGCGGTCTCAGGAATGTTATAAAGAAACAATTTTTTGGCTTATAAACAAATAGAACCCCTCAGAAAATATTAGATTAAATTAAATTAAGTTAACGCTGTTGAAAAGAGCACGGCTTCTGTGTCCTTTTCGAAGAAAAACAAATTGAATTGCGAGGAGTGATTCCAGGTATAACCGGTCAAATTTGACCGGCATTTGCGACAGAGTTATAAACAACAGGATTTTGATCTTTGAACCATTAGATACCTTTTAATTCCGGTCCTCTTTGTACATACAAATTTTCATATCTTCAAGACACTCATAACAAAAAAGATTTATGTCACTGTCACCAAATTATTTAATTATTGATAAATAATTACTTCCCTCAAATTTTAGTTGAAAATTAAAGATTTTGTTTGGAAAACCCGAATTTTCCGAAGAAAATTTCCGTCGAAGGAAATTGGAATAAATTATCAATGTGCAGAATTAAATTACTGTCAATTTTTATGTGAGTGTTTTGGTTTAAAGTTAAAATTTTCGGAGTTATAGAGCAATAATAAAAAAAAAGATTTCGGAGTGCTAATTTGTTTATAAACAAAATAGCACACTTTCTGTGGACTTTGCACAGCTATATTACTAATATAGGAAATCTTAAGATTTGATTTCAGCATGTCCAGCAATAAAATAGCTGGTAATTAATTTTCCTTGTTTTTTACTAATTTTCCCAGATTATTACCTCACATCTTTCATTGAGTTGATGATTCATGTTGTGGACATTCTCAATTATTATATTTCTAATTTAATACTATTCTATCTAATTCCTCAAAACAAGCAAATTTCAATTAAACCCAGCTATATTATAATACCTTTTGATTTAGTTTTCCTTGCAAGAAATAAACAAAACACATCTAAACTAAACCTAACCTCGCTTTTGGCCATTCATTCATCTCCGTGTCAAATAATTTCGACAGTCGCCATATTGAAAGCGACTTGTTTTTGGTCGAAATTTGATTTAGAATCAGGGCCCAGGTGATTTTTCCGCCTTCCTGGAAATGGCAGGATGGATAATGAACTAAGGACGACAACCCCCCTGGGTGGATGTACAATGGGTCAATTGTGGGATAAGTACTGTGGGACTTGACTCACACTCCCTACTCTACAGATACAGATACATAATTATATTTAAAATCATACATAAATAAAAATGATTCACTTAAAGGCAAACGTCAGTTGCAATGCGGGGATAAGCTTTCGTAGTTTTGTCACTTCGGGCAGAGAGAAACCTACGCCTCTCTGATGATGACTCCAAATAGAGTCGAAAATCGTCGAATTAGAGTGCTGGTTTGCGCTCCCTGTTCTAAGTGAAAAATAAGACGGTTTTGCCTTCGCATTTCAACTGAATAAAAATAGAATTTTTACCTGTCCTGTCAATCTTGTCACTTGTAGCTTTATCCGTAGCGGTCTGTATCTTTCATAGAGATAAGTACCCCACGTTTTTCGAGCAGGGACATCCATGTTGCCCCTTTAAGTTAATCCTGTAACATCGACCTAGTGTCATTTCAAAATTAAATTATTAGATCAAAATCATGTAACACTAAGCAAGGTTTTATAAACACGAAATTGGGCATGTTTCAACTACAAAATATAATAGACGGAGAGGCAGCGCTGAAAAATCTCTTTGAATTTACTAAAGCTAGATTTTTCACAGTTGATTACTGTGAGTGTGTAGAGAAACATACTGCGGTCGGTAGAGAAACATACTGCGGTCGGTCAAGCGAAACGTAGAACAGGGGTTACTGAGAGGGTATCAAAGTTGCTTTCCTACGAAGGTAATTATTTCCATTTACTAAGGCTGAAAATCAGTACACACATTCTAAATTAAATATAAATACAAGTTATTATAGTCGGTCAGCTGTATCACGGGACAGAGCCGGTCGGTCGCCCTAATAGTCGATTGAGGAAATGAAGCATTTTGGCTCGCAATTTTTTCATCCAGCATGGATTTACTTGAAATTTTCACAGAAGGTAGGGAATAGTCCAAGGATCATTTTCTATATCATGCCACTATCATACGCTAAAACTTTGGGAGTGGTTGCCACCCCATCTCGGGGGTGGGAATTTTTTATTACATTTTAACCATGTAATTCGATGGAAAAAGTGATTGTTATTTATTTTCTTCGTAAAACTAATATTTTTCGAGTTATTCGCGCTTGAAAATAACAGTTTTTCGACGAAAAAATCGACTTCTTTAGAGGCTTTTTTGAGAATACCTCGAAAAATATGCATTTAATCAACTGTAGATATCGAAATTGTATCTTTTATTGCACCAACAGATCTTAAGCTCCAGCTTAGCTAAGCTCTTCTTATAGATAGGGCCTTCTTGAGTATCACTTACGTTGCACCATAATTTTAGATTCTTACCTTATTATCAATTATATCTATTATTATATTATGGTATTCTTATTGTAATATATTATAATTATATTATATTAATTCTTATGATATTCTCGACTTAAGCTTAAGATCTGTTGGTGCAACCGGGCATTAGTAACACAAACCAAATTATTTTCCAATAATATCTTTAAGACCAATACAAACCGAGATACGGCATGTTAAAGGTTAGCTTTTTTCGTCAAATGCATAATTTGAAATATTCAAAGCCAAATAATGGGAAAAATTTGCATTTTTCGAGGAAAACTTAAATAATATTTTTTCAAGTACACAATTAGACCTTTCAAAAAATAATAATAAAAAGTTTCTAGCATGAAAATTAAGCGACTTATAATCAAAAAAATGTCGGTACCTGCTTTTCTTTACGAAAAAATCAGTGAAAACAACCCCCTAATTACCTTCCTAATTCAAAATTGGTCTTGCACCTTTTAGACCAGGGCGCATCTGTAAAAATATTAGTACATTTAGATGTTGAGAGGTGACTCATATTTTTTGCAGAAATTGCTTGAAAATAACTCATATAATAATATTTGAGTTATCCTCCCGCTCAAAAAGGTCCGGAACATTGTTTAAATAATCAAAATGTCAAAAAAATTAAGGAAAAATTCGATTTTTTTCTTGGATTTTTGATTATAACTTTAAAAGTATTCATTTTCGAGAAAAGTTGCATTAACATAAAAGTTGCGTAATTAAATTTCCTATAATATAGGATTAATTGAAAATTTTAAAAATTGTCACCCTTGTTGCAAGATAGCAATAATTTCGAAAAAAACCATAAAAAAATAAGTATTCGCATTTTACGTTTTTCAACCATTTATGCTACACTTAGGACCTTCATATTTCACCCAGAAAAACTACATGATATGATAAAACAACACTGTAAATTTTATTAAGATCGGTTTAATAGATTTTGCAAAATAAATTTTGCAATCCAGCTTTCGTAAGAAAAAAACTTTTTTTCAAAAAAATGTTGCAGCACTGTAAATAAAGCAGACAGCAAGTTGAATTTTTTTTACATATAAAAGAATACTGTTCCTTTCATTTGTCATTTGCAAAATTAAAATCGGTTAACTACCACGGCGGCGTCAGGAATTTTTTTAAATAAACAATAATTTTTGGTGCTACGCGCAGGACAACGGATACGTTCGCTCTGATTGGGCATTCCAATGACCTTTGATAATGATTGATAAATTTTAATTTTTAGTACATTTCAAAATAAATAAGTAAATTTGTTTATTGCAAAATAAAAACACATACTCTGTCCTTTGAAATAACACTTTTAGCAAAAACTTTCTTTGTTCATATATTTTAACTTAGAAAATAAAAAAGTTTTATTTTTAAAAATATGCAATTGTTTAAACAATTTTTCACAAACAATAAATAAATTAATTTGATTTTTGTGGAATTAAAATATGAACATACAACAAAATATACAGTAAGAAAATATATATTAGATAAAGATTGGAAGAAATTTTGGTGGAAATCAATTTGTATGAATCGAACACCGCTGTCCTGCGCGTAGGACCAAAAATTTACGTTTATTTAAAAAAATTTCTGACGCCGTGGTAGTTAACCGATTTTAATTTTGCAAATTGAAAATGAAAGTTACAGTATTCTTTTATTTGTGAAAAAAATTTTAACTTGCTATCTGCTTTCTTTTCAGTCCTGCAACATTTTGAAAAAATGAATTTTTTTTGCCAAAGCTGGATTGCAAAATTTATTCTGCAAAATCTATTGAACCGATCTTAACCAAATTTAGAATATTGTTTTATCATATCATAAAGTTTTTCTGGGTGAAATATGAAGGTCCTAAGTTTAGCAGAAATGGTTGAAAAACGTAAAATGCGAATACTTGTTTTTTTATGTTTTTTCGCAAATATTGCTATTTTGCAACAAGGGTAACAATTTTAAAAATTTCTAACCAATCTTATATTGTAGAAAATTTAATAACGCAATTTTTATTTTAGTGCAACTTTTCTCGTAAGTGAATACTTTTAAAGTTATAATCAAAAAACGAAGAAAAAAATCGAATTTTTCCTTCATTTTTTGACATTTTGATTATTTAAACAATGTTCCGGACCTTTTTGAGTGGGAGGATAACTCAATTATTATTATATGAGTTATTTTCAAGCAATTTCTGCAAAAAAATTAGAGTCACCTCTCAACGTCCATCTCAAAACAGATCCGCCCTGGACTATTTCTGTAGTTCCTTTTATATTTATATTATCAATACAGGAGTTTGACCTATTTAAAATGCCTAATTTTGGAATAATCGGAGTTTAAAGAAAAATTGATTTTTTGCAATTTGGTATTTTTCACCTTTTACTTCAAAATATCTCCGAAAATACTGAAGATACGAAAAAAATTATAAACCACTAAATTGTAGCTTTTTTAATGACTAAAATTACCGTGTGCATAGATTTTCATTATAGTGAATAGTTAGCCAGATATAGCTGTTTAAAACCTCTATTTACCAGCAAACACCCCCTTATTCGAGCCCTTTAAACCCGCCCCAATTAAAAACTAAGGGATCTTACGGAATTTAATTTACACAGTCTTATAGCTCTTTAAAAATCCTACAAAATCGTTTTTGAACAAACTTTTTATCGCCAAAAATATATAGAATATTTTTCGAGGTATTCTCAAAAAACCCTCTAAAAAAGTCGATTTTTTCGTCGAAAAACTGTTATTTTCAAGCGCGAATAACTCGAAAAATATTAGTTCTACGAAGAAAATGTAAAAAACATTGTTTTCTTAAAATCACCTTTTCCATCGAATTACATGGTTAAAATGTAATAAAAAATTCCCACCCCCGAGATGGGGTGGCAACCACCCCCAAGGTTTTAGCGTATGATAGCGGTATGATATAGAAAATGATCCTTGGACTATTCCCTAACTTCTGTGAAAATTTCAAGTAAATCCAGGCTGGACGAAAAAATTGCGAGCCAAAATGCTTCATTTCCTCAATCGACTATTGGGGCCGACCGACCGGCTCTATCCCGTCATACAGCTGACCGACTATAATAACTTTTATTTATATTTAATTTAGAATGTGTGTACTGATTTTCAGCCTCAGTAAATGGATTTTATTACCTTCGTAGGAAAGCAACTTTGATACCCTCTCAGTAACCCCTGTTCTACGTTTCGCTTGACCGACCGCAGTATGTTTCTCTACACACTCACAGTAATCAACTGTGAAAAATCTAGCTTTTAAATTCTCTTGGTCTAATAGAATGCATTTATCACATGCTTTGTTTAACAGTCAAAATTTTACCTTTTTTTATTCATTTTAACGTGGAAATAATTACATCCAGGTTTCACTGATGATGGCCTGATAAGACCGAAGACCTTCTGGAATTTTTATAATCCATCTGTATAGTTTTTTAAAAGTTTTTAATAAATCATATACCATTATACACACCAAGTGTTTACTTCTTTGTCAGTATATTATTTTAAAATGTTACAGATGACCAAGGCAACATCTCCAAACATAACACCCCCACCCACCATCCACCTGTGATGACAATCAGCGAAGAAAATGAAGAACTTATTAAAAAACAAGCATTAAAAGTTGTAGACGAAAATTTAATACTATTAATGGAGGAGAGTAGGCATCAGTTTGATTTGGATAATGATTCAGTAAATTCTACATCTACTACGTCAGATGGATCACCAGTCTTCTTCAGGTAAAATACATTAGCTACAGTACAAATTTTGTGCATTAGCAAGTCATACATAGAAAAGTGTTAGGACTAATTTTTTTAGTTGATTTGTCACTAATTTTTTTAGTTGATTTGTCTTTAAAAATAGTTAGTTCAAATATGTAATAAGAAAAGATGAATACGTCATAATCTCATAATAATCATTTGGTGTAATAATCTGGTTGATCTTGGATTCCTAAGCTCCGAACTTGAGTTTTACATATTTCATATTTTATTCTTTTTCAGTAGCTACTGTATCTTTCTGTAGCTACTTTTCAGTAGCGTTCAGAGTATTTTTTTTTTTTTTTATTTAATGTTGTAATATTTACAATCTGTCCTCAACTGAGAACAATAGGTAAATTATTTGACAAAAATTGAAAATTTTGACCTGTAGAGGGAGATCCAGTGATCACCCTCTTTACATAAATTAAATTAAAACAAATTAAAATAAGTTTAGTTATCACAGATTATTCGAATCTTCTTGCTAGATCCACTACTTTGAATCTCTTCAGGCGTCGTACATCATTGTGGTCATCAGTAAGGTTGCTGGCTAACTCATTTGGATGAGATTCTAGTCTCTTGGAATATTTTTTGTAATATTCCGTTATTACTGTTTTTATGGATTTCAATAGTACAATTTCAGAGTATTTCAATCTTGACGGACCATGTCAATCCGCCACCTTCCTTGAAAAAACATACGCTTTAACATAACACATACTACAGGCCTTGTAGGTCTCTGGCTTCCAAAAACTTAGTTCTTTTTCTTCTTCTTCGTCTAGTTATTCACGTCCATATCTGAACATAAGCCTCTTCAAGTCTTCCTTTCCATTGTTTTTTGTTGTACGCTACTTGTAGCCAATTTTTCCAGGCAGGCAGTTCGTTTCAGATCACCTGTCCATCTCATAGGAGGTCTGCCTCTGGGTCTTTTATGTTCGTATGGTCTCCAGGTTAGAATTGTTCTGTGACATTTGTTTAGATCGCTCCTAGCTACGTGTCCAGCGTATTCCCATTTAAATTTTAATGATTTTTGTACCACATCGGTGACTTTGGTTTTCTGTCTTATCCATGTGTTTGTTTTCCTGTCCTTAAGTGATATGCCAAGCATTGCTCTTTACATCGCGTGTTGAGTGACTCTGAGTATGTTCATATTATTTTTTGTGATTGTCAATGTTTGTGTCCCGTATGTTAATATCGAAATAATGCATGCATCAAAAACTTTAGATCTAAGATGTAGTTGAATTTGCTGATTTCTGAGTACATAGTTCAGTTTGCCGAATGCTGCCCATGCTAACTTTCTTCTTCTTTTTATTTCTTCCGTTTGAATTTCCCTATTTAGTATTATTTTTTGTCCTAATATGTTCTTCAACTTTTTCTATAACTTTGTCGTTTATTATTGTCACGGAAGTTTCTTCGGAGTGCATGACTTTTGTTTTGTTTAAATTCATTTTCAGTCCTATTTTAGAAGATTCTGTGTGTAGTTCTGAAAGCATGGTTTGCAGTTCTTGTAGGTCAGTAGCTATCAGGATTATGTCATTCGCAAATCGTAGATTACTGAGGTAGCGGCCATTGATGTTTATTCCCTTATATTTCCAATTTAGATTTTTAAACACGTCCTCCAAAACTAAGGTGAACAGTTTGGGTGATAGAGTGTCTCCCTGTTTGACTCCCCTGTTTAATGGTACAGGGTTCATGTATTCATTTTCATTTAGGTAGTATGTAGCTGTAGCTTGGTTCATAGTTTCTTTTATTAAGTTAATATATCTGCTGTCTATTCTACAATTTTGCATTGCGTTTATTACAGCCGTGTGTTCTATAGTGTCGAAAGCTTTTTCGTAGTCTTCTTCTTCTTCTTAACGTGCCCTATCAAGTCCCCTTGACGTTGGCGATTAACATGGCGAAACTGTCTCTGTCTCGAGCTATTCTAAATAGGTGTTCTGCTTTCTTTATTCCTGTCCACTCCCGGATATTCTTCAACCAAGAGGCCTGCTTTCTACCAATTCCTCTGCGTCCTTCGATTTTACCCATCATAATAAGTTGAAGAATATTATACCGGTCTCCCCTTACTACGTGTCCAAAATAGGCCATCTTTCTATATTTGATGTTATCAAGCAGCTCACGGGTAGCATTTGCTCTCTTAAGGACTGCCACATTTGTCAGCATAGCCGTCCATGGTATTTTTAGAATACGTCTGTGCAGCCACATTTCAAAGGCCTCCAAACGGTTAATGGTGGATATTTTTAATGTCCATGCTTCGACACCATACAAGAGGACTGACCAAATGTAGCATTTAATCATGCGCTTTCGAAGTTGAAGTTGCAAGGTATCATTACAGAAGAATGACCTCATTTTTAAAAATGTCGTGCGGGCTATCTCGATTCTACATTTTATCTCTTTATCTGGATCTAGTTGTTCAGTAATATGGCAACCAAGATATTTAAAACTGGGTACTCTTTGAATCATATGACCATCAACATATAACCGTGAATCTTGATAGGCCAAACGGCTAAATACCATGTACTTTGTTTTTGAACAGTTTATATTTAGGCCAAACTCTCTTCCCACTCTGCCAATGGCACTTAAAAGGTGTTGTAATCCATTCATATCATCACTTAAAATAACTGTATCGTCTGCATATCTGATTGTATTTATCAAAATTCCATTAACCTTCACACCCCATTCCAAATTATGCAGCGCTTCCTTAAATATTCTATCTGAATACAAATTAAACAACAGTGGGGACAGTATACAACCCTGTCTGACGCCTCTTTGTATTTTGCATATTTCTGTTGATTTTCCATTTATGCAAGCTGTCGCTGTTTGACGCCAGTATAATTTTTCTATGATTCGTACATCTTGACTATCAACTCCTTTATCCTTTAGTATTTTAATTAATTTGTGATGTTGTACTCGATCAAAGGCCTTCTCATAGTCAATAAATACAGCAAAGACGTCTTTCCTTTGATCTCGGCATTTCTGCAATAACACATTTAGTGCAAAGAGTGCGTCCCGGGTTCCCAGTCCATTTCTGAAGCCAAATTGTGTTTCATCCTGGTCTTCTTCACATTTATCTCTGATTCTACTGTGGATGATACGTAGAAAGATTTTCAAGGTGTGGCTCATAAGGCTTATCATTCTATAGTCGCTACAGTTTTTCGGACGTTGTTTTTTTGGTAGGGTTATGAATTCGGACTTTAACCAATCTTCAGGGATATCACCAGTCGAATAAACATCATTGAAAAGTTTGACTAGTATTCCAATGTTTTCCTCATTTATGAGCTTTAACATTTCTGTAGGTATGTTGTCGGGACCAACGGCTTTATTGTTTTTTGCCAATTTTATAGCATGTTGTATTTCTGATTTTAGTATTTCTGGTCCTTCACCTTCATCTAAAGTGTCCAGTTCTTCGGGTCTATCATCATTATACAGTTCATTTATATAATTATACCAGGTAGTTCGGATTTCGTGTTCGTCTCTTATCATTTTTCCCGACGAATCGGTTATAGTATGTGGAGTTTTCTTATAATAAAGACCAGCTACTTCTCTAACTTTTTTAAACATATTAAACGTATCATGTTTTTCATTCAACTTTTCTAATTCCTTGCATTTATCCTCCATCCATTTTTCTTTAGCTACCTTTATTTTTTGTTTAATTAGTTTTTGTTTTTCTTTGTATTCTGTTTTGTTATCTTTCAGTTTTCTTCTCTGCTCCATCAATTCCAGGATTTCATCAGTCATCCATTGTTTTTTGTGCCTCTGCATCGTTGTCGTATATTTTTCCATTACTTTCCAGGTAAGATCTCGTAGTCTTCGTAGTCTACAAATGCTATAAAAACTGAAAACTTGTATTCGTTACATTTTTCTATTAATTTTCTAAAAACTTAGTTATTATCCTCCATATCTTCTGGTCCCATGCATTTTCTCTTCAATCTCTCACGCCATTTGTTCTAATACATACTACGTTTAATAAATTCTTTGATAGCTGATCCACTTAATGAACTATACAACTTGTGCCGCGTGCCACGTTGTGAGGTATTCCCACCAACATTAATTCATATAATATTCCCACCAACATTCATATAATCTTAAATTTTAGGAATCTAATATTCAGTCCGGAAGTTCCTATCCGATTGGATTACCACGGAAAACGCGTAGACATGACGCACGGGTCACTCCCAGGACTACTGATGGGCCTTGGCCAATTAAATTGTTCGGAATTGAGGTTGAAACGAGTGACTTACCGACATGGCCTTTTAGGATTCGACAAACTCATGATGCATTTGGTACAGGAATGGTTGAGTGATATTAAGAAGAACCAACTGCCCAGTTTACTTGGAGGTGTTGGACCGATGTATACTCTTGTTCAGCTGTGTAAGTAAACAATACTGATATTTTAAGTAATTAAATTGTCTGACCACTTCGTATCTTGCAATGTTTATTATTTCTGTTTGTTTTTTCCTGTTTCTATCGATGGTAATTACTTTGGTTTTTTATATATTTACTAGCTGACCCGGCAGACTTCGTACTGCCTCAATAGATAAGAACAAACTTTTGTAAACAATAAACTTAAAATAAACAAAAGGAATTCGTAATTAATAAACAAAAAATGCTCGATGTGAATGAGTTTTTAATATTATTTTTAATGAATTACACATAATGTTTGAAGTAATAAAATTTAGTTAGAAAAAGTTTGCAGTGCAATAGTTGCAATCTTAAATTTGTTTTTCTTATAAAGAATATAACAGCTTTATTTTATTTACATTCAAAACAACCCTGTATTTATAATTGGGTTCGGGGTTGTCCAACTATATAGGTGTTGAAAAATAAAATAAAATTAAAATTAAATATCATTAAATAAAATGAAACAAAATTTCATAAAATTGAATAAAAGTTAATAAAAATAAATAAAACTGAATAAACTTAAATAAAAATAATAAATAAATTTAAAAAAATAATAAAATTAAAAAAAATAATAGAATCTAATAAAAATAATTAAAATTTAATAAAATGAAACAAAATTAATTAAAATTAAATAAAATTTTATAATTTGCTGCTTGTTCTTTTCGTGTGCTCAGAACTTTTCTTCTGCTTGCCGTTCGTCAGAAAAGTTCGGTAGAGATATTTTTTGAAAGTTTCGAAAAATTAAGAAATTCATATTTTGCCCAAATTAAGTCCAAAAGTTAAACAGTTGCACTTTTCTTCGATGAAATTTGTTGCTCGTTCTTCTTCTGTCCTCAGAATATTTCTAAGGCTTAAGATATTGTGTTTTGGACACCGATTGAGCTAGAAAAAAAATTTAGTAAGGTTCTGTTCGGAATTCAGCAAGGAGTACACCGAATTAATTTCGTATTTTTCACGTCCTTATTGCGAGAGTTATGACGTCACACGCAACCCTATTATGACGTAGAGGTATAAAATATAGACATAAACCTACTCCCGGTCCGGTCGAGTACACTTGCAAACTTTCATAAAAATCGGTCAAGTCGTTTCGGAGGAGTATGCCAACAAATACTGTAAAAAGAGCATTTTATACATATAGCTGTAAAAATTTTGGTGGCTAATAAAATGACAATATAAAACCGTATAAACCTTCCCTGAACTTCCACAAATAATTCAACATCAAAATTAGCCAAATCGGTCCACACATTCTCGAGTTTTGGCGAGACTAACGCACAGCAATAGATTTTTATATATAAGATGCAAAACTTTAGATGGCTATTAAAAAATAACGGTTGAAGATAGAAAAGTGAAAATTTAGGGTTGTATTTACCTTTGCCTTCCACATCACATAAAATTAAGAAAAAACAGTTTGATCAAAAAAATAAAAAAATATTTTAGGGGGGCAGCCTCCGTTACGACGTACGGATATGAAAAATACATAACAACCTATTCTCGGTCCGGTCAAATACACGCGGAAAATTTCATAAAAATCTATTCAGTCGTTCTCGAGTTATGTGTTGGTAACTGTCACGACCTTCTTTTGTTTATATAGATGTAAAATATTTAAATGGCCATTAAAAAATAACGGTTAGTGATAGAAAAGTGAAAATTTAGGGTTGTATGTATCTTTACGTTCCACATCATATGCAATTAAAAAAAAAGAGTTTGTCTGAAAAAATAGAAATAAATATAAGGGTGGCAAGCCCCCTTAAGACGCACGGGTATGAAATATAGATAACGACCCACTCCCGGTCCGGTCGAGTACACTTGCAAACTTTCATAAAAATCGGTCAAGTCGTTTCGGAGGAGTATGGCAACAAACACTGCAAAAAGAGCATTTTATACATATAGCTGTAAAAATTTTGGTGGCTACTAAAATGACAATATAAAACCGTATAAACCTTCCCTGAACTTCCACAAATAATTCAACATCAAAATTAGCCAAATCGGTCCACACATTCTCGAGTTTTAGCGAGACTAACGCACAGCAATAGATTTTTATATATAAGATTGATAAACCTTCCACCATACATTCCGTTCTCACCGTGCCCAACTTATTCATAATTTGCTCTAGTTCTGCCGAAGACGCCAATATAACCGCGTCATCAGCATATCGCATATCGTTTTATTTTTCTTCCTCCTACTGTTGCTCTTCTTTGCCATTTCTCAAAAACTTGACGCATAATGTGTTCTACTCAATATATTATTCAATATTCGTAGTATAGGATAGGGGATATTGTACATCCTTGCCGAACTCCAGATTTCAACTTGAAGTTTTTCGAAACCACGTTATTAACTCTCACATTAGCGGTATTATACAGGGTGTCCCGAAAAGATTGGTCATAAATTACACCACAGATTCTGGGGTCAAAAATAGGTTGATTGAACCTCACTTACTAGTCCAGGGCGGATCTGTTTTGAGATGGACGTTGAGAGGTGACTCAAATTTTTTTGCAGAAATTGCTTGAAAATAAATCAAATAATAATATTTGAGTTATCCTCCCTCTCAAAAAGGTCCGGAACATTGTTTAAATAATCAAAATGTCAAAAATTGAAGGAAAAATTCGATTTTTTTCTTTGTTTTTTGATTATAACTTTAAAAGTATTCATTTCCGAGAAAAGTTGTACTGACATAAAAGTTGCGTAATTCAATTTACTACAATATAGAATTGGTTAAAAATTTAAAAAATAGTAACCCTCGTTGCAAAATAGCAATAATTGCGAAAAAACCATACAAAAACAACTATTCGCATTTTACGTTTTTCAACCATTTATGCTACACTTAGGAGCTTCATATTTCTCCCTGAAAAACTTTATGATACAGTAAAACAATACTGTAAATTTCATTAAGATCGGTTCAATAGATTTTGCAAAATAAATTTTGCAATACAGCTTTCGCAAAAAAAATTCATTTTTTCAAAATGTTACAGGACTGAAAGTAAAGAAGATAGCAAGTTGAATTTTTTTTTGCTTATAGAAATGTACTCTACCTTTCATTTGCAATTTTCAAAATTAAAATCGATTAATTACCACGGCGTCAGAAAATTTTTGAAATAAACAATAATTTTTGGTGCTACGCGCAGGACAGCTGTGTTCGATTCACACAGGTTGATTTCCACCAAAATTTCTTCTAATCTTTATCTAATATATTACTTTCTTACTCTATATTTTGTTGTATTTTAATATTTTAATTCCACAAAAATCAAACTAATTTTATTATTGTTTGTGAAATATTGTTTAAACAATTGAATATGTTTAAAAATAATAAACTTTTATTATTTAAGTTAAAATATATGAACAAAGAAAGTTTTTGCTAATAAAAGTGTTATTTCAAAGGATAGAGTATGTGTTTTTATTTTGCAATAAACAAATTTATTTATTTATATCAAAATGTCATAAAAATTAAAATGTATCAATCATTATAAAAGGTCATTGAAATGCCCAATCAGAGCAACCTATCCGCTGTCCTGCGCGTAGCACCAATAATTAATGCTTATTTAAAAAAATTCCTGACGCCGTGGTGTTAAGCGATTTTAATTTTGCAAAATTGCAAATGAATGGTACAGTACACTTCTATGTGCAAAAACATTTTCAACTTGCTATCTGCTTTATTTTCAGTCCTGTAACATTTTGAAAAAATGAATTTTTTTTACGAAAGCTGGATTGCAAAATTTATTTTGCGAAATCTATTGAACCGATCTTAATGAAATTTACAGTTTTGTTTTACTGTATCATAAAATTTTTCAAGGTGAAATATGAAGGTCCTAAGTGTAGCATAAATGGTTGAAAAACGTAAAATGCGAATACTTGATGTTTTTTTCAAAATTATTGCTATTTTGCAACAATTGTGAGTATTTCTTAAATTTTTAACTAATTCTATATTATAGGAAATTTAATTACGCAACTTTTATGTCAGTACAACTTTTCTCGGAAATGAATACTTTTAAAGTTATAATCAAAAAACCAAGAAAAAAATCGAACTTTTCCTTAATTTTTTGACATTTTGTTTATTTAAACAATGTTCCGGACCTTTTTGAGAGGGAGGATAACTCAAATATTATTATTTGATTTATTTTCAAGCAATTTCTGCAAAAAAATTTGAGTCACCTCTCAACGTCCAAATGTACTAATATTTTTACAGATCCGCCCAGGTCTATACCTATATACAATAGTGCACACAAAAAAAGTTACAGCCCTTTGAAGTTACAAAATGAAAATCGATTTTTTTTTCATATATCGAAAACTCTCAGAGATTTTTTATTGAAAATTGACATGTGGCATTTTTACGACAGCAATATCTTAAAAAAAAATTAAGTAAAATTTGTGCACCCCATACAAATTTTATGGGGGTTTTGTTCCCTTAAACCCCCCCAAACTTTTGTGTACAATGTACGTTTTTGTGTACGTTCCAATTAAATTATTATTGTGGCACTATTAGTTAAACACATTATTTTTATAACTTTTTTGCCTCTTAGTACTTTTTCGATAAGCCAGTGTTTATCGAGATATTTTGAATATTTGTCGAATCCACCACATATTTGTATATGGTTAAGTACGGTTATAGAGACCTGTTAATAATCTGAAAATTTATTTATAATTTACATTTTTAGGTATATTTTGAAAAAGAAGCTACATCTCGATAAAAGGTGACTTATGAACAAAAGACTAAGAGACAAAAGTTTTAAAAACACTGTGTTTAACTAATGGTACCACAATAATAGTTTAATTGGAACGTACACAAACATTAGGGGGGTTTAAAGGAACAAAACCCCCATAAAATTTTTACGTAAATATATTGAAAAAGAAGCCGCATCTCAATAAAAACTGGCTTATCGAAAAAATACTAAGAGGCAAAAAAGTTTTAAAAACGTTGTGTTTAACTAATGGTACCACAATAATGAATTAATTGGAACGTACACAAAAGTTTGGGGGGGTTTAAGGGAACAAAATCCCCATAAATTTTTTATGGGGTGGACAAATTTCACTATAATTTTGTTTTAAGATGTTCCTGACATAAGAATTATACATGTCCATTTTCAATAAAAAATCTCTAATAGTTTTCGATATATTGAAAAAAATCGATTTTCATTTTGTAACTTAAAAGGGCTGTAACTTTTTTTGTGAGCACATTTGTACTAAGGTAAGTTAGGTTCAATCGAACTATTTTTGACCCCAGAATGTGTGGTATAATTTATGACCATTCTTTTCGGGACACCCTGTATATTTACAT
This sequence comes from Diabrotica virgifera virgifera, assembly GCF_917563875.1. Lineage (NCBI taxonomy): Eukaryota > Metazoa > Arthropoda > Insecta > Coleoptera > Chrysomelidae > Diabrotica > Diabrotica virgifera. The sequence goes on along the minus strand of NC_065446.1, from coordinate 233,079,065 downwards.
ACATTTCTTGTAATAAAAGGATTGGAGGTTCTGGTGTACCCATTTTCCGAAGTATTGTCACATTTTATCCCATTTTACGTTATCAAAGGCCTTGGAGTAGTCGACAAAGCAAAATATGTTTCTATATAAGTTCAGGATTTTTGTATACTTGTATACTTTGTATACTAATTACGACGGGAATACAATCAATTTTTGCGACATTCTCCTATTTTATCATATCTCCTTCCAATTTTTCTGACACCGTCCATTTTTTTCTGATTCCCTCAATTTTTTTTGGCACCCTCCAATTTTATCTGATACCCTCCATTTTTTCTGACTCTTATTTTTTTATATTCGTTTTATTTTATAACTCGAGAAGGACTGCATTGATTTGGCTACTTTTGATTTTGAAATATTTGTAGAAGTCTAAGGAAGATCTTTACAATATCCCATCATATATCAAATTTTATTAGTTGTATAGGAAGTGTGTAAAAAATGAGCTCCTTGCTCAAGAATATCTCTATTTTTGACAATGTCGAAAATTAATATACAGAAAATATGTTTATAATTAAAAATAATTTTAAAACATTGTTTACTTATACTAATAAAAACTATTTTTTCTGCGATAAAGTTGAAAATTCAAGTTTGTGCATTAATGCAATGCATATATGTAATAATGATAAATTTAATGAAACAATTCTAAATACCATATTCAAATCAAACATAGTGCCAAAGGCATGGATATCACGGGAAACGTAAAATAGTAAATAGATCCGAAGTTAGCCGCAGTTTTAGTGACGTAAATCTAAAGGAGTATAATGTAAAGTAAAGACGGGATTCCGTTGGAAAATTTACGCTAACAAGAGCGGACCAGATACTAGCAAAATGGCAACACTGTTAAGAGTGACCAGGGTGACAATTTAGTGAACAGTAGCGTAGATATCTAATTTAAATTTAATAAAAGTTATTATTTTGCAAACATTTGATTTTAAGTGTAAATTGTAAATGAGACCATCGCATCTCCTCAAATTATGTGGGTATCAGTAAATATTTTATTTTACGAAAAAGTTTAAATAAAAAAATATCGGTGTTATCAACATCTGTGATATACCTAGGTACATAGTGATAACACTAATCGACTCGACTGAACAGATCTTATTGTAAAATAATAATACCTGTATAAAAAATTGTCAATAACATTAATTATCACATATAATTAAACAGTAAGTATGATCAAATTTATATGTTTTAGTAATACAACTGCTCATAAGTAGTAAACCTTACTGTTTTATCTCTGATAACTTTCATGTTATTGTAATCTTTTGACTAATTGATGGACTTGTTAGTGTCCACGCTTCCAAGCCATAAAGAAGAGTAGAGAACACGTAACACAGAAGCATCCTTAGGCGTAGTTCTAACCTTATATCCTAATAACAAAGAAACTTTGTAAGTTTAATGAATGATGCACGTACTATTTCAATACGTGTCGTAAGGGGCCGTTCAAATATTACGTAAGGGGGGAGGGTTAAAAATCTTCAAAAATTGCGTCACGTAATACGTGAACGCCCCATTAAGGTGCGTTACGAAGGGGGAGGGGGTCAAAAATCTTCAAAAACCGCGTTACGTACGTACTTGAACGCTCCCTAATTTCTTTGCTTTGGTCCACATTTGATGTTATCCATGTTCCTAATTATTTGTAGTATCCACACTCTTAATTACAGTATCTTCAATAGTCAATTGGATGTTTGCGTGTGCTAATTTAGTCATGGTCATGCATTTAGTTCTTTAAATTAATCTTCAGTCCGTACTCATGACAGCGTTCACTAAGGCGTTGCATTACGTTCTCTAAATTCTAAATCATTGTCTTAATCCGTTATTATTAAGGCCGTGACACACATATCCGCACCGAACCAGCACCGTGTCCGCACCGCGCCCGCACCGAGCAGAGACAGCAAGGCTGGCCATGCTGTCTGTGCTCGGTGTGGGCTCGGTGCAGATATGTGTGTCCCGGCCTTTACTGTATCATCTGCAACTCATAAGTTGTTCCAAAATTCTCCATTGATAGATATACCTTTATCGACCTTTAGATTGTAACTCTTTAGCGACGTATTAGTAAAATATGGATAATCGTCGAAGGCCGATATGATTAACCAAAAAAGAAGATGTGTTTGGTGATATTTCTAGTGACTTTCTTGGGTGTAAATATGTCTTTTTATTGTACTCCTCTTGGTTTAAAAACAAAGCTTAGTAATACTTTTAAATAGTCTGGTGCTTATCTATTAGTATCTGGATACCGCGTATGAAAAAAAGTTGATTAATAGCAAGCTGAAAATTTGTTAATATCTTAAGGATGTCTAGTTGGACAAACTTTAAAATATGGGAACACTGGAACAGGGGAAGTTTAAATTGTGGAACAGGTTAAAAATTTGGAACGGTCAGACCACAAAAACGGCACATGTATTTTTTCCGACAGTGTATTTTGATACGTGTATTTTGTACTTTTTCGATCTGATGTTCATTTCGCAAAATATTGCGGGGTTCCTATTTAAAATTTACCCTCACCCCTCTCCGTGGGAGTTCGTGTTTGGTATCATTCGATATATTTTTGAAGAATATTGAACACGTAATTTTTAGTTTTTCGATCTAACGTTTATTTCTCAACATATTCTCTTTTTTCTTGTGAAGCTTTGTGACTCACACATTTTCTTACGCGCCCCCTCAAACCGTCAGATTTTTGAAATATACACTGTTCTGTATGTACTTAACTTATCTTATCTTAATGTGACAATTTAAGTTTTTCTAAGGGTATATTTTTTTTCGGATCCTCCTGTATTAAGATCCAATATATGGTAGGGGTATATTTACATAGGACCTACAAGGTTTCTCCCCGTGTAATTTTCTGGCTCGCTCAAGTAACTGCAAAAATACCCGCTTGAGCTCCCCTACCAGTATGGCTCAATTCATTTATATCTCTGTATTCTATTACATTCTACATAATCTAATAATTAATTGCTGACATTATTAAAATTATATTTTTCCGTCACAACCAACATAACAAAGATTTATCACCGATTATCAATTATTAGTGACCACTGATCAGGTACAAAAGTTAACAATGGATAGAGTAATTTTATTATTTGGTCTGTCAAACTAACGTCAGAACGTGTATGTATCGATCTGTAAATTGGTGCCGAAATTTGTAATTATTACTGTAAATACTAGTTATTAAAATTAGTTTTCGCTCAAATAGTGACTAATAACAATTGTGTTACGTGTTAATCATCAAGAACAAGCTGTAACTTCAGTGAGTAAGAGATGTTTTACTTAATAATCTTCCAATTTAAACCCATTCAGTGTCAAACTGTCAATAGTTTTTCACTGTTGCTATCCCGTCCCAACGGACGCCAACGGTTAGGCAACCAGTATTGCAGTGATGTATCCAAGGTTATCACTTATTTCCAGACATGCAAAGCGTTAATATAAACAAATTCAAGTTACTTTTTACTACATGAGTAACAATTTAAATAAATGTTCCCCACTGTTAGCAACACCATGTTTGGACCCAATTCTTCCAGTAATCTTACTAGTTCACATGCAACTGCTACTATGACTAAACAACGTCCGAAGTATCCCAAGAAGACCGAAGCAATTTTATAATTAGTTGTACGTCTCTATAGTATCCAATGATTGTATATCCAATTTTTTTTCTTCGTAATTTTTACGTAATGTTATTTAAAATTTAGAAATTAACTGTTATAATACCTAATTAGTTTTAAGTCCTTATTGTAATTAATTATTGTATAACCAATATTGTTTGTGTAAATGGCCATTGCTGCCGAGACACATAAATTTAAATAAAAAAAATTATTATTTTAGAATTTGCTAAAGCGACATCGATTTAGTTAAATAAAATATTTGACAATATTCTGAAATACAAAAAAAATTATTTTCCTCAACAACTTCAGAAACATTTGTTGATCAGAATTAAAAGAAGAAATTATTAAAACATAGTTGTTGTTTATGGTTTTTGAGTTGATTTTAAAAATAATAAAACATCTTGAAATGTATTTTTTATTTATTAACAAAAGTGGAAAACACTGCAAAATTATTTGCACTTACTTATATAAAAAAAAACAAAAATAACATTATAAACAACAAAACCGAAAAAAACCGATAAAACCGTTTGAAAAATTAAGTGTTACGGTTCGGTTCCAAAAATTATATTTAATATCAAATAAGGGTTCAGTTTCGGTTCTGGTCCACTAAAAAATATCGGTTTCGGTTCGGTTTTCTGTTTTTAGTGGTACGGTCCGGGTCCCTGGTGCACACCACTGGACGGCTGCAATCAGCCGAAAGATGACACTTTGTGATAAACTATTTTATGGCATGGCCTCGCTCAGCCAAATATTGTTATATCTTGAGCGAAGGGTGAGTAGTTCTTCCGATAAAAGATACCGCATTATGATTGGTCACAACAGCAATATCCGATTTTTTGAGTGGCTCTTTGTCCACGTGGACTGATCAACAGTTCGATGAAAACTTAACTGGGTGATTGCCCATATTTTAAAATATCATACCAGGAACATCTGAATGTAGAACCTTAAAACTTTTATATTTTACACATCTTAGTCATTGATAGTTTTGCAGTTAATAACTACTCCTGGTAGGGTACTTTTGCTTTCATTTTTATGGCTCGCTTTTATTACAGATACATTATATTTTTACACAGTCTCACGGAAATACGAGGCGACCATAACTGTGTATATATGACAATAACATTGTTGTTTTTATTATTTTCTTTACAATTTCATCACATTTTCTCACCTTTTAAACCTTCATTGGACTTCTACAAATATTTTAAAATCGAATTTAGCTAATTCGATTCATTCATTCTGGAGCTGTTATAAAAAAGATATAACAAAATAAAATGACGTTTATTAAACGTCATTAAATGTTTGCATATCGAAACCAGACCGGACAGACTGCGCAACTTGTCACATTAGGATTTTATAAGATAAGATGTGTTCCCTTGTTCTCCTATCTGAGCCTGGGACGACATTGTTCTTGGGGAATATGTGGTTAGAGAATTGATTTTAGTCTTTCATTGATGCTGGTGAGAGTACTTTGCTCGTATAGCATATTAATGCTACTGTACTGTAATTGTTGCAATCTGTCGATGAACCTTTTTTGTATATGAGAATAAGAGTGAGATTTTAGTAAGTGAGCCCAGTAATTTGGACACCTTCCAGTATTCCAGATTTTATTGCAGATTCTAAGCTTTTCTTCAATCCCTACCTCTCCCAGTGTTTTGGAGTGTCTCAACAGTTATTCTATTTTTCCCTCCAGCTTTTCTTAAGGGCGTAGGCGCAAAATTCCGGCGCCAATGGTTTTTAAATGCATTAAATTTCGTCGTTTTTTCGAATGCTGAGAAAATTAATAAATATTTTTTTTTAATTTAAACATAGAATGAAAGATTACATTATTACCGAATAACGAGGGCCGAAAGTCCCTTAGCTTAGAATAAACAAAGAATTTCTTTGGAATGAAAATAAACATTATATAAGTTTTCAGGGACTTTCGGCCCTCGGTAATAATGTAATCTTTCATTCTGCGTTTAAATTTTTCAAAAATACTTATTAGTTTTCTCAGGATTCGAAAAACAAATGAATACATTTAAAAAGCATCGGAGCCGAAATTTTGGGCCTACCTACCTCTTAATTTTAGCTTTTTTATCGCTGCCTCAATTTTTGATTTTAGTATTTATGGTTCTTTTTCATAACTTCCTTTCTCTGTATTATTGTCCGTTCGTTATTGGAGAATAGTGTTTCGCAATATTGTTTTCACACCGCTGCTATACCTTCTGGGTTTGTTATGGTATTTCCACTATTATCTTTGATGATCTGTGTCTATCTGTTATCTTTCTATCTGTTATCTGTTATCTTTGATTCTTGGTGGTAGGAATGTTCTTCCAGTTGCCCAGACACGTTTTCGTACAATTATTTTTCTGTACAAGTTTTTATAGTTTTATTTATGGTGCCATCTATATTTCTTTTTTTTATTAAATTTGAAGTGCCGCTTTAAAGTTCTCTTCTTTTTTCTACAAGGTTGAGAGTCTCTTCAGTCATTCAATGTTTTTTCCTTCTAGTATTTTTTGGGATTTGTGTTGTTGACTGCTTCAGTGATCCACTTCTTTGTGTATTCCCACATTTTGTCAGGGTCTCCAGTAGTCATTGGTACGTCAGCTTTTGCTAATGCTTCTCTAAAATTTTCTGGGTGGCTTGGGAACCATTTTTTTCTTTTAATGTAATTGTCTTAGGGTACGTTCATAACGGAGACCTTCGCATCGTATCCTTGCCTAGACCATAGTATCGTACTCTTCATGTTCGTGAACCCTCGCATTTAAAATAATGCATTTATTTTACCTGGTGATCGATAATACAATACGAGCGATGCTATGGAGCGAGGGTCGGCGCGTCGTTGTAGTGTCCACTTACTGTGTAGGTTAGGTCTACCTGGGTGAATAGTTATATGTTAGTATTACATGAATGTTTTAATTTTTAGTCCAAGGAGTTCGAGATCTGTTCTGGTTACCAATCGAACAGTACCAAAAAGACGGTAGGATCGTTAGAGGACTTCAACGAGGAGCCAATAGTTTTACGACGTCGACAGCAATGGCCGCGCTCGAATTGACATCTAGAATAATTCATCTAATACAGGTATGTTTTTGTTCAGATAACTTGATAATTATGTTACAGTATATATTGAATTTTTAGATAACTGCCGAAACTGCCTACGATATGTTGTCTCCTGGTCCTAGTGTTAGGATACTTGCCAAGTCCAAGGGAAAACGAAGGAGGTACCATCAACCACAAGATATCAGGGAAGGAATGACGAATGCGTTTTTACTAGTGAAAGAGGTATGAAAACATTTTCTTTTTAATATCTTTTGACTAACTCAGAAATATAGCTATTTTTGGGCCCACAGTATTTAAGTAGGCCAATTGAGGCAGTGATACTTTTCAGTTATTCAGATAAAGTTGTATTTTGTCTGGTCACGTTTTACTTGAGCCCACATTAACTCTATTGGATTCAGTGGAGAATGATAAGGTGACAAACGTAATACCATTGTTTATATAGGGAGAGTTGGTCAGCCCAATAGGAAAATTTGTTTGATTCAAATTGAGACAGTCACCAGATGTCCCCACAATTTCTGTCAGGGTCGCAACGTCAAAATACATACATAGACACCAAGCTAGATACGATCCTATTCATAACACCTCAACTCTCATACATATTAAGAAAAATAAATATATATGGAAGAATATATTTAGAAATTGAATTAATGGGTGCGTTCACCAGACCAGTGCGCTATGTCAGCGCTTTGAAACTGTTAAGATTTTTCGGGTGAACGTCATGTCAATTTAGGCTAAACTTCAACGTGTTGACGAAGCGGCCATTTTATTGAACATAGTATTTGGATCGCTTCAATCTTGAACGTGTTTAAGAAATATATTGTAATGGCGCGCTGATTTGAAAATATTTACTTTTACAATGGTTTTAATTATTATAAGTAATTGAAACTTAATAGATACATAATTGTACAGTAGGAAAAATGAAAGAATACCCATGAACGAACATATAAAACACGTTGTATTTTCCTGTCACCGTGTCACACAAAAGATTGGCCAGCGCAAGTACATGTAATAATTATTGTTACATGTACTTACACTAGACAATTTTCTTTGTGACACGGTGACAGGAAAATACAGCGTGTTTTATATGTTCGTTCATGGGTATTCTTTCATTTTTCCGACTGTATACGCTCACGAAATTATAAATCTGTGTATTGAGGAACAATATTTTCAACATAATTCATATTTCTCGTGACAATTATTATTTATTTATGGTGGGAATACTTCATCATCATCCAATGGTTCTGCCAAGTCCAGCACAGCCAGCAGCACTAAAAATTATTTCTTGTTCATGTCATTATCAAACAACAAGAAAGGTAGTATTATATTATCCATTTTTGAATTAAATTTGTGTAAGACACGTCCAAGTTATCGTTGAACGATAGCACGATATAAAAATAAACAAAAACAACGAATCTCGTTTTAGGTTAAGTTCATAATTCATAAAACATGCGAGAACACAAAACAAAACCAACTATGAAAGTGTCAAACGGAAAAATACCATTCACCAGACTGAACGAAGTTTTAAAGCGCCGAAACACAGCTGTTCAGTTGAAACTTAAACCGATTATTTCTGGTGAACGCAGCCAATGATATTCTATTATATAATATAATGGTAGGGGAGCCCAAGTGGGGATTTTTGCAGTTACTCGAGCGCGTCAGATTATCATATGACGAGAAACCTGGTACCCTGCAGATGTACCTCTACCATATATTGGCTCTTAACACAGGGGAGTTCGTTAAGGGGGGCCCGAAAAAAAATCTATCCTAAAAAACTCGAAATTGTCAGATTAAGATAAGGTAAGTTAAGTACATGCAAAAGAGTGTATATTTCAAAAATCTGACGATTTGAGCCGGGCGTAAGGAAATGGGTGGGTCCCAAAGTTTCACAAGAAAAAAAGCGAATATTTCGCGAAATAAATGACAGATCGAAAAACTAAAAAATATGTACTCAATATTTTTTAAAAATCTATCAAATGATACTAAACACGACTTCCCACGGAGAGGGGTGGGGGTAAATTTAATATTTTAAATACGAATCTTGCGATATTTCGCGAATTGAACATCAGATCGAAAAACTAAAATACACTTATTCAATATTTTTGAAAAATCTATCGCATGGCATCAAAGACGACCCCCTACGGAGGTGGGGTGGGGGGTTACTTTAAAATCTTAAATAGGAGTACTCATTTTTTTATTGCAGATTTGGATTCCTTACGTAAAAATAAGTAACTTTTATTAGAAACATTTTTTCGAATTATGGATAGATGGCGTTATAGTCGGAAGAAACGATTCTTGGAAATGGAAAATTAAATTAAAAAATGGCAAGCGCCCACTAAGATGGAACTCTTAACTTTTTTGGTTTTAGGACCTACTCTTCACAACCCAATAGGTCCCCAAAGCGCTCGAGTGACTGCACATTTAGCATACTTTGCTCCCCTACCATAATGTATAGTAGCATGACATCATTAATTCAATTTCTAAATATACTCTTCTATACAGGGTGAGTCACCACTAACGGGACGGAAGATTACAGCGAAATGGTAAAAGATTTGAAAAACATTTTAAAATAGTAGTTTGTAAGTTGATAAAATATACATTTTAAAATTATTTTGAAATATACAGGGTGTCCCAATAAATGGCGGCGTATCAGTTATATTTTTTCTTATGGAACACCCTATATTTTATTGCATTTTTTAATTGTCCGCAAAAAATAAGGTATAGTTTCATAAGGCTTCTCTATACCTATGTACAGAGTGTTCTGAGTTATGTTGACTTTTCTTAAAATGTAAAGTTTTAAAAGAAGGCTTATTCTCAAGTTATTTAAGAAATTATAAAAAAATTACTTTTACATTTAAATATTTGGATATTGGTTGAACGTATTTCATGATTAATTATTACACATTTATTTACAGGGTGTTCAAAATTTACAGTTTCATTATTGGATTATTCAATGTGCCATATGATTCTTATTTTTAATGGAACACCATGTATATTAATAAATAATTATACTAAACAATTTTACCTCTTTCGAATGGTATATGGATGTCCTATACCTAGGTCTCATAGTTTTTGCGTAATTTACAATTATTTAAATTCTTTATCTGTAAATTGATTTTAAAACAAAAGATATAGTTAATTAATGGCATTGTATGACATTGTCACCTTATGACAGTACGGTCTGGTTTTTATTTTATAATTAATGTATTCCATGATTGATTATTACACATTTATTTACAGGGTGTTCAAAATTTACAGTTTCAATATTGGATTATTTAATATGTCATATGATGCTTATTTTAAATAAAACACCATGTATATTAATAAATTATTGTACTAAGCACAGGTTCCTCTTCCGAATGGTATAGGGATGTTCTATAACTAGGAGTAATAGTTTTTGCGTAATTTACCATTTTCTTAAACGGTAAATTGATTTTAACAATAATATTTATAGTCACTCTCGATTTTTAAATTGTACGAAATAAATGTTTGTTTACTGTATCATAATGAAATGAAAATTATGTCTATTTATTAGACCATTATTATGAAAAGTAGGTATATTGGTCTGTATACAATACATTAAAAAAAAATCAGGATCTTCTATAAAGTCTAAAGTTCATAAACGATAAGTTAAATATTTATCATAATCCTGTTTGGTCTAATACTGGTGTAGTTGAGTTTTATATGGATAATAGTGGTTTCTCTTAAGTATTCTAACAGTCGTTTGACTGATTTACAATTCACCCGAATTTTTTTCTTTACTAGTATTTGGGTTTTCCGTAACAGAAAGCAGGACATCAAGCTCCTTAACGTCATCACAAATAACTGGTTTATTTTTATTTAACTTTCCGTATGCAACATTACCAGTAGCACGGAATCTATTGAAATCTCTCAAAAACGTCCTTTTTGGGTGTTATATCAGGATACTTTTGAGGGTAAACTTAAGAAGGTAAGACGTTTGCAAACACTCCCCAATGCAAAGTACCATGTTTACTCTTTCGTAGATAACGTGATTATTCATTTTTAGGAACAATTAAATTTGAATATCATACACGGATGTTTATATTTTTGATAATTACTAGACCGTACTGTCATAAAATGACGATGTCATACAATGAGATACATCTTTTGTTTTAAACTCGATTTACAGATTAAGAATTTAAATAATTCTAAATTACGCAATAACTATTAGACCTAGGTATGGGACATCCATATACCATTCGAAAGAGTTGACTCCGTTTAGTATAATGGTGTATTAATATACATGGTATTCCATTTAAAATAAGCATCATATGACACATTGAATAATCCAATAATGAAACTATAAATGTTAAACACCCTGTAAATAATTGTCTAATAATTAATCATGGAATACATTCAACCAATATCCAACTATTTAGATGTAAAAGTATTTTTTTCATAGTTTCTTAAATAACTTGACAATAAGCCTTCTTTTAAAACTTCACTTTAAGAAAAGTCAACATAACTCAGAACACTCTGTACATAGGTATAGGGAAACCTTATGAAACTATACCTTATTTTTTGCGGACAATTATAAAATGCAATAAAATACAGGGTGTTCCATAAGAAAAAATATAACTTTGATACGCCGCCATTTATTGGGACACCCTGTATATTTCAAAATAATTTTAAAATGTAGATTTTATCAACTTACAAACTACTAATTTAAAAATTTTTTCAAATCTTTTACCATTTCGCTGTAATCTTCCGTCCCGTTAGAGGTGACTCACGCTGTATATTTATTTTTCTTAATATGTATGCGAGTTGGGGTGTTATGAATAGGATCATATCCAACTTGGTGTCTATGAATTTTGACGTTGCGACCCTGACAGAAATTGTGGTCACTGTCTCAATTTGAATCAAACATATTTACCTATTGGGCTGACCAATTATCTCCCTATAGAGACAATGGTAATACCGTTATTCATTTTGTTTTTGCCATTTCCTCAATGACATATTTTTTATAGTTCTATTTATGTTGCCTTGCAATTCGTAATAATTGCGTTTTAAGCATAGTCTGATCATACGGTATTGTTTTGCGTTGGGGCCACTCTATTATATCTACTTTTTTCCATGATACCGTTGGTAACTTTTCCACTAATTTTGTGTGATAGCTGGTGTTATCGAAAACAACGAGAGCATTATTTGTTAGAAATTATGATCTTAATACTTTCATTTCGATATTGTTGTTTTATATACTTGTATACTTTTATTTTGGTTTCCGTGGTCAGATATTTGTTTCTCCATAATATGGTTTCTCGGAGGCAACCACTTACTCTTGCTGCTTTTGTTGTTTGTGTTGTGGTCTCTTTTCTTATATTCCTGTCGCTAGTGATTTCTACTCCTAGGTAATTGAATTTCATTACTTGTTCTACAATTTTGTCGTCTATTTCTAACTTGCATCTACGCGGCTCTTTACTTATCACTATACTGTTCTGAAGCTATTTCCTTGTGGCATTTTTATGATTAACTATTTTTATGGGAAATAGGCCACAATTAAATTGAAAAAAATAATTTTATTAACGTTTCGACGCCCAAATCGGGTGTCGTCATTTTTTTCAATTTAATTGTGGTCTATTTCCCATAAAAATAGTTAATTATCACTATACATTTAGTTTTTTCTACTGATATTCTCATATTAAGTTTGTTTGTTGTGATATTGAAAGTGTGGAGCTGCCTTTGTAGGTCATCCTCGTTATCAGCAATTAGTACTGCATCATCGGCATAGCATAGTATCGTGATTTTAAGCGCTCCCATATGGTATCCATGTCGTTTTCTTACTTCGTGAATTATTTCATTCATCACCATATTAAATAACAATGGGCTGAGCGAGTCTCCTTGGCGGATTCCTCCTTTTAGTTATGTGACTAAACAAATTAATGCATAACTCGTAATTTTTCAAGAAAAACCTTATTGGTTTCAACTACATCCGTACGGGAATGGTTTATGGCCCTGACGGTAACTCGTAACCTCTATTTGAAGTCTTAGGGTAAGAACAGAACAAGTAGGTCGAGGTGGAGGTGTAGGTCGCGGTGGATGCTACTAGTTAAGTCGCGGTCGATGTCAACAGCGCATAGCAAGGAGGTCACCTGCACTGTCAGTCGAGCTAGAAACACTATCAAGTGAAGTAGTTTGATAAAATTTGAATGACAAAAGACTACGCTTTTGCGATGTTGTGTCAGTCAAGTGATGATAGTGATTAAATGTCAGCTGCAAATAATCAGATCCTCCTTCTAGGCTATTGATTATATTCAAAATAAGATAGCTAAAAGGAACTACAACGTTAACGGGATTTTATTATTACATATGGTCAATGGACATCTATATATGAAAAAACCGCGGAGTGCTACCATTTAAAGTGGTGCGTTTTTGAGAAATGGGTGAATTAGTCCCTGGGCACAGGTTACATTAGGGTGAGTTCTATGCACTTTTGGTACAAACATATCTACATAAAAATTGTTCCTCGTTAAATTTCCTATCTAAATATCACTTTTTAAAGTCAATGATACTTTTTTTACAAAAATATATTCAAAAGAAGAAGCACAAAGAAACCCAAAAGAAAAAAATTTTGTTTTTTGTCCCATAACTTTTGTCCACGAGGATATAGGTATAGACATTGCTTCAGAGAAAAAAAAGCTACATATTTCTTCTTTAAAATGTTGTTTAATAGAGGTAATTAGAATCTATAGTTTTCGAAATATGATTTTTCAAAGTTCGTCACTCACAGCAATTTTGGGCAATTTTCCTTGTTATTTCGCAAATATTGTTCTGTAACTTTTTTTCTACGTAACTTTAGGTATATTCAATGGTACACGTAAGAGGAAAAGAAATCAATTACCTTTAAAATGGTCTACTCAAGTCTACTGTATAGCGTTGAACGACTTTTTTTAAAGAGATTATGGTTTTTCAAGGTTTTATACTTTTAACGATTTTTTATAATATAATATAAAAATAAAATTATTATACAATTTATTATATATTATATAATATTATACGATATATAGTATATTATATATTATATAATACCTAATATAGGAAAATATTAGTTTTTACATTTTTTACGATTATTTTTAAAATTTCTCATTATAACTTTTTTTTCTTGTACATGAATATACTATATTACTCAATATAGAGGGCTTACTTTCTGTTCTTTAAAATGGTGTATCATCTATATTTAAATAATCGAAACCGAGTTATTCTTTGATATTTTTTTACCTTTATTATTCAAAATTATTTCTTTTACAAAAATTACATAAAAATTAGTCTTAGAAAACATCACTTTAGTTAAAATTATTTAAACGTTTACATTTAAACATTTTTCAAAATTAAATTCCATCTCTTCGTTAGCATTAGCTTCAATATCTTCCTCTGACACCTCAGTTATCTTAGAGTTCCCATAATTAGTACCCATCACCCTTTGCAGAATATTGAACAACTAATTCCTATCTTCCTACAACCGCAGTTTTTTGTACATCCTTTGGTACATTTACATGCTATTTTTTCAAGCAAAGCTTGTGGTGCAGGAGCTTTGACAGTAAATATTGGAATTAATCCATATTTTGAAGTTCGCCCGGCCGAGTCAAGTGGATCCAAAGTATTACCTATAAAAAATAAGATTCAATCATAACACACAATCACAAAAAAAAGTTATAATGAGAAATTTAAAAAATAATCCTAAAATCAAAAATCGTTGCAAGTACTTATTACATTTTGAAAAAGCATATCTTATTCAAAAATAATCCTAGAATTTTTTTATAATACACCATTTTAAAGTAAACAGAACAAGCTTTCTTTTTTATTATATACCTAAATGTAGAAAAAAAAGTTATAATGGGAAATTTAAAAAATAATCGTAAAAAATATAAAACTCGTTAAAAGTATAAAATCTTAAAAAAGATAACCTCTTTAAAAGAAGTACTACAACATTATACAGTAGAACATTTTAAATATAATTGATTTCTATTCCTCTTACATGTACTATTGCATATGCCTAAAGTTACGTAGAAAAAAGTTACAGAATAATATTTGCGAAATAACAAGGAAAATTGCCCAACATTGCTGTGAGTGGCGAACTTTAAAAAATCATATTTCGAAAACTATAAATTCTAATTACCTCTACTAAACAACATTTTAAAGAAGAAATATGTAGGTTTTTTTTCTGTAATGCAATGTCTATACCTATATCCTCGTGGACAAAAGTTATGGGACAAAAAACAAATTTTTTTTCTTTTGGGTTTCTTTGTGCTTTTTCTTTTGAATATATTTTTGTAAAAAAAGTATCATTGACTTTAAAAAGTGATATTTAGATAGCAAATTTAACGAGGAACAATTTTTATGTAGATATGTTTGTACCAAAAGTGCATAGAACTCACCCTAATGTAACCTGTGCCCAGGGACTAATTCACCCATTTCTCAAAAACGCACCCCTTTAAATGGTAGCACTCCGCGGTTTTTTCATATATAGAGATTGATTTACATATGAAATAATAAAACCCCGTTAACGTTGTAGTTCCTTTCTATAGTACATAATCAATAGCCTATTCATATTTCAAAAATTTACTGAATTTAATTACTTTAGAAATTCAAAAATAAACTGAATACAAAAAAGGGATTATATAAAAAGTATCAACTCAGATAGCGCAGGTAATGACAACTTAGCTTCGAACGGACCAATCACGGGGAAGCATCCTTGTAGGCCGCGCAGTAGACATCCATGTAAAACAAACTCACTTTATTTTCAACAGCATCGATGTAAACCTCCTGGATGGCATCGAGCTAAACCTCTACCGCGACTTACTTGATCTGTTCTCTTCCATTCACTACAATGTGTTTCTTTTACATCGACCGCGACCTCCACCTCCACCGAGACCCACTTGTTCTGTTGTTACCCTTACATTTTGTGTTATAAGCTGACAGTTGCAAACTAACAGACTTTACTAAATACAAACACTTGTTATAGGGCATTGGTGAGACAGCTGACAACATCGTCCAAGTAGCCGCTCAGGAAAAAGAACAAAAGGGATACAGCGGCGCAGTAGGCGGCGTCCTACGTCAAATCCCTCCAACCATACTGAAGCCAATTATACTTGCGTCTGAAGCCACTAGCAACGTACTAGGAGGCATGCGCAGTCAGTTAGTGCCCGACGCTCGAAGAGAAGCAAATCAAAAATGGCGCAGTGATGCCGGCGTGTATTGTGATAAAAAATAAAGACTGTAATTGTGATTAACTTTGTTATTTTGTATATTTAAGTGATTTACAAGTGGTTTTTAACTTTATAGGTTCGTTTCTATAGGACCAAATAAACAAAGTGTAAAGATATTGCGCTTTTTTCAAGTATTTTTTTATGTAGATTGAAATTATTGACCATATAATATATGATTTTATTCGATCGGATATTTTAAAGAGATTTCAATTGTTTTTCATATATTTATTTCTATGATAGTTTTGTAAATAAACTGATCTTACCTTGTTTTGTTGTTTATTTACAATTAACATACTAGTTCACTTTAGAATTGTCAAAAAATCAAAAACTATTGTTTTGCATTTTTCAATTCTTTATAGCTTTAAAAATAAGTTTCTAAAATATTTTGGTAAAATTCGAAATTTAAAACTGTCTATATCGGTTTTAAGTGCATGCGTATTTCTGGCTCTCTCTAGCTCTAGGTGCTCGCTCAGCTGCCGGAGCTAAAGTGTATTTCTCTCTGGTAAATTAACGCTTTCTTTTATACAGGGTGTCTCGAAAAATAGTGCGTTCCTTCAAGGTATGGATAGAATATACAATCTAGAACAAAAAAGTCCTATATGCTTCTTTTCGTGAGCATTTTTCAGTGCGTCACAAATGATAGAAAAAAAGGTAAGTCCGTGATAATATACATTTTAGTGACATGACATTTTAGTTAAATCTGACAGTTGTCACATTTTATTTGCAATTTGGCATAAAAATAAATCCATTGTGTTTATTGCATTTATAAAATGGTATTTTCTTTGATTTGTATAGTCTTATAAATTGTACAAATTATATTCGTAGATATATTATATAATTCGTAAATAATTTTTTTTCGATTGTAGCGCCATCTATCGACAACTAGAATAAATGTTATAAATATCTGTAATCACAGACGTGCCTTTTTTCTGTCACATACAATTTAATGCGTTAGAAAGAAATCGAAAAACTGTGACGCACTGAAAGATGTCTATGAGAAAAAGAATACCATTTTTTTCTAAAGTTAACCGTTTAAAAAAAACATTACATTATTTTCCATATACCTGTATTTTAATGTTCAGAAATTTAGATCGCCTGGCAACATCGTACGAGCTACGGAATAATAACAGATAAATAGAAGTCGTTTGTGATTTCCAGTATTTAAAATAATCCAATCTAATAGTACTTATGTATTTACTATTTGTTTACTAAAATTATTTTTTGTTAAATGTATTGAAATACCTATTCCACAATTTTAAACGAACTATACGTCTTTTAACATAAAACAAATCCTTTAACTGAACTAGTATTATGTATTTAGTAAGCTTTAAATGGCGAGGGCTTTAACTGAATTACATTGGAGTTTAGAGTGGAAATTAAATACATCAGATAATGTATCAGTAATTTGTTTATTTGTGAACTAAAATAATTAAGTAAATTAATTACTTACTTGAAAATAATTAGTATACCTAATAAATATTTAAAGTAGCCCACTTTCACAAAAACGCGTATTGATACGAGAAATACAGGCAAAACATTTTGAATGAAAAAAAATTATAGTATGCCTCTCCATTTAGTTATCTGCCATAAATAATCAACATAATAACATAATAGGTAATGCACTCACAATTTGAAAACATTTTCGGCATTGGCACTACACAGGATTCTTCCAAACTATCTGTTTACTACACATGGGACTGACTACGTTTAAATTTTCGTACCTCACATAGTTGCCACATTTTAATTTGCATACCAAAATGTATTTTAATTTTTTGGTCAAACGGTTGCATTTAGAAAAAAATGTTATAAGAGTTTTTTGTTCTATATGGTGTTCTCTACCTATACCTATAAAGAACGCATTATTTTCCGGGACATCCTGTATACACTACAGTAGAATATTTTTGAGTTTCTCCCATGTTCTTAATCACAAATCACCTACCTCTAGATGCTTCACGACAACGCTTTATTTGGATATGAAATTAAGCGATCCAAGCATCGGAACTATCAAGTGTGAAATTACGCGGGAATTTCAAAATTTAATTTCGCCGGGAATACAGCTTAAAATGTTTAAATAATTTAAATAAAATGCAAATGTCCAAGGAAAAATATTGAAAAATAAGCCAACGGTGACAAATTTTGACAGACACCTAAAAGAATGGATTTTGCGGTGGACATCAGAACTCGTTACTGGATTATGTAAAACAAAAAATTCAAAAAGATTTTATTAGCTTATTTATCGAGGTAACGCTGCGCTGGTAATGAGGTATCACCGGATGTTTCCATGTATAAAACCTTTTTTGATCTAATTTTAAAAAAATATTTCGTTACAACCATATCCGTGTCTTGGCAGAATTGGATCAGCCTTTCTCCTCTTTCGTTTCTTTTCGTACCTTTTCCTATTTTGTCATGACGGACATTATTACTTTGATCTTCTTCTTCAGCCTGTTAGCATCCACTCCTGGACAAAGGCCTCTCCATGAGTTCTTCATTCTCTGTTTTGTGCTATTTGGTGCCAGTTTCTCCCCATATTGGGTTTGACGTCGTCTAGCCATCGTTTTTGTGGTCTTCTACTACAACTGCGCTCGCGTGGTCTCTAATGTACAATGTTTCTCATCCACGTTTTGATGTTTTGCCGTGCCACGTGTCCTACCCAGTTCCATTTTATTTGCGCAATTCTTCCAATTACATCTTCCACCTTCGTTCTGTTTCACAAGTCCTCACTTTACTAACATGTTCCCTCGGATATACCCTAATAACACAAAACATTACAGGAATGTTCCTAGAAGGTACTCACAGGACATTGAAAACATTCCTGGAATGTCCCCAAATGCACACGAATGTCCCTGGAAAGTCCCAGGAAAGTGCTGTGTCAGCATTTTAAATATTCTTAGAATGTTCTGTTGGAACATTCCATGAATGTCTACGAATGTTCTTTGGACATTCACAGTATATGTTTTAGACTGAATGTCTTGTTGGAACATTCCATGAATGTTCTTTGGACATTCACAGTATATTTTTTAGACTGAATGTCTTGTTGGAACATTCCATGAATGTTGGAACATTCCATGAATGTTCTTTGGACATTCACAGTATATTTTTTAGACTGAATGTCTTGTTGGAACATTCCATGAATGTCTACGAACATTCTTTGAACATTCATAGTATATTTTTTAGACATTCTCTGAAATATATCGTCAGGGATGTGATAATACCTCCTATATGTTTTTCATGAGGTGTGCAGGAGACGAAAAACATTTTTTAAGGTCACCTGTTTTTATACGTAAGTTCTGACTTGTTTTGTAGTAAATAGATAATTGAATTTACTGCAAAACAAGTCAAAAAATATATGAAAACAGGAGGTGGCCCAAACAAGTTTTTAGTCTATCTTACAAATCTCATGAAAAAACAGATAGGAGGTATTGTCACTTCACTGACGATATGTGGCCATAACAAATAATACATCCTTGATAAATATAAACATTTTTATTGCAAAAAACTTTTCATACATTTTTTTTTAATGTAATTTACTGACATTCCTAAATATTATAAAAAAATGTGTCACATTTGCTTTGTAAACCTTTCTTTAGCTTTTCGTAGCCACATATTAAAATTCCTTCCTGGTTTTTTGTAGACCACTTCTCTCGGCTGATTCTAAAAGAAAATAAAATAAAAGGTAATTTTTCTATCCTTTACAATTAACAATCAGAAGAAATATTATTTACAGGTAATAATATGCATAAATAATAATAAAAAAATAAAATATTAGATAATATTTAAATAAATAATAAATAATATTTAATAAATAAAATAATAATAATGAACATTTTGTATTTTGACAACGACGTCGGATGTTGAAGTAGAAACCTTAATAAAATTATTTTTTCAAGTAAATTGTGGCTTATTTCCCCATTAGAATAGTTAATTACAAAAAAGCCACAAAGAAATAGCTTTTTCACAAACAAATAAGTATTTAGTATTCATTATATTTATTGTTTTTATTATTTACTTTAATGTCCGACTGGTATATTATTTGACAAATAATGACATTATTTCGGAGTCTGTTAAGTACGATATAACGCTCTAGGGCGTTATTTTGAAAAGTAATGCCCTTGGGCATTAAATTTAAATAACTACTTAGATACTGTCAAGTTGACAAATATCAACCTAAGTAAAACTATGGTTACCACAATTACGTTACTAGTGTTACTGGTAAATGTACTTATTTAAAAACTAATTTATTCAAAATTCATTCAAATTTTTCGCATTTAAAGAATAATTTAGTCAGACATTAAACGTTGAAGGCACCACAGGTATTATAATAATAACGCTTTCGGTCTACGTATATCCCTCAGGCTGAAGGCCCTTGTTTAATACACCATTGACCTCAAGCGTTATTATCCTTATAATACCCTTGGTACCTTAATAACTATAACATAAGATTATAACTTAATTCTTGTTTTCTATTTCTGATGTTTTTATTTATTTACATTGAATATTAATCTGTTTTGTTGTATAATCTACTTCGCAATAATTATGTGATATATTTGACTTAAAATGAATTCAAAAATTTTTTGTAATTGGGCAACAATGTCAACTTAGATCTCTGATGTAGATAATGAATTGCAACAGTATCTATATTGTACGGACTGTATTATTAATTAGTTTAAGCATATAACCTGTGTGACATAAGCTATTGGAACAGCACAGTCTCTCAAACGAACAGATGCAAGTGAAGTTCTGTCAATATCTTTTTCTAAATAACATACTCCTCTATTAACAAATCTGATCTATACTTCATGCCTTCTTCGCAGGATCTTCCGGAAAGCTAAAAATACAAAATATATGCATTACTAAGCATTATTAACAAATTTTAGTTATATATTATAAAACAGCTTAGAAATTGTTTATTAGTATTCGCGGTGTGCAAGTACTTGGAAAGGGAAACGACAAACGACCGTGCGCGAGTCGCGGAGAAATATTGCAACTATCTTAAATAATTCATATTGTCAATTGAAATTGTCAAATTTACGTATATTTCATACCTTCTGTCATTGACTCAGAAAAATTATATATTGCTCCACAATATTGATATGATATGCAATTATTATATAAAGGTAAATTTAATTAATTGTATTTTGCTTGTGGTACTGCATTTTAATAACGGATTTTATTTACTACATACAATTGTTTACGTTTGCTAAACATAACCTGCATCTTATTTTTTTCTTCTTATTATTTTTTTGGACTATGGTCTTGACAATTATCCAGCAACCAGGACTAATATAATTGGCCAATATAATTAAAAGTGCGAATAAAAGTACCGAGCGTAGAAATAGAGGTCGCTTTGCCGAACTTGCACGGTCCCAATAGTCAGTTCCCCAAACTCAGACACAACTGGCTAGTGATTTTAGTAGGTAATTTTTTTTGTTTTTGGCGAATTTTGCCAAAATTACTAACTATTTAATAATTGAATCGTTTATTTCAGAAAGGGGTCAAGTGACAAATCTTGACAAAATAAGTGCAAAAAATTAATTATTTTTTCGTAAACAAATTAACAAGGCACATTTTTAAAAAATACAACACTTTTTGACAAATACTCCAGGTTGTTAGGTAGAATTTTTATTTTATATAAAGTGATTGTCTGTTGAATGTAAACAGTGTGTAAACTTGATTTTCTCAAAAGTAGGTAATTGTGACTTGACCCCTTTCTGAAATAAACGATTCAATTATTAACTATTTAGTTAGGTATTATTTTTTTTGCCAATTTTAGCAAATTGGCAAAATTATTTACTAAAATCACAAGCCAATTGTGTCTGAGACTCAGTAGTACTTAGACTGAGTTTAGCGAACCGACTATAATATTCTGTGTATTCATTAGTTGGTACTATGTATTATAATTATAGTGTGTGGTCTACCATCCTGTTTATAAACGCATACATAATAGTCCTGTCGCCAGGGGGGGTACAACGGCCTCGTTAATTCAGATGGACTTACCCAAATTTTTTTTATGTATTTTGACCCGTAGAACACGAATTTTTTGGGTAACAGTTGATCCGGATGTCGATAAGATTGTTATAGACCAAGAACTTGAGGAATCAAATAACAGCGATTTTTGGCAAAACAAAACAATATTTTGTATTTTTTGGGTCATTTTAAGCAAAAAATATTTCTACAAGTTTTTTAGTAGGATGCACAGTTTTCGAGATAAACGCGGTTGAACTTTCAAAAAATCGAAAAACTGCAATTTTTAAACCCGAATAACTTTTGATTAAAAAATAAAATAGCAATTCTGCTTAGCGCCTTTGAAAGTTCAAGTCAAATTATGTCGGTTTTGATTATTTGCATTGCTAAAAATTTATTGTGTTATTGCTAAACAAAGCTACAAACAACTAGTGCGTGAGTGATGTTTCTATGATTTCTCATTTAAAATCGAACGAGTAGGTAGAATAGGTACTAGTGCAATCAAGACTATTTCTACGTTACATGCGTTAAAACGCATGTAAAAGCACGGGAAACCCTACGTGTTTATAGCTTTGTTAAACAATAAAAAAATAAATTTTTACCAATGCAAATAATCAAAACCGATATAATTTGACTTAAACTTTCAAATGCGGTAAGCAGACTTGCTATTTTATTTTTTAATCAAAAGTTATTCGGGTTCAAAAATTGCAATTTTTCGATTTTTTTAAAGTTCAACCGCGTTTATCTCGAAAACTGTGCATCCTACGAAAAAACTTGTAGAAATATTTTTTACTTAAAATGGCCCAAAAAATACAAAATATTGTTTTGTTTTGCCAAAAATCGCTGTTATTTGATTCCTCAAGTTCTTGGTCTATAACAATCTTATCGACATCCGGATCAACTGTTACCCAAAAAATTCGTGTTCTACGGGTCAAAATACATAAAAAAAACTTGAGTAAGTCCATCTGAATTAACGAGGCCGTTGTACCCCCCCTGGCGACAGGACTATAAGCAAAAACGCAAAAAGAAGAATTATTTTAATTTTACAAATAATCCTTTTGTTATTATCTATATTTGCTATTTTAGTTAGGAATAAGCGAAGTTTGTAGTTTGTGGCTTATTCTTCTTCTTCTTCTTATGCAATCCACTAATGGATGTTCGCGATCACGTTTGACCATTTTTCTCTATCCCTTGCAGTATGTATTAGGTCTCCTATGTTTTTTAGTCCTGTCCATTGTTTGACATTACGGAGCCATGACATTTTCTTCCTGCCCACTCCCCTTCTTCCTTCGATCTTTCCTTCAATTAAGGTTTGCAGAAACTGATATCTTTCATTTCTAATTATGTGTCCCAGGTATGCCGTTTTTCTCTGTTTAATTGTGCACATCAGTTGTCGTTCTGTACCAATTCTTCTCAGGATTTCTTCATTTGTTATTCTTGTGCTTATTCACAATTATTAAAATAATAAATGGATATGACCAATTATCAGTAAGTGAAACAGAATTCATTGGTATAAATTTCATATCCCTAATCAGTCTACCAATAAAGGAAACTACAACTAGGTTCGCTTTAAAGATGCAGTAGAAATAAACAAACCAAGACACGTCAAATGCCACTAGGAGCACAACCGAATCATAATTTACAATGTATATACATTGTAAATCCCAAATCATGATTTCCAAAGTTTATACATTGTAAATTATGATTCAGGAGTGCTCCTAGTAGCATTTAACGTGTCTTGGTTTGTTTATTTCTACTGCATCTTGAAAGCGAACCTAGTTGTAGAACCAATTCTATTAATTTATTTTCTGAAATACAGGACATGCCTTTGTTTACATATTTGCATACTAACCTTTGAAAGGTAAATCTATGGAGACCTACACAGAGGAGAGGAATCGAGATAGGACGACCTTGAAATTTTTGTACACGATTTTGCCTGTTTGCTTGGTTTCTCGCTAGGGCGGCGGTGGCGTAGAGATAGATGCTACTTTTGATTGGAGTGAATGTGAAAATTTCGAAAATAATTAATTATTCGTAGTTAATATAAGATTATTGGTTTTGGTGGTTAATATTATTTAAATATGAGTGCCAAGAAAGCTTACACTAAAAGAACTTGCTTCGTACCGGGATTTATATTGAGTTATCGTTCCGATAAAAAATTTAAAAGGGAACTTAATGAAGTTAATAAAGACTTTTTATAAATATTTGTCTTTATGTTATTTATAACGTTCATGGATTATACCTATTCGTTTGTATGTTATTTCCTTCGGTGTAAATAAAATTTGTCCCTATTATTGGTTTTTATTTTAACCTGAAAATTATAGTGATAATAGTAGGAGGATCTTGGAAAGTTTTTCTGTCGAAACAATGCATTTTTTGAGACAAAATATTTCACAAAAATTAACATTAATTTTATAAAAGTCAGACTATCGTCTGCGTAGTTTATAGACATATATTTTTATTAACTAAATTTAAACATCTGATAGGTAAGCTTTCAGAATATAGATAAATGATAGTATTCAAAAGAAAAAGCAGTTTAAATTTTGATAAAAAGAATAATTAAAAAAAAATTGATCAATAAACTTCAAATTATTTAAATAACTTTTTAAACTTTTTAAAAACAATTACGTACAGTTAAGTCAATTTTTTCAACTAACAAACTTTTTGATATCAGTTACAAAGATATTAAAAAATTAATTTGCAGTTGAAATACCATTGGTATAAAAATGTGGCAGTTAGATAATGTGAGAAAATATTTCCGCTTCAAAATAAGCTGTCCTACATATTAAAGTAATGACAAATTTAAATTTGATGTCACATCTCCATCTACAATGGTATAAAAAGAATACACTTTTTACCACACGTCGATATGTTATAAGGTTAAAATAATTTGTTTTTGGCATAAAACATTCAGCTACAATCCACCAATAAATGAATGTCTAATTACGCTAAAAACAAAAATAAAATGAGTTAAATATTAAATAAGTCCATAAGAGCTAATGTATTTGTAGCACCTATTCGAACACTTGCGCCTCTAGCGGCGATTGCTGAAAGTTGAATTAGAGGTTGAAAAGTTAGCCCACAAACGATGCATTGCGTTTCCACTCCTTCTTACAGGTCTCCATAGGTAAATCCTGAAGATTTTTTATCTACATTTGCATCTGCTACTCCAACTGCGTGGACAGGACACCATTTTATACACTATGTTAATAATACTATTAAAGCTATTATAAAAGTATCCGAATTAAAAAGATATTCTTAAAAAGCACAAATAAAAACAAACAACGATCACTCACGCACGGCAAGGTGGCCAAGATGGCCGAAGCAGCCGAGCCGAAGTGAGGTCGAGGTCATTGGTCGTTTTTAGTCACGTGATGCCCTCTCTAAGCGCCGCACGGCGAATTTGAAAATGAACGCAAAATAAATAAATTTTAATATAAATGCCTCTCTTCGGTTTTGCACAAGTTTTTGTTATAAGTAATTTTTTTATTAACAAAATCGCATCAGCCAAATTGGCTATTAGCGAACAATAATTCTTATTACATTTGTATGTTTATATATTGTATAAAATGTTAATTGAACTTAGGAAACTCTTTAAATTTGACATATTGCACTGTAGGCCTAAAATGTCACTTAGTTTGTTTGGTATGTTATAAGTAATGTTATATCTGTTACACGTATTTATTATTTGGCACCTTAAAATATAAGAACATTGGTAGTATGTTCACAGAATGTCTTATGGTAACATTCCAGGAATAATTTAAACAGATGTTCACCGAATGTTCCCTAAATGTCCAGGACATTCAAATATTGATAGAACTTTGGTAGTACATTCCTGGAATGTTTTGTGTTTATATCTTTTATAGAAATAGCTTTTTCGATCGCCCTCTTTGTTGTTCTCAATCTATTGGCTGATAACTCTGTAAGTATCATGGTCTCCATTCCATAGGGCATAACTGGTAGAATATAACAGTTGAATACTGTCTAATCTTCGGGCTCAGTGGAGGATGATCGTCTGTTATTGAAACACAAATAGCACTTATAAAATTTATTGATAGCGACTGACACCAGGGTAGTATAACCAACCCCGGAAGAACTTAGTTGTACTGATTTGTGGCTCGTACGCGAATTAGTTTTAGTCTGTTATGATGCTACATATTGACTCGTTGAAGTTACTCGAAGGAATGAAGTTAAAGGCACATCTGGCCTGGTTGAGTTGATTCTAATGAATGATTCTAAAACTATCTTCTCTCATGTTGGCAACATAAATTGGGTCATAGCCCACACGACAAAAGAACGAAGGTTTTTACTTAGTCAGCTAAATTAATGTCCATTGCCAAAATATTGTTTATGAATTGCAACAATTAAACAAATTAAATAACCCGCACATGTTTAAATATAATAACAAATTGGTCGATGTAATATACGGGGTGATAAAGATATACTGTTTAATATCGGATATGAATTATGAATATTTGAGATTTAACATACTGCCCGGCGAAATAAGTAATAACGAGTCGTCAGTACAGCCACGCTGACAATGATAATGATAAAGTATTTATAACATAATAGATTAATGTAATGTGTGTGTAAATTATCAATACTCCAACTGCAACACCTTAGGTAATAATATCAAAATTAAGTCTGAATCAGAATTTAAATCAACAACATTAAAGTCAAAGTTCAGGTTAGGTAAAGGTAAAGGTATTGAGTGGGGTACATGTTTCAATGTGTTAAGTATTGTATTCTCTTATTATTATAATCGTAGTATTATTAGTTATTTTATTATTAATATTATCGACTTGTATTATTAGTTATTCATGCAACGGGCTCTCGGATTATTTTTATTTACCGTGGCCGTTATATTTTATTACGTAACATGCCAGCTGCGTTTTTGTAAACTCGTGTTATATGACATGATAATGATGTTAGGTAGACTAACGTTTCCTACTTGGTTTCTGGTTGGCCCTGTGGCTCTGATCTGGATGCTGTGTAGTTTCTCGCTTGGTTTCTAGTTCTCCCGGGCCTAGTGTCGTCTAGTTGCTGATGGTGTTGTTAGGTGTGGACTGTAGTTGTAGGTTGATCTGTAGTTTGTCTGTTATGTTACCACCTCGATGTTCTCTTTTACTCGAAAAGGACCATGTCTAATCACTCTAATCACTACCACACTCTAACCCCGGGAGCCCTTAAGTGACTCGAGGGAATCAAGTTAAAGGCACATCTGGCCTGGTTGAATTGATTCTAAAAGTATGTTCTCTCTTGTTGGCAACATGAATTGGGTCATAGCCCACACGACAAAAGAACAAAGGTTTTTACTTAGTCAGTTAAAGTAATGTCCATTGCCAAAATATAGTTTATGAATTGCAACAATTAAACAAATGAAATAACCCGCACATGTTTAAATATAAGAACAAATTGGCTGATGTGATATACGGGGTGATAAATTTATACTGTTCAATATCGGATATGAATTATGAATATTTGATATCTAACAAATACCATTTTCTTTAGATTTATTAGTATCTTTTTGTTTTTCAACACATAACTGAGTCTTCCAGCTGCCCAAGTTATTCGGATTCTAGTTATCTCTGCCGTTTGATTCTGTCTGCGTAGTTTGATGGTGTGACTTAGGCACAGTATAAAGAGGTTCCACAGTAAAATCACTCCTGTGTCGGCGCTTTGATCTTAAGAAGTAATACCGGCAAAGCACAAAATTGGTAATTCACCAGTGGTGGATGCGGGTGGAGGCTGCACGCTCCTTTGGTTAACCTTACAGAGCCGTACTAAAACTTTCTGGGCCTACTACTATTATTTATTAAAATAAAAAATGCGGCTTCCCATATTTAACTGTCCAGATGTTCTTACTAAATGTTAATATTACAAAAACAAAGGGTTTAATAGATGAAAAACAATATTACAATTCAATGTTTATATTTCAACGGTATTGCGCAAGTTTTAAATCTCAATGGTTTTTAATACATTGTACATATATTGAATATTAATAAAATTAGCTAAATTTTTATTGGCAGAACAAAATTTATCCGTTAGTGATTTATAATTTTCCAATGTAACGTTTTTAAGATAATCGGGGTTTCCAGAATCTTGTAGTTTTTGCAATTTTTTTTAATCGAAAATTCTTGTTTTGCAATCACCGTAAAGTGAGGCTACTTTGTGACAATTTTTTAGGTTTTGTGATGATATAGTACCTACATACACTTTCGGTTTGTTATAATTTTAAAAATATCACCGAAAGCTCAATGTTTCCTCTATGTTCAGTGAAAACTAGAATGCGCTATATGTTATAGAAATCAAGAAAATATCAAAAACAGTTGTCACAAAGTTGCCCTATGGGTGGGGGTTTCTTTGTGACACGTAAGCTTTTCTGCGATATTTATATGGAATTCTAACTCTGGCACAAAGAAACACCCGTACATTTTTTACAGACATTTTAATGTTAAACACCCGTACATTTTTTACAGACATTTTAATGTTAAATGGAGGTAACATATTGTGTTAAAATATAAATTTACTTTGGTAGAAATATCTTCTAAAAATTCTTCATCAAAAGTCAAAGTTTTCACGACAAACTAAAATCACCTGTTTTGACGATGATCAAATTAGCTGTGGCATGACGAGCGAAGTTGTACTAGGAACTTTGGTTATTGTTCCCTAGATAGTGCACATAGTCTACTATTGAAATAAAACATTTTAATTATTCCAGCATTTCTAATGGCTCGGCCAAGTCAATAAGTTTAACTTTAGAGGCCACTGTTACAAAGTAACCACATGTGTCACAAAGTAGCCTCACTTTACGGTATAGTCTTTCTTAGCTTGTTTTTTAGGGCTATAGTTCGATACACTTTCCAAAGTTTGGTGATTTTTTTGTAGAACAACTTCGCTGTCCTCTCCACCTAGCGGTACGGTAGCTAATTCTTCCTGTTGTTCCTCATTTACTGGATCAAAACTATTTTCATCATCTACAACAGAAGTTTATAGGTTGTCTTATATGAAGAAAGTGTCATATTGCACATAAAATATCTACAATCTGCAACATTTAATTTTTTATTACCAAGCTGAATTATTTTTTTAAAGTAAAAGGAAGCCTTTTGTTATTTTGAAATCAAAGATATTCAACAAATGTAAATCCAACAAATTTGTTTTCCAACAATAGAAATAGCAAAGAGAATAGCAGTAAATGGATTATAATTTTTTAGAAAGTTGCATACCGTCTTTTATTTCGACAATATATGGTATTTCCATTTCCGCGCCAATTCCGCTTAAATATTTTTGTATAGAGCAGATAGATTTCAAGGGGCAGCTTGGTATTTCCAGATCAAAAAGTTGTTTACACAGTAAACAAGCTATAATTTATTGCAATACTACAATGCAACAAATATGTACGTCATAATACGCAACAATATAAATAGCAGAAGATTCTTAGGTTTACATGGACATTTCAGCTTTCAAACCTATAAACTCACCTTGATCAACATTCGAATGTTGGTTTGGACTGTCTTCTATTGAAGGAAATAAACGTGGTACTGCGTTTTTACACAACCTGTTCCGAGTTTTATTTGAAAACATACTATTTTCAAAATGCACACTGCATAATCTATTCAAATTTATGTTTGTTTTCTTGTGTAACAAATCTTCTCTCTAGCACTGCCCAATTTCGTGCTCTGAAAATAAATTAAATTTACTTACTAGTTAGACAACACTAAATTTTCCGGCTATTATTAACTTTCATAAATATATATAATATAATATGCAGGTGAATGTAGAAAAAACACAATATTTATGCCTAGGTGAAGATTCAACTGATATGATATTGGAAATAATCAGAAAATAAATAGCTGTGATAAATATAAGTATTTGGAAATTAATTTCAATAAAGAAGATAGAGACGATGCAGAAATTAAGAGCAGAATAAATAAAGAAAGAACGATAATTAGAGATATAATTAAATCATTGAACGGAGTTTTGTGGAGTGCCGAGATAGGGAAACAAAGAAAAATGAAAATATACAACACCATGATTAAGAGCACATTGGTATACGGATCCGAAACATGGAAAATAAAGGAACACCAAAAAAGTAAAATAGAAGCTACCGAGATGGACGCCCTAAGAAGATCAAGTAGAACATCGAGATTGGACCGGGTTAGAAATGAGTAAGTAAAGCGAATAATGAATTTACAGGAAACGGTCGTAGATGCATTGAGAAGAAACAATTAACGTGGTACGGACATGTTCAGAGAATGGGGGAGGAGAGACTGCTAAAGAAAATTATGAAATGGATACCTACAGACAACAGGAAAAGAAGAAGGCCAAGAACGACGTGGATACAAGGAGTAAGACGATCAATGAGTGTACGAGGGTTAGAAGATGAAAATTGCAATGATAGAAAATATTGGCAACAAGGCATCGGACAACGTCGGAGGACGTTTTGAACCCGAATATATATATATATATATATATATATATATATATATATATATATAAACATATATATCAAAAAATCTTTAGAAAATATTTCCTCGTAAACATAATTATTGTATCTGAAGTATTTAAAAAACTGCACGTAACATTTTCCTATTTCCAATAATAATTGATGCTATTCAGTTAAGGTGGTTAAATAAGCTAATTCAAAATTATATACGTACCTATCAGCTTCCTTGGGAAATCGGAAAAACTGTAGTTACAATTTTTTGAATTGTTTTGGCACATTTTCGCTGAACACCGACTAATACCACTTCGAATTTTACTCATGTTCAACTTCACAATACTAACGATTATTCACAAAACTAACTCAGTTTAAGCAAAATACGGCACTGTTAACCCGTACGTTTCTACGCGAGTAGCAATCGAAGAATGGTTCTGGGGCGACCAGGAAATATGCGCAGTCGCTCTGCGCGTTGAAAGATTTTATTTCCAATTTTTCGGAGAGTGGTTCTACTGTGGAACCTCTTTATACTGTGACTTAGGTATATATCTTCAACACTTTCGATCTCACTTCCATCTAAATCGATTATATTTTGATTTGTCATCACAAAACTGATTTTCTCAGATTCTTGTTTAAGTTCGTTTAGCAAGTAGATTAGTTCCTCTATATTGTTGCTTATGAGTACTATGTCATCGGCAAATCTTAGATGAATTAAAAATCTGCCATCAGTTTTAATTTGGCGTTGTTCTCAATTTAACTTCTTGAACACATCTTTGCATCTTCTAATGCAAGAGTAAATAATTTTGGAGATATAGTGTCTCCCTGTCTAACTCTTCTCTCCGTTCTAATTTTGCTTGTTGTTAGACCTTCTGATACATTGTTTTGCATAGTTGCATTGTCGTATTATTATTCTATAAGGAGTATTCTATATCTGTAATCAATCCTTGTGTTATTCATTCCTTCATGGAATCGAATGCCTTATTGTAGTCTACAAATGCCAAATGGATAGTTCATTGAATTCATTACACTTTTCGATAAGTGTCCTTATGTCTGTGTAGGTGTTCTACGGTATGTACTATAACCGTTAGGGAACCCCACTAAGTGGGATTCCGCAACGGTTATAGTATGGTATATTACAAGTCTTGTTCAACATACTGGCACATACTGGTAATTATCGAATTTATCTGATAGTCTGTTGGTAAGCAGTTTGTATAGATGTGGTGGATGTGAGAAATAAAAAATGCGTAGATAGATATTATTTTTATTAAAAGAAATAAGGAGATAATTATCTACATAACAACTAATCCCATCATTCTTAATATTTCATTCGAAAATAATACCCATTCGCGATATATTACATCTCATTAAGTACAGTAAGAAGTACCAAAAATTGGTCTTTGAATAATATAAGTAAACCCAATGATATATACAACCAGTAATACTAAAATAATATCACTCGACATAATTTACAATGTTAACAAAGTAATAAATACTACCCAAATATAAGTTGGGGACGGAGTTTGCAATACAACAATAGCATCATTAAATAATTTCAAAACTAAATGCATTAAGTTATATTTATATGTAAAAAAATAACAAAACAACTCGACAGTTTGCAGCAAAACGATGACAAAATGAAAATCTTAATTTCTTTATGAAAATCTGCGAGGCATAAGTTAATGATACACAAAATTATACTCATTTTCATAGTTGATTTTTAGTTTCGTGAACAGATTAACGGATTCCGCTATTTTTTTTATTATTTTAGATTTTTCTTTATTATTTAGTTAGACAGTTATGCAAATGTTTACTCAAACTTCTTTTTGTGCCTATACCGGGTGGAAGAAAATAAATGTTTTTCTTATGTTAAATTTGAGACACCCTGTAGGGAGGACGAAGTAAAAATCTCAGTATACATCGGAATCATATTGTAGTCTTATGTTTTGTGAACATTTTGTTTCCTTAATTTCTCTGATATCTTTAGAAACAAAGAAAATAGAAGGTTTTGTAACTTAATATGTGTTTTAACCGAAAGAAACATGTGTTTTTTACGCTGATCGTAAGAGAAGCGAAGACATTAGAAGAAAATGTAATGAATAAACACTAAACAGAAAAAAAAAAGAATGAAATAACCACATAAACAGAATGCGGGAGACCCGTGTGATTAAAATAATAAGAGATAAATCACCAATAGGTACAAGTATCGGATGATCGCGTAAAAGGTAGAGTGACAACCTTCCATAGAGGTATCAACCTGCCAATTAACAAGAAGAATTGCTTATAAAGGGGAAGAAGAAGAGATAACATGTTAAATAAAAAGCAAAATAAAAAACCAAATTTAGCGTTAATCACATTTTAATTATTTTAAAACTTTTTGAGTTATTTGTTACATATTACCAGTCAACCAACAGTTGAAACAACATTAAAACTATTTAAAAACTTATTGTTGCATTAAAACACCAACATATTTCAAATCTCATGTTTGTATACTTAAAATTAGCAAAAATATTGCACGTAATTTTGATTAAAAATTGGGTTGAAACATTTACACTATCAGTAATGAAATATCTATCTAGTAGATAATAGAGGAGAAGTATTTAATGAATAACTATTTATACAGTGAACGGCTAAATTATGGAATATTATCATTATTTCGAGAACCGTCGAGTTTTGAGGGTAATCCCGAAACAGGTCGATTTTTGTTATAAAATACCCATCTTATAACGTACATGGAGTAAGGATGACGTCACCGGTGTGGGTGTAGTGACGTAATCGTTAATTTTTTTAAATAGAAATGGGTATAATGCGACCCCTTATTTGAAGGAGAATTTAATTCTCTATTTAACGACATTACATTTGTAACTAAAATATTTTTTTAAGGGTACAAAAACATTTTTTTTATTTAAATTCAACCAAATTATAACTAATGATTTAATTCATAACATCCTTTAAAGTAACCAAATTATGCATAATAATTATTTTAAATTAAATGTTTCAAATGCCATCCATCGGTTCCTGCCATGACTTTCTGAAATAAATACTTATAAAAGCAAAAATAAGTAAAAATAATAATGGACACAAAAAGTTATCTCATAAACATTGAAACTTTTTGTCAAATGTTAATTCAAGCAAGTGATATTGGCATAGTTACTGTAATATTTATTGTCGTAAATATTTTTTGATTTTGTGAATTGTCATCAGTTGTCAATTGTAATTTTTACTTTTGAATACTAAAATATGGCTCACCTAAATGAAACACAACGCATAGAAATATTCATTCTTAGCGGATGTGGAGATAAAAAAAGAACACAGAACGAGGTATGCAATTTATTCAACGCAAAATATCCAGACAGACCCATCAGCCAATCAACAGTAAGTAAAATAGTCCGAAAATTTGGAGAAACTGGGCACGTTAAACATATTCCAAACGCTGGGCGTCCACTACACCCACACCGGTGACGTCATCCTTACTCCATGTACGTTATAAGATGGGTATTTTATAACAAAAATCGACCTGTTTCGGGATTACCCTCAAAACTCGACGGTTCTCGAAATAATGATAATATTCCATAATTTAGCCGTCCACTGTATGTGTGGTAGTTCAAATGTTTTCTAGATAACTACCGGCGAAAAGTTAAATTATGTTCATAATAGCCAGCCATTTTAGAAATATTTGTTAACGTAAGTAAAATACTAGTAAGCAAGTTTTTAATCGTTTAAAACAACGAATTGGCAGAAATATTTTAGAAGACAACGTCTATATTTATAAAAAAATTAGCTTTTAACAGAACCATTTAATCAATTACTTTTAATGGGAAATAAGCCACAATTTTACCAAAAAAATGATTTTATTAACGTTTCGAAGCCCAAATCGGGTTTCGTTGTCAAAATACAAAATACTATAAAAATATCTTCAGAACAACATTAAGAACCATTTAATATTTTGCATCACACAATTCACAACACCTAGTGATATGTACAACAATCGTTATTGTTTTCAGTCATTTTGCATTAAAAAGAAATAGTGAAAGCGTTGAATTATTTATGTCTGTCTGTCCATGAACACAACTCATCCGTTATTAGAACAAATACAATGACAAATGCGGTGTCTAATGAGAACTTATAACCCTAAGATTCTATTAAAGGTGAGATATTTGGCCTAGGACTTCCTGTTCCGGAGTTACAACCGGAAGGACTGTTTTTAAGTCGCCCAAATAGTATAAGCGATATACTATTCGCCGCGCCTTAGCAAGGCGAGAACAAAATTTGTTATATATAGGGTGAGGCAGATAAAGGGCCTATTAGAAATATCTCGAAAACTAAAGGTAAAAAAATAATGAAAATTGGAATACTTGAATTTTGAGGTATAAACTATTTAATGAAAATATTTTGGTTTTTTTGCTACTTCCGGTTATACCGGAAGTTAATTGTAGCTTTGTTTTTTTAAACAGGACACCCTGTATATTTTTACATTTTTGGATTCTGCTCGATGTCTTCTGTCTTAAAATATGAGGTTTTGTAATATTATACAGGGTAGTTTAAAAGATAATTACGATTTTTTATAAATTTTGTAGCAAACTTCACAACCTGTAGAATTGTACTGATTTGATATCAAAAACTTCATTTATGTTCAAGTGATTTTTAATATAGTCTATTATTATTAAAAATTATTAATATAGAGAAATGTTTAATTTTAGTATACAGGGTTGGCCGAAACTCGGAATGAGTATTATCTCAGTTTTCTTAAATGGAACACCCTGTATTTAAGTATTGTAATGAAATGATATTTTATAGTACTTTTTTATTTCTTAAGCATTCCCTATACCTAACTGCTTTAATTTGTAAGTTATTCGTGTTTTTTTAAGCCAAACATTAATAGCAACAAAAATTGCGTGAAATTTTATTAGGTTTGCCGTGAAAATATTCAATCATTAATAATGTTTTGAAAATAAATACATGTTAATCTATAATGATCCTTAATTTATTAATATTGGAAAAAATACCAAAATGAATACGTTGTTAAGATTGTTGGTATGATGCATAAAATATCAATAAAAACAAACCATCTACCTAGTTGGCTATGGCTTTGACACTAAACTTGATTAAACGTTAGACATTATATTATTTTTATAGTTCCAGTTGCTTTGCTAACATATATTTTTGTAATGGGGAAATGATTAGTAAAGTTTTTTTTCTAGAAGAATATAACAAAAATGTACTACTTGCAATAAGAATTTATCATCTGCAACTCCCTGATAGACGACAGTCAAGAAGAGAAACTTTTAAAAGTTTACTAGAATAGTTTTGACGTACTAGACACTTAGATTACGAGAACGTTTATACTAATATGCAGATTCTCAGTAACACTAACATTTAATTCATTTTAATCATTTACAATAGTTTTTGTTCGATCAGATTTCTCGTAATCTACCTAAATGTCCAGTTCGTTGAAACCGCTCTAGTAAATTTTAAAAAGTTCCTCTTTTTGGTTGTCATCTATCATGGAATTGCTGATGATATATTCTGATTGCTAGTAGCACATTTTTAATTGTTATACTCTCCTAGAACAAAAAAACATCTGAATCAGTTCATCATTCGAAAAATTCATATTAGTAATTGTAGGAAAGCAAATAGAACTTCAAAAAAGTAAAATGATTAAGCAAAGCAAATGTTTAAGCAGATTCAAAGTTATAGCCAAGTACATAGGATATTTTATGTTTTTATTAATATTAAACACACCAACAATCTTAACTGCGTAAGTATTTTGATATATCAACCAGTATTAATAAATTAAGGGTCAGTCGAGATTAATAATATGTGTTTATTTTCGAAAAATTATTTATGATTGAATATTTTCACGGCACACCTAATAAAATTTCACGTAATTTTTTTGCAATGAATGTTTGGCTTAAAGAACTACGAATAACTTACAAATTAAAGCAGTTAGGTATAGGGAATGCTTAATAAATAAAAAAGTACTATAAAATATCATTTCATTACAATACAAAAATACAGGGTGTTTAAGAAAACTCAGAAAATACTCACTCCGAGTTTCGACCAACCCTGTATCCTAAAATTAAACATTTCGCTATACGCTCTGAGCTTCGCTGGTGTCGCTCCTAGCGGTTACTAATTCAACTTTCACCGGTAATTTTTAAATTTATTATTTAATTGTTATCGCTTAATATTTACAACGCTAAAAAGTAATTAAATTGTAATAGATTTTTTTAAGATTTTGCTAATCATTTTGACGTTCTATTGATGAAATATTAATTTCTTACTTCGGATACTTTCACAATTATCATGTAGATGGCGCCAAGATTAATTTATAATTACATATTACAGAACATTAAAAAACGCAAATTCAGTATTTAAAACGTAAATATATTTAAGGTAAAAATATAAACCACAGCTTTGATCAACTAATATTTTTTATAATTAATGTTTTTAATTTTAATTTAAAATTAATCACTTTGACATTTATGTCAAATTTCCGGTAAACGTTTACAGACTTGTCACTACTGGCGCTCACGAATTTATAAATATCCCCTCTACGTACGAGCTCACAGCGTATATTATTAATTTTCAATAATTATAGACTATATTGGAAAGCATCTGAGGATAAATGGAGTTTTTGTCAATCAAATCAGTACAATTCTACAGGATATGAAGTTTGCTACAAAATTTATAAAAAAACGTAATTATCTTTTAAACTACCTGTATAATATTACAAAACCTCATATTTTAAGAAAAAAGACATCGAGTAAAATTCAAAAATGTAAAAATATACAGGGTGTCCTATTTAAAAAAACGAAGTTACAATTAACTTCCGGTGTAACCGGAAGTAGCAAAGAGACCAAAATATTTTCATTAAATAGTTCATACCTCAAAACCCCTGCATTCCGATTTTCATGATTCTCTTACCTTTAGTTCTCGAGAGATTTCTAATAGGCCTTTTATCTGCCTCACCCTGTATACATACTTTCGGTTAAAAAGTTATGACCGGAAATTTGATAAAAATGACTAAAAATTAGTGAAATCGTAAATCAATCGACGAAAAGTTACACGAAGAGTTCAAATATTAACTTAGGTGAAAACCTAGGACTTACGAAGTCCAATTGCTTTTTTGAAGACCTTTTTTTTATACATTAACAAGACAATATTTTTGTTATGATCAAAATATTTGACATTATCGAAAAACTGTTGGAAAATTATACTGAGAACAGGGTAGGTCAAATGTACCGTACACAAATTATGAATTATAACTTTTCTAGTCGTATTATTTAAGACATCTTAAGGGGCTATCCTAGTGTAAAAGTGCGAATTTCATATACATTTTTGGGAATTTCTAAAATAAAAAGTACTGTACCAATCGTTTTGAAAGTTTGCATGAATATTTATTATAAATAGAAGTATACGTAAAACAATTTTCATAAAAAAATATTAAAAACTAAACGATTTATGCGCCATATACTGGCACCGTGAAAATAAAAACATAGCTCCACTGCTGCACTGATCGGGACTAATAGAGATCCTGAAACATAAAATTTCAAAGATATTATTGGAGTATAAGTTATTTTCTATACCATCAACTAGGGATTTTTTGATCCGATAAAAAATGTCAATTTGGCGGTTTTTGAAACTAAAAATGTTTTAGCTAATTTAAAAAATAATTTTCAACACTTCGTCATTTTTACAAATTTTAATATTTTTCAAAAATCTTAGTTGATGGTATAAGAAATAACTTATGTTTCAATAATCACTTTGAAATTTTATGTTTCAGGATCTCTATTATTCCCAATCACTGCAGCAGTGGGGCCATGTTTTTATTTTGAAGGTGCCAGTCGATGGCGCATAAATCGTTTAATTTTCAATATTTTTTTATGAAAATTGTTTTCCATGTATTTCTTTTTATAATAAATGCTAGTGCAAATTTTAAAAATAATTGATGTAGTACTTTTTATTTTAGAAATTCCCAAAAAAACTATATGAATTTCGTACTTTTACACTAGGATAGCCCCTTAAGATGTTCCGAATTTTTGGCTAAAAATGTATTGTTCTGGTTCACTAGCCAGCAGCTACAAGTTCTGAACATTCTAGAACTTTATCAGCCAAAGAAAGTATCTTGTGCAGTTCATATGTAGTAAACATGCATACCTTATATTGTTTATTGTGATGCCATTGATTGTTGCTCCAGAAGAAGGCGAGCTTCTTATCCTTTTACCTTGACTGTTGGATGACAAGACTAATTTTTTTCAATACTTCAGAATGCTGATGTACACGTTCATGAGTTGGAACTTAAATTGAAGGAAAAGGTGATACTCTGGAAAGGTTTCCAAACACAACAAACATCTGTCAAAAATTCACACGTGGTGTTTGCCAATTTTTATTTTCGTTTTTATATGGTTTTCATAATTGGAATATGTATACAGTGCGTTCATAAAGTAACCCATAAATTCATTATTTCGTAAACCGGCGACTTATAAGGAAAAATTCCGAAACAGGTCGATTTTTATTTTCAAATTACAATTTTTTGGCATATATATAATACTAGTGACGTCATCCATCTAGGCTTGATAACGTAATCGATGATTTTTTTAAATGAGAATAGGGGTCATGTGATAGCTCAATTGAAAGGGTATCTCTATTTACTAATACAAAAAATAACATAATTATTTATACAGGGTGTCCAAAAATATTTTTTTAATTAAATTAATTGAGACAAAAAGAAGAATGTATTTAATTCAAAATTCGTTTTACTTTTGTCAGAAAACAGGAATACATGTTTATTTGACAAATAATAAATATTGCGTTTCGCTTAAATTCAATGTTAGAGCTGCCACCCACCTGCCTCTTGGAAGTTTAACATTACGCTTGAGCGAAAATCAATGTTTATTTTTTAAATAAAACCTTTTTATGTTTTCTGGTACCAATAAAATATATTTAGAATTAAACAAATTACATACATTCATCTTTTTGTACCAATTAATTTAATTTAAAAAAACATTTTTTGGACACCCTGTATAAAAATTATATTAATGTTTATATTATTGAATAGATAATTACATACCCTTTCAAATGAGCTATTACATGACCCGTATTCTCATTTAAAAAAATCATCGATTACGTCATCACGCCCAAATGGATGACGTCACTAGTATGCTATGTATGCCAAAAAAATCGTAATTTAAAAATAAAAATCGACCTGTTTCGGGATTTTTCCTTAAAGTCTCCGATTTACGAAATAATGAATTTATGCGTTACTTTATGGACGTAGGTTACTTAATTTTTACAAAATGGTAATGATTGTAATCAATGCTGATAGAGGAGAACTTGCAAGTTTTTTAAGTTTTTTACGCAGTAAGTACTATGTAGTGTGTAAATCCTTGATTTTGTGTAGGGACATTTATAAAATTAAAAGCAATATGATTGATATGACTAACAATGATTGTGTCTTTGTAAAAATTGCGCAGATGATTTTTAAAACAAAATGAAATTAAAAATGATTACACAAACCACGTGTATAATCAATTGACAGACGTCAAACGTATGTTTTGTTTGGAAACCTTTTTGACGTCACACTATCACGGTCCATTGTCCAGACAGGAAACATATTTTAGAAGAGCTCTAGAAGGTAAGATAATATTCTGTATTATTATTTTGTAATACTGTATTAGTTAAGATACTTTTTAGGTTAGACATTAATGACAAAAAACAATACCGCGCAAAACACTAAAAGACAAGCGTCCCGCAGCATGTATACGAATAGTCAGCAAGGTCGGAGTTTGATCGGAGATGTGTAGGAGTAGAATTGGTCACGCGATGGATAGGTATAGTCCGCCGTATTCACAACATAATAGTACAGTGCGCCCTTGTTCAGTACTGTCATACAGTCGTCCGGTTGTATGATCGTAGTCGAATCGGAAAGCTGCATGACAGGTGTGTCGAAGTCCTAAAAAGTAAAGATTGAACGCAACATTTCGGGATATTAGTAACAAAAAAATGTTTATTATTACTATTATAATGTTTTATATAAATGCATTTTTATTTTTAAGAGAAACCTCATCAATAACCTCTTCCGTTGCAGAATCTATTCAAAAATGGCGGACTACTATAAAAAGTTTAACTCGATATTGTAACTGAATATAAAAAAAATGAATGAACCTGAGTTTTGAACGAGTTTTAACTTTTCTAGCTTACTATTTCATCTTTTTGCTACGACCATACAAACAAAGAATAAGGCACAATATGTTGAACAAATGTTTTAAACTCAATTTGGGTTAAAGCTATAAAATATAATCTAAGAGGCACTAAAGCATATTATTCTCAACACATTGTATCCAGAAACTTCTGAAGGGCTCACAAGTGGGTGTACCCCGATGTACCATAACCATAACATCCAGAAACTTTCATCGGTTTAGCTAAAAGATCTTCAACTAAAACAATCATGATGGTAATATGAATGATAATATTAGTACAAATATGTCGAAATGTATACGCCGTATCATATTTTTGATATGAAACATATTATAAAAAAATGAATAACCATTTTCATAGTCTTTTTGAAACATTATATTTGATGCATCTGAAGCTTCAACGGCAAACGAAATACATCTATAAATAGTTTTATTACTGTCTCTGTTTTTCTTCGGCTTTCTATCATTCTTGGACACTTTGTTGAAGGTGACAACTGCCTTGACGTCTACTGATCTTATTTCCTGTACTATAACTACTTTTGAAAGTTTAAAGTGTCTTTAACTTTGTGCTGATTTTTACTGTTGTCGTAGGTGCTCATTTACACAGCCAGAAAATCACCACTTATTCACTCAGTTATTCCTCCTAGACCAGCTGCTACAAACCAATTTTGGATGAATTGTATGTATAAAATAATTTGATGCTTTTAGTAGAATCCTAAAATTTTAAAAATAAAATCATCTGGGTTGACTAGTTTAAAGATATACAGTAGAACCCCGATTATTCGTTCTCCACAGGACTGGCGTGACAAGGACAATACAAATATTTATTTCTTATATATGATACATATTATGTACCGGGTGTCCCAATAAGAATGGCTCTCGGCCATATCTCAGGAACCGTTTATAGTACAGCTTTGAGAAACAAATATTTATAACAAAAGTTGCCTCGGGAAAAGCCTGGAAATTATTTTCATAATTGTAGGTCCACCGCTAGAGGGCGTAATTGAATATCAAAAATTAAAAAATCAAAATTTTACAAAAGTTACCTAATGAAAGGGCACTGGAAATCCAATCATCGTATTCTTCATAAAATTCTGAGCATATTTCATTCCACAGGTTAGGTTCAAGTCTGCATTTGCAAATAAGAGGTGGGGGTGAGTGGGAACCGTCTTGTGAAAAAATGGCTGTAAGTCCGGTTCTACTAAATCGAATTTTGCATACTTGGTCTTGTTGAAAACAGCTCTTTTTCGTCAATGTAAGAGTCTCATTTTCGAAATAGCCTAATAAGTAATATGCCAGCTAGTAGGCGTTTTTTAATTATTTTCGGAAATCTATTTTTCTTTGGAGAATATTAAATATAAGTATGCATTTTTAATCCTTTATTACAAAATTATACCAAATTAGCAACATAATACCGAAAACCGCATGTCGATACCTTTTTTCTATCTCGAGATATCTTAAGAAACGTGTAAATTTTAAACAACTTTTAATGTCACCGGTAAACGAAGTTAAGGAAAAGTAGTGTACTATGGAAAAAAAAAGAAACATTTTCCAGATGTAAACGTATATAATTAATTAAAACAACAATAAGACAAAACACTATAAAATATAACAAACAAATAAAAGCAACTATACTCCATCTAATTTACTTACCGTTGCACGTCATCCGCGTCATAGCCCGTGACGTGACATGATACCAACACGAAATATTTAGGCGGTAGGTGTGTTCTTTTTTAGAATCGTTTTGCGTACACTGGAATTACAGCCACTAGACATATTTTATTATATACGCGTAGAAATAATATTTGAAGATTTCTATTAATTTTAACTTAAAGAAATACACAATAATATATTTCGTTTAATTTGCATAAATGGATTATAAAGCGTTTTTATGAAGCACATTTGTTTGGAACACACTGTAACTGTAGTCGAACGAAGGTGACATTTTGGCATAAATTGGTAACATTTATTTGACAGTTGCGGTATTGACACTTTAGATTTGTTTTTATTCTTTACTCTAAGTATTTGTTTTATTATATTTATTGTTTTTATTATTTACTTTAAGGTAAGATTATAACTTAATTCTAGTTTTCTATTTCTAATGTTTTTATTTATTTACATTGAATATTAATTTGTTTTGTTGTATAATTAAAGTTTGCAATAATTATGTGATCTATTTGATTTAAAATGGATTCAGGATTTTTTTATACTTTGGCAACAATGTCAACTTAGATCTCTGACATAGATAATGACGTGCAACGGTAAGTAAATTAGACAAACGTTACTTACTTAGTGACGACCTAAATGTTCAAATTGTTGCCCGTCATCATTTACTCTTTCAAGAGTAGATTGAACAGCAGTCTCAATTTCTGCTTTCGCAATGCTTTGAATGGCTTTCGTATTCTCTAGGTTCTAGATCATGTTTTCTCGAGTAGTGGACCTAACGGCAAAAACAAGGTCTTTAATCCGTCCCCGTAAATAAAAGTCTGAAACAGTTAAATCTGTTGCTATTCAATCTACTCTTGAAAGAGTAAATGCTTGCATCGAAAATGATGGGCAACAATTTGAACATTTAGGCAGTCACTAAGACTAAGTAAGAAGTTGTTTTTATTTCTTTGTTATATTTTATAGTGCTGTTAGTCTTATTGTTGTTTTAATTAATTATATACGTTAACATCTGAAAAATGTTTATTTGTTTTTTCCATAGCACTCTATTTTTCCTTAAGCTCGTTTACCAGTGACACTAACAGTTATGTTTAAAATGTACACATTTAAGATATCTCGAGATAGAAAAAAGGTATCGACATGCGGTTTTCGGTATTATGTTGCTAATTTGGTCTAATTTTTTAATACAAGATTAAAAATTCATACTTGTATTTAATATTTTCCAAAGAAAACTAGATTTCTGAAAATAATTAAATAACGCCTCCTAGCTTGCTTATTACTTATTCGGCTATTTCAAAAATAACACACTTACATTGAAGATAAAGAGCTGTTTTCAACAAAACCAAGTATGCAACATTCGATTTAGCAGAACCGGACTTACAGCCATTTTTTCATAAGAAGGTTCCCACTCACCCCCACCTCTTATTTGCAAAGGTAGACTTAAACTTGTGAAATCAAATATGCGCAGAATTTTAGGAAGAATACGATGATTGGATTTCCAGTGTCCTGTGATTAGGGAACTGTTTGATTTTTTAATTTTTGATATTCAATTACGCCCTCTATCGGTGGACCTACAATTATGAAAATAATTTTCAGGCTTTTCCCGAGGCAACTTTTGTTATAAATATTTTTTTCTCAAAGCTGTACTATAAACAGTTTCTGAGATATGGCCAAGAGGCATTCTTATTGGGACACCCGGTACACATATACATATTTACCTACCATAAAAAGAAAACAGAAAAAATAAATCTCATAAGTTCAAACTAATTCACAATTCAATTTTTTGACTTATTCTTCACAACTTCAAGATATCGACAAGGTCTGAAGGTTCTCGTTGCTCTAATAATAGAACCCCGATTATCCGTGAGTGGATTATCCTGGCTACGAAATATCCATCCTATGATTTTCCATTACTCAAATTGAATTTTTGAGGTTTTATCTAAATAGCGTCACTGTAAAACACTCGACGGAAACTCTATAGCGCGTGAGGGAGACACATAATGCAATATCGATAGCAACAGTGCTCGGTGAATCCCTGGAAATCATTCACTTGTCACCTGTGGCTGAGAAAAGAGCCGCTACTCTCATATATTCTTAAAAGATGTTTCCAAATGGCAGTAAGTAATGTAAACGCAAATAAATATTTTAATGATTGAACAAAAACTAGGGATTTTAAACACAAGTGACAAGGGTCAATGTCTTGGATCATTGTCACGAATCTATGAAGTTGGCAAGCAAACAATACGCCGTATCAATAAATACAAAATAAATCTACACAATTTCTTATGTCAGTCTGATTCTTAAAAACATAACTGCACGTAAATCATTGAAAGGATCGACTTTTTAACAACTCGCTGAAGCACTTTCCAACCAACTGGTTTCTGAAGAAAATATCGGAGGGCGTAACGATCTCTGGGCCAATGTGTGCTAATCAAGCATTTTTCATGAACACTTAAAAATCAAAGAACCATTTGAAGAGTCAAGACGAAGAAAATGATGGGACGGTATCAATCAAACGAGTAGCTAATCAGGAAGATGACAATATTCTATAAGACTTGAACAACGAGAACCTTCG
Organism: Diabrotica virgifera virgifera; assembly: GCF_917563875.1. Lineage (NCBI taxonomy): Eukaryota > Metazoa > Arthropoda > Insecta > Coleoptera > Chrysomelidae > Diabrotica > Diabrotica virgifera. Next base: position 233,034,333 of record NC_065446.1, on the reverse strand, counting down.
GACCTTGACGATATTTTAAACTTACGTAGAATAGGCCAGAATATTGAACTGGGAGTTAGTTCGAACTTATAAGATTTATTGAAGTTATACTTCTTTACGATCGAGGGTGAAATTTTATAATTGCCTGGCGCATGCGCAGACAGACAGTATGTAGTTCGTTGCTAATCTTTCAAATTATGTATGTATCAGCGCAAATAAGTCATTAAAAGAATATATTATTGTTCTTAGTAAATGTATTATTTATTATAATTTTTGTGTCTTTGGATTTGTCTTCCTCGGGCGTACGATAAAATATCTATTTTTATACTTCACTTTGATCTATTTGTCGCCGTGATGTGTAATTGTATCCGACACGTCAATAGCACGGGGCTTGATAGCTCGGTTGGTATAGCATTGGACCAGAGATCGAGAGATCGCGGGTTCCAATCCCGGACGATTCATTTTTTTTTTAATTTTTGATATTGTTAAGTTTTGGTTAATTTTTGGTAATTATTGTTAATTTTTGGTATTGTAACTGTTAAGTATATTTATTTCGTTGAAATTATATAAGACAAGTATAACTTCTTACGTGCGTACAAAGTACGCACACATTCTTTTTTTTTCTGTAATCTTTTTATGGCAGGTACATATGTATGTGTGTACATATGTACCATAGATGAGAAATAAATGTTCGGATTATCCTTGCCACGTTCACTCCCATGGAGCACGGATAGTTGGGGTTCTACTAATACAATAATTAGAAAAAATATACTTTAATTTTCTAAGTAATGTGGGAATAATTTCTAATAAAATTTTAAATAATTTAAAAAATAAAATTGTACTGATCTATAATCTCGAATTTTTAAAATATAAAACATGTTTTAATGCCTCTAAAACTGTAAAAAATGTAACATTATCCCTATAGTAAAATAAATATTAAAAAGGGTTCAATGCAAAGATTGCAAAATATCCATAATGATTTTACCTGAAAGTAGAAAAGAGTGTGGACATAGTACCGAATATCAAAAATCGATGTAACAATATTTGTTTATTAAATGGTATATGTATTCTATAACAATAATCTTCTAATAATTAAACACAATCATAACTAAACACTCTTTATGTTTCAGTCTACATAATAATTTAAGAATATATAATACAAAGTTGAATATATAAAAAATGGTGTAGTAAATGTAAAATTATGCGAAATAGTTAAGAAAGTTACATCATATGAATGAAAACAACTTCTACATTCACATTCTCGGAACTACAGATTCAATTATTAAACACATTTATTTCGGTACTATGTCCTTTAAGTACAAATTAAAACGTATATAACCCATACGCGTTTAGCACATTTTTTTTCGATATATTAGAATAATTTACAATTTTGACAAAAAATGTACACCTTCAGTGAAGTAACTATGTGAGAAATCACCGAAATTTTCATGTCAATTGATAAAACAGAACAATTTTTAATAAATAGAGATAAATATAAATATATGAGTAAATAAATCAGACAAATATAAGGATCACATAATCTATGACGAAACGTTCTGACAACAGTTTAAAAATCTTAAAATTTATCAATGGATTTGAATTGACAATTAACATTTCCACAAATATTCCTAAACTTTTAATAGAATGTGAATCTGATTTTTTTTAATAAATTAAAAAGTATGAACCAATCATTACTTTGCAATTATTTTAAAAAATTAAAATTTTACTATACAGTTTTCAAAAAAGTATACAACTATTCTTAAATTGATGTCATTATGTTTATTTATGTTTCTGATAAATTGAAATTAGAAATAATTAAAATTATATTTAATATGTAAATAAAAAACGTAAAATGCAGCTCAGTTGCTTTAATTTTCCTATGTTCTCTCTTAAACGACCACTCCTCTTTAGCGGCCAGATTGTGATTCCCCGAGAGTGATCGCTAGTGGAAGGTTTTACTTATATAGTGGTTCCATTTTATCTTTGCCCAAACGTCATGATTCATTTTCTTCTTCTTTTTCTTGTAATAGGACTATGTCCTGTTTCTTCTGTTACAGTCTCTGCTGCGATCCGGAGCTCCAGCTCTCGTACCATCGTTTTTTGGGTCTTTTTTTCTAAGCAAAATTTGTTATATTAAGTTATTAACGTAAATCAATACTTTTTGAGTTATTAAAGATCAAAGATTTTATTTTTTCGTAGAAAAATGCACGTTTTAAAGCTGTTTTTCACTTATAACTCAAAAAATATTAGCTTTTACAAAAAAGTTATTCTTACCAAAATTGAAGACAATAAAAAATTGAATACACTATTCACTCAAAGTACTAAATTAATGTTAATTCAAAGCGAGTTATAGGTAATTGAATGTATATTTTTTTCGATGAGTACTCAAATCTAAGTATTCAAGATTAAATAACGGGAAAACGATGCATTTTATAAAATATACTTGTTAAACACTTATCAAAGTACTTCAGTCAGAATACCTAACAAATGAGCTCCAGAAGAAGTTAATAGCATCAAAATTAAGCAAGTTATGATGAAACTAAGAGAACCCTTTCGAATTTTTTACGAAAAAGTGAAAAATAAAACATACGCCATTTCCACAAAAATTAAAATTTATAGTAATCCTTAAAAAAAATTATTTGTATTAGCATAAGTAATGAATAAACGATTTTAAACGATATAATTTTAAAAAATCAGAATTTTTAAAATTATCGTCATTTTCATTTTCTTTTGATAATAACTATAAAAATACTCAATATACGTAAAAAATTGTAAATAACAAACTTTTAGTTTTTTCTGTACCAAATATCATACCTTTTTTACCATTTCTGTAGGGTGAAAAATAACCGAGATAGAAACGTTTAAAGCTTAAATTTTGCTACGAGAACCATGTAACAGTGGCCATTTAATCTTTGAGTTTTAAAAAAGTAAGGGGTTTGAAAGATTATGTTTAACGAGTTTTAAAATATTTAAAAAAAAGATAACATTTTTTGGAAAAATTTTTAAAAGATAAAGTTTGAAAAATTTTTGGAACATAAATTTTAATGCTATTAACTTGTTCGGTATCTCATTTGATAGATATTTCTAAGTACTTTCACAAATGTTTAATAAGTATAAAATGGATCATTTTCCCGTAATTTAAGCTTGAATACTTAGATTTGGGTACTTGCCGAAAAAAATATGCATTAAATTACCACTTTTAGTTAATAATAAAAGGTTTTTTTAGTAAGGAATTTATTTAATTTTTTATTAGCTTCAATTTTGGTAATAATAACTTTTTTGCAAAAACTTAGAGTTTTTGAGTTATCTATGAAAAATCGGTTAAAAACATGCATTTTTCTTACGAAAAATAAAAATTTTTGATCTTTAAAAGCTCAAAAAGTTTTGATTTATTTTAATAACTTTATATAACAAATTTTGCTTAGAATTTGTCCTTCTATCAAATTATGGGGTTATTTTTAATAAAATAATTGTCACCCCGAGAAGGGGTGGCATCCACCCCCAGGGTAAAAGCGCAAGTTGGCACCATGTCACCTTTGTTTCTTGAGATATCCTCTAACGACTCACCAATTTTCATGCAAATCGATGGAGGTTGAACGAAATCGGAGATAATAGCTCATATAATAGTCACCTTCAGTGACTACACTATTTTGCCATCATTCTTTTTTTGCTATTATTCTTTTTTCACAGAGAATTCTAATAGAATTGACTTACCGACAAACAATTTTCTTACCAATATAGTAAACAACTTGAAAACTCTATACACTCGGTTTTAGTTGTCACAACGTTCTTAAAATAAATAAGTAGCTAACTGCAGCTTTTAACTACATTAACTATATTATTTATCACTTATTAGTACGTTCAATGGTCTATTGAAATTGTTTGATTATGCGTGACTTTTTAGTGGTATTATAAACTTTTTAGTTTTCAAGAAAATAATTTAAAATTAAACATATCTATTATATAAACATTCTACTTTCTGAAAGGTAAAAACTTCGGTGATTTCAGTACTATAAAATTTTATCTGTACAAATATACAACCTTAGAGTACGACCTGATTCCTTGGTCATTTCTTCCTAGTAACACTAGAGCGCTCTTTGAGAGCCTTGAAATCCAAATCTGGCAATACCATTCCTGGAACGTGGCTACCTTTTTTCTGTCCTCCTGAGCTGTTTGACCTTCTGTGGTCTCGTATACCTGTCATCGGATTGTTCAGTCGCACTGGGTTAGATACGAATTGGTTCCAGCTATGTCCAACAGTGGTAGATGAGTTTTGAAGCTGTGGTGGTAAGGGGCTCGATACAAATTCACCCCATTCGTCGTCTTCTTGGCCATTAGCCATTATGTTTGTGATTGTATGACTAGATTTTTGAGTGCCGCTACTAGTAGAAGATTGGGACATGTTTGATATAAAATTATAAGGTTGCGGGGCGTTCATACCCACGTTATAAGCCTGAGAAGCAAACTGGTTGCTTATAATAGAAGGTTGTAATACAGGTTGGCCATAAGAAGGCTTAGGATGTATCAAGTTAGATTTTTGTTGATTCACGGGGTTCATATTAGTTGATAGTTTGGTTTGAACCAATCCTCGGGGTGTAATAACAGGAATAGGCTGTTTAGCCGGTTGTATGCTCCCTAAATTCAGAACAGATAGAGGTAAATCGGGACTAGATGTTTGATTTCGGTCTGAGAATTTTGCTTTGTGAATTGGGGAGGGTTTTTGCACAGACACGAAATCTGACCATTCGTCATCTTCAATAGGATTCGGTTTAGCTTCAATCTTTTTGGGTTCTGGTTTGAACTCCTGCTTCCTATAAGGTTTCTTTTCCGGAGAAGTATCCCAAAGTGGGAAGTCAGTCCTAAAATATCGTCAAAATAAAATTAACAATTGAAAATCAATCATTATCATTATTGATACATAACTTAACCGCAAAAGTTTTGCACCGCCAAAAATTATGCTCATTTTAAGTATATAAACTGTTTATGGTATAATTTAAAAAGGATGAAGTGGGACCAATTTACTGACGACTTAGACAGAATGGCGAGAGAGCTGCAAGCTGACCCATGAAACTATGACGGATTTACCAACATCGTGAAGAGAAAGTGTCACGGAAGTGTATGCCTTAAAGGTGTCGCACTCAGTTCAATCAGGACTTAATTATGACTCGTTCTCTGATGAAACCATCTAAGCTGGACAAGTCCTTGTGAGGTGCTTGGCAAAGGTCAGAAAAGCAAACTGGATGAAACTATTAAACGACCTCGACATAAAACAGAACAGCAGGCAGGTATAAAAGGTAACATCTGACCAAATATTTGTAAATTAATATCTAAGGATAGAAAACAACAGAAAATAGAACAAGAATTTTTAATGAAAAGAAAAAATTTCTGGTCACCCCGTTTAGCACACAGTTTATTTGAAGGATGCAAACAGCCATCCGAAACGGCTGTTGGTAGTCCAGGTGATATCAGAATTAAACAGATAAACCTTTTCGGGCCTATTACCAACCCATGGGTCGTAGAGATGATCAAAGATGCAATTCTCAGCACAATAGTGCTGAAACGTATCGCTTATCTATCATGAACTAATCGAGAGCAACACCGCACGGTAAAAATTGAGTCCACTAGCTAGTTCAAAGTTCTCCCATTTAAAACTAGAATTCTATTGATTAATTCCCATTAAGATAAGTACCACTCGAACATGTAATTTAATAAAAATGAAACAGCTAATTCGTACTAAGAGGCTATGTAACGTGGATAATACACTGCACATTATGGTGCCCAACGTGGGGCTCTATACAAGGTGTTTGGTAAAGAATGGGCCATAGCTTAACCTTAGATTCCTGAGCTTAAAATAGGTCGATTTAAGCTAACTTATCTTAGTACAAAAGTTAATAATAACCGAAATACAGGGTGTCTAAGTTAAACTTTTATTTTATTTATTCTTGAATATTTCCTGACAGGTATGGGATAACAACACGAAATTTGGTAAGCGGGGGTTTTTTGGGACGAAAAATCTAAATTCGCTACCAAAAATGATGTATTACCCAGAGGCCACCACATACGTATTTCAGCACTCATTTAATACGTTCAATATTTTTTATCCCCCACTCTACATACTTTTTGAATCAAAACTTTTATTTTTTTAATATTTTTACTTAAAAAAGATATACTACATTCATCTCGCTAAACTCAACTGTTTTCGAGATAAACGCATTTTAAGTCTGCGATACAACATAATTTTTTGCATAATATCATTGTAGTTATACCCGAAAAATAACTTAAAACCATAATAATTGTGCCAGTTCTCATATTTATGTCATTGCATCGCAAATTCCATTTGAAGAAATTTGCGATACATTTTTGGAAATTTTTATGGCTTTAAGTTATTTTTCGGGTGTAACTACAATGATATTGTGCAAAAAATTATGTTGCCTCGCAGATTTAAAATGCGTTTATCTAGAAACCGGTTAAGTTTAGCGAGATGAATGTGGTATACTTTTTTTAAGTAAAAATATTAAGAGAATAAAAGTTTTGAGTCAAAAAGTATGTAGAGTGGGTAATAAAAAAATTGAACATATTAAATGAGCGCTGAAAGGCGTATGTGGCGCCCTCTGCGTAATACATAATTTTTGGTGGCGAATTTAGATTTTTTGTCCCAAAAAACCCCCGCTTACCAAATTTCGTGTTATTATCCTATGCCTGTTAGGACATATTCAAGAATAAATAAAAAAAAAGTTTAACTTTGACACCCTGTATTTCGGTTATTATCAACTTTCGCACTAAGGTAAGTTAGCTTAAACCGACCTATTTTAACCTCAGGAATCTAAGGTTAAGCTATGCCCCATTCTTTACCAAACACCCTGTATATTCACTCCCAACAGCGTTATCAAAGGACGAGTTAGTTCGCTCGTTTGTTAGAAATTAATCTATTAGTAAGAGAGAAATATATTTCACACTGAAGAAAAAAAGTTTAAATATATAATATAAATTACCTTGCATTTTCTTTTATTTCAGGCTTCTTTGTGTGAACCGTACTAAAATTATTATTAACTTTCACTTCGCTCGGTTTGTCTTTCTTCGGTTTCTCTTGTTTATTTTCGAAACTAAGCTTCTCTTCGTTTACCTGGTTTAGTGGAACCGAAAAAACTTCTTCAAACCTCCTGATTTCATCATCGGTAACACCTGGATCCGGCCAGTTAATCTGAGATGAAGGAGCATTCGAGTAGACCGGCACAGGCTTCAAAGGCTCCAAGATGGTTGGCATTGGTGTAGCTTGCAGCTGGGGTAAAGGTACTGATGAATGGAACTCTGTAAAATCGTCGTCACCTTCATTGTTATCGCCTGAAGTTTTTGGTTGTAACTCAAGTGTTTTTACAGGCTCTTGTACAGGATTACTTGGCATTTCTGGAAAAATATTCGTGATTTCTGGAATTGATGGTTTTGAAAACTCTACTGTATTATCGAAAGTATTTTTATCGACAAATGCATCAAACTGTGTTATCGTCTCATCGTTGGTTTTACTGCCTGTTGATATAGGTGTTAATTGTAAAATGCTTTTGTCATGAATGCTGTCGCCAGACAATTTTTTTTCAGGAACTTGATCTGCATCTATTTTATTACTACTATGTTCAACGTTATCGGGAAAACTCTGAAAATCATCAAATTCTACATCATCGACATGCTTTTCAACAATATCTTTAACTGCTAGGTTTGTTTCATTAAACACTGAGTAGTCTTCAGAGATTCCTTTTCTAGGCAATTCGGGAGTTACTATGGTAGGTTGTAGGCATACGTCTACATCGATATGGGATTGTGTAACATCAGATATGTATGTTTCTCTTAAGGGTACACTAGGCCAAGAGGGAATCTGAGGTTGTTCCGACGATTTTGAAGACTGGAATGAGGTGAACTCTTCAAACTCCACGCTTGGTGAGATGGATTTGGCGGCTTTCGGTTTCACAGGTTGAGTGGGTGGTTCATTAGATGAATCTATAATATATAAAAGTATGTAAGAGTCTAATGTTATAAATATTGATATGATGTTGTGACTAAATAATACCCTTGACATTCATCTAAAAGTAAAACTTTTGTTTTAAAAGGATGATTTAAAAGGTCGATTTTAGTGCACGCTTTGCATCTGAGTTTCTTCATTAAGAAGTAGCTGTATTATAAGTATATTTGATAGTGTTTTTAGTCGGACATCTTAACGATAAAATTAAGTAAAGAACACCTTAGGGTTCTTATCTGCATGTCCATAACAAAGTGAACGGTTTAGTTTTATATACAATATTTTTGACACAGCTCCATGAGAATAAGTCTAATGGCGTCAGATCCGGAGATCGTGCTGGCCATTACAACTTATTATTCCTGGTTATTCCAACAACATTCAGTTGAGGCACCGCTGAACCGATTTGGTAATGGAATGGTACTTCATCTCGCTACAAGTATATCATATTCGTTGGAACTTGTGGGTTTTCTGGATCAGGACATATGTTTCTCAAAGTTCGTCTGGCATTATTTGAAGAAGTACAAAATAATTATCGCCACTCAAATTGCCATCAATGAAAAAAGGACCTACAACGACCCTTCAGGATATTGTGTATGTTTTTCTCTTATCCTGACGATTAGCATGCTCGTGAATTGTAAATGTACACTTATCAGAAAATAAAACATGTTCTAATTGGATCATATTATTATCGAACATTACCATCATTTGTTCACAAAAGTAAGTTCTACTGTCAAAGGAGAACCAGGAAACCCGATTTACGGATCTGGGATTTCTCATTTCTTTTAATAGATGTCGCTGCAGCGTCCGATCCACGAATTATTTTTAGTCTGGGCAGATTATCGGAGAATAGGCAATTTTTGGGAAAAGTTATTTACTGGGAATCGAATCTTATGATTCTATATATTAATAATATAGGTATGCAAAGTCCGCAGATAGTGTGCTACTTTTTTTATAAACAAAATGGCGCCCGAAAATCGTGGTTTTTTCAATTTTTGCTCTATAACTCCAAAGATTTTAAGTTTACACCAAAAGCACCAAAATAAAAAAATCACCGTAATTAAATTCTGCATAGAGACGTGTTTTTTCCGATTTACTTCGACGAAAATTTTCCCCGGAAAATGCGTGTTTTTCCAACAAAATCTTTAATTTTCAACTAAACTTTAGATAAGTAATTGTTTACCAATAATTAAATAACTTGGTAATATAAAAACCCTTTTCGTATAGATTATAATTACAGAAGCCGATGGTAATTGAATGAACAGTTTAGCAACAATGGAATTGTTAATTAAAAATTTACGGTCGCTATAATAACCACAATAATTACGATACATACTAATTTCTGTATAAAAAGACACTGTACCTATCTAATGTACTTTACAGAATTAAAATTGGACTATTTAAGCGACCTCAGGAATATTTTAAAATTATAAACAATTTTTTGGCTTATAAACAAAGAGAATATCTCGGCACCTATTAAATTAAAATAAATTGTGAAAACGGTACTGGAAAGAACGTGGCAGGACGCTTCTTTTAAAAGAAAAAACGTTTAATTGTGATGAGTGGTCTTCAGACACAACCGGCCAAAGTTGACCGGCATTTACGGCCAAGATATAAACAATAGGATCATTATTTTCGAAACATCCCCTTTTTATTTTTGTCCTCTTTCTCCACACCGATATTCATATCTTTAAAATACCCATAGCCCATAACATATATTATTATAATAAAAACTATCGATATTGCGCAGTGGCGTCGGAACAGTGTGGGCTTGCGCCCACCCATGGATTTTGATGGGTGGGCGCAGCCCACCCATTAAAATGCATGAGATTTTTCTTTTTACATTACATTTTCTATAGAATATTTGATATCAGTTAAGATGATATCATAAAGCTGATATCACTCTTCATTTCAACATTCATATTTCAAACAGTTTCGCGCGCTCATGTTTCACTCACTGTGTGTGCGTGACTCAGGGATACTCTCCCTTCTCTCTCTCTTGCTGCCCCTCATCAACAGTTTCTCTTCGACGCACATCGCATTGCTTCGTCTCTGTCGGGAACGTTCGAACCATAGACGAGGGGCAGCGGCGGCAAAGAGGGGAAGAGTATCCCTGAGTCCTCTGTGGCTATATATGCACATCATATAACCTATAAATAAACTGTCGATTAAGTGATTGCCAAGCAACCTGAAGAGAGAGTGTTTTCAGTAAAATCTTTTCCTTGATGGAGATCGTCGCTAGTTCAACTTCAAAGGTAAGAATGAGATAGTTATTATATTGTTACGTCAGATCTATCGTAAATTACGAATTATTCGTAATTCATGTAAATTTACGTAATGTAAATATATGCAGTTATATCGAGAATTTTTTTTATAAAAATTTTGCTTCTACATATTCATTTTTATATTCATTTTCCACATATTTACTTTGTTTGTATTGAAATATAACAACCATATGTTTTTGTTAATAAAATATTTTTCCATATAATTTAAACTGTTTCAAAGAAAAATGTTTGACGATTAAAATTTTAAATTTAAGTTGACAATATTTGATTTTTCGTACAATTTAAAATGAACAAAGATTATTGCAATGACTTTGTTGATTGAACGTACATTCAAAATTTATGAGCATATACAGTTTTATCGAAAACATTTTTTTCCACATATTTTATTTGTTTTGACCAAAATATAACATTCATATTTTTTTAAATGTAAAATATTTTTTTTTGAAACTTTTTTTTTTAAAATAAGAAAGAAACTATAATAATATTTTGACGGTTTTTGAGTTTTCGTACATGTTTCAACAGAATATGGCCAGAAAAGAATTCTTTATAATCAAATATTATTGCAATGACTTTGTGAATTGAACGTGATTTCAAAATTTATGAGCATATACAGTTTTATCGAAAACATTTTTTTCCACATATTTTATTTGTTTTGACCAAAATATAACATTCATATTTTTTTAAATGTAAAATATTATTTCTTGAAACTTTTTTTTTGAAAAAATAAGAAAGAAACTATAATAATATTTTGACGGTTTTTGAGTTTTCGTACATGTTTCAACAGAATATGGCCAGAAAAGAATTCTTTATAATCAAATATTATTGCAATGACTTTGTGAATTGAACGTGATTTCAAAATTTATGAATATATGTAGTTACATCGAAAATATTTCTTTCCACATATTCCGCTTGTTTCTATCGAAATATAAAATACGTATTTCAAGACTTCGAAAAAAAAATTTTGAATAGCTCTGTATTATTACTTGGGTTTTGTTAAAATTATAAAATGAAATGAGTCACGATCGTTTATTGTCAATTATCGAAATTCATTCTTCTGCGTATAGTGATGTATAAATTTACTTTGTTAATATAATGGTTTTGTTAGAAAATCTGAGACTCGGGATTTTTGAGCATTAATTTGTTGATAAGTTTTGATTACATTTTCAAAGCTTTTTTAGATTCAACGAGTATATTTTTTCGGCAATATTCCTAAGTTTCATATATGTTTTTAATGAAAGTTACATATTGTAGAAATGTTAATATGTGAGTTTAAAATTAAAAAAAATTTCTTTTTGGCTGTTTCAGAGTGAGGACAGTTTGAGTCATCAGTCATCCTGCGACATCATGGCACTGGCACAGCAAAAAACTATCAAAGATTTCTTTAAACGCACTTCTAATCGTGAAGAAAGAAATGTTAGCATCACCGCAGCAGACCCACCTTTGCAGCAAGGAGAACACATTCATGATAGTGATGTTTATGATTCTGCAGCCGTAGAACCAAGACATGGCCATCCTACTTTCCAAAATACCCGCCATGGTCATAACTATGAAATTCCTCAGATTCCATCTATTCTTTTGAAATATCACCCCAACACTCAATTCGTATTCCCGAAACAACAAACTGGACCGAGTCGTAATCGAAGTGTACAGCACAAGTGGTTCACAAGTTTTGATTGGCTACATTATGACGTTGAACAGGATCACCTTTTATGCTACGACTGCATTAAAGCTTGTCATTTTGTCAGCAAAACAGACTCTTTATGGTATTCTGATGCCGAAATGGCATTTTTGAACGTTGGTTTCCGGAATTGGAAAGATGCACTTGTAAGATTTAACACTCATCAGAAAAGTTCTTTTCATCAAAAATGCAAATACCTTATACGCCAGAGAGAAACTGGCAATACTGTAGAATCTCAGCTTCACGATCAATGTGCACAACAACAAAAAATCGCAAGGATTTGTTTGACGGCAATAATCAGTTCGATACGCTATTTGGCTCGTTCAGGCAACGCTTTAAGAGGTCACAACATGCAAGGTGGGAATTTGCGACTCCTACTAGAGGAGAGATCTTTGGATATTCCAGAACTTGTTCCATGGTTAAAAAAACGGGACAATTATTTCAGTGCCGATATTCAGAATGAAATTTTGCAGATAATGGCACACATACTTTTGAGAAGACTTGTTGAGGAAATGAAAGTATCACCACGCTTTTCTATTATCGCTGACGGTACAACTGACTGTTCTGGAAAAGAGCAATTTTCATTGTGTATACGTTTCGTTCATCCAGACCTACTCACTATAAATGAAGTGTTTGTTGGACTTTACAACCCAGAAGACTCCCGAGGCTCTACACTTGCTGCAGCAATAAAAGATATTCTGCTACGACTCACTTTACCCCTTTCAATGCTATGTGGGGAATGTTTCGACGGAGCGCGTAATATGTCGGGAAATAACAAAGGGGTTAAAAAGATTCTGCACGATGAGCAACCAAAGTCAATACATGTACATTGCTCAAATCATTCTCTTGATCTCGCACTGGCAGGAAGTTGCCAAAGAAAATGATAAAATCTGTGACATTCTTTGCATAGTTAAGGATTCATCTAATGCTATTTTGGAATCTTCTAAGAGAAGAAAAGTCTACGAAAACGCTGTAGTACATGCAACAGAAGATGAGGTTAAAGAAAAATTGCATAATTTAATTGCAATGTGTCCTACTCGCTGGTGCGTTCGTGTTAGAGCTCTTGTAAGGTACAAAAAAGAATACCCTAGGGTCCGAGAAACGTTACAGAAGATCATTGATGAACCAGGTGCAATATCACCCGAAAGAAAAGTGACAGTACGTGGATGGCTCAAAAAATTATTTAAGTTCGAAACTTTGTTCTACTTGAATGCAACAATCGAAATATTCGGTCCGTGCGAAACCCTTGCTAGAGCGCTGCAATCTCCAAAACAAACAGCAGCTGGTGTGCTTCGATCAGTACAAATGTTAATTTCGCAACTGGAGGCCATGAGAACATCAAGCGCGTTTCAGAAGATTCATAAAGCCACAACAGACGAAGGAACAGCACTTGGTTTGAATTCCCCAACTACCACCAGAGCAAGAAAAGTACCCAAAAGATTGGAACACACGACAAATGCCGTCCCATCCACAGAACTCGACGCTGTAACAACTTTCAGAAAAAATTATTTCGAAGTTCTTGATTTGATGATCACCGAATTGAAAGACCGTTTCGATCAAGAAGGACTGAAGACCCTCATCCGACTTGAAAATCTACTTCTAGATGCTCTTCATGGAAAAGACATTCCGAGCTTGGATGATATCCAAGAGTTATTGAAACCTTTCTCAGACGACTTCGATGCAGATCTTCTCAGAACAGAGCTGAAGATGTTGTCAAGTCTTCAATTGGACCAACGCCCAGAATGTTGTCAAGATTTAGCTGAATTCCTTTCCAAAGAATCTAAAACTGTCAAATCGATGCTTCAGCAAGTCCTTCAACTGCTAATTATCGTGTTGACTGTTCCGGCATCAGCTGCTTCAGCGGAACGTTCGTTCAGCGCTTTGCGACGTTTGAAGACGTACCTTCGCAGTACTATGACCCAAAAACGTCTTAATCATGTGATGCTTTTACATGTACATGACAACTTGGCAGGCCAACTCAAACTACAGGACATAATGCGTGAATTCGTTTCCAGAAATGACGAAAGAAAACGTGTTTTTGGTCGAGTGTAGACTTATATGTAAAAATTTTATATGCAAATAAAGCATTTTTGTTCGTTTCATACTATTTTAACATGTTTTATCTGAGCCCACCCATCAAAATTTACCTTCCGACGCCACTGATATTGCGAGTGAAAATTATCAAAAATAGCAAAATTAAAATCAAAAATTAGGTTGGAGGAAATGTAATCTCAAAGTTCAAAATCGGTATACGTTAAAAAAATTCATTTTCTCGGCTTCGCATGGAGCAATTTTCTTCATTATTTTTTTGTTCCCATGTAACTCGAGTAGAGCCATCTAACTAACTCATTATTAAATGTCAAAGTTGCTTTTGTTATGTTATAATAAATTAATTTATTTATTATAACAAAAATTTTTAATTTGTTTAAATAAAGATTGTTTAAATAATTATACAACTTTCAAATGAGAATATTTGTATTTTTAACGAAAAAAGGTACACTTGTACTAAGTTTATCTAAAAAAGTCTACAACTGGAAAAAATATGTAGTTTTCTTTTCTTATAAATAAATTAATCTATTATAACAAAACAAAAGCAAGTTTGACATTTAATAATGCGTTAGTTAGATGGCTCTACTCGAGTTATGTGGGAACAAAAAAAGAATGAAGAAAATTGCTCCATGGGAAGCCGAGAAAATGCATTTTTTTAACGTATACCGATTTTGAACTTTGAGATTACATTTTCTCCAACCTAATTTTTGATTGGAATTTTGCTATTTTTGGCAATTTTCCCTCGTAATATCGATAGTTTTTATTATAATAATATATGTTATGAGTACTTTAAAGATATGAAAATTTGTGTGGAGAACGAGGACAAAAATAAAAAGGTGATGGTTCGAACATTATGATCCTATTCTTTATATCTTTGCCGTAAATACCGGTCAACTTTGACCGGTTGTATCTCAGGAACCACTCATCACAATTAAACGTTTTTTCTTTTAAAAGAAGCGTCCTGTCGCTTTTTTTCTAATACCGTTTTCATGATTTAATTTAATATTTCCCGAGATATTCTATTTGTTTATAAGCCAAAAAATTGTTTATAATTTTAAAATATTCCTGAGGCCGCTTAAATAGTCCAATTTCAATTCTGTAAAGTACATTAGATAGGTACAGTGTCTTTTTATACAAAAATCATAGTTATTTTTATGTATCATAATTATTGTGGTTATTATAGCGACCGTAAATTTTTAATTAACAATTCAATTGTTGCTAAACTGTTCATTCAATTTCCATCGGCTTCTGGAATTATAATCTATACGAAAAGGGCTTTTATATTACCAAGTTATTTAATTATTGATAAACAATTACTTATCTAAAATTTTAGTTGAAAGTTAAATAGTTTGGTAGAAAAACCCTCATTTTCCGGGGAAAATTTTCGCCAAAGGAAATCGGGAAAAACACGTCTCTATGCAGAATTTAATTACGGTGAATTTTTATTTGGGTGTTTTTGGTGTAAAGTTAAAATCTTTAAAGTTATAGAGCAAAAACTGAAAAAAACACGATTTTCGGGCGCCATTTTGTTTATAAAAAAGTAGCACACTATCTGCGGACTTTGCATACCTATATTATTAATACAGTCTGAAAAATGAAAGAATACCCATGAACGATCACATCAATCACTTATTTTGTATTTGCTGTCTTTTTCTATAAATAACAAACGTTTGTTATAGAAAAAGACAGCAAATACAAAATAAGTGATTGATGTGATCGTTCATGGGCATTCTTTCATTTTTCCGACTGTATACGCTCTGAGCTTCGCTGGTGTCGCTCCTAGCGGATTATTAATGCAACTTTCACCGGTAATTTTTAAATTTATTATTTAATTGTTATCGCTTAATATTTACAACGCAAAAAAGTAATTAAATTGTAATCGATTTTTTAAAGATTTTGCTAATCATTTTAACGTTCTATTAATGAAATATTAATTTCTTACTTCGGATACTTTCACAATGATCATGTAGATGGCGCTTAGATTAATTTATAATTACATATTACAAAATATTAAAAAAACTTAAATTCCGTATTTAAAACGTAAGTATATTTAAGGTAAAAATATACACCACAGCTTTGACCAACTAATATTATTTCCTATTAATGTTTTTAATTTCAATGTTTTAAATTAATCACTTTGACATTTATGTCAAATTTCCAGTAAAAGCTTACAGACACTACTGGCGCTCGCGAATTTTTAATTATCCCCTCTACCTGCGACCTCATAGCGTATATACAATCATAAGATTCGATTCCAGCAATAAAATTGCTGGTAAATAACTTTTCCTTGTATTTTGCTAATTAGCCCAGAGTATTTGTAATTCGGCTTAAATAGACAGATTGGTTTCGTTTCGATTCGGAGGTGATCATGTAGCCCCTCTGATTAGTGGAGTCACTGAAGGTTTTCACCTCCGATTTTGTTGAACCTTCATCGATTTTCATGAAAATTGGTGAGTAGTTAGAAGATACTTCAAGGAACAAAGGTGACATAATGCCAACTTGTGCTTTTACCCTGGGGGTGGATGCCACCCCTTCTCGGGGGTGAAATTTTTTTGTTAAAAATAATACCAGAAATCGATAGAGGGGCAACTTCTAAGCAAAATTTGTTATATAAAGTTATTAACATAAATTAATACTTTTTGAGTTATTAAATATCAAAGATTTTATTTTTTCTTAAAAAAAGTCATGTTTTAAAGTTGTTTTTCACGTATTAATCAAAAACTATAAGCTTTTGTAAAAAAGCTATTATTACCAAAACTAAAGATAATAAAAAATTTAATACACTCCCCATTTAAAGAACTAAACTAATGTTATTTCACAGTGAGTTATGGGAAATTGAATGTATATTTTTTTCGACGAGTACTCAAATCTATTTATTCAAGCTTACATAACGGGAAAACGATCCATTTTATAGAATATACTTGTTCAGCACTTGTCAAAGTACTTCGGAATACCTATCAAATGAGCTCCAGTAGAAGTTAATAGCATCAAAATTAAGCAAGTTATGATGACAATAAGAGAACCCTTTCGATAATTAATTGTATTTTGCTTGCAGTACTGCATTTTAATAATTGATTTTATTTACTACATACAATTGTTTACGTTTGCTAAACATAACCTGCATCTTATTTTTTCTTCTTATTATTTTTTTGGACTATGGTCTTGACAATTATCCGGCAACCAGGACTAATATAATTGGCCAATATAATTAAAAGTGCGAATAAAAGTACAGAGCGTAGAAATAGAGGTCGCTTTGCCGAACTTGCACGGTCCCAATACGTAAAAAGTGACATATAACTAAATTTTAGTCTTTTCAGTTCCAAATACTTTACCCATTTTACTATTTCCGTAGAATAAAAAATAACCGAGATAGAAACGTTTAAAATTTCAATTTTACTGCGAGAACCATGTAACCGGGGCCATTTAACCTTTTATTTTTTAAAAAGTAAGAGGTTTAAAAGACTAATTTAATTAGTTTTTAGGTGAACCTGATATCTTAAAAATTAACGGAGTTATTTACAAAAAAACACTAACATTTTTTGGAAAAATTTTTAAAACATACATTTTAAAACATTTTTGGTGCATAAATTTTAATGCTATCAACTTGTTCGAGGGCTTATTTTATACATATTTCTATGAACTTTAACAAGTGTTTAATAAGTTTATGTTATAAAATGCATCATTTTCCCGGTATTTAAGCTTGAATACTCAGATTTAGGTACTCGACGAAAGAAATACACATTTAATTACCTATAACTCACTTTTAGTTAACACTGAAAGGTTTTTCTAGTAAGGAGTTTATTTAATTTTTTATTAGCCTCAATTTTGATAATAATAACTTTTTTGTAAAAACTTATAGTTTTTGAGTTATTTATGAAAAATCGGTTAAAAACATGCATTTTTCTCACGAAAAATTAAAATCTTTGATCTTAAATAACTCAAAAAGTTTTGATTTATCTTAATAACTTTATATAACAAATTTTGCCTATAATTTGTCCATCTATCGAATTGTGGGGTTATTTTTAATAAAATAATTTTCACCCCCGAGGAGGGGTGGCATCCACCCTCAGGGTAAAAGCGCAAGTTGGCGCCGTGTCACCTTTGTTCCTTGAGATATCCTCTAACCACTCACCAATTTTCATGGAAATCGATGGAGGTTCAACGAAATCGGAGGTAATAGCTCATATCCACCTTCAGTGACTGCACTAGATGAGATCTGGGGAGACTAAAAGGTACGTAAATGGATGATTGATCATCTGTGAACCGAAATAAAACATAAGCTCTCTTTCATTCTCTCAGTTTACTCAGATTGTGAGTGCATGGAACATACTTTCGTTGGACTTTCTTCCTAGACGAGTAGACGGAATGTAACTGCATATTGTATATTTATCGGCCAAAATGTATTATTTTGGTGCACTCGTCTAAATCAATTTGTTCCATTGGTATTAAATACTTTATGATCGTCAATTCTGATGCTAAAATTTCTGTAAGATCTTGCTATCTAAAATTTAAAACAAGTTCCACAATGAATCAGTGATACTTACGTTCTAACCAGGTATCCCAATCTTCTTTAACTTTCGAAGGAGATAGAGTCTGACAAGTGGGTTTAGGTTTAGGGATATCTAAGGATGCAACTAATTGTTCTAAATCTACTAAAGCGGTTTGACAATCTTGGGGTACAAATGGAAGTTTTAATAAAGTTTAATACATTACCAGGTTTTGTTAAGGATTTGAGGATTTTTCGGAACAAGGAATCCACGGGAAGCATGAAAAATTTCAAAAAAAAATAATGTCAAGGTTTTGAATTTGAAATTGTTGATGGATTCTAGCGATACTAGGTAAACCTTCATTTAATATTGCTGTTATCTAACTATAGTAAAACACTGAAAATTGCTGTTATCTAAATCTTTATAAAAAATGTGCTTATTGCGTATTAACACATGATAGTATTTCAGTCTTTATGAAGTAAAGAAACGATATACAAATCAAACATCCAAATCCTCAAAGACAAATTTTTCCTCTAAACCCATTTTCTTCTCTTATCAAAATTGATGTAAAAGTCAATTAGACATTTAAAAAACAAAAGTACAATATCTTAGTGAACATTAAATTGTTCATACTGTTTCTTTAATTATAAATGTGGATGTGGGTGTTAGTGCAGTCACTGAAGGTTTTCACCTCCGATTTCGTTGAACCTCCATCGATTTTCATGAAAATTGGTGAGTAATTAGAGGATACCTCAAGAAACAAAGGTGACATGATGCCAACTTGCGCTTTTATCCTGGGGGTGGATGCTACCCCTTCTAGGGGGTGAAAATTATTCTATTAAGAATAATACCATAAGTTGATAGAGGAACAAATTATAAGCAAAATTTGTTATATACAGCTATTAAAATAGATCAACACTTTTTGAGTTATTAAAGACCAAAGATTTCATCTTTTCGTAAAAAAATGCATGTTTTAAATCGGGTTTTCACGTATAAATCAAAAACTATAAGCTATTACAAAAAAGTTATTATTACTGAAATTGAAGATAATAAAAAATTGTATACACTCCTCACATAAAAAACTAAACTAATGTTAGTTCAAAGTGAGTTATTGGCAATCGAATGTGTATTTTTTTCGACGAATACTCAAATCTACGTATTCAAGCTTAAATAACGGGAAAACGATGCAATGTATAAAATATTCCTGTTGAACATTTGTCAAAGTACTTCGGAATACCTATCAAATGAGCTTCAGAACAAGGTAATAGCGTAAAAATTAAGCAAGTTGTGATGAAAATAAAAGAACCGTTTCGATTTTTTTGGAAAAAAGTGAAAAATAAAACATACGCCATTTCCACAAAAATTAAAATTTATAGTAATCCTTACAAAAACTTCTTTATGTTAGCATAAGTAATGTTTTCGATAATTTTGACCGGTTAAGAATCCAAATTTAAAAAAAAAAAGGTATAATTTAAAAAAATCATAATTTTTAAAATTATTGTAATTCTCATATTCTTTTGATAATAACCCCAAAAATACTCAATATACGTAAACAATTATATATAATCAAATTTTAGTTTTTTCTGTACCAAATATTTTACCTGTTTCACTATTTCTATAGGGTAAAAAATAACAAAGATAGAAACGTTTAAATCTTAAATTTTGCTGTGGGAACCATGCAACCGGGGCCATTTAACCTTTTATTTTTAAAAAAGTAAGGAGTTTAAAAGATTAGGTTTAACTTACTTAAATAGCACCTGGAATTAACTTTCAAAAAGTTTTTAGAGAAACTTAATATCGTAGGCAGGAACGGAGTTATTAAAAAAAGAACAATAACATTTTTTGGAAAAATTATTAAAAGATAAATTTTGAAAAAATTTTGGAGCATAAATTTTAACGCTGTCAACATGTTCGGGGTCTCATTTGATAGATATTTTTAAGTATTTTGACAAATGTTTAATAAGTTTATGTTATAAAATGCATCAATTTCCTGTTATTTCAGTTTGAATACTTAGAGGTTTTTACTCGCCGAAAAAAACATACATTCAATTACCTATAACTCACTTTTAGTTAATATTAAAAGGTTTTTCTAGTAAGAAGTTTATTTCATTTTTTATTAGGTTCAATTTTGATAATAATACATTTTTTGTGAAAACTTACAATTTTTGAGTTATTGATAAAAATCGGTTAAAATCATGCATTTTTCTCAAGAAAAATTAAAATCTTTGATCGTTAATAACAAAAAGTTTTGATTTATTTTAATAATTTGATATAACAAATTTTGCTTAGAATTTGTCCCTCTATCGAATTATGGGGTTATTTTCAATAAAATAATTTTCACCCACGAGAAGGGGTGGCATCCACCCCCAGGGTAAAAGCGCAAGTTGGCACCATGTCACCTTTGTTCCTTGAAATATCCTCTAACCTCTCACCAATTTTCATGTAAATCGATGAAGGTTCAACGAAATCGGAGGTAATACCTCATATCCACCTTCAGTGACTCCACTATGTTAAGAGATTAGAAAAACGATTTAAAGAGACCAGGTGGTGGTCAAATAAATTTCAAGAAAAAATAAAACAGAAGAAAAGGTGACTTTGAGGTGACTCAAATTTTTTTGCAGAAATTGCTTGAAAATAAATCAAATAATAATATTTGAGTTATCCTCCCTCTCAAAAAGGTTCGGAACATTGTTTAAATAATCAAAATGTCAAAAAATTAAGGAAAAATTCGATTTTTTTCTTCGTTTTTTGATTATAACTTTAAATGTATTCATTTCCGAGAAAAGTTGCACTAACATAAAAGTTCCGTAGTTAAATTTCCTATAATATAGAATTAGTTAAAAGTTTAAAAATAGTCACCCTTGTTGCAAAATAGCAATAATTGCGAAAAAAAACATACAAAAACAAGTATTCGCATTTTACGTTTTCAAACCATTTATGCTACACTTAGGACCTTCATATTTCACCCAGAAAAACTTTATGATACATTAAAACAACACTGTAAATTTCATTAAGATCGGTTCAATAAATTTTGCAATCCAGCTTTCGCAGAAAAAATTCATTTTTTCAAAATGTTACAGGACTGAAAATAAAGCAGAAAGCAAGTTGAATTTTTTTTTGCTTATAGAAGTGTACTGTGTCTTTCATTTGCAATTTTGCAAAATTAAAATCGATTAACACCACGGCGTCAGGAATTTTTTTAAATAAACATTAAATATTGGTGCTACGCGCAGGACAGCGGATAGTTTGCTCTGATTGGGCATTCCAATTGCCTTTGATAATGATTGATACATTTTAATTTTTATTACATTTCGATATAAATAAATAAATTTGTTTATTGCAAAATAAAAACACATACTTTATCCTTTGAAATAACACTTTTATTTGCAAAAACTTTCTTTGTACATATATTTTAACTTAGAGAATAAAAGTTTATTATTTTTAAACATATGCAATTGTTTAAACAATATTTCACAAACAATAATAAAATTAGTTTGATTTTTGTGGAATTAAAATATTAAAATACAACAAAATATAGAGTAAGAAAATAACATTAGATAAAGATTGAAAGAAATTTTGGTGGAAATCAACTTGTGTGAATCGAACACCGCTGTCCTGCGCGTAGCACCAAAAATTAATGTTTATTTAAAAAATTTCCTGACGCCGTGATAATTAATTTGTTTTAATTTTAAAAATTGCAAATGAAAGGTACAGTACACTTCTATAAGCAAAAAAAATTTCAACTTGCTATCTGCCTTAATTTCAGTCCTGAAACATTTTGAAAAAATGAATTTTTTTTGCGAAAGCTGGATTGCAAAATTTATTTTGCAAAATCTATTGAACCGATCTTAATGAAATTTACAGTATTGTTTTATTGTATCATAAAGTTTTTCTGGGTGAAATATGAAGGTCCTAAGTGTAGCATAAATGGTTGAAAAACGTAAAATCCGAATACTTGTTTTTGTATGGTTTTTTTGCAATTATTGCTATTTTGCAACAAGTGTGACTATTTTCTAAATCTTTAACCAATTCTATATTGTAGGAAATTTAATTTCACAACTGTTATGTCAGTACAACTTTTTTCGGAAATGAATACTTTTAAAGTTATAATCAAAAAACGAAGAAAAAAATCGAATTTTTCCTTCAATTCTTGACATTTTGATTATTTAAACAATGTTCCGGACCTTTTTGAGAGGGAGGATAACTCAAATATTATTATTTGATTTATTTTCAAGCAATTTCTGCAAAAAAATTTGAGTCACCTCTCAACGTCCATCTCAAAACAGATGCGCCCTGGACTAACTATACGGTAGCCAAAAAGGAAGCAAAAGTAGCAGTAGAAAAAGCTAAAGCAGATGTGTATAAAGTCTATTACACCAAACCCCTCTTTCAGTGTGTCATTAATTTTGACGTCATATACGATATTAAGAATGGCGCGAATCATTTCATGACGTTTTAGTTAAATCTGACAGTTGTCAGAATATTTATTCAATTATAATTAAATAATAAATATAAAATTAAATTTCACTATACAATGTCCGAATATCTCAATGACAAATATTTATATTTACGTCTTTGAAAAATACTAACCTAGAATTACAATAATTGTCATTTTACTCGTTGACATTGTGAAAGTACTGTCACGATCGATTACTTTTGTGTCAAATTATCTTTATTCACATCATTGATTGGTTATCTATTTAGAGTATTGTAATCGCCAACCAATTATACATCTATACGTATAAGTCGCTTTAATATGCAAATACCAGTCAACGAATACATAATTTTCTAAGTTCTATGTATAATAATCACGGATGCACGTTTTCTTCTGTCACTTCCAATTTAATGCGTTAGAGAGAATTCGATAATCTATGACGCACTGAAAGAAGGGTTTGGTATGAACTTTACAAATCTATACGATCAACTTATACCAGGGAGGGTGAAGCAAAGATATATATAAGATACCAAATATAATAAAGCCAAAGAAAGAAAAAGATTTTAATCAGATTAGATGTATCCAGGATGAACATACATAATAAAATACTAGTTCACGAAAAGGATTTCAAAAAGTGATGGAAAAAGTACTTTGACTGACAGTTTATTAAATAAAGAATTTGACCACAAATCAGTTGAGGTAACGCAGACAATATAGTCCAGAAAGCCACTGCGCATCCGCTTGGAAAAATATTCTGATTCGGATTTTTTGCACAATCTTACTCAAAAAGGACCTCTTTTAACAAATTTGCATGTTGCCAGAACCAAAAGTGGGTCAAAAATTTTTTAAACGTTTTTTTTTTGTTTTTTCCTAAAATTATTTTTTTTTGCATGGAACAGTTTTTTTTTAGGTTTTTTGGATCATTCCAAACAGAAAAGGTCTTTAGTGACTTTTCTCTAAAGTTGATAGTTTTTGACATATAAGCGATAAAAATTGAAAAATTGCGAAATCGGCCATTTTTAATCTTCAAAAACTATGTGAGAAACTTAAAATTTGAATGTTGCCAAGGTAGGTAGATATTCTTTAAACATCGATTGATGAAATCCCGAAGAGTTTTTTGCAATGCAATATTCAAAACTCCTTTGTTTTTTAATTTCTAATCACGCGTGCGCGACACTATTTTCCACCGTTGCATGTGTATACAGTATGGTGCAAATGAAAGGAATAAATTCGTTATTTTGTAAACCGGCGACTTTAAGGAAAAAAACCCGAAACATGTCGATTTTTATTTTTAAGTTATGATATTGTGGCATATATGGTATACTAGTGAGGTCATCCGTCTGGGCGTGATGACGTAATCGATGATTTTTTTTCAATTCTCTATTCAGTAATGTAAACATTTACCTAATTATTTATACAGGGTGTCCAAAAATGTTTTATTAAATTAAATTATTTGACAAAAAAAGAAGTAGAAGGACACCCTGTATAAATATTTATATAAATGTTTATATTACTGAATAGAGAATTGAAGAACCTTTCAAATGAGCTAGCACACGACCCCTATTTTCATTAAAAAAAATCATCGATTACGTCATCACGCCCAGATGGATGACGTCACTAGTATACCATATATGCCACAATATCATAACTTAAAAATAAAAATCGACCTATTCCGGGATTTTTCCTTAAAGTCGCCGATTTACGAAATAACGAATTTATTCCTTTCATTTGCACCATACTGTCGGTGGAAAATAGTGTCGCGCACGCTTGATTAGCAATTAAAAAACAAAGGAGTTTTGAATATTGTATTGCAAAAAACTCTTCGGGATTTCATCAATCGATGTTTAAATAATATCTACCTACCTTGGTAACATTAAAATTTTCAGTTTTTCACATAGATTTTGAGGGTTAAAAATGGCCAATTTCGCAATTTTTCAATTTTTAATCGCTTATATGTCAAAAACTGTCAACTTTAGAGAAATATCACTAAATACCTTTTCTGTTTGGAATGATCCAAAAAACCTAAAAAAACTTTGTTGCATGCAAAAAAAATAATTTTAGGAAAAAAACAAAAAAAAACGTTTAAAAAATTTTTGACCCATTTTTGTTCCTAGCAACATGCAAATTTGTTAAAAGAGGTCCTTTTTGAGTAAGATTGTGCAAAAAATCCGAATCGATATATTTTTCCTAGCGGATGCGCAGTGGCTTTCTGGACTAATAATGGTCACCAAAATAACAAAAGAGGAAGATGCTTGAGCACTTTAAAAAATAAAGGAAGATAAATCAGTTAGACCAGATGATATCCCTGGGAAAGTGTAAATAACTTAAGGAGAGACAGGAACAAGTTGGCTAACAGGTTTGTTTAATAGAATTATGGTATTGGGATAAAAGAGAGACGAATGAAGAAGCAGTATATTAGTACTTATTTACAAAATATGGGAGAGAATAACTGACGGATACGTGAAGAGATCAAAATATCCATAAATCAGTTTTAATTTATGCAAAGCAGATCAACAACATATGCAATTTTCATTATAAGGCAGCTGATGGAAAAATGGAGGAATAAACAAACGCGCAGATCGGGAATCTCCAAAGGAGAAGTAGTACGCAAGAAGAGAGAATCCAACCTTGTGCTGCCAGATTTGAAATGGAACAACCAGCGAAATATCATTTGCAAACATATTTCTATAAATTAAGGATATAATTTTTATAGTATCGACAATATAGAAGAGATTATCAGTAGTAATTGCACAAGAGCTCTAAAATTCTATATTAATTTTCGAGTTCGAGTGCAATTTGTTGTGATTATTTCATGAATAAAACTGTTCAAAACCAAAATTTTATTGTAATTTATTTATGTAAGTACAAATTAGTACAATTAAACACAAAGTTTTTATAAATATTTGACGATTGAAAGTCATCACTTTTATAATTTTTAAAACATTAATTGTCATTAATGTCACTGAATGTATTTTTTCGTAGCAACGAAGGGCATCTGACGTAATATACTTAACGACGGGCAATTATCAAAAATTATCAATTTAATTCAGATTTATGTAGCTTTCTATTGGTCAGAATCTCCTATGAATGAAATAATCAATCATATTAATAAATTATATTAAAATGAGTTACTTACAGTCGAGTGGATTCACCAATCCAGAATTTGTCCAGTCGAACTGCGCACTTGGTACATCTTGAGCCTCTTGAGAAGATTGCGAGCTGATTTGAGGAGCCGGAGGGGTTGGTTTAGATGGCGATGGTGTCAGAGATTCCATCTTAATAGGTTCCAATGGTTGAACGCCCAAATTCGCGGCGAATTTTGGAACTGATGGGTTCCAGTTGTGCCCATGGAGCTTAAAAATGAAGAAATCTTTATCCATTTGTAAATTCACTGCTTAAAAAGGAATAATGGATCTTGGTCTGCCGACGTTTAAAATTCACTGCTTAGAAAGGAATAATAGCTCTTCGTCTACTGCATAACAATTAATATAACTGGTCTTAAACTAATGTATTTCTTTTATATTTAATGCATAATTAATGGTTCCTAATTATAGTTTGAAAAGAAAGTTTCTTCAAGTATAAAATTAATTAATTCTTGTGAATTTTGAATTTTAGTTTGGAAAACAATGTACCGAGGTTAAGGAAATAGCCAACTAATATTATCAAGCCGAACATAATGATTATGCTGGCTTGATTATCTCAACTTCAGGTGGGCGATGATCTGAATCGCTTCCCAAATTGTTCTAATAATGATCTGTCGAAACCTTTGTTCACTTTCAGTTTCTTATCCCTTGTCAAAAACCATTCGAGATGTATATTTACAGTGCATAACAGGCAACTGTACTGGGTTCCAGTTGGCTGGTATCTTTCCATCGAAAACATTGTCTATTTTCCAGTTGTAACGCAACTACATCATCATCATCAATCAACTAATCGCGTCCACTGCTGAACATAGGTCTCCCTTAGTTCTTTCCAGTGCTGCATACATTGAGCTGCTTCTAGCCCATATAGTTTGTGTTGCAACAGAAAGTTAGAAAGCATTTCGCATTTCGCCGCTTTCGTTTCTTACTCCGATTCCAAAATCTCCGATTACCACTTCTTGTCCGTCCATTTTCCTTTCAAGTTTGCCGTTAAAATCACCCATTATCAGATTATAATGGGCCGGTTCCTGCTTTTCTACTCTTTCGCTTACCTCGTAGAAGACTTCAACAATTTCATCTTCGTAATCGCTGGTGAAGCGTATATCTGGATTATTTTCAGATTGTATCTCATATTTCGTCTAATGCTCGGTATACACGACAACGATTTATCGTAGCGATGAGACTGTGCAGTTCGTTGGTGCAGTTTATCGAACGTCCATTGAGTGTCCACACGTCTGCAAAATTTGCATCGATGTCGTCCGTGATAGAAGACGACGACGTGCTTGCGATAGCCTGGCTTATTTTGTGCAAAAACAGAAGAAAATCAAGGAATCTGTCGTGTAGGGATTGGCTTCTCAAAAGACAGGCATACTCTCACCTAAAGGCTATAGCGGAATAAGATGGTCAAAACTCTCCCACTCTCCCCGCAACTTGTGATTTTGATAAAGCATATAAAAACATGTCTTCATACAACTTTTTAGCTTCACAGAGGCCGTAAAACCTCTTGAAGAGAGAAGTAAATTTTTTCGACTTTATTTTTTGTGAGGGCAATTTTGCTTTAAAATATCTGAAAAAATTCAAGATGTATCTTTTGAATACATATTATGTATTTGTTTCTTCGTTCCTTTGAATGGCAGAGGCAGAATTTTTAATTTCTGATCAGAAAGGAAGAATAAATTGAAAAAAAAAACTGTATTTTACATATTTTACCTAAACATATTTTACCAACAAATATTAAACAGCTAAGAATACTTTCGAAAAAATTATAAAAACATATCTGCCGAAACATTGGTTTTACTGCTCAGAAGCATAAATAATTTTTGTTAATCTGTGTTCTTGTTTGAGATGTTGTTTAAGTTACGTTTTATATTCCTCGTTTATATAGGTACTATGTATTTTTGACTTGCTACAAACAATATTTGTATTTGTAAAGTAGTTAAAATAAATCAAGATGGAGTAGTTTTCAATCCTAATAGCAATATTAATAATATTTAAAAATATTAAAATATTACTAAACGATTTTTAAATTGAAAACTTATTGGTCCATTTTTTTGGTAACACCTCCATGGCTTCTAAAATTTGCAAGCCAGATGGATGCTGAAGCGAAGAAGACAAGAGGGAATTCAAAAACTTACAATTCACGACTCCGTCTGTTCAGCTGGTAAATTCCAACAGAAAATGGACCTAGTTACTCAACGAAGTAACGACCAATATAAAAATAAAATAAAAATTCCATTTTTATTCAGTTGCAATGCGAAGGCAAAACAATCTTATTTTTCAATTAGAATACGGAGCGCGTAAGTTTTTGAATTCCCTCTTGTCTTCTTCGCTTCAGCATCCATCTGGCTTGCAAATTTTAGAAGCCATGGAGGTGTTACCAAGAAAATGGACCAATAAGTTTTCAATTTAAAAATCTTTTAGTAATATTTTAATATTTTTAAGTATTATTAATATTGCTATTAGGATTGAAAACTACTTCATCTTTCAATTGCCAGATGACGCTAGTCACCTAGTCCATTCACGGCAGTTGCGGTGTGGGGGATAAACTCTAGGTGTTGGTCAATTGGAGTATGGAGTAGCAGGCCTACGTTTTCTCCGATGAGACTCCAACAAGAGGCGAAAATCGTCGATTCATAGGGCTGGACTGCGCTCCGTATTCTAATTGAAAAATAAGATTGTTTTGCCTTCGCATTGCAACTGAATAAAAATGGAATTTTTATTTTATTTTTTAAAATAAATCAATTAATCCTGGGTTCCTCCCTACCGATCGTTTCCACCAACCTTCAGTCCTCAAGTTCGATAAAACTGCACCAACGAACTGCACAGTCACATCGCTACGATAAATCATTGTGTATTCCGGCCATTAAGGATACCATACACACAACGATAAATCGATAACGATTTAACTGTACCGTTAAGACTGTACAGTTCGTCGTTCATACCACTACCATACACGCTACGATAAATCGTTACGATTTAACGGTACCGTTAAAACTGTGCAGTTCTCTTCTTAAGACGTGACTTCTCTCGCGAGTGGCTGGGTCACTTCGCTGAAGCAAGTTAGTCCTCCACTGGGATTGTGGAAGAATACCTACTCGTTACCATACGCAAGTATGGTACACTACCATATTCGATGTTAATACCCTTTATGTATTGTTATATTTAATTTAAAAAATAAATAGATAAAATAAATCATGTACTTACTATATTTCTAGCATCAATGTTTAAGCTATTGAGCAAATACTTCTGACTTGAAGATTTTGACCAGTGGTATGTCAAAGCAGGTGAATCCGTTATATCCTGTATTTGCTTGAAAATAAAATCATCTTTCCCTAGTTCAAAATAGATAAAATCTTCCTGTTCTTCTTCAGGAAGAACAAATATATCTTTCACCACCTCCTCAGTTTTTTTGAAAACTTCTTTTACATCAAGAACAGGCAATGCGTCTTCTAGTGATTGATTATCTGGCTTCAGATCAGAAGTAGACGTCGTGAAATTACCGAAGTCTCCAAAACCATCATCAGGAACATCAGGATTTACTCCTTTAGGATCAGTTGTTGCAGGAAATGAGGCGAAGTCATCAAAATCATCGTCATCTCCTACACCTGTAGAACTTTCTTCTTTACTTGTGGATGGAGGTGCTTGTGACGTAAAATTACCAAAATCTCCAAAATCGTTATCTTCCTGTGATGCACTTGACGTAAAAACACCAAATTCTGAAGTCTCATCTTCCTTTACATCTTGCTTCTGCTGTTCTGTTGAACCCTCAGTGACAGATGTAAAATTTTCAAAATCGCCGAATTCACATGCCATAATTACATCATGAGCTCCAAATACTGGAAAACCTTGAAATATTTCCGAACTAGTATCTTTCTGTGTGTTAGTTTCAGATTTATAATCCGTGTGTTCAACATATTTAGATGCTTCAGATAAATCATCATCAGGTGAACAATTTTGAGACTGAACAAAAGATTTATCTTCAGTTTCTAAATATTTAGTTTCCTTTATCCTAGTTAATGCAGCATTTATGTGTTCCACTTCATTTTCTGCAAATTTCGGCGAACTGTCAAATATGGTTTGTGAAGCAAATGTTCCAAAGTCCTCATCTTCGCTGTCAATTTTAAAATCAGTATTATCGCCATTATGGTTAAAATTATTTTGTGAATCGTTTTGAAGATTTTTATCTTTGACTAGATCAGTTTTTTCAGTGTTACGTATATTTTTGGAATGTGTTGATTTACTAATAGTTTCTAAATCTTCTGTTTCAATATTTTTGTTAATCGTTGAAGATAATTTTTCCAAATCGTCTGTATTAACGTCTTTTGAAAAGTCTGAAAACTCTTCATCCTTATTCACTGATTTCAAGTTGGCATTGTCACTGGATATAGAAAATTCTGATTCTAAGTTACTTTCGTAATTGTCACTACTAATAAAATCCGCAGACCAAGTAGTACCTGAGCTGTAGTCTGAGAAACTAGTAATTTTTTTTATACTATCAGCGTCTTCCAAAGAACAACCATTTGATGTATTCAGTTCATTAGTATCCTCATTTGATATATCAGGATTGTTTTTTATTGGTTTATCACTATTATCACAAATTTTGCTTTCATGACTTGAGTTATTTTCAATAATCAATTGACCTGGAATGTCTTCTGTAATATTATTTCCTAATTCTTGATTAACATAATTATTTTTACTAAAAAAGTCATCAGATTCTTTACTTTTCGAACCAGAACTTTCATTGGTTGATTCAGTAATGTCTTCCTTTAACGAATCTGTTGATATAACTAAATTTTCGTCTTTATCTTTACTTCTTTCAAGATCATTAGCTTGCAAGGTTTCCTTTGAGTTATCTATATCGTTTTTTTCTGATTCTAAATATAAAACAGGTTCATCTTTGCTATTTAAAACTTCTTTATGCAATTTCTTAGGGGACTGTTCCGGAGAAGATAGAGAAAAACCTGGAAAAAAGGTTTATTATTACCTTCATGTTCAAAGCATCTAATAGATCTTGGTAATATACTACTATTCATATTTCAAACAAAAATCCATTTTTTTAAGTACCTTAAATAACACTTTTTCTTTCTTAATATGATGAAAATAGATGAATAAAAACAACCTACGGCATATGAAGATCAAAACAACAATGCACAACGATTGATAAACTAGATAGGCAGGTAGCTTTTGTCGAAAAAGGTTGATTTCATACCCACAAACTGAAACTTGTTTTATACTCTGGGCTAATTAGCAAAATACAAGGAAAAGTTATTTACCAGCAATTTTATTGCTGAAATCGAATCTTATGATTCTATATATTAATAATATAGGTATGCAAAGTCCGCAAATAGTGTGCTACTTTTTTATAAACAAAATGGCGCCCCCAAATCGTGTTTTTTTCAATTATTGCTCTATAACTAAAAAGATTTTAACTTTACATCAAAAACACCCAAATAAAAATTCACCGTAATTAAATTCTGCATAGAGACATGTTTTTCCCGATTTACTTCGACAAAAATTTTCCCCGGAAAATGCGTGTTTTTCCAACAAAATCTTTAATTTTCAACTAAAATTTTAGATAAGTAATTGTTTATCAATAATTAAATAACTTGGTAATGTAAAAGCTCTTTTCGTATAGATTATAATTCCCGAAGCCGATTGAAATTGAATGAACAGATTAGCAACAATTGAATTGTTAATTAAAAATTTAAGGTCGCTATAATAACCACAATAATTATGATACATAAGAATAACTATGATTTTTGCATAAAAAGGCATTATACCTATCTAATATACTTTACAGAATTGAAATTGCGGCCTCAGGAATATTTTAAAATTATAAACAATTTTTTGGCTTATAAACAAATAGAATAACTCGGCAACTATTAAATTAAATTATGAAAACGTTACTGCAAAGAACACGGTAGGACGCTTCTTTTAAAAGAAAAAACGTTTAAATGCGATGAGTGGTTCCTGAGATACAACCGGTAAAAGTTGACCGGCATGTACGGCGAAGATATAAACAAAAGGATGGTAATTTTCGAAACATCACCTTTTCATTTCGGTACTCTTTCTCCACACAATTTTTCATATCTTTAAAAGACTCATAACACATATTGTAATAATAAAAAATACCTGTACTACGAGTGAAAAATACCAAAAATACCAAAATTTCAATCAAAAAATCAGGTTGGAGAAAATGGAAGTTCAAAATCGGTAACATTAAAAAAATGCATTTTCTCAGCTTTCCATAGAGCAATTTTCTTCATTTTTTTTTGTTCCCAAGTAACTCGAGTAGAGCCACCTAACTAACGCATTATTAAATGTCAAAGTTTTGTGTGTTAAACTTTTGTTTTATTATAATAAATTAATTTATTTATTATAACAAAATATGTTAATATGTTTAAAAAATATTGTTTAAATAATTATACAGCTTTCAAATGACAATATTTGTATTTTAAACGTTAAAAGGTACACTTGTGGTAAGTTTATCTAAAAAAAGTCTACAACTGGAAAACATATGTTGTAGTTTTATTTTCTTATTAATAAATTAATTTATTATAACAAAACAAAAGCAACTTTGACATTTAATAATGCCTTACTTAGATGGCTCTACTCGAGTTACTTGGGAACAAAAAAAAATGAAGAAAATTGCTCCATGGGAAGCCACGAAAAGGCATCTTTTTAACGTATACCGATTTTGAACTTAGAGATTTCATTTTCTCCAACCTAATTTTTGATTGGAATGTTGGTATTTTTGGCGTTTTTCACTCGTAATATCGATAGTTTTTTTATTATAATATAATATGTTATGAGTCTTATAAAGATATGAAACTTTGTGTGGAGAAAGAGAACCGAAATAAAAAGGTGATGGTTCAAAAACTACCATCCTATTGTTTATATCTTCGCTGTACATGCCGGTCAATTTTGACCTGTTGTATCTCAGGAACCACTTATCGCAATTAAACGTTTTTTATTTTAAAATATGCGTCCTGCCACATTCTTTCCAATACCGTTTTCATAATTTAATTGTTGCCGAGTTATTCTATTTGTTTATAAGCCAAAAAAATTGTTTATAATTTTAAAATATTCCTGAGGCCGCTTAAATAGTCCAATTTTAATTCTGTAAAGTACATTAGATAGGTATAGTGCCTTTTTATGCAAAAATCATAGTTATTCTTATGTATCATAACTATTGTGGTTATTATAGCGACCGTAAATTTTTAATTAACAATTTAATTCAAAAAGGAATAACCATTTTCAATTTCGTTTCAACAATTTAATTGTTGCTAAACTATTCATTCAATTTCCATCGGCTTCTGGAAATATAATCTATACCAAAAGAGCTTTTATGTCACTAAGTTATTTAATTATTGATAAATAATTACTTACCTAAAATTTTAGTTGAAAATTAAAGATTTTGTTGGAAAAACCCGCATTTTCCAAGGAAAATTTTCGTTGAAGTAAAGCGGGAAAAACATGTCTCTGTGAAGAATTTAATTACGGTGAATTTTTATTCGAGTGTTTTTGGTGTGTAAAGTTAAAATCTTTTGAGTTATCGACAGGAAGAGCGAACCGACAATAATATGAAGCAATAAATAAAGCAGTCAAAAGGAATGCAAGAAGAGACAAAAGAAGGTGGGCTGAAGAACTGGCAAAACAAGCAGAAACAGCTGCACAACACAACAGAACTAGAGAGCTATACCAAATTACTAGACAATAACAAAAAATGGCCAGACATAGGCAGCAGAACAAGACAGGACTTGATACAGCCACAACACAAAGACTACTGGATACGGTACATATGAGAGTACTGAGAAGAACTACAGGAAGTTCGTTGAGAGATTGAAAGAGGAGTGAAGACATTAGAGGAAAATGTAACATACAGTGTATAAACGTATGGCCACTAAATAGGAAAAAGAATGGAACAACCACATACGCAGAATGGGAGAGACACATGTGGTCAAAATAGCAAGAGACAAATCACCAATCGGTAGAAGAAGTATGAACCGACCATGCAAAAGATAGAGTTGTGGGGGCCTCTAAAGATTTACCCAATCTAAACAGACCCCCGAGATTCGAATTTAAATAAAAGACTTTGTACTTTTACTTTCTATAATCAGCTTTAAGAGTTAACAGCTTGCAAAATTATTGAATGACGAAAAATTAACCATATATCTCTAAAATGGATAGTTCTAACACACCGCGTATAATTAAAATGTTAGTAAATACCATAATCCGGAATGTCAAATGTGCATTACAGTATTTCTTGTCGAACCTATTATTACCACTACACAATATCTTAAAAAGGTTCCCGATTTTCCAGAAATGTTCTTTGAATACTAAAATGTGTTTTTTTTTTATTACGCGGCTCGGAAAAATCTCGATCACCGTGTCTTGACTTATAAATTCACATTTCAACACTAAATCTTTTACGCCACTCATTGCACGAAAATCCCGGTACCTACACCAAGGTTAAATTCTTCCCAGATCGTATAAGAGAAGATCTTTGTACGTTCAACAAAACAATGACGCAATTATTATCAAAACAGAACGTATATGTCTGAGCAGAAGAATGTGTCTATTCAGGGTTTTTGAAACTCTTAATATTATAACGATTTTTGAATACAGGGTGGTGCTTTAAACCAGACAACAATTAATCAAATATTTAAATGGCTCGAACAAGAGTGACAATCTTCTTTAGAGGTATCAATCTGCCAATGAACAAGCAGAATTGCTTATAAAGAGGAAGAAGGTAGATAAAATGTTATCTCTCTAATGCCATCCCCTCTTCCTGAACACACACAGTATAATTTAAATTTTCTAGTTTACAAAAATTGTACAGCTTTGCATTTTCTTATCTAAGATATATAAAATAAAAACCTAATTATTATACACAAAACTAGTGTATAAATATTTTGAATAGAAATATATTATTTAAAATAATGAGTTATCATGCACTTTCAACATGCAAACCACAATTATTCAACCACAACAACAATGAGATATTTCTAAACTCTATATTGTTTAGTAAAATAGGTGAAAATAAGTTCCATTATTTAGATCCTTAAACTACAACAGAAGATTTCTCTAAGCTAAAAGACAAGAATTCTATATGAAAATCATTGTCCCCTTTAGAACCCCACTATTATAAAATCATTAATAATTAAATATGACTAAATAATTTATGTCCTTACTGTCACAGCCATATGATATATCATTAGACCCTCTGAAATCATCAAATTCGTCGTCATCTTCATCGTCTGACGGGGGTGGTGGTGGAGTTTCGCTAACAAGTGGAGGAATTATATTTGCCATCTAAAATATTTAAGGAGAATGGAGTATTAAAGGTAATTTTTTACAATCGGAAAAATAATAACAGTACCTTAATAATGTATCACTTTGTTTTAATATTATATATTATGAACACTTTGAAACACAGTTAACGTGGAATAAAAAATAATTGTTATTAATGTTTTCTATTAAAATAGTGTTTAATTTCTCCTGTCAAAGATAAAAACAGAGGTTACCATATTGATTATTGACATGTCAGTTTTAAAGTTAAAGCTGTTTTTTCAACAAAGGGATGAACATTATTCTCAATAATCTAAAATTTTATTGGTTAAAAACAGATAATTGCACATATGTTGGAACACACCCCTGTTACAAAATCTCAATGTCATTCTCTTCCTGTTTTGATTATCCCAACATATTAACAAAGTATGTAGTTATAAAAATAATTTGCTAAAAATAAGCGCTGTGTCTAGGTACACGCTAACGTGTACGCAAATAAAAAAGTTAGGTACACGCTATTTTGATATGTTTAGTATTTGTTTAATAAAAAAATATTTGTTATTATGGGAAGGGGAAGGGAAGCAGAACTATTCGGATGTTTCAAGTTTCAAACTTAGTTGTAGTAAAGCAAATGTGTATACCTGTATATAAAAGTATATATTCAGGTTAGCAAAATAAATGTTTAGTTGACATGACATGTACAAAATACTGTTAAAATATTTTTTATAAGTAAATTAATTATATAGTCGGTTCGCTAAACTCAGACACAACTGGCTAGTGATTTTAGTAAGTAATTTTGCCAATTTGGTAAAATTGCCAAAAAAATAATTATTAAATAGTTAATAATTACTAAATATTTTGTAATTTTGCCAACTTTGGCCAAATTGGGAAAAAACAAAAAAATTACAGACTAAAATCACTAGCCAGTTGTGTCTGTTTAGCGAACCGACTACACCAGTTTATAAACCACTGCTGTTGTGTTTATTTCTATTTATACAGGGAGTTGAACTTGTTACGATTTTCATAGAAAATTGGTTATAACTTTGTAAATACCCTGTATAATAATAAACCTTTATATTTTTGTGATGTAGACGTTAAGAAGATTTCGAACATAAAATAAAATATAGGGTGTTCGATTTAAAAAAAAAACGTAAGTTTGGTCTGCCACTATGTTATCGAACATTCTGACTAATTTTGTAATATGAAGCTCAAAGTTTGCTACAATTTTTGTTAATAACTTTACTACTGAGCTTTATAACACTAATCAATCGCCCTGTATATTTTATCTTAACACTTCTGCTACCCACGAATTTTTGTCTCTTATCTTTTTCATACTGTTTTAAATTGTTAAATTAATTAAAAGAACTAAATAATTGTCCACATTCCATTATTAATTTAAAAACAAACACTAAACAGATAAAAAATAGGAAATATCTTTACTAATCAACACTAATTTACTAATCTCTTTACCACTCTGACACTCGCGGTATTCTCAAGTTAGCGTGTATGCAAAAAAACCAGTAACAGTGCACGCTAAATAGTGACCTCACTGACTTGATGACGTTTCGCGTGTACCTAACTTTTTTATTTGCGTACACGTTAGCGTGTACCTAGACACAGCGAAAAATAAGTCATGTAATACGTATTCAAAATGGGCTACACTTTAATTACAAAAAGTAAGTTTAAAATTATATCTATTAGCACAACCATTTTTTTCGTTTTATTGGATACTTAAATCAAATATCCCGCGTTTTTGTTTAATATACTGTTAGGGTTAAATCAACAATTGTAATGATGGCTGTCATTTGTTTTTGACGTCTATCAAAGTCATATAAATGTCAAAAGTCTACAAAATATTCGTAAAAAATAGTACAAAACATCTGTAACTAATCTTAAAATTTATATTATAATGGGAAAAGTATTTTGTCCATAAGGATGGACTTTAACATTGACAAGTTAAAAAAAGATTTTGGCGTGACTGAAGATTTGTCTGAGATACAGTTTATACAAATAGTTAAAGAAAACTACAAAAATGCAGTTCAAGAAAATGCATTTGGTGAAAAGCTATGTACGCTATATACAATACATTTCAGGATTTATAATTTGGAGTATAGTATGAAAATATTAGTTTTTATCTACGTAAGTAGTGGTATATTTTTAGAGCTGTTTCCATTTATTAGATTTTATTTATTTGAATTATATGGTCTCACAATGCACATTAATAATTCTACAAGGATTACAAAAACTACATCTACTCTAATTGATTATATTGTCTCATATTCTTCACCCCTTTATGTCCGCTTTACAATTATTAATGTGGGACTATCTGACCATGAAGCAGTATATATTAAGTTTAAAATCTTCAGCAAACCCGACATTTAGGTACGATCTTTTCAGCTCAGAACTTTCGTAAATGCCAAAATATATGCTTAACCTCCTTAGTGGCACTTTCCTTCTATGGACGTGGACTATAATTTCAGTGATTTTTTAGATAGAGTGTGTATTTTCTGTAAGGCATTTCCTACAATTAAAATTAAACCATAACATCACACACCCTGGACTACCAAAGGTACCCGCATATCAGCAAAGAATATGCGTTCACTACTGTACATAAAGAAATTTACTACTAACGTCTTTGTTACTGAATATATCACCAAGTACAGGGTAACCTATCTAAAACTTATCAAAACAGCCAAAAAAGCATGCTATCAAAATCATCTAGTAAGCTGTGAAAGTGTTGCAAAAGTAACTTGGTTCATAATAAACAATCTTCAAAATAAAACACACAGCTCAAACATTTTCACTTCCAAACTCTGAAAATCTAAATGAACAGTTCATTAAGGTGAGTAAAAATATAACATAACTATTTTGCCATAACAAGATCCCATTTATATCTCCCTAATTCAAAAAGGTATCGAATTCATTCTTTATATAAGACCATTAAATAAATCTGAACTGATCCAAACAATCAGTACAGTTGACCCCGCTTATTGGAATAGCCTTCATGCCAAGGAAAAGTATTCCTATAACCGGGATATTCCAATAACCAATCATTAGTGGCTAGTAAAACCGTAAAAACATCTTCAAGCGTTATTTATTGAACCAAATGGTGGCATTCTGCGCGATATATGGACTCATACTCAATGCAAGAAAATCATTGTTTATGGTTATTAGTAAACAGGCAACCGTAAATAATAATAACTATAACGTAACAATCGGTAATGACTCAATTGAACAAGTAAGTAATCTTGTATATCTAGGTGCTCATATTAATGAAAGCTGGAACCCTAGTACAGAAATAAAAAGTAGAATTGCCAAAGCAAGAACAAGTTTTATGAAATTTAAGAAAATCCTGTGCAGTCATGATTTAAATTTGGAACTTCGCATAAGAATGGTTCGATGTTATATATTTCCAGTACTATTTTACGGGGTGGAAGCATGGACCCTGACAGAATCGCTTTTAAAAAACCTAGAAGCATTTGAGATGTGGGTCTACCGCCGTATTCTGAAGATCAGTTGTGTAGAGAGAGTCAGAAACGAAAGGGCTTTGCAATGTTTGAATAAAAGTTTCAAAGTAGTGAACACGGTTAAAAGGCGTAAATTGGAATACTTTGCTCATATAATATGTCACTCAGAAAAATATGACATACTTCACCTTGTCATGCAAGGTAAAATAATGGGAAAAAGAAGTGTGGGCCGCCGTACAACTTCTTGGCTTAAAAACATATGCCAATTGTTTGGAAAAACTAGCACTGATCTATTTCGTGCGGCTGTAAATAAGGCAATGATTGTTAATATGCTGGGCAACATGAGAGCCAACGATCGACAAGCGGTCTCAGCATCTTAAGAAGAAGAAAACCGTTTCGGGACCTCAAATTTCTATTCCTTAAACCGGGATTTTTTTATTTATTTATTTATTAACGGGATACCACCCAATTTAATATATAGACAAAATATTATAATTATCTAGTGATACAATAAATATAGAGATATAGTAAATATGTATGACAAAAATTGGCGATGCAGCTATATAGAAAAAACAAATATTAAAATAATACAAAGTAAATAACAAATATAAATCACATAAGATTACAAAATTTTTTTTAAACACTGTCTACAAACATTTTCCGAAGCGCACAGCAACAAATCAAGGTCTATTCTATTTCCATTTAGAATGATTCTACTCAGCGGAGAATGCCTACCAAAGTTGCAGCGATGAAATTTAATTACAAAATTTTGGGATGTTCTAGTAACTCTAGAGGGAACATTAAAGTCAATTAGAGACAGTAGATCATTGCAATTAATTTTTGAATTCAGTAGTTTATGAAGAAACAAAACATCAGCATACATCCGTCTGGAAGATAGCCTAGGAAGGTTTAATTAATTTCTAATTTCTGAGTAGGAATAGTCACTTAAAGGTTTGTGTAATTTGAAACTTAAGTACCTAATGAATTTATTTTGGACTTTTTCAAGCTTGGCTATATGGACTTCATAAGTGGGTGACCAAACAACTGAGCAATACTCAAGAACAGATCTAACTAGGGAAAAATAAACCAGTCTGATGGAATTAATGTTATGCAAACATCTAGAAGTTCTAATAATGAAGCCTAACATTTTAAATGCCTGGTTATTCACATAATCAAAATGAGCGCAAAAATTTAGTTTGGAATCTAATTGACCACCTAGATCTCTTACAGTTGATACAGCCTTCAGTGGTTCTTCAGCTAATTTGTGATTATAAAAGAGGTTGTTAATTCTTCTACAGAAACTAATAAAGTGACATTTTCCAACATTAATGCTCATTTGGTTCCAATTGCACCATGCCATAATTTTGTTAATATCATTTTGAAGTTTTTCACAATCTGAGACAGATTCGATAATTCTATAGATTTTTAAATCATCAGCAAATAGCAGAAATTTAGAGTTAATTTGAGATTTAATGTCATTAACAAATATATTAAAAAGGAAAGGCCCTAAGTGGCTTCCTTGTGGAACACCAGATGTTACGGAAATTTCACTAGATTGAAAGTGTTTAATTTTAACAAGTTGTGTTCTGCTAGTTAGGTAACTACATAACCAGTTATACAGATTGCCCGTAAATCCAATAGCTTTAAGCTTCTTACACAACAATTTATGATTCACAGTGTCAAATTCTTTGGAGAAATCTGTATAAATAGCATCCATCTGTAGTCTCCTTTGCAAAGCATCAGATATGTATTGCGTGAAAAGTAAAAGATGTAGAAGTTGATCTACCTGAAAGAAAACCATGTTGCTCTTCAATTAGTACATTGCATAAAGGTGTTTTAATAGAGTCGCATATTATACTCTCTAGAATTTTAGGAATAGAAGAAAGAATGCTTATTGGTCTGTACCTCCTTGGTGACTATTGGTGACTCCTGTCACCTGATTTATGAATAGGAACAATAAAACTAGATTTCCACAAACTTGGACAAATACCTGAATCAAGTGAATGAGAAAACAGAAAATATAAGGGACGGGTTAAAGTACATCTACATTTTTTTAACAGTATGGGTGGAATTAAATCTGGTCCAGAGCCTTTAAAAATGTCTAAATTGGCTAATTTTTCAAATATGATTTCAATAGATACATTACAAGAATTTAGACTCACTGTTTTTTCATATTCTAAGGTGGGCTGTATTAAATCATCATCATTTGCTCTGTAAATATTTTGAAAGCATTGCGCAAAATTATTAACGATATCCGCACCATTATTAAGCACTGTGTTTCCAAGAACCATAGTGTTTGGTAGACCATTATTTTTGCGTTTGCTGTTAACAAAATTCCAAAAGTGCTTTACGTTTGAACTAATTCTAGATTCAGTTTGACTTATATAAATATATTCCTATAACCGGTATTCTAATAAGCAGATTCGACTGTAGTTAGTATCAAAAGCAAATCTTCCTGTAGTACTGATGGACTATCCATAAAAATTTTCTCAAATCTCCCAGAAAATGTGGTAGAAGTCCTCGTTTCACTAATTAATGATTCTTTTGAGAAAGGTGAAATTTCCAAAGTACCTAAAGACAACCATTATTATTCATCTTCATAAGGGTGGTGAAAAATCTAATGCCTACAACCATAGACGTATTGCCTTACTACCGGTACTCTCCAAAATTATTGAGATTCATAAAAGCCAGACTTATATCCTATCATGTTGAAAAAAACATTTTATCACAAAATTAGTTTGGCTTTTTTTGTCGAATCAATATACCACTGATGTATTCTTTACTACATTAGGTTTACATGGGTTTACCAAGCACTAAACAATCTTTACAGTGCCATTGTTTTTGTGACTAAGCCAAACCTTTTTATTGTGTAAACTTTTGATAAATAAACTAAATTTCTATGGAATTCGAGGTATTTATTTGAATTGGTTCCAATACTTGGATAATAGGAAACAACTGGTTAGAGCAAATGATACTGACTCTAGTCTCAAAAACATTGTATGTGGGGTACCACAAGGTTCAGTATTGCATCCTCTACTTTTAATTATCTTTATAAATGACATCACTAATTTAAAAATCAATGGAATAATTTTTCTTTTTGCTTATGATTCCAGGATCACTGGGAGTAACTCAAATATTGCAACTCTTCAACTTTTGATCTACTTACAATAAAAACCTGGTCATACTCTAATTTACTCACTTTTAACGTGGATAAGATAGTAGTATTATCCTATAAAGAAGCTCTTTAACCCTTGCTTCTTAATAACAGCCAGATCAGTACCTTTGATTCTGTAAAATTTCTTAGCATTTTTTTAGACAGCAACCTCTTCATATCAATTTGTTAAGTAAAAAACTACAGCTAGCCTTAGTAAAAAACTTGCTATGCAATAAGATCTGTTTCAAAGAAAATCAATTTAGCATCTTCCAAAATACCATATTTTTCCTTGTTCAAGTCTCATCTTCAATATGGTCTTCCTTTTTGGGGGTTTTAGTAGGGGTTAAAAATAGTCCTAGAATTTTTTACAATACATCATTTTAAAGTAAAGAAAATAAGCTTTCTTTTTTATTCAACAATGTACATATATACCTGAATGTACAAGAAAAAAGTTAAAATGAGACTTAAAAATAATCGTAAAATACCTATATCAAAAATCATTAAAAATATAAAATTTTGAAAAACCATATCTTGCTTTAAAATAGTAATACAACCTTCTACAATAGACCATTGTAAAGGGAATTGACTTCTTTTCCTATCAAATGTACCATTGCATATATATACTTACCTAAAACTGCGTAGAAAAAGTTATAGAACAATGGTTGCAAAATAATAGGGAAAATGGCCCAAAAATGCTATGAGTAGCAAAGTTTGAAAAGTCATAGTTCGAAAACTATGCATTCTAAAGACTTCTACCAAACGTCGTTTTAAAGAGGAAGGATAGAAGTTCTCTGGGAAGCAATGTCTATACCTATATCCCCGTAGAATAAAGTTATGGGGCAAAAAACAAAATCGCTTTCTTTAGTTTTTGCTTCGTTTTTTGAATATATTTTTGTAACAAAAAATATTTTTGACTTTAAAAAGTGACATTTCCATAGTAAATTTAATTTGGAACAATTTTCCTGTAGATGTGTATCTACGGCAAGTGCATAGAGGTTAATAGAGAACTTGCACATTTTTTTATTACATAATATTGTTCAGTTTTGTTTAAAAATGAGATTTCCAAAATTTCACGCTTCAAAAACTTATAATACTTAACTTGGAAGTACAAATTTAAAATCTTCTGTGATTTAAAATAGTTCAAACGACCCGTGACGTCACATAGTTGAATTTTATAATTTATAGTTATGGTTATATTGTAGGTATATTCTTCTTTTCTTCTTTAGTTTATTGGCCTCCACCTACTTGGGTATTTAGCCAGCTCATCATCGCGGAATAAGGGAACAATGTTTATATTCTAATGACATTTATCGTATGTCATTGTAATAATATATACCACTTTGTTGAGATTGGAGTTTGATACAGTTTTTGAAGGAAAGCAAAGAAGGTTTACTATGGAAAATAAAATAAAACACTAAGTATAAGTGTTGTTTTTAGTGCCATTTTGTAAAAGTACAAGTTTTCTATGTATTTAAAATAGT
Source organism: Diabrotica virgifera virgifera (assembly GCF_917563875.1). Classification (NCBI taxonomy): domain Eukaryota; kingdom Metazoa; phylum Arthropoda; class Insecta; order Coleoptera; family Chrysomelidae; genus Diabrotica; species Diabrotica virgifera. The sequence goes on along the minus strand of NC_065446.1, from coordinate 232,990,882 downwards.
TCAAACGATCAAACGTATTTTCTACTGACGTTTATAATGTCTAATTTAAAATTTTATACAATTTTGTTTACTTTGTTGGTGCAGAATGTAAACACACAAACATATGACGTCACGAACCGTTTTGGGCTAGCTGCAATAATTTGAATTTAGAATTGTCTTTAGGGGCCAAACGGAACACAAAAACAACTTTTTATCTTTGATACATCGATGGCCTAGCGTGCAAATGTGCTAAGTGCTAATTTGTTGGTTTTCCAATAATTGAAAATTAAGCTTTTAAATCTTATTAAACTTATAGTTTTTTGTAAGATCTTTTGTAAGTTCTAAAATGCCTTAAAAGTTTAGTGGGTCCCGGAATAATAATAATAATAATAATAATAATTGTTGCTGTTACTTAACACCTTTGTAGTACCAAAAAATTTTTTTAAGGAAGTTAATACCACATTGAAAAAAATAATTATTTTTATTGACACAAATACAAAAAATAATACTCTATCAAAGGCAAAGTAAAAAATCCTAAACTAATTTTTTCATCGGATATTTATAGAGAATTGTCTAATTTGAAATGTCAGGCTCTTCATTTCGACTTGGAATATTGTTGGTTGACACTGGAATGTCTTTTATAAACTGGGAGTATTCATCGGGAATAACTTTAGAATTTAAAAGATATTCCAAATCTTTTTTCTTTTTATGTGAAACTGGTAGTCTTGTCAAATACTTTTGGTTTAGTTCAAGGTTTGTGCTTGTTTTTTTTCTTAGAGCCTTTCCCTTACAATTTACTTCTATTTCTTCAAAATTTTCTTGAGATAAACAGTATTTATATTGTATTATAGATGGTTTTTCTTTGTCAAATCTCAACCATTTAATATTTAGCCAATTCACTTTTTCTTTTTTTGTGTTCATGGTATCATGGTTGTGTTAAAAACAATTATTTACCAGGTTTTGTAAATCAAATAAATCATTAAATTTCATGTTTTCCACAATGTATTGTCTTGGTCTTATTCTAGAGGCCGAAACTAGCAGACACCACTCGCGAGTTGAGTAAATTTTTTTATGGCGCTTAGCTCGTTCAATCGTGGCATGCATTGAGTCGGCCTCCAGATAGGAATGTCCCGACTCCATGAACTTCAGTTCAACAATTTTTAGGTGGTTGATGTGACTCTGGAACTCATTATCACTAATTAAACTGCTAATAATCAAGACCACTATTTTTCTTAACGTTTACCGGCAAATTTGACGTAATCAAACCTCAGTTTTAATTGTGTTTGGTGTAGCACAAATGTGTTAAGTAATTAACTCTGAAGGTTTCACGAATTTCGATTAGTAGTACAAATGTTCTAAGTGCACTTGACACATAAGTTGTAGAAACCTGCAGGTGCGTAGTACTTATTCCTTTTGAAAGATGGCGCTAGAAAAAAAATATGGACATATTTTACTTACCACATGTGTTTGCAAGATAATAATGTCTTAGGCGGTTTAGGTGTGCCAAATAACACGTTTTGACCATAATTGGCACTTAGCACCTTTGTACGCTAGACCATCGACATGTTCTGTTGTGATTTATAACATTTTTTTTCAAATTTAAAATTTTATGCAAGTTCCCTATTCACCCCTTTCTCAAAAACGCACCCCTTTAAATGGTAGCAGTCAGCGGTTTTTCCATATTTAGAGGTCCATTGACCATATGAAACAATAAAACAACTTGATAGACCAGGACTAATTTGTAAAAAAACGTGTATTTTTGGATGTGAGAGGTGGCATTCGGATTTTTGCAGATAAAGTTAGGTGACACCTTCAGTAATAATAATTGACTTATGCTTCTTCTCAAATATGCCCGAAACATTAATAAAAAAATTAAAATATTTAAAAATTTCGAAAAACTTTGATTTTTTTCTGCTTTCTTTGCTTATCACTTTAAAACGGTTCGTTTTGGAACAAAATCGTACAGAAATAAAATAAAGATAATTGAATTTTGTATGATATACGACTGGTCAAAAATGTCTTAAGGTATTATCTTTTCTGCAATATAGCAATAAATACAAAGTAAGCGGGCAAAATACGCCTGTTGTTATTCAATGTTTCTTAACCACTTTGGTGGTACTTAGAACCTTAGTAATTCGCTTAGAAAATTCTTATAACTTACTTAAATGGTCTACCAAATTTCATTAAAATCGACCTAATAGATTTTGCATAATAAATTTGCAATGTAAATGTTTTTAAAAAAGTCCAAATGTTTTAAAATCTTTCTGAACAAAAAGTAAACCATTTAGAAGTTGGCTAATTTTTTTTACATATAATATAATAATAATATTTTACCTATCTAATACACTTTACAGAATTAAAATCAGATTATTTAACGGGCCTCATAGTCCAAGTAATGAAGCTTGAAATAGGACAAAACCTCGCAATTTTTACAGAATGGATCGATTTGCTTGAAAATTTGAAAATAAGTAGTGGATAGTCCAAGGATCAAAATCTATATGATGCCGAAAGGCGCTTTTACCATGGGGGTGGTTGCCACCCCCTATTGGGGGTGGAAATTTTTAATTATATTTTGACCGCAAAAGTTGATAAAAACGTTCATTCTAAGCAAAACATGTTCTATACATTTTTTTAATAAAATTAATAGTTTTCGATTTATTTGCTATCGAAAGTGTTAGTATTATATCGAAAAATCAATGTTTTTAATAAGTTTTCTGTTAATAACTCCAAAAGTTTTCGTTTTATCAAAACAACCTTACTTAACAAAAATGTACTATTTGAAAAAATAAACAAAATCGTCTTTTTTAATTTTCTTCAAGACCAACAGTAATCAAGGTATACTTTATTATATGTAAGCTCTCCTTTGTCAAATGTTAAATATTGTAGTTTCAAAGTCAAAAGACGGGAAAAATATGCATTTTTCGAGAATAACTTGTAAAAACTAATTTAAAGAATTTAAAAATATCTACCTATAGTCTCTATCTATCTTCTAAAAAAGAAGTCTCTAGCTCAAAAATTAAGTGACTTATAAGGAAAAGAATGTCAGTCCCTATTTTTTTCAGCGCAAAAGTGGTCGGAAGCAACCCCGTAACCCCCACCCTAATTAAAACTAGTCATTGACCTTATTTGGTCTTATTTATTTATGTATTATTAATAAGTTCGAGAAGTTTGACCGACTTAGAATAATTCGTTAAAAAAAAAATGAAGTTAACAGCGATTAACGAATTTTTGTAGTTTGGAAAAAATGGCTTTTTCTTCTGAATAGAAAGATTAGCATCAGAGATGTGAAAAAATGTGCAAATATTAAATTGTAGCTAATTTAGTTCCCAAGAATTTGGTATGAAAAAATTTTTCTATGACAAAAATTAAGTGAGCTATTGACAATTAAAACTTGTAATAGCATGCAAAAGCCACCTTTACCAACCCTTTCAAAGTCACCTCTTTTTGTGACTAAGCATTTTAATAATATCTAATATTAATAGGCTTGTAGATCTTCTAAAAACCTACAAAATTCTTTTATACCAAACTTTTTAAGATACAAAATAAAAAAGTTACGGTTAAAAATCAACATATTTTTTTGAGAAAAAAAAAGGAGAAATTCAATTGTAAGCATAATAATGCAAGTTAGCGGTGTTTTTAGGCGTTGGTCTTATTCATTCTTCTTTATTTGTATATTATTAATAGATTCTAGAAGTTTGGCTGGCTTAGAGTGATTAGTTTTAAAAAAACTGAAGTTTAAAGCGAATAACGAATGTTTGCAATTTGGTAAAAAATGCCATTTTCTTCAGAATAGAAAGATTAGCATCAAAGATAAGAAGAAATGTTTAAAATTAAATTGTAGGTTATTTAATTCTTAAGAACTTGGTGTAAAAATTTTTTTTCTACGACAAACATTGAGTGAATAGTAAATGAGTATACTATAGAAGAACATTGATTTTTTTCCATACAAAACTAACATTTTCGATAGCGAATAAATCGAAAACTATTAGTTTTATCAAAAAAATGTATACAACATTTTTTGCTTAGAATGAATGTTTTTATCAACTTTTGCTGTCAAAATATAATAAAAAATTTCCACCCCCGAGATGGGGTGGCAACCACCCCCATAATAAAAGCGCCTTTCGGCATCATATAGATTTTGATCCTTGGACTATCCACTACTTATTCTCAAATTTTCAAGCAAATCGATCCATTCTGTAAAAATTGCGGGGTGAAAAGCTTCGGTTCCTGGACTATCAGCAATGTTTTAAAATTATAAACAATTTTTTGGCTTATAAACAAATAGCTTAATAATATAATAATTAATTTTTAGCAATGCAAATAATTAAAACCCGTTTAATTTGACTTAAACTTTCAAATGCTGTCAACAGAATTGCTATTTTATTTTTTAATCAAAAGTTATTCTCGTTCAAAAATTGCAATTTTTCGATATTTTGAATGTTCCACCGCGTTTATCTCGAAAACTATGCATCCTACGAAAAAACTTGTAAGAACATTTTTTGCTTAGAATTACCCAAGGAATACAAAAAAATGTTTTATTTTGCGAAAAATCGTGTAATTCCTCAAGTTATTTGTTTATAACAATCTTATCGACATCCGGATCAACTGTTACCCAAAAAATTCGTGTTCTTCGGAGCAAAATACATATAAAAAATGTGGGTAAGTCCATCTAAATAAAGGAGCCCGTGGCACCCCCTCCTGGACACAGCACTAATTTGTTTATAAGCCAAAAAGTTGTTTATAACTTTAAAACATTGCTGAGGCTGCTTAAATAATCCGATTTCAATTCCTAAAAGTGCATTCGATAGGTGCGCTTCTTTATGTGAAAAAAATTCACAAATATTTGTATGTTCTAGTTTTTGTTGTGCAAGATTTTAAAAAATTTTATTTTTTTTTAAATAGTTTAGATTGCAAAATTATTATGCAAAATCTAGTAAGTCAATTTTAATGAAATTTGGTGGACGGTTTTAGCACATTACAAAAATGTTCTAAGTGAATTAGGAAGGTTCCAAGTATAACCTAAGTGATGGAAAAACATTGAATAAGGACAGCTTGTTTTGCCCCCTTATTTTATATTTATTGCTATTTTGCAGCAAGGGTGTTAAATTAAGACATTATTTTTACCTAATCGTATCTGATAGAAAATTTAATTATCTTTGTTTTATTCCTATACGACTTTGTTCCAAAATGAATCGTTTTAAAGTTATAAGCAAAGAAAGTAGAAAAAAACGAAACTTTTTGAAATTTTTAAATATTTTATTTTTTTTATTAATGTTCCGGGTATATTTGAGAAGGAGCATAAGTCAATTATTATTAACGAAGTTATCACCTAACTTTATCCGCAAAAATCCGAATGCCACCTCTCACATCCACCTAAAAACAGATCCTTCCTGGTCTATGAACGTTGTAGTTTCTTTTAGCCCTCTTATTTTGAACATAACAAATAGCCTATCTATACCCCAATAACTCATATTTTTAGGAAACATCATGTGAAGTTTTGAAACTAGACTTACGGTTGCAAGAACCTGATGCAGAATTAGAAATTACTCAATGCAAAAATTTTCTACAACGACATAGAAATCTTAATGCCACATTCGTAGCTCTAAAGAAATTTTCAAGGTTTTATGAATCTAGAAGATTGATTAAGAATATTGTTCTCAAAAAAGAACCTAGAATTACTTTCCATAAAAATGACGAGGGGGCTATGTGCATCAAATATAACTGTGTTTCCCCAGATATTTATATTGAAATTTGTTGGAAAATTGAATGGACCTTAAAAGATTGTGACATTTCGGATATGATTGAAGTTTACTATAATAATTTTAGTAAGTACAACAACTTTTTATGCATATTTGATAGGTTAGGTTGAAGCACGACAAATTAAATACATATAAAAATAATATACTTAAGACATTAATGTTAGATTATAGGCTTGGCAAAATTCATGCTACATAACTTTTTGTAATACCCCGGTAGCTACAGTCTCAGAGAATTTAGGGAGTGAGTTTTTGAAATAATATTTGTTATACAGAAAAGAAATTAATAATAATTGGGCGCCATCAACGAATCAAAATCTATTGCCATATGCCTATACAAAAATTACAAAACAAAATATTTAAAATGGTATTCCTTTGAATAGAAAACGGTACTTACCATTGATGTCTGAGGTTTTCTGTATGTTCTATTACAATAAGGATCAGAGATAGATGGTGCAAAAAGAATAAAAAGACATATAAGTTTAAAACATAATCATAGTTTATTTATATAGAAAATTGTTAAAAAAATAATAAAACTGAACTGGTAAAAAGGGAATCAACATTTCAAGTTTTTCGAGTTTTCAAAAGTTCGAAAAAATAATTAACAGTTTGTACATATACCTGATGACCTGCGGTGATTGTTCTGTGGGCTGCTGGACTGGTATAGCTCGCTGGAGCTCTGGTAAGGCGGTACGGCGAACTTCACTTACACTTTACAATTTCGGATCTAAAGTACTATTACACAACTTGTTCTTTTTTTATACGAAAGATGAAATTCCATAGTCTTGTTTTATATTTAAAAAAAGTAACTGCTTATTCTGATTATTAGTGACACTTTTTCATCAACTTGATGATAAAACAAATTTGTTTAGACTATTGGTTGTTAGTTAAAAGATCAGGAACTACGTCCCGCGAAGACTGAGTTAATTTCTTCTTGCAAAAGGCATACTAAACGCCACTACTATGAACACTATTCCATTTATTTTAACAGAACAACAACACAAAAAAAATATACCGGTAAGGTATCTATGACAAACACATCGCACTTGCGACTTGCACTACAGAATATCTCGAGATTCCATCTGAGCCTGTCTTTGGCACAGACAACAAAAATTGGACTTCTTCACTGCATGTCCGCTGAAACTTAATTGACCTCCTGTCCTAATTCCGGACAAGAATTTCCTCTCTCTAGCAGCAGAATTCATCTCCCATTCTGGTAACCATTGAATACTTTGTCCAATAATAATAAATCCAAAACTTTTTCTGCCAATAAGATAGCGAGAAAATGATAATCAGAACATCCCACATATGCTATGACTCTTCTTCTTAGCCAATAAAAAACGCTTATTTTCCATAAACAGATCTCTATTTCTCATCGAAATCGCTGACTCAATTATAATGGTCATTTTTGAGAATCCAACTACTTAAGAATTTTATCAACACTATGGAATTTATTACATCAACATCTCAACTGTAACATAAACATTTCCCAGTCCTTATGCCACAGAAATTCATTAAATTCCTTTGACACCAGCCGAAATAGAAAACCATATTGAAGGTCATAGAAAAGATGGGAGGAGAATTAAGTATAAGTAGCGCATAAACTTAATGAGCGTCAAAACTTGAAGTGCATCAGTGTATGTTATCCTTCCAGAGTCCACATCTCTTGAATTATTGTTTTGGATTATGTAAACTGATATTTATGTTCGTGGCAATTCATTGTTTTAATATATTGCTTGTGTAACATTTATCTTATTTTTTCAGGTGTAGTTCAATTGGTTTTTTTAATATGCTTTATATTTGTCAATATAACTTGCAGCAGTTTAGTGAAATAACTACATACACACAAAATACACACAAACTATTTAAAATTCAATACTACTGTATAGTTGCCTCCATATTTGTATCGTCCGTCCAAAAAAGTGGCGTTATAAATGTTTGGTATAAGTAAATGTTTCAGAAATTCGAGTAGCCACTTTAAAGATAAGCACTTGCCGATATTTTAACAATCGCATTAGGTTACCTACTCATTGTAAATTAGTCATTTTAGAATTTAAAGTAAACACTTGCATATTAGTACAGTTAAAATTATTAGACAATAAATATTAAAGATTTATTAAAAACTAAGCAAGAGAAATTAAACTTTTTTTACTTTTGAGGAAAAAAAAGAGTTCATTTGAGGAACCGTATTCAAAATTATTCTGCACGTCATATTTGGAGCATTATTTGGTTAAAACATCTCAATTTTGGTGGTAAAAAAATATATTAATTTGTCTGGACCAAATGTGGTATTTGTTTGAATTTGCTGATGGACGATATACAGAGTGAGTTTTATGTATGGAAACCCTCAATTATCTCGGAAACAGCTTGAATGATTTTTATAGATTTTGGTGGGTAGGGGTTTTCTAATGCGGCCGATATTATAATGATTATTTCATTCATAGGAGATTCTGACCAATAGAAAGCTACAGAAATGCAAATTAAGGTGATAATTTTTGATAATCTCCCGTCGTTAAGCATATTACGTCAGATGCCCTTCGTTGCTACGAAAAAATACATTCAGTGACATTAATGACAATTAATGTTTTAAAAATTATAAAAGTGATGACTTTCAATCGTCATATTTTATTTATAAAAACTGTGTGTTTAATGGTACTTTGTACTTACATAAATAAATTACAATTAAATTTTGGTTTTGAACAGTTTTATTCATGAAATAATCGCAACAAATTGCACACGATCTCTTGATCTCACGATCTCAACAAATTGCACACATAATTTCACTCGCCTTCGGCTCGTGAAATTAAAACTGTCAAAGTGTCACTCGGGAAAAATTCAATAATTTCAGAGCTCTTGTGCAATTACTACTGATAATTTCATTGTTGTCAGATCTTCCGTTTTTCTGAAAATCTAATGAACTTTCTTATTTCAAATGGAACACCCTGTATATTTTTTGAGTTTTGAAGTCTTTAAGAAATACTGATTATTTTTAATGGTATATTCCCTATACCTAAAGGCCATAATTTCTGAGTTATTGCTACATTTATTAAAAAAAAATTAAACATATTATAAAAATCAATTTTTTCGGCCCGGGTAGACCTTATTTTAGGTTCATTGGATCATTGTGAACAAAAAAGGTCTGTTGTAATTTTCCTCTAAAGTTAATCGGTTCCGAGTTATAAACAATTTAAAACTGAAAAAAATCGAATATTGACGATTTTCAAGGTTCAAAAACACAAATCAAAAATATTATTTTTGAAACTGCGAAGTACACAAATTCAAGTTCAAGCCATATTTTATCAGTTACCAGTAAGTAATTTGAGCTTGTTTCATTCTAAAATATTGTTTTTTAGTTGTTAATGCAGCTCGATCGCCCGTCCTCTCATACGCGCTTCATTAACAATCATTAAAAAGCAATGTTTTAGAATAAAACATGCCGAAAAATTTTATAGCGAACCCCTAGAAGAAAGGTTTAGCTTGAATTTGGGTATTCCGCAGTTTCAAAAATAATATTTTTTATTTTTGTTTTTGAACCTTGAAAATCGTCCTTATTCGATTTTTTTTCAGTTTTAAATTGTTTATAACTCGAAAATGATTAACTTTAGAGAAAAATTACGAAAGACCTTTTTTGTTCCCAATGATCCAAAGAACGTAAAATAATGTCTACATGGGCTGAAAAAATTGATTTTTATAACATTTAAAATTTTTTTTTAATAAATGTAGCAATAACTCGGAAACTATGGCCTTTAGGTATAGGGAATATAACATCAAAAAAGGGCAGTATTTTTTAAGGACTTCAAAACGCAAAAAATATACAGGGTGTTCCATGTGAAATAAGAAAGTTCATTAGATTTCCTGAAAAACGAAAAATTTTACAACAATGTAATTATTACTATAATATCGGCTGCATTAGAAAACCCCTACCCACCAAAATCTATAAAAATCGTGCAAGCCGTTTCCGAGAAAAGTTAGGGTTTCTATACATAACACTCACTCTGTATAGATGGAGGCAAATTTAGAATATGTAGCAATATACAGAGGTTTTTATAAATTATATTACTTTCAGATTTACCAAATTCAGAGTTTATCAAACAACAATTGGAAGTACTAACACATAACGCTTTAGATTTCCATATAAAGCTGAGGCTATGGAAACAACTTTTAAGTGACTTATCAAAACACACCAGGTACCTTCAAGCTACAGTGATAATTAGTGATGAACCGAGTGATCAAGCTGAGAATATATTAGTTATCTCAGATAGTGAGGACGATAGAAACCAGACTGAGGAGATGCGTCACAAGCGGAAAAGACAAAAAGTTGTGAATAATGTATCTTCCCAAATTATACATGTTGCAGATTGAGAAAAAATTGTGTTTTGTTTATTATTGACAATTATTGAAATTTTAAATTTGGTTTTCTCTTAGAACTGGATGTAAAAATCCCAATAAATATTGGGATGAAAAGTTCGTAACCTAACATAGAAAAAAAAATGTTTTTTTGATAAAATTTGATTTTATTATTCAATACAGTTACCTTCGAGGACGATACAACGATTATAACGGCCATACAAGTTTTCAATATCATTCTTATAATGCAATTTGTCTTTAGCCTCAAAATAAGCCTCAGTTTCGGCGATTACCTCTTCATCGTTGCTAAATTTCTTTCCTTCAAGCTAGGGATGTTCGATACTCACCAAAGTATCTTTACATCGTATCGATACGTATTGTTAGGTTCTGTATCGATACCCTATGATATCGTACTCAAAAGTATCGATACTCCAAGTATCGGTACAAAATATCGATGTCTTTATTTTGACATATACACATGCGCAGTATGGAGTCCGTCCTTTATTGTAATAAAATTAAAATACAGACACGCTGACCACGTCACCACACCACGTGTAGGCAACCTGGCCTGGCCCACCAACCTCTGTTCAAGGAAAATAGAGGACAAAGACCTTTTATTAAAAGATTCCTCATTTTACGGTAATAAAATTTCTATAGAAATGATAATCCCTATACACTTTGTCCTTTGTTGTTATTTCTATTTATATTGTTGACAAAGGTGAACGTGACTTATTCACAATAGAAAGGATATTAGGATTTAGGATATTTGCATTTTTTGTTGACATTACGTAGTTCTCTATTTCCCTGAAATGATAAAAGTTAAAAGGCTTTCTTTCTTCCTTTTATTCAAAAATTTTAACTTCAAACCGTCATTAAATTCCCAAATAGTTCGAGCATAATAATTCTCCAAACCGGTGTTGCAAAAGGTATTGCATAACATAAGGGGTTAAATGTTCGATACGATATTATGATTCGGTGTATCGATACCAACTAATGTATCGATACAAAATATCGAGTATCGAAATATAAAGTATCGATACCTCAAAGTATCGAACATCCCTACTTCAAGCATCATTTCTTTTCAGTCATGCTGAAATCTCCGCCGCTAATCCTCTTAAAGGATCCCCCAAACCAACGCGAAACTTTCGCAACCGCAACCTACGCGGAATCGCGGCGAACCGATATTCACGGCGGATTATGAAGGTGTTCAGACCACTTTGCGCGGAATCAGCAACGGTCGCGGCAGAACAGCGTTCCTTTCATGAAACGCTGCATGCACGGTTTTTTCCGCTACCGTTGTAGTTTCGCGTGTTTTAAAATGGTTGTTACAGAAAAACTCATTGAAATCGTTAAACAATATCCTATAATATATGATTTAACGGACGAAGATTATAAAAATATAAGAAAAAAGGATAAAGTCTGGAATAGTATAGAGTTAGAATTAGGAGAAAATGATAAGTTTTCATTATATATTATAATATTATTATTAATTTGCTTGCTTAGAGATTACGCCCACTTAAAAATTTGGTCATTTTTGATGTCTTGTATTTCCTAAACCTGTTGGCCGATTTAAAAATATAATTTGTTCACATTTGTATGGCGAATAGTCGCGTCGGCTTTCGCGTCAATATGGGGAACCCTTGTCCGCTACCGCTCCGCCTGCGAATGTTCCGCTACGGAAAATTCGCGTCGCAAAACTTTCGCGTCGGTTTGGGGGATCCTTAAGCGTGCAGCCCACTCGCCGATTCTGTCACGTCTTTCTGAGCACTGTAAAATTTAAATCGCGCTGCAAACGGACTCTGCTGTGGTTTGAAATAGCCGTCCAGTGTGGCAAGAAGCTGATTATACGTTTTTTCTTCTGGTTTGTCAGGACTTACCAGATCGAAAATAAGCTGATATGCGTTCTCGTCTAAAGCGTTTAATAAAATAGCTCTCATCTTCTCTGCGTCCATATTGACCTTGATACCGTTTGCTGCGAATTAGTTTCCTAGCCGCGCTTTGAAAATTGACCAGTCTGAACTCTTCAAACAGAACTCGCGTAATTGACCACATACCTATTCCGCCATTTTTTTCACTATTTTTCTCTATTTTTTACACGTGTTTCACTACGTATTTTTTACACGTTTGGCCGAAATAAAAGTTATCCTCGTCGCCAATATGTAATGTATCAGCCCTAACTATTCTACTGACACACACATGTGCTCAAGACGCTACTGCTTTCAATAAAAGCCGGACATTTAACGGACTAGTTTATTTGTTGAATTGAAATAATATACAAGAGAGAGATACAGGTTACAATCTTGCTTATACACTGTGTCCGTAAAGTATGGAACAAATTCTTTTTTAGCTAAACAGAGCATTTTAAGAAATAATCCTGAAACACGTCGATTTTTGATTTTAATTTACCGTTTTTTAAAATAATATTCTAATATACAGGGTGAATTACTTTCGAGTAATGACGTCACCGTCATTTTTTTTAAATGGAACACCCCCATTTTGTCTTAATTTTCGAATTACTCTAGCTGAGCTTATTCCAAAAATGTATCACATGTTGATTCAAATTGGTACAGGGTGGACAAAAATACAATAGTTTTGTGTCTGCTCATATTATTAAATTTTAATTAATTTTTGATATTAAATTATAATATTAAATTAAACAATATCAAAAATTAATTAAAATCAAAAATTTATTAAAATATCAAAAATACAATAAGTATTTTTGATAATATTGTTAATTTAACTAACGCGCTACTTTAAGAACACACACAAAGCTATTGTATTTTTGTCCACCCTGTACCAATTTGAATCAACATGTGATACATTTTTGGAATCAGCTCCGCTAGAGTAATCCGAAAATTGAGACAAAATGGGGGTGTTCCATTTAAAAAAGATGACGGTGACGTCATTACTCGAAAGTAATTCACCCTGTATATTATAATATTATTTTAAAATACGGTAAATTAAAATCAAAAATCGACGTGTTTCAGGATTATTTCTTAAAATGCTCTGTTTAGCTAAAAAAGAATTTGTTCCATACTTTACGGACACAGTGTATATTACTACAGTGGAGTGGGATGGTCACTGATGTCAAAATGAGCAGTGACACCGCGCGAAATACAAATAACCGAAACCTAGTATATCACAAACATAAATTTCCTTTCTTCTCATTTTCTTAATTCATTGAGGTCAGCAAACAAGTGGTAGTCGCTGGGAGCCATATCTGGTGAATCCGGTGGCTGCGGAAGCAATTCGAACCCCAATTGTGAAATTTTGTCATCGTTTTCATTGATTTGTGACACGGTGCATTGTGTTGATGAAATAGAACTTTCCTCTTCTTCAAATGTGGCCGTTTTTCCCGATTTTGTCCTTTATACGCAGGAGAACGAAATGTAACAGTCGTGGTTAATTGTTTTTTCCATTTCGAGATAGTCGATGAATATTATATCATGCTCTTCCCAAAATACTGATGCCACAACCTTGCCAGTCGACTGTTGCCTCTTTCACGCTTTGAAGTCGGTTCATCACGTGCAGTCCAGTCGGCTGACTGTTGATTGGAGTCCGGTGTGAACGTGTGAAAGTGTGAAATGATGGAGCTATATTTCATCCATTATAATATATCGACACAAGAATATTCGGTTTTATTGCAATTGAACAGCTTCTACTCAGAATCATCAATTCGTTGTTGTTTTTGATCGATTGTGAGCTCTCGCGGCTTTCACTTTGCACAAAGCTTTCGCATACCCAAATATGCATGCACAATATATCTAACACGTTCTTTTGATACCTTTAGAGTTTCAGCTATCTCGAACAACTTCACTTTATGGTCATGCAAAATTATTTTGTGGACTTTTTTATGTTTTCGTCGGTAACAGCCTCTTTGGGGCACTGCGTGCATCATCCTCGGTGCTCATTTCGCCTCGTTTAAACTTAACAAACTCCTCACCGGTTGATTTTCCTGGTACAGCGTCCGAATAATGTTTATCAAGCCAAACCTTGGCTTTTTTGCCAAAAAGCAATGCTTTATACACGAAATTCCTTTTTGTCCATTTTTTTAACTAACGTAAGTAGCTTGAACTTTACTAAAAATCCCAAGTAGCACCGAACGGGTTTATTAAGTCTTTTAAGGATGCTTTAAAACTGTAGAATAAAACTAAAATTAAAACCATTTGGTTTTTAAGTAAACCTTAAGGTTGCAATAAAACCGCTTTCAGCATAAAAGGGCCCACTCTGAAAGAGGTCAATAAAACCAAAAATAAAAACCTTAAAACTTTGTTATCTTAAGCAACTGGTTTTAAAGCTGCTGTGAAGGTGCTTTAAAACCATGTTAAAAGACACTTTAAGTGCAGGTAGTTTTATAGCAAACTTAAAAAGGTTTTTTAATGGAGGCTTTTAAAGACAATTTACCTTATTAAATGATTCTTTAAACCCATATACTTCCATATAGGCCAACAATTTTTTACATGTGTTATGATAGGTAGATACGTATTTGTAACCATAAAATAATAAAAAGTACTTGGTTATTTCGGACTGTCAAGATAGAAAAACACTTGCGCACCCAACTTTATTGATAATGTTAACAAAAATAGGTCTAAATAATTCACGCGCCCTAAAATTTCTGACGTTTGGCGATTAAAAAATAAAAATAAAAAAAAAATAAATCCGAAAGATATTAATTTGAATGAAAAATAATTTTATCTACAATTTTAATGTTTTAATGTTAAAATAAATCGAATTTATGTCTTTAAGTCGCTTATTTATAATTTTTATATAAGCCTTATATTGTAATCTGTAATGGCTTTCAGCATCTCCAGAAAGTAATATGGCCTAAATCCAAATAAAACTATTTAGTCTATCGACAGAGAATTGTTAAGATCAAATGGTTTTATTTTATACTTTTCCAAGAGCATATATCCTACATAAAAGCAAGGTTGCCTTGGAATTAAAACCGTTTAGTTTTAATGCTGCTGTCAATAATGCCACTCGGTTTTAATGTGAATCTAACCTAAAATCGAGGCGTCGTAGTGCTGTGTGTGTGTTGTATGTTTCTTTTAAAATGACCAGTTCGTTTATATTGTAAGTACTTGCGACTTATTTCTTCCATACTGTACTTCCACTTTTTACAACACACTACACCACTGTTTCGCTCTAAAACAAATGGCCGACTATGTTGGACATAAAAGACGAGGGGATGAGTTTAGTTTTATTGTTTCTAACAAGAAGCATAGTTTAGTCTTTACGATAACCAAATTGATTCTGTCAAGAGCGTTTGGTTTTAATATAGCCTACTAATTGCTTTTAAGAAAGCAACTTTAAAGAAAACTAAAAAAATAGTTTTAAGGCATATGTTTTACTGACATAATAGTCTTGAGATCAAGTAGTTTTAATAATAGGTTTTATAAGTCATATTAGGAGAATCTTTAAAACTGCAATAAAACTAAAAGGTCACAAACTAGAATCTAATAAAACCAAACAGTCCGGAAGTTCATTATAAAACTTATTAGTTTTAAAGTGTACTGAGAATATACCATTTTAAAACTACAATAAGACAAATTATCTATTAAGATTAATTAGTCTTATTTGATACTCTTATTAGATACATTAAAACTAGTGACAAATGCTTAACAGTTTTAAAGTTTTGGCATTATATCTACAAGGTAACTTTAAAACCATGATCTTCTTATTTACCACAATAAAACCTTTATAAACCTTAAATAAAACACATGTTTTTATTGTGCTACTTGGGATGCTATATCTCACAAACTAATAATTCCAAAAATAGCGACAACTCTACCTTATCGGTAATTCGCTCCGAGCGTTAACAAAGTGTCAAAGCAAAATCGACCGACCTGCTCATGATGGCGATTTTTTAAAAGTTTGTAAGGACGCTTTGGGTATGTTTAAAAGGGATATTTAAAAAAATGCCGTGTCACGCTAGTGATATTATGTATAAACAGAAAATAAAAACGCACTTAATCTGATATAAATTCTTCACTTTCCAATATTGATTATCACTTTGATTGTGTATCCATAACCTCACTATCGCAGTTTATGTCAATAAATCTTTATTAACGAAAAACAAAATATTTTTGTTGTACTATAAATTACATTATAAATTAATAACTAATGAATTCTAACAATTGTATTCGGTTATTATCACCACAAAATAAAATATTCAAGTTTAACAAAATAATCCCATTAGACTCAATGTTAAAACGTCCTTACAAAATCTGACAGCGCGACACGTGACTGTAAATAGAGGGGAGACGCTCGGTGCGAATAGTCTACGAGATGTGCACGGTAAATTGAAGATGGAATTACAAAAAAATATGTATGTCTTTGTACTCACTTTATAATGCTCAAAAAATTACGGGATCTGGATTTCAATGCATATTTTTTATAATTCTCGTATCAAAGTTGCGCGTGAAGTTAGGCGTGTTGATGACAGTTGCGATTTTGGGGTCGACCCACAGAAGGTTAGGGCTGACTAAACATTATATGGATTTAATACCAGTAGTGCCATCTATGTGTCAGCCTACGAACTTTTCATCCCACCTGTTATATAATTAGTAGATATGATCGAGTTCAAAATCAATTTTATTGTAATCAGTTGTATTGAAGAGTGGAAAAGGTATTTCTATTTATCGCGATTTAAAGTTCATTGCTTATCATCAGGTTTGCGCAGGCATCCATAAACTCAAATCTAGGCTGGTAGCCCATTTCACAACATCAGTCCCGGATGCTCATTGGCGCTAATTGCTAATTATTTCGCTCGAAATACTGATCTTCGTCGTAGTTCAGGCAAAACGCATTAATCTCTGTCACCTGGTCATAAGACCTTTGTACCATATCTTGTTTTTTTCCATTAAACTCAAGTTATGTGATCTCAACTATAGTCAACGGTTTCCTTATTGGTAGTTTCCTTATATAGGTAGTTCAATCCTCAGTTGACCAGTAAATTCCTGCCTTACATCACTGCGCATTGAAATGGCATAGGGCGTGTATGGATGTCGCTTCTTCCATTTCGAATTTTCTGAACCGTGGTTCATTCACCTTATCTAATTGGTATGGGTGCTTTCTTAAGTGGCAATGTGGAGTTACCGTTTTAATCTCTCGTTTATTGAGGTTCATCAAATTGTCAAAGAGTTTTTTATCAATATTCTTGATTATTTTCTTAGTCTGGATTTGCCCTTGAGTGGTGCATATCCTTTTCGTTTGATGAGTTCTTATCAGCCACTTTTGAACCTCTTTTTTTAGTAGCATTTTTACAAAGGTTTCTCTCGAGCTTTGTTTTGCAATAAAGGACCCCGCAACACTCCTTATGGAAAATTGGTCCCGGTCAAAATTGGTCCCGGTTAAATTTAACGAAACTTTGGTCAATGATAGTCCTCAGTGAGTATATTTAATAAGTCCATGGCACCTAGGTCTGAAAAACTATTATTCTCGAGCTACAGCCTTCCGAAGTTCTTAAATTCAGGTACTCGGTTTACGTTAAGTGCACTAATTCACGGTCAAGTGAATGAAAATATCTATTACTGAAAGACGACAGATTAATTTTCTTCATGCATATTTGCGTGTTGCATATGAATTCGTGGTCAAACATAGATGTCCTCAGAAAACTGAAGAAGTGCGATAGAAAATGTGCTGCCAGAGTGACATAACAATTATCATGCTTTCATGAATGCTTCTCACTTATCCAATACCAGCGTAGCTGCAGTTACACCTTATCTTTAGAAAACTACTGAACAGTGGCGGATTTAGGGGGGAATAATGGAATTCCTACCATAACCAGAATTAAAGAAAAAATTGTTGAAGCATGATTATTACACGTTGAAATACGTTAGCTTACATGCAGCTTACTACAAACGGAAAAATTCACCTAAAATAACTCGACAGTTAGGAAAATAAAGGGAACTTATTGCACATGTTAATACCTATGTCTTTTATGTAGTTTGGGTTTATCTATTTTATATATTTTGGGGTTGGTGTTTTATTGGAAGTCGCTCCCCTCCCCCAAGGCAGATGTTCCGCCACTGCTACTGAAATATCCTGATAGGTCGTTAGTAAACACGACATATGATGCATCTAACCAAAGTCAACACAATCTTATAAATATAAACTCGATTTTTCCAGAGAAGATTGTAATTAATATTTAGCGTTCACCTACTACAATGTATGTATGTACTGTGTTTTTTCTTTTCATATTGAGACTCCAGTATAAAGTATAAAGTTTCTCCTACTAAAGTCTTTATACTCCGTATAAAGTCCATATTCTCCACTCATATCTGATATGCTGGAGATTATTCTTTGCAAATCATCTAAGCTAAGCTAGTTGCAAAAACTACTGCTTCGTCGGCGCATATCTAATGATTTTTAGAGGCACTCTATTCTGCATGTGTGAAACCGTAAGGTGTCTTGTTCTGCTCTAGCAGCACTTATTGTGGTTGTTCTTCAATTTTCTGATGGCGCTTCAGTAGCAGTGGCGGAAACCCAAACTACAAGACGTAAAAAATAGCATGTGCAATAAGTTCCCTTAATTTTCGTGACTGTCGAGTTAGTTGGGTTGAATTTGTATGTCTGTAGTAAGTTGCATGTAAGCTAAAGTAGTTCAACGTATAATAATCATGTTTCAACAATTTTTTCTTTAATTCTGGACCGTGTTCCCCTATCCTCCCCCTAAATCCGCCACTGTCCAGTAGTTTTCTAAAGATAAGGTGTAACTGCAGCTATGCTGGTATTGGATAAGTGTGAAGCATTCATGAAAATATGATAATTGTTATGTCACTTTAGTAGCACATTTTCTATCGCACTTCTTCAGTTTTCTGAGGACTTTTCGGAGGTTTTCTGAAGACTAAAATACGATGTATCTATTTTTGACCACGAATTCATAAGCAACACGCAAATATGCATGAAGAAAATGAGTCTGTCTTCTTTCAGTAATAGACATTTTCATTCACTTGACCGTGAACTTAACGTAAAACGAGTACCTGAATTTAAGAACTTCAGAAGGCTGTAGCTCGAGAATAATAGTTTTTGAGACCTAGGTGCCTTGGACTTTTTTAATCTACTCACTGAGGACTATAATTGACCAAAGTTTCGTTAAATTTGACCGGGACCACTTTTCCATAAGGAGTGTTGCGGGGTCCTTTGCTCGTTCATTCTCATTAGCCCTTTCATGACCCGTTACCCATATTAAAGATAATTTATTATCTTTTGCCAGATTGTTGAGTAGATCTTTGCAGTTCCTGGCCAGTTTTGATTTGGTGAATATATTCTTTTCTGCCGGAATAGCCGCGTGGTTATCTGTATAAATGTTGATTAACTTTGCTGTAGGGTCTCCATCCATGATTTCATGAATGAAGGCCACTAGAGCAAAACCTTAAGCTTGGAACACAGTTATATATTGACCTAGACTGTCTTATTATAATTACATGTTTGCCCAAATACTCATGATTTTATCATGGGCAGTTTTAAATCCATCAGTGAATTATATTAACCCATTCGCTGCCGATCGCGCACCAGCGCGTGATATGGTTATTCAGTCAGGTGCCGATCACGCGCCAGCGAGTGATATGGTTACTTAAGTCAGGTGCCGTTTAACAGAATGGCTCCTAGCCGAGTTCCATCCTATTCGATACATATAGTCTAGGCGCCAAATAGAGGTCACCGTGTCCTTTTCAATTCTGATGGACAAACTTAACGGTTTCTTATGGATTTTTGGCCGCTGATTACGAATTTCGAGGGTGGATTTCGATCCGAGTGGTCAAAAAATTGTGATTATAAAGCTCTGGCTCATAAACTGAAAGAGATAAAAAAATGTTTCAAATAAAATTTGTTCCTTAAAAAAACGAAGAAAAAAACGTTTACTAAACTTAAATCCAACAATTAGAACTCAAGATATTGTAAAATTAGTGCATAATGCAAATTGCAAAATAAAATAAGTATTTTTCGAAACTTTATCGATCGTAACTCGGTTTCTACGCATGCAAATGAGCCTTAGAAGGTCTCATTTTAAAGCGGAATTAATAGGCTTCCAAACAAAGTTTGTTAAATTACTTTATCTTCATTTGTTTTAAAGTCATACCCGTTTGAAGTTATAATTTATTGTACATTAATTTGTTTATAAGGGTTTCAATCAAATTTGAGCTATAAACATTTACACTTTAATTAACAATAATGATAGAAGTACACAAAAGGAACATTTTAAGCTTACAAAAATGTTCGTAAGTTTATTTTTGGCCAAGATATCGATATTTTGGCTACAAATTTCGTCACTTACTTGACTGTGAGCCGATCTTGCGCCTCATAGCGCGCCATTAAAATATCGATATCTTGGCCAAAAATAAACTTACGAACATTTTCATAAGCTCAAATTGTTCCTTTTGGGTTCTTCTATCATTATTGTTAATTAAAGTATAAATGTTTATAGCTCAGATTTGCTTGAAAACATTATAAACAAATTAATGTACAATTTTTTTAACAAAATTATAACTTCAAACGGGTATAACTTTAAAACAGATGAAGATAAAGTTATTTTAGCAAACTTTGTTTGGAAGCCTATTAATTAAGCTTTAAAATGACATCTTCTAAGACTCATTTGCATACGTAAAAGCCGAGTTACGATCGATAAAGCTTCGAAAAATACTTATTTTGCAATTTGCATTGTGCACTAATTTTACAATATCGTGAGTTCTGGATTTAAATATAGTAAACGTTTTTTTCTTCGTTTTTTATTAAGGAACAAATTTTATTTGAAGCATTTTTTTATCTCTTTTAGTTTATGATCAATTAAATTGTTTATAACAATTTTTTGACCACTCGGATCGAAATCAACCCTCGAAATTCGTAATTAGCAGCCAAAAATCCATAAGAAACCGTTGAGTTTGTCCATCAGAATTGAATATGACACGGTGACCCCTCTGGCGCCTAGACTAATAGGCAGCGAATGGGTTAAGTCTCAATTAATATTTGGGACTTTTTGTTCTCTAATATACATTTTTCTTTTTGTTACATTAGTACTTTAAAAATATATTGCTTTGAAGAACGTGTTTGATATTTTCTCAGGGCGTTGTCATATCTACTAATTTACAAAAAATGCAATACTTTCGCGACATTATGTTTTTGTATGATGCATTGCATGTTAAATATTAAATAAGTTGGATATGTCTGGAAGTTTTAAAGCATTTGAAAACTGTACCTACATCTAATGTCGAGCAATATGTATATATTTTTATTTAACGACCTATTCTAAGTATTTATTTGCTTACATTAATAAAAGTTTTTTTAACGTATTCTATTTTATTGGCCCATCACAGCTGCCTTTTTAGGATGTCCCAAAATTTCCAGCAATAAATAAATTTGATAGGAACATTTTATCAAAAAGATGTTTTAGAACCATGAAGAAGAAAGGCAAAGTCTTCTGATATTGTTGCCAAAAATGGTAGCATTGTACCTGTAGTGATGATCTTCCAAGTTAACATGCTTCTTTTCTAACTTGGCTACACCGTACTGATGATGACCAACTAGTCTGAAATACGTATATGGGTGATTCCATTTCAAATCACTCAATTTTGGAGCAAAAAATATTTTGGATCTCAGATTTGTCTGAAAATTGGTATATAGCTTCTGCGGGACGTAAAAATAAGATATTTAAGGTCAAAAAATCATCTTTTTTTCTCAAAATGTTATTTTATGCGATTTTACAGTGATTTGGTGTTTATTTAAACAAATTTGCATTTTATATCGTGAAGTATCAATGGAAAACACAATATTTTAATAGAAGGGATTCAAAGATGTCATAATATGGCATTATAACAAGTTACTTTGATTCAAAACAAGTTTTTGATCAAATTTTATTGTGTAGAAAACGTTAAAATACCGTTTTTTACATTTTTCTCCATTCCTAAAATACATAATAATCGATTTGGCTGAAAATTTGTCCACATATAGCCAAAACATAGGACTTTAAGTGGTGAGAAGGATTTGAATTATATTACAATACCAAAAAAGTTACATGCAATATCATAGTCAAAAATATAGGCGTCTACTGTAAGTACAATTAACTCGAAAATATCGACCTCACGACAAAAATTGTTAAAAAGGAATTGTAAATACGATTTATTTGGAACAATTTCAGTTCCTACCATTTTTGTCGAAAAGTTAAAAATGTGTCACGAATTCATTCGTGATTTTAAATTTAGGCTACTATTGACTCCCCTAAAGATTAGAAAAATAAAATTTTGGGCAGCTCTGCATGCAAGGTCAAAAATGCTATCCCGACTGGACTAATATACTTTTGAGTCTGATATTACTGCATGTTACTTTTTTGGTATTGTAATATAATACAAATCCTTCTAACCACTTAAAGTCCTATGTTTTGGCTATCTGTGGGCAAATTTTTAGCCAAATCGATGATGATGTATTTTGGGAATGGAGGAAAATGTAAAAAACAGTATTTTTACGTTTTTTACAATATAAAATTTGATCAAAAACTTGTTTTGAATCAAAATAACTTGTTATAATGCCATATAATGACATTTTTGAGTCCCTTCTATTAAAATATTATGTTTTTCATTGATACTCTACGACAGAAAATGCAAATTTCTTTAAATAGACACCAAATCACTGTAAAATCGCATAAAATAACATTTTGAGAAAAAAAGAAGAATATTTTTTGACCTAGAATATCTTATTTTTACGTCCCGCAGAAGCTATATACCAATTTTTAGACAAATCGGAGATCCAAAATGTTTTGTCTGAGTGGTTTGACATGGAATGTACCATATACGATTGCTTTCCATCTTTGCATATTTGTTTGTATTCACGTTGCGAGGTTTAGCCAAAGATCTTATACACATAGATTTGGCCAACTCCGAAAAATAGCGTAACGCGGAGCAGTTCGAGTCGGTGGTCTATCTATCTCTCTCTACCGGCGCTTATCTTTCTCTCTCTAGCATATGATGGCCGCCGCCTCTGTGTCACTGTCGTTCCATTACTCCCACCTCTTGGTAGATAAACTCGCACGACAGACAAAGATAGCTCGACCACCGTACTTGATATCGACGTTACACCCCGATGCATTGAGTAACATATCCCAAGTCAGATCTATTCTTGACATATCTCTGGTTTTAGCCAATGATTTTCCTTTTTTCTGTTTATAGTGGTACTCGCTTACTCAACATCCTTTATTTTACAACATTTTGGGCTTTCTTTCCTCGGGTTGCTTTGCCTCCCTGTGGAGGTGACTGTATATTTGTACCCTAATAGAGGGGAATGGGAATGACGTAATAAAACTCGTTTAAATGTACATATATAAGTTTGTTGTTGTCTTTTTCAATATTCTACTGTGTTTTACAGACATGCAAATTGGCCGATTCCACCCTTGAGTTTTCTAGTGGTCAATCTCAGGCATTAAGCCTCTTTAGCCTTTTCTTTAGCCGCGCATTTTTCAATGTCCTATATTATTATTTGTTGCATTCGTTAGTGTTTCGTTTTAGTTACCTTAACACCTATTTAGGGGGGAAATCGGTGTTCTCGAATTGAGGACCACTACCTGAACAGCCAAAATAAGTGCACCGAATTACGGACCGTACGAGAGATTAGAGAATTAAGGTAGGTAATTAGGGTTAATGAGGGTCCGATTCTTTAACGAGATTTTAATGAGTAAGGAAATATTTAATAATAAAATATTATTTTAGATTTAGTTTATTTTGAGCTGTCTTGAAAGGTAGTCAAAATGAGTGAAATTAAAATGATCTTAAGTGGAAAGGGAAACTCGTTACTTGTGTTGGATGATTATAAGTATCGTGAAAAAAAAAGTGGTGAAAAGTTTTGGACCTGTACGGTAAATAAATGTAACGCAAAATTGTTTACGCTAGGTGTAGATAATACAATTTCCCGAAAAGAAACAGTGCACAATCATGAAAATGATATAAAGAAATTAAATAGACAAATTTTGAGTACGGCAAGCAAACGGAAAGCCATAGAAGATATCACAGAGCGGCCATCAACAATTATCCATTCTGTAATAAGGGAAAACAGTGATGCTATGAATTCTTTGACAAGAAAAGACATTACCTACGTAAGAAATAATATGTATTACAAGAGACGTCAAATCCAACCGCGTTTACCAA
Source organism: Diabrotica virgifera virgifera (assembly GCF_917563875.1). Taxonomy (NCBI): domain Eukaryota; kingdom Metazoa; phylum Arthropoda; class Insecta; order Coleoptera; family Chrysomelidae; genus Diabrotica; species Diabrotica virgifera. Next base: position 232,966,671 of record NC_065446.1, on the reverse strand, counting down.
CCTGTATTTCCGATGCGTTAGATATTTTACAAACATTAAATTTAAAAACAATAAAAAATGAACCGTTTCTCTTGGCTACTGATCATATTAACAATATTGTGGTATTTTCGTGTGACACTAATTTAAAATTTATGTGTAATTGTGACAAAGTGTATCTTGATGTAACCGATATAGTTTTTAACTCTACGAGTATACTCTATATATAGACTTTTTGGTGATGCAGATATCGTGACCATCAAAATAAACCACCTAAGATGGGCGAGCCAGGTTATGCGGATAAATAAGTCTCGGAGACACTTTTTTGAGATAATTGACCTAACCTCCCTCATTTTTCCAATCACAAATGTTATTAGGGAGTTGCATACGGCTTATTCGCTGTGTGCAAGTGCTTGGAAGGGAATTGAGAAACGATCGTGCGCGAATAGCGGAGAAATATTGCAACTTTCTTAAATAATTCATATCACAAACCATACATACTTATAGACGTTTCACGACCATGTTAATCTTTCGGATCGAATTAACGCCATCTCTTGATTGGAATGGGAACTAAATTGACAAATTTTAGTTACGTGAGAATTTCAAATTATAAATTTTGCGGGATTTTTGATGAAATTTCGCAGGAAATTAAAACAACAGAAAGACAATTCAATGTTTTATTCCATATTTTACTGAAAACTTCAAATATTCCAATTTGTTTTCAAAATGCTAAACACTACTGCTATGTGTCACGTGAAAGCACTGATGTGTATCGAGTTGAATGAAAATTTTTGAAAGAATCTTGTACATAGGATGATTGTTTAGATAAATATTACCTTATAATCTTTTACAAACTTCCAAAAATATATAGGTCCGAAATGTTGATGACACACTTGCCTATTGGAATAAACTGTTTCAGGATCTATTATATTGTTTTTTTTTAATGTGGAGAAACACAACACGGGATGATCAATGTAAACTAAAAATTCTACTCATAAAAATGGAGAGGAGGTTAATACACTTATTAAAATTGTGATTAAATCTAATTAAAAACGTAACACCACTATAATAAAATAAGCCACAAACTGTAAAATAAAAAGTAAATAACAAATTAATTTAATTCTCAACTGTCAGTTGTTAAATATGACAAGAGAATTGACTGACAGCGACATCTCTGGATTGGAATGGTAACTAATTTGCTGTCTTGACCTTGACAATTTACGTGAAACGTCTATGAGTATGTATGGTTTGTGATTCATATTGTCAATTGAAATTGTCAAATTGACGTTTATTTCATACCTTGTGTCATTGAAGCAGAAAAATTACATATTGCTCCACAATATTGATATGATATGCAATTATTATATAAAGGTAAATTTAATTAATTGTATTTTGCTTGCAGTGCTGCATTTTAATAACTAATTTTATTTACTACATACAATTGTTTACGTTTTAATAACATAACCTGAATCATATTTTTTTGGACTATGGCCTTGACAATTATCCAGTAACCAGGACTAATATAATTGGCCAATATAATTAAAAGTGCGAATAAAGTTGCAGAGCGTAGAAATATGTGTCGCTTTGCCGAACTTGCACGGTCCCAATACTGAACGAAAATTTCGGGAATTATGGAAGTGGACATTATCTTCCTCTATCCAAACTCACCCACCTATTCCATATTATCTTTATTTAATACCTATTTTAGTATAACAGGAGAAGGTTATGATAAAAACTCCAAAATTATAAATAAATAGATTTATTGGATAATTTTTCAGTTACAAATATAAATTTATAGTAAAAGGAAGCAACTGATTTGTCATTTTATTATTTTGTAATATTTTCGTAAATTATATATTAAGGTCATTTATTAACAGAAAATATAATATTTAATAACATGTGCATATCATATTAATAACAAAAATATAAAAACAAAACACTGGTACTTAATTTATACATCTGTCAAAGTTATTGCACGTTCATAGAAAATATTCAATTAAACAGAGTTAATGTGGGTTTTTAGGCAAGTGTTAGAACGATGCGTCTTTTCAATGAGCATCGTTGCAATGACGTATCCAGATGCTTGTTCTAAGTGGAATGTAATTTATTCAAATCAAATTCAAAACATATACAAAAAATCAATAGACAGATTAATACTTCCTAGCAACCAATAATAAACAAGCTCGGTCATTTGAGATTGTCAGAATGACATCGTCCTTATAGCCGATTGTATGGATGATGCAATAATAATGTTGGAAAAATTATATCACATTTCCTTGGAGGTTGGACTAAAGATTAACAAGAGCAAGACTGAAATTATGTCTGCTCTGGTGCTAAATCGTAATATTACTCGCTGTTTTGCGTCTCAAAGGTGGAATCATTGCTTCGCGGTGATTTCCTTGATATTTGGTTTAGAGCTGTGAGTGCATAGCTCCAACGAGGACGCATGAGATGCAGAAATAGCTGTCTGGAGATGGTGGTCCAACTCTGAATCAAATAAAAACAGAGGCTGCCTTTTCCCTTTCCTTCGTAATATTTCTGTTGATAGAAGGGATATTGAACAGACTGCATCATGCAAGTAGTTAGGACATAAAATGGGGTTGGACAGATATAACCAGACATGTGAGTTGCCCAGAAAATAAAAACATCGAAAATAAATATAAACAACCAATTCAATCAGATGTCAACAATATACAGGGCAATTCAAAAATTATTACAAACGAATTAAATGCACAAATAATGGAAATTCAAACCAAACAGACATGTGAATACATTACAAATTTAACTGTTGAAAATGAAGAAGGCACAAAAATGAATCTTAATTATATCACAATGGGTAGTTCAGAGAATAAAACGAACGATGAAGGATATCAGATTGTGACAAAAAGACGCAAGAAAATAATGGGAACTGGAATTGGTGATAAGGATTTCCATGGAAAATCCGAAAAACCAGACAAAAAATTGTGGCTTTTCATCTCAAAAGTTCCGGATAGTGTAAATGCGGATCACATCAAGAGTTTCATAATAACTGAGACAAACTGTGAGGATATACAAGTAAAATTGTTACCAACTGACCAGAAAAGAAGGGATAATCAATGTTTCATGATAGGTGTACTACCCGACTTAAGGGAAGAAATTTACAATCCTGCTTTTTGGCCGAAAAAAATTGGCATCGAACGATTTAACTTTAGGTTAGGAAGAAGATTTTTAGATCGAGAGCATCACAATAGAGGTCTGTCAACTGGAGAAGATAGACCAGACTCTTTTTTAGTCAAGTAAATCCAATAGAAACGGTGCTTTTATCATCACCAAACAGTTGTTTTGTAAATAATATTGTAAGTGTGGTAGGTGATAAACTGGATACCAGTATATCTGAATCGAATATTGTAAGTAAATTTTCTATTATTTTATACAACATATGTTCTATACGAAATAAAGTCGAGGAACTGGAAGTGTTTCTTAGCGAAAATAATTGGCCAGATCTTGTGCTTTTAACTTAGCACTGGTTGTATCGTCTGGAAACACTTTGTGTTAATAATTACTCCGTAATATCAAAATTTTGCAGATCTGAAAGCATCCACGGAGGCACATTAATTTTAATTAATATAACATTTCAGTATAAATTCAATTTTGTTGACTATAATAAATTTAACCACCTCTGTGTTGAATCTGAATTCGAATTTTCTATTACTTTCAGTAAGAAACTTAATACTTTTCTCATTGTTGTGTACAGACCCCCTAAGTCTATTGTGCAGCTATTCTTTCAAAGATTGGAATCCTTGCTGGAAAAAATTCGACAAAATGCATTTATTATCTTGACAGGTGACTTTAATATTGATTATCTGGATTCATCACACAGCCATGTTATTACCATTACAAATTTACTTAATAGTTTTAATATGAGAATGCTGGTTAACGATCCAACCAGAGATAGCAGCATATTGGATTATATTTGTACTAATCTACATCCAGATCTGGCTGAGTGTAAAGTGATTTCCTATTTTTCATCGGATCATGATCCCATTCTATGTGAATTTCCCCTTAGAATCCACCTCATACAGCCAGATGGGGTAGAATTTTTAGCAAAAGATATTTTGACATGTTTATCAAATTATGTAATCAGGAGGATTGGAATAATATTTTTTGCTCTCCTGATTTGCTCCATCAATTTCATCACACTCTCATGAAGATTTTCAATCTGGCATTTCAAAAAAGAATTCTTAAAAATAAAAATAATAATCAGAACAACAATTTTGTTTATTTTAGTAGTATTTTGTATTTTGACAACGAAACCCGATTTGGGCTTCGAAACGTTAATAAAGTCTTTTTTTTGGTAAAATTGTGGCTTATTTCCCATTATAAATAGTTGATTATAAAAAATGCCACAAGGAAATAGCTTCAGAACAACATCTTTAATGAGAATCTCAAGCCCTGTACTGTGTTGTTCGCGACGAGTCGCGTCCGACTCGTCGCGACGAGACGCGACTCTCTGATGCGTTTCTACCTTTATACTCCCTGAAACGACACTCAGTCCTAACTCCAAGACGCAAGAGTCTCGCAAGCTTAGTCTTGTTCTTGCTCAAATCTTGCACGGTCAGTTTTGGTCTTAGTCTTGCGAAAACGCAATAACAAGACCAAGACCGATTTTGGGCAACACTACTGATTCCTCATATAAAATGTACTATGTAATGTACACTTTGTATGAATGACATTCTTTAATTATTTATTCGAAACTTGAGTAGGTAAGTTAAAATGTTAAGAATTACATCTTGTAAATACGTCATTACCTTGTTTGGTTTACATTATTAAACATTAGCACCGTATGTATAATTGATTCAGAAGCAATGCTATTTTTAATGGTTTTAAATTTAACGTTTGTCACAAGAATAATCTGCTATTATGTATCAAAATATTTTATAATGGTTGCTCAGTGTATGCTATCTCTATTAAGATTAAGAGTCAAATTTTAGTTCACGCTGAATATTCGTATCAGACGTTTCTAACAGGTTATCGGCCCAGGGCCACAAGTTGTGAAAAATAGTGAATATTGAAATAGCAGAAATGAACTCAAATTCTATCGTCTATAAATTTGATGATTTGAAATTTCTGTATGGTTATATTATAGTTATTTCTTAGCCGTTGTTAAATAACCTAAAAAATAAAAGCTCTTTATTTATATGCAGTATTGTCCTAACAAGAATTTTGTATTTAAAAACGACTCAGTCTCTAAAAATACTTTTTTCAATAAAAATGAATGGTTAGGAAAACTCCATATTTAAAATGCTTCTGAATCAATTAATTATGCCTAAATTCAATTGCGTTTAGAGGAGTTTATCAAATATTTACAACAATGAGTTAAAAGATGTTTTTCTCCCGTCAAATCTAAGTTAGAAGCCATTTCTCGAGTGTAAATATCCAAACCATATTGACCTTCTTCGGGAAAGCTGATATTGAAGGTTACTATATCTTCAGCGACACTATGTGATACAAATTTTGATAAGCGCTTTTCTTCTACTCCGTTTTTGTGAAGTGTCGCCATGAAGTCTGTAAGTTGGCGTGACATTCTGAACTGGATTTCTAGTTCTCTTCCAGCGTATACTAGCGAATCCTAAAAACAAGAAAGAAATTATTATTAAAGTCTATTATTTGCAAATGTCAGCTCATTACAAATGCAAATCTTCAAATAGAGATTAAGTGTTACCGTAAAGGCCATTGGCATAAATGTGCTCATGCAAAGAAATCTAGACATGAACTAAGATATGTACACATGTTTTATTGATTTTGAAAAAGCATTTGACAAGGTACAGCTGGTTCCTAAAAAAAAGAATGTGTGTGTACTTTGTACGCACGTAAGAAGATATTCTTCTATTATATAGGTAATTTAAACGAAGTAAATATACTTAACAGGTTATTTGTATTTTATTTAAAAATTAAACTAACTTTCTTATCTACCACTTTCAAAAATTTTTTATTAAAATAACGAAAATTAAAAAAAAGTATGAATCGTCCAGGATTAGAACCCGCGACCTTCCGTGTGCTTCCGTTCTCTGTCCCACCGCTCTGCCAACTACGCCATCGAGCCACTTGAATTGACGCGTAAGTTTCGGATATAATTACACAACACGGCGACAAACTGTAAAAATGTTATGCCTACATATTTTATTATTTTACTACAGGGAAACACAAATCCAAAAACACAAGAATTATAATAAATAATACATTTCCTAAAACCACTAATATATTCTTTTAATGACTTATTTGCACGGTTACAGATACATACATACCTATCTTGAAAGATTAGCAATGAACTACATACTGTCAGTGTGCGCAGGCGCGTGGTTGATGTACAATTTTACCCTCAATCGATTCGCCGCTAAAGAAGAATATCTTCAAAAACTGATACGACTCTTAAAGCGTATTTTGTAGAAAATTGAGCAGTGTATTTTGAAGGATAAATACTTATTATTTACATACTGTCACTGTCACCGCCAAATCTTAAAATTTGTCAGATAACTTATTCTGTTCAACCTCAAAAATGGCGGCTTTAATATTTTATTTAGCAAAAATATATTTTATTCTAATTTATGTAAAAACTATCATTTATATACTCTTTATAAAATGCAGAAATTCAAAATAATATCAAAATTTAGACCTTAATAATTATTACAATTTATGAATTAACATATGTAGTCAGTTGTTTGTTGTTTGTTTGTTTATTTTATTATTTGTCTGTCATATTAAATACATATAATATAATATCAGACCAAGTAAATACACTACTCAAAATGATCAAATCTTACTAAGAGTCGTATCAGTTTTTTTAGTAACCAGCTGTACATCACGATAAACTAATTAATATCTTAAAATTGAAAAACATCGACAGCCGCGACTTTAGAGTAAGTTCAAACCTCTACTGGAACCAAAAAGTCAAAATAAAAATTGAGAATCAAATGTCGGAAGAAATATAAATTCTTCGAGGTGTAAGACAGGGCTGTATGTTGTCACCACTGCTGTTTAATATATATAGCGAAGTCATCTTCCAAGAAGCTTTAGGAGAGTATAAGGGATGGGATGATCATAAATGGTGAAATCCTGAACAATATAAGATATGCCGATGACACTGTCATATTCACTTCAACCCAACAAAGTCTGACAAACACACTGGAACGGCTGAAAGAAAAGTGTACCATATATGGTACTATGTACAATGAACTTAAAGAAAACAAAATTCATGGTCATTACAAAACATCCAAAAGATAACGAGACGCTCCGTATTAATAATATCCAGATAGAAAGGGTACATAAATACAAATAATATCTATGAACATTGGTTAAGGCGGGTTCTCATTAGTCAATCTCATTGATCAATATCCTTGATTCTATGCTATAGAAGAAAAATAGATTTATATGAACGTCGATTCAGTGATATTGGTCTATCATATTGTATTTCAATAAAAGTGAAAAGCCTTCCTACTTTTGATAGATCAATGGAAATGATTCTATCAAATAGAACAATGCTTGACAATGAGAACTAGCGTTCAATTGCGTTGACTTGTATTTTGTGTAGTTAAATAGTAAGCATAAGCATGAGGTTAAATTCTTTGTGAAAACCATAGACATATTATAATTTCGTGAACAATGTCAAATTTTAAATGGAGAGACAACCATATCTGCAAGTTTCTAGAACTATACCAGAGAGAGGAGTGCTATGGATAATTAGGAGTGAACAATATAAAAATATAGTAAAGCGGGAAAAAAGCTATGAAGCTAATCGTTTTGGAATGGAAATAGAAACCCTGACTCTAAACGATATTAAAAATAAAATTAAAAGTATCCGGACAACCTACAAAGTTGAACTGAATTAAATATTAAAAGCAAATAAAAGTGGTACAGGAACAGATAATCTGTATAAACATAAACCATCATACACCAAAACGTTTAAGAGGTGTTTCCGTTGCAAAAGAGAGTCAGAGATGTTCTTGTTTTCCTATTTTTAAGTACGTTTTTTAAATATTCACAACCAATGCTAACGCCAGCATGCACAATTTTCTTCTTTACAGCCATTATTAAAGTTAGCACTTTGTAGACCGAATTCAATATCCTTGAAATAGTGTGAATTTGAATTCTACGTTCAGTTGCATAGAATCAACGCTATTGATAAATGAGGTTGACTAATGAGAACCCGCCTTTAGTCAAAACGCAGAACAAACATAAGAGATTAAAAGACGTATAGAAAGAGCAAAGGGCAAAATTTGTGAAAATGAAACATCTATTATTTAGTAGAGACCTAAGAATGAATCTAAGGGTAAGGTTGTTACGCTGCTACGTTTTTACAACTTTGCTCTACGGATCTGAGGCCTGGACATTGAAGCGATTAGAGATTAAGAAATTGGAAGCTTTTGAGCGTTGGTGTTATTGAAGAATGCTACGAATATCATGAGTAGACAAAATTAGCAATATTGAAGACTCATTGAAATATAATATTACTATATTTCAACAGGAGAGGAATATTATTCTGAGTGATTTCAGTTTGACCACTTTACCTGCTGTTTGCAGATTAGTGAAGATTTGAATTTGTAATAAGCTACCAGTTGTAAACGCAGAAAAGAACATAAAACTAGATACGGAACAAACGATGAATACAGAGCGTTATCGAGAGAAATCAGAAAAGAGTGCCGCAAAGATAAAGCTGATTACATCTCTCAAATATGCAGAGAGATAGAGGAACATGGCTGTCGAAATGAACCGAGGGACTTATTCCAGAAGATCAAACTCCTTATCAGAGAATTTAAACCTCAAACGTGGTTTGTAATAGATAAGGAAGGTAATTTAAAGACCGATAATGATGAAATATTGGAAACATGGCGAAACTACTGTGGCGAGCTATATAAAATAACGAGGTATCAGCAGAAAATCAATGGCCTTCTGACTACCCTCCCTAGAAAACCTACTGTCTTACTCGCTGAAGTCAAAGATGCAATTAAATCACTAAAGAGAAATAAATCCCCGGGCATTGATTGAATACCATGTGAAATACTACAGTTACTAGGTGACAAAGTATATACATATCATCCATTCTATCTGTGTCGCTGTTTGGAATTCAGGAAAATTGCCATCTGATTGGTGTACCTCAATTTATATCCCACTACACAAAAAAGGAACTACTACCAGATGTGAAAACTACCGCACACTGTCACTAATAACACATGCTAGTAAAATCTTGTTGCATATCATCAAAAACAGATTAAAAACCTATGTACATTACCAAATACCTCAGGAACAAGCGGGATTTGTAAAGGGTAAAGGTACAAGGGAACAAATCCTGAACCTGAGACAACTCATTGAAAAGTCTAGAGAATTTCAAGTACCTACCTATGATTATATGCTTAGTTGACTACCAAAAGGCATTTGATTGTGTAAGCTGGATAAATCTGTGGTCAATTTTAATAGAAATGGGCGCACCAATGCACCTGGTGACACTTATTAAAAATCTGTACCAGTCTAATATAGCGACAGTACGACTAGATCAGAAGTTCTCAAACCAATTCAAGACCGAGAGAGGTGTTAGACAAGGATGCGTGTTGTCACCTGACTTATTTAACATTTATGGTGAACATGTCATGAGGATGGTTTTAGAAGGATGGGCCGGTGGAGTAACAGTAGCTGGTAGGAAAATCTCCAATTTAAGATTTGCTGATGACACTACACTTATAGCAGCAAATGAGCAAGAAATGTTTGATCTTCTGCGAAGAGTTGAGTACGAAAGCAATAAAGTTGGTCTGAGAATCAATAAAGCTAAGACAAAAATAATGGTGGTCGACAGATTTGACACTATTCAACTGACTAACATATTACAGGAATACCAGATAGTAAACACCTTTGTCTATCTCGGGTCTAGTATAACTAACGATGGTAACTGTGAAGCAGAAGTTCGGAGACGTATTGGTATGGCAAAAAATGCGATGAGTCGCCTAACTAAAGTTTGGAAAGACAGATCCATCTCTCAAAATAACAAGATGAGACTGGTGAATGCCCTTGTTGTATTCTCAATATTTCTATACGGAGCAGAGACTTGAACTCTTCGCTCAGGCGAGCGCCAAAAAATGGATGCCTTTGAGATGTGGTGCTGGAGAAGACTGCTGTGCATACCTTGGACAGCTTATAGGACAAACGTTTCCATTCTAAACCAACTCAATATTAAAAAAAGGCTGTCCACAATATGTCTGCAACGAATTCTGCAATTCTTTGGTCACGTGGTTCGCAGAGGTGACGACAGTTTGGAGAGATTAATTGTTTCTGGAAACGTTCCGGGGAGAAGACCAAGAGGACGATCACCAACTAGATGGTCTGACCAAATAAAGCATTCAGCTGGAAACTCATTCTGCGAAGCTCTTAGAGCAGCTGAAGATAGAGACCAATGGAGAAACATTGTTAGGAATATTCAAAGAAATCACTATCCTCAGTAATGGGGAAACGACAGGAGAGAGAGACCAGTTGTAAAGAAATAATGTATAATTGGCAAATAAATATATTTTTACCTGATGAGTAATAGGTACTAGTCCAAACAACCTCGTAGCCTTAGTTGGTCCCCATTCTCCGCTCGCACAGTCTGGTAAGGGCACCATAACAGTTTGTAAGTTTTCGCAACAGATCTTAAACTTGCAAACGCTCTTGAATTTCATTGGTTCTCCTGTCAGGTACTCTTTGGGGGTGACGGCATTGGCGAAGATGTCTAATAAAAAGGCTCCGCTGCAAGGCGCGTGAACTCTAAAGGCTACCATGTTTCCAACAACGGACTAAAACAAATTCAATACATTGTATAGGGTGTTTGGTAAAGAATGGGCCATAGCTTAACCTCAGGTTCCTGAGGTTAAAATAGGCCGATTTAAGCTAACTTACCTTAGTACAAAGTTTATAATAACCGAGATACAGGGTGTCAAATTTAAACTTTTTTTTTCATTTATTATTGAATATTTCCTGACAGGTATGAGATAACAACATGAAATTTGGTATATGGGGTTTTTTTTGGGTCAAGAAAACTAAATTCTCTACCAAAAATTATCTATTGCCCAGAGGGCGCCACATACGCCTTTCAGCACTCATTTATTACGTTCAATTTTTTTTATCCCTCACTCTGTATAATTTTGACATTAAAATTTTTATTCTCCTATTATTTTTACTTACAAAAGGTATACTTCTTTTATCTCCCTAAACTCAACCGTTTTCGAGATAAACGCATTTTAAATCTGCGATACACCATCATTTTTAGCATAATATCAATGTAGTTCCACACGAAAAATAACTTAAAACCATAATAATTGTGCCAGTTCTTAAATTTATGTTATTGCATCGCAAATTCCATTTGAAGAAATTTGCGATACATTTTTGGATAATTTTATGGTTTTAAGTTATTTTTCGGGTGTAACTACAATGATATTATGCTAAAAATGATGGTGTATCGCAGATTTAAAATGCGTTTATCTCGAAAACGGTTGAGTTTAGGGAGATGAACAAAGTATACCTTTTTTAAGTAAAACTAATAGGAGAATAAAAATTTTAATTTCAAAATTATACAGAGTGAGGGATAAAAAAATGAACGTCATAAATGAGTGCTGAAAGACGTATGTGGCGCCCTCTGGGCAATAGATAATTTTTGGTAGCGAATTTAGTTTTCTCGACCCAAAAAACCCCCAAATACCAAATTTCGTGTTTTTATCTCATACCTGTCAGGAAATATTCAATAATAAATAAAAAAAAAGTTTAACTTTGACACCCTGTATCTCGGTTATTATAAACTTTGTACTTAGGTAAGTTAGATTAAATCGGCCTATTTTAACCTCAGGAACCTGAGGTTAAGCTATGGCCCATTCTTTACCAAACACCCTGTATATGAAATTATTTGTAAAATCAAAACAATAAAACACGTTCAAATTTGACCTTACTTTTATTTAATCAACTATTTTCAATGGGAAATAAGCCACAATTTTACCAAAAAATGATTTTATTAACGTTTCGACGCCCAAGTCGGGTGTCGTTGTCAAAATATAAAATAATATCTTTTATTTACATTAAAAAATATATTTTATCGCCAACCGTCACTAAAGTCATTCAATATTGTACTCATTTGACGCCATTTGCGGCAGTAAAGTAACACTTTATTGTACTGAAAGAAGAATTTTACTTTACCTGCCGCGATTATTAATCAAATTAACCAAGATTGAACGTAAGTGGTCGACAGCAGTAATCAAATGTCGAGTATTTGAGTGAACTTAAAATTTATTTACTTTAATTATTAAAAATATTGTACACAATTGACGATATTATCAATAGTAATACCACTAGTGATTCAATTTTCGCGATAAGTCTGTCGATTTACTTCTAAACGAAACTGAGTTGCTTGAAAACACCACGAGTCCGTAGGACGAGTGGTGTTTTCTTTAAGCAACTCAGTTGAGTTTAGAAATAAAAGACAGACTTATAAGATAAATTAAATCACGAGTGGTATTTTATTAGACTATTTCACGAACAAAGTGATAGGTCAAAAATTCAGTAGAATGAGAGGAAGGAATTTAATAATAATACATTTGATCTAGGTAACCCAAATCTACCCATTTTTTGAATAATTCACAATTAGTCATAATCATGAAATATTTATTACTACCATCAATTTTTCGCATGTTGAAGGCCCAGTCTTTTAGAATGAATGCTAGTCTTTCGTTGTTATTTTCTGCATCTAATTTGTAGTTGCGATCCACACAGAACATCATAAATTGTCTCCATATATAAGATTTAGATTTTCTTGTGTTACTCGGTATATTTTCTTCAATGTTTTGGTTTATAACTTCGTTTGAAGTACCACCGAAACGACTCATTTTGACGTATACAGCTCAATACAGCTACAATAATTTTTTTGGCAAACGTCAAACTTTGCTTTGCGATAGGTATCCATGGTTACGTCGTTGAAAACACGAAGCTGATAGACCAATCAGAATTGAAAGACAGTTGGTGTTTTCACTAGTAATACCACTAGAGGTCAAATTATTTCCGGAAATTTTTTTGAGATCATGAATATTTTGAAAATTTCCCGAGTCGCAGACGAGGGAAATTTTCTAAAAATATTCATGTTCAAAAAAAAATTTCCGGATATTAATTTGACTTCGCGTGGTATTCGGTAAGAAAATTCCACACTAAATTTGCATTTGAAAATCCAAAGCTGCATGAACAGATTAATAGCGCGCCATAGCTTTGTCAGCAATTATTTAGGCTTTCAAATTCGTAATTTCTACTCATTTAGTTGCATGGGAATACCATTTCAAGATAGAAAATAGTATATTCTTCAATTTTACATAAGTTTTGAGTAACTACAAGTGATAGAAAATGAATCAAAACCAATGAACTGTCAATACGGATGGAATAGGCACAAAGACAACTAATGCAGCCACGATACAAGAGAGAGGTCCTAGAGAGAGACAGACAAGGTGGTGGAAACTTTGACAGGCCGTGTAATTTGAGTTGCCTATATCAACTTAAATCGGGGAAATATAAAAGTCTAAATATAAAAGTAACATAAAAACATAATCAAGGACTTCTTCACTTTGTATAAAACAGTCACTAATTTAGTATTTAAATAGTTTTAAAATTATTTAACTCCCAAATACTTTAGGAAAGTAGGTATTTGTTTTGATAAATACAAATAACAATTCTGAAAAGTATCTAAACACCAAGTATGGCACTGTGTACTCTATTTATCCCCTAAATACAAAAAAGTGGTTAAATTTTGAAATATGTACTGCCAATCAGCATTAGGCCTTAGCCAAGTTAAAATATTCAACGAACTGTAAATACTGATTCAATCGGGTCCATTTATATAGGCAACTCAAATTACACGGCCTGTCAAATTCTCCACCACCTTGTCTGTCTCTCTCTAGGACCTCTCTCTTGTATGTTGGTGTCAATCTTGCTTCACTATTTGAATGGGACATGGCCATTCCATCCGTATTGACAGTTCATTGATCAAAACTAAATTATGTAAACAAATAAAAACCAGTCTGTCAAAAATGTTCTGTTATTGTAAACGTCAAAAAATTTCCACTATAATTCGCTGTTGGGTACCCCACGAGCAAAAAATTTCCGATAAAATACCTCCGTTGCCATGGTGATCTGTCAAAATAACGTATTTTGATTGGTTCAAAATTACAGGTGTGGAATTTTCGCGATAACACAAGCTGTCTTTGGTTTGTGATTGGTCAGATTATGTGAAAATTTTAAGATGAGTGAAATAGTCAATTAAATCTATGTCAAAAAGGAAAATTCTGTAGTATTTTGTAATTATATTCATATAAAATAAATTAAAACATTACCGATTTATCAATTGTTCAATATATGGCTTTTAGTCCAAGTAATGAAGCTTAAAATAGGACAAAACCTCGCAATTTTTACAGAATGTATCGATTTGCTTGAAAATTTGAGAATAAGTAGTGGATAGTCCAAGGATCAAAATCTATATGAGGCCGAAAAGCGCTTTTACCATGGGGGTGGTTGCCACCCCATGTGGGGGTGAAATTTTTTTATTTTATTTTGACCGCAAAAGTTGGTAAAAACATTCATTCTAAGCAAAAAACGTTCTATACATTTTTTTGATAAAATTAATAGTTTTCGATTTATTCGCGTTATTCGCAATGTTTTTAATCAGTTTTCTGCTAATAATTCAAAAAAATTTAGTTTTATCAAAATAACTTTGCTTAACAAAAATGTACCTTTTAAAAAAATAAACAAAACTGTTTTTTTAATTTTCTTTAAGACCAATAGTAATCGAGCTATACTTTATTATACATATGTTAGCTCTTCTTGGTCAAATGCTAAATATTGTAGTTTCAATGTCAAAAGACGGGAAAACTGTGCATTTTTCGAGGATAACTTGTTTGAACTAATTTAAAGTATTTAAAAATATCTATCTCCTGAAATAAAACAGTAGTTTCTAGCTCAAAAATTAAGTAACTTATAATAAAAAGAATGTCAGTCCCTATTTTTTCAGCGAAAAAGTGATCGGAAACTTCCCCCTACTCACCACCCTAATTAAAATTGGTCATTGACCTTATTTGGTCTTCTTTATTTATGTATTAGTAATAGGTTCTAGAGGTTTGATCGGCTTATAGTGATTAGTTTGAAAAAAAAATGGAGTTAAAAGCGAATAACGAATTTTTTTAGTTTGGTAAAAAATGCCCTTTTCTTCAAAATAGAAATATTAGGTTCAGAGATACGAAAAAACATTTAAATATAAAATTATAGGTTATTTAATTCCCAAGAACATGGTTTGAAAGAAATTTTTTGCGGCAAAAATTGAGTGAGCTATTGACAATTAAAACTTGTAATAACATGCAAAAACCACCTTTACCAACCCTTTCAAAGTCACCTCTTTTTGCGACTGAGGATTTTAAAACAATTTAATATTAATAGGCTTATAGATCTTATAAAAGCCTACAAAATTCTTTTTTAACAAACTTTCTAGGATAAAAAATAAAAAAGTTACGGTTAAAAATCAATATATTTTTTTGAAAAAAAAAAGTAGAAATCCAATTGGAAGCATAATAATGTAAGTTAGCGGTGTTTCTAGTCATTGGCCCTATTTATTCTTCTTTATTTATGCATTATTAATAGATTTCAGAAGTTTGACTGGCTTAGAATGATTAGTTTTAAAAAACTGGAAGTTAAAAACGAATAATGAATTGTTGTAGTTTGGCAAAAAATGCCATTTTCTTCAGAATAGACAGATTAGCATCAGAGATACGAAAAAATGTTTGAATATGAAATTGTAGGTTATTTAATTCCCAAGAACTTGGTTTGAAAAAAATTTTTCTACGACAAAAATTGAGTGAATAGTAAATTAGTATAATATCAAAAACATTGATTTTTTCGATATAAAACTAACACTTTCGATAGCGAATAAATCGAAAACTATTAATTTTATCAAAAAAATGTATTGAACATTTTTTGCTTAAAATGAATGTTTTTATCAACTTTTGCGGTCAAAATATAATAAAAAATTTCCACCCCCGACAACGGGTGGCAACCACCCCCATGGTAAAAGCGCCTTTCGGCATCATATAGATTTTGATCCTTGGACTATCCACTACATATTCTCAAATTTTTAAGCAAATCGATTCATTCTGTAAAAATTGCGAGGTGAAAAGCTTCGGTTCCTGGACTATTTTCATTCACAGTCATTTGTTTCGAGCTTCTGTCATGTGTCGTATAATACGTGTATATTAATATTATATACAGATTATACAACATATG
This sequence comes from Diabrotica virgifera virgifera, assembly GCF_917563875.1. Classification (NCBI taxonomy): domain Eukaryota; kingdom Metazoa; phylum Arthropoda; class Insecta; order Coleoptera; family Chrysomelidae; genus Diabrotica; species Diabrotica virgifera. The sequence continues at coordinate 232,950,399 of NC_065446.1, read as the reverse complement.
ACAGAAGCTCGAAACAAATGACAATCGATGAAAAGCCCTATTGATAACTATCGATTAAAAATCGAAAGCGGCCATCTTGCAAAAGTTATCTGTCATCATTGTCATGAAATTATTATGACGTCTAAAATTTAAAAAGTTTTTAAATTGTAAATTGTACGTAAGTGTTAAAACCAATATCAAATTGTTGGCGATAAAATTTTGTATGCACCACGTCAGTAAAGACTCTTTATCGAACTCGTCTGTTATTCGCCTCGCTCGGACTCGGATAATATCGGACTCGTTCCATAAAGAGTAACTTTACTGATTTTGTACATAAATAACTATTTTGATTTCGATGCGTATTTTTGGGCTTTAATGGGATTTGAAGACTACTTGATGTGTTTTTTATGGTGTAACGATATGCCTTCAGCCTGGCGTTAAGCATATCAACAGCAGAAAACCGCACTCGCTTCGACACCAGAGCAACCCCATTCATTTCCACTTGTACTCCGGGGCAGCCGAGAGTGTATTTAGTAGTGATGTTGATTATGGTTACTTTCGAGTATTCGTTACAAATCGTTACTTTTGTATAAAGTAATCATTTACAGTATTCGTTACTTTGATTACTATGATTACTTTTGTATTTGAGTACCGGTAATCATAATATGAGGTAATCATGATATTATCGGAAATCGTTTTTCTCAGTAGGTAGGTATTTTGTATAGGTATTCCGATATAACAAGTAATCATTTACAGTACAGTAAAACCTCGATATAACGCATCTCTATTTAGCGGACTTCGGATATAACGGACAAAAATCTGATCAAATGTAAAAAAATTAAAAACGTTCGGTTAACGTTATACTTTGATGGCACATATTCAGTAATATATTTAGAATGGTTCCTGGGTTCTGTAGGAATAGTGCCGGAGATAAAGTAACTGAGGAAGATGTTTTACAATGGCTAGAAGTAGATGAAGGTGGCCCTGGATAGAACATCATTACTGAAAGTAAAATAGCAGATGAAGTTATGAACCTAAAAAATGAGAACGGAAATGAAGATATGTAGTGAAGAAGACAAAACAACACTGCCAATAATGAAGTTATCAGAGGTAAGATCGCATCTCAACGATCTAATAACATTTATAATACAGTGTACATATTTTCAAAAAACGGACACATCGTCCCCCCAATTAGTCCGTTATATCGAGGTTTGACTGTATTCGTTACTTTGATTACTATACTTTTGTTACTTTTGTATTTGAGTACCGGTAATCATATCGAAAATCGTATTTCTCAGTAGGTAGGTATTTTGTATGCACCCCCTAAATGTCCTGGTCTAATTCTAATAAAACCAATGCAATACATACAAAATTAATGTTGTTGATCATACTGTGGAAACAAAAAACCATGAAATCCTTTATAAAAGGTATATTTGTTAAAATCCCTTTAGAGGGCTACATCATAAAACAAACAGAACTAGTTTTCAATCGGTTGACCGATCATCATCAGTGTTTCCTAAAATGTGTACAACCTGATAAAATAATGTAAAGTATTGTAGCGGAAGAGAAATCTTGGCCGATCCCCGTATAACAGTAAACACCTCGAGAATGACGTAATCGGATGTGCTAGGCCTCGCCGGAGAATTCTGGAAGGTACGTCACGTAGGCGGAACAAGCCGATAGCTCGAGATGGGAGTCGATTGTTCCAGAATAACAACTGGGTATAAATACGGGCATATTTTGTGAATAAGTTTAGTGTATAAGATAAATTCGTCTGTAACTTATATAAATAAAGTCGTATATAAATTACGAACCGCTAGTTTTATTGTAATTAGAAGTAATTACACTAATCACGCTACAGTTGGTGTCGGTGTTCGGTTAACTTAGTGCGATATAAATAAGTGAATTACAGAGAGACTTTAAAAGACTTTTGAACTTTATTCGTCGGGAACAACCGGAGTGCGTTAATTGTTCGGTATTCGGAAAGACTTTAAAATACTTTTGGACTTTATTCGTCGGGAATAGTTAAAGTGCGTTGATTGTTCGGTATTCGGAAAGACTGTTAAAAGACATTTTGGAAAGTACGTGTGTGCCGACCAAAGATGTTGCTACAAGAACTTACAGTAAAACAGCTCCGTGAACAGCTCGAGGAACGGGATCTGGACAGCAGTGGGCTCAAGATAGTCCTACAAGCACGACTCGAGGATGTCCTCACGAAGAACGGAGAAGACCCAAAGACGTTCCACTTCCAGTCAGCAGAACAAGTAATCTTATCGAAATTAAAAACTGTTTCTGAAACGATCGATGAAACTTCTAGAAGAAGCGACGAGAAACTTGAAGAAGTTAGTAGACAGAACAACGAGAAATTTGAAAGTGTTTCTCAAAAGATCGATGAAACTTCTAGAAGAAGCGACGAGAAACTTGAAGAAGTTAGTAGAAGAAGCGACGAGAAACTTGAAGAAGTTAGTAGAAAAAGCGACGAGAAATTCGAAAATGTTGCTAAAAGATTCGATGAGACTTCTCAAATAATTAAAGAGGTCTGTAGGCAAAACAACGAAAAACTAGAAGAAGTTTGTAAACAGAACAATGAGAAATTTGAAGAAGTTTCTAGAACATTCGATAAGATGCAGAAAAGTGTAGAGACCGTAGAAGAAAAGATCAAACAGCTAGAGAGCAGGATAACCGATACAAAAGTACAACCATCAGTTAATGCAGCAACGTTAGATCCTTTAGTGAAAGATGAACTACCGAGAGACGAAACGTCGCATAATATGAGATTCAAATTACCACCATTTGATGGAAAGTCCTCTTGGTCCATATATCTTAAGACAGTTTGAAGCTATTGCGACCGCCAACCATTGGACCGAACAAGAAAAGGCTGTTTCCTTGACTGCTGCTTTGCGAGGTGATGCTGCAGATATATTAAGATCAATTCCTAAGGGTCAAGAAAATTGTTACCAGACCTTGTTCACTCGTCTAGAAAAACGCTATGGAGATGCCCATCTACAAAAAGTATACAAAGCACAACTGCGAAGTAGAAGTCAACGAGCAAGTGAGAATCTGCAAGAATTTGAAGCAGATGTGGCTCGTGTGGTGCGGTTGGCTTATCCAGAGGTGCCAGACAGCGTTTTAGAAGAAATTGCAGTAGATACCTTCGTCAATGGGCTGAAAGATAATGAACTACAGAAAGCTTTACGACTAGCAAGACCGAAAGTTTTAGATGAAGCACTTGCTATTGCCTTGGAACACGAAGCAGCTAGCCAAGCTTCACGAAACAATCGAGTAATAACCGTGGAAAAAGGCGATAAGAGAAAAGATGAACGTTTGGTGGAAATGGTACGGAGGGTGATTCGTGACACGATGCCGAAGAGACGCATGAAGAGGGCTGGAAGAGTTGGTTCAAATACAGATGCTTCCTCGATACGGCCATGCAGTGAAAGTTGTAATCACCGGCTTAAACTAGATGAACAGCTTTGCCCTGTGAGACGAACTACCGTCGTTAATGAGCAATGGCAGCCACAACAGTTACAAGAAGCCCAAGAAGACGATCCATGTATAAAAAGAGTATTGGATTGGATGCGTCGAGGTGAGAGACCTAGTTGGCAGAACATTAGTGCATGTAGTCCAGAAGTCAAGGCCTACTGGAGCCAATGGAATTGCCTGGTACTAAAAGATGATCTTCTGTACCGGGTGTCCCAATAAGAATGGCTCTCGGCCATATCTCAGGAACCGTTTATAGTAGAGCTTTGAAATAAAAAAAATTATAACAAAAGTTGCCTCAGGAACAGCCTGGAAATTATTTTCATAATTGTGGGACCACCGCTAGAGGGCGTAATTGAATATCAAAAATTAAAAAATCAAAATTTTACAAAATTTTCCTAATGAAGGGGCACTGGAAATCCGAACGTCGTATTCTTCATAAAATTCTACGCATATTTGATTTGACAAGTTTAGGTCTACGTTTGGAAATAAGAGGTGGGGGTGAGTGGGAACCTTGTTATGAAAAACTGGCTGTGAGTCCGGTTCTGCTTAATCAAATTTTGCAAACTTGGCCTTGTTGAAGACAGATCTTTTTCGTCAATGTAAAAGTTATGATTTCGAACCAACTTACTGAGTAATATGCCAGCTAGAAGGCGTTATTTAATTTTTTTCAGAAATCTAGTGTTCCTTGGAAAATATTAAATACAAACATGCATTTTTAATACCATATTACAAAATTAGACAAAATTAGCAACAGAATAGCGAAAACCGCATGTTAATACCTTTTTTCTATCTCGAGATATCTTACAAAACGTGTAAATTTAAAAACATAACTGTTACTGTCACCGGTAAACGAAATAATTCATTAAAAGTAGTGTGCTATGGAAACAACAAAGAAACATTTTCCAGCTGTCAACGTATATTAGGTCTTTTCAACGCTTCTCATTTGTTTCGAGCCTCGTTCATATCTCGTATATTAATATTATACAGGGATTATACGGCATATGACAGAGGCTCGAAACAAATGAGAAGCGCTGAAAAGCTCTATTACAAAGAAATAAAAACAACTATTTAGTGATGACATAAACGTTCAAATTTTTGCCCATAATTTTCGTTGCAAACATTTACTCTTTCAAGAGTAGATTGAACAGCAGTCTCAATTTCTGCTCTCGATATGCTTTGAATGGCGTTTAGTATTCTCTGGATAATGTATTCTAGAGTAGTGTATGATGGGCAACAATTTGAATATTTAGGTCGTCACTAAGTAGTTCTTTTTGTTCTGTGTTATATTTAATTTTAATAGTATTGTCTCTCTTTATATTGTTGTTTTAATTAATTATATTTTTATACGTTGACATCTGGAAAATGTTATTTTGTTTTTTTCCACAGCACACTACTTTTCATTAACTTAGTTTACCGGTGATAGTAACAGTTATGTATAAAATTTACACGTTTCTCGAGATATCTTGAGATAGACAAAAGGTATCGACATGCGGTTTTCGCTATTCTATTGCTAATTTAATCTAATTTTATAAAGTATGATTAAAAATGCATACTTGTATTTAATATTTTCCAAAGAAAACTAGATTTCTGAAAAAAATTAAATAACGCCTCCCAGCTGGCTTATTACTTATTAGGATGGTTCAAAATTATCATGCTTACATTGAAGAAAAAGATCTGTCTTCAACAAGACCCAGTTTTCAAAATTTTATTTAGCAGAACCGGACTTACAGCCATTTTTTCATAACAAGGTTCCCACTCACCCCCACTTCTTATTTGCAATGGTAGAGTTAAACTTGTTAAATCAAATATGTGCAGAATTTGATGAAGAATACAATAATCGGATTTCCAGTGCCCCTTCATTAGGGAAATTTTGTAAAATTTAGATTTTTTTATTTTTGATATTCAATTACGTCCTCTAGCGGTGGACCCACAATTATGAAAATAATTTCCAGGCTTTTCCTGAGGCAACTTTTGTTATAAAAATTTTTATTTCAAAGCTCTACTATAAACCGTTCCTGAAATATGGCCGAGAGCCATTCTTATTGGGACACCCGGTACAGAACCTTTGAGAACGATGATGGTACAGAATCTAAGCTTCAGTTAATTGTACCTAAAAGTAAAGTGTCAGAAGTATTGCGTCAGTTGCATGACGGTACATCAGGTGGACACTTTGGTATTACGAAGACTCTGCAAAAGGTTCGAGAACGGTTCTATTGGGTGAACTGTAAAGATGATGTAAGAAGATGGTGCCGAAAATGTGAACCGTGTGCATCCGGTAATGGTCCGGTTGGTAAAAAGAGAGCACCCATGAGACAGTACAATGTTGGAAGTCCTATGGAAAGAGTAGCTATCGACATTGCAGGTCCATTTCCAGAAACCGATGCTGGAAATAAATACATCCTGGTAGCCATGGATTATTTTACAAAATGGACTGAGGCCTATGCATTACCAAATCAAGAAGCTGCTACCGTTGCAGAGGTACTTGTTAAAGAATTCTTTAGCCGATTTGGTGTTCCCTTGGAGATCCACTCCGACCAAGGGCGAAACTTTGAGTCAGCTCTTTTCCAAAACGTTTGTAAATTGATTGGTGCCAATAAGACCAGAACAACACCCCTGCATCCTCAATCAGATGGGATGGTCGAGAGGATGAACCGAACGATGGGTAAACACTTGTCCAAAGTTGTATCTGAACATCAGCGAGATTGGGACCAACACATTCATTTATTCCTGATGGCCTACCGCTCGGCCGTAAATGAAACTACAGGTCAAACACCAACCTGCCTGATGTTGGGTCGTGAAGTTCGGTTGCCCTGCGACCTAGAGTTTGGCTGCGGACCTTCCGAGGAACATGTTGCAGGCGAAGACTACGTTGACCGCCTGAAATTACGAATGAACAACATTCATGAACTTGCCCGACAACACATCCAGATAGCCAGTGACAGAATGAAAGATCAATATGATTCTCGATGCAAGAATGAAAGCTTCGAAGTAGGTGATCTTGTCTGGCTTTATAATCCGCAACGTCGTCGAGGCTTATGTCCTAAACTGCAAAGACAATGGGAAGGTCCATATGAAGTTAAGAAGAAAATAAATGACGTAATATATAGAATTAAGAAGTTGCCAAACGGTAAACCAAAAGTTATTCACATAAATCGTCTTGCACCATATGCTGGCTCAAATGAAACAGAAGAAGCACGAGTCCTCCAACAGGAGATGAAAGATGTCGCACAGCCAAGTTTTAATCAATTTATGTCAAATTACGCAGCGAGAAAGAGTGCTAGATTCGGCGTGACCACAGAAGTTCAGCAAGATCTGTTTGGTGTTCCAGAAAACGTCTCTCTGGCCCACTGTGTTGCCCAAGACCTCGAGATGACTAAAGGAATATCGTCCGTATTCAATAGAAAGTTCGGCCGCCTGGACGAGTTAAGAAATCAGCAGCCTAAAATTGGAAGAGTACTGCGATTGGAAGATGGTCCTCGATCTTTGCTGTATATGGTGACCAGAAAGTCTTATACGGACACGCCAAGCTACGAGAACATATGGCGTGTTCTAACTAATTTGAAGAAAATCGTGTGTAATTATGACATCAAAAATTTGGCTTTACCAAAAATAGGCCATGCAGTAGAAAATCTGGATTGGAAGATTGTGAGAAGCATGCTTGAAGTGGTCTTCAGAGGAACTGGTGTACAAATCACTGTGTGTTGCATGAACCCGAAGATGTCGTACCCTTCAAAGACAGTAGACTGTTATTTCTTCTTGAAGGGTGTATGCAGAGCTGGAGAGTCGTGTAGATTCCGCCATCCTGGGCCTTCATTTAGAGTTGCTGATCGAGACGCTCAGATCTTAAGAGGGGAGCAGTGTAGCGGAAGAGAAATCTTGGCCGATCCCCGTATAACAGTAAACACCTCGAGAATGACGTAATCGGATGTGCTAGGCCTCGCCGGAGAATTCTGGAAGGTACGTCACGTAGGCGGAACAAGCCGATAGCTCGAGATGGGAGTCGATTGTTCCAGAATAACAACTGGGTATAAATACGGGCATATTTTGTGAATAAGTTTAGTGTATAAGATAAATTCGTCTGTAACTTATATAAATAAAGTCGTATATAAATTACGAACCGCTAGTTTTATTGTAATTAGAAGTAATTACACTAATCACGCTACAGTATTTAAAATTTTGATTATGATTTTAAAAAGTTATGGGTTGTACTCACTTGAATCGAACATGCTAACCACCAAAATAAAAATATTAGGGTAAAAACCCTTTAAACTTAATCCGTCATAGGAACATATAAAAATGATGTGATTTTACACATGGATGTATAAAATATCCAATGTTTCACTCTCGAGGTACCATTGAGCTAAATTTGACTTGATCACATCATGGCTGTGTAGAAGCAAGCGACTTTGATAGCGGAAACCCTGTCACTTGCTTCTACACAGCCATGATGTGATCAAGTCTTTAGCTCAATGGTACCTCGAGAGTGAAACATTGGATATTTTATACATCCATGTGTAAAATCACATCATTTTTATATGTTCCTATGACGGATTAAGTTTAAAGGGTTTTTACCCTAATATTTTTACTTTGGTGGTTAGCATGTTCGATTCAAGTGAGTACAAACCATAACTTTTTAAAATCATAGTCAAAATTTTAAATACTTTACATTATTTTATCAGGTTATACACATTTTAGGGAATCACTGATGATGATCGGTCACCCGATTGAAAACTAGTTCTGTTCTGTGATCTAGGGATATATGTTCCTGTATTCGTGGTGTGCAAGTTCTTGGAAGGAAAACGAGAAACGACCGTGCGCGAGTCGCGGAGAAATATTGCAACTATCTTAAATAATTCAAATTGTCAATTGAAATAGTCAAATTGACGTATATTTCATATCTTCTGTCATTGAACCAGAAAAATTATATATTGCTCCACAATATTGATATGATATGCAATTATTATAATTTAATTAATTGTATTTTGCTTGCAGTACTGCATTTTAATAACTAATTTTATTTACTACATACAATTGTTTACGTTTGCATAACATAACCTGCATCTTATTTTTTCTTCTTATTATTTTTTTGGACTATGGCCTTGACAATTATCCAGTAACCAGGACTAATATAATTGGCCAATATAATTAAAAGTGCGAATAAAAGTACAAAGCGTAGAAATAGGGGTCGCTTTGCCGAACTTGCACGGTCCCAATAGGGATTTTAACAAATATACCTTTTATAAAGGATTTCATAGTTTTTTGTAATAAATGGTATACAGCCAACTACAGGACATTCTTTCCTCGTGGACTGTAGAAACATTATCATTTCCACATTTTTCCGGTCAGTCTAGAGAAAGTAATCAATGGTACTGGTTATAGATACAATAGTCGTTACTCGCTCTGATATGACTGGTACGAAGTAATTAGAGTAATCAAAGTAGATACAATAGTCGTTACTCACCCTGATACGATTGGTACGAAGTAACGAAGTAATCAGAGTAATCAAAGTAACGATTTGCCTATCTGTATAGTAATCGTTACTTTCGGTATTCGTAAGTAACGAGTACTTTGTAACGAATAGTTACTTTTTCAACATCACTAGTATCTAAGGAGAGAACCGAAGAAGAATAATCAGTCTTGCGGCGATCAAGCTCTAGACTCCCTGTCTAACCAGTGTAGTGAACAGGTAGGCCAATCTGACTGGTGGAACTGTGTAGCGAGGAGATGCGCCGCTCGTAATCGAACAGGATCCGTGTAGCCGTGGAGTGAACGGTTACCGCCATCTCCGATTCGGAGTTGTATGGTAGGGTGGAGCGAAAAATTCAATTTTCGAAATTTGAAGTGGGGTAGTGTGCAAAAGTTGTCTATCGGTATACAAAATAACGTGTTAAAAGCACAAATAAATTAAAAATATTTCCGAGGTTCCCCGAACGCTTCGAATTTTACAATAATAAGATATATTACATACACGGTATTTTTATGGTTTACAACATCAATTTGATTCTCCCCCGTCAAGTATATAGGACATGTGACGCCGCAGTCTGGAACTGCATCTCATATTAAACAAGCAATCGTAAAGTTCTTAGAGACAAAGGTGGACTTTTCCCATTTAAATGCTATCGGATGTGACGGAGCAGTTGTGAATACTGGAAATAAAAATGGTGCCATAAGAATGATGGAACTATGTCTTAAACGCCCCGTGCAGTGGTTGATCTGCCTTTTTCACGCAAATGAATTACCCCTAAGGCACTTACTTCAAAAGTTAGATGGACCTTCAACAGGACCTAGCGGATATTCTGGTACTATTGGAAAAGCTTTAGAAAGCTGTTAAAATTTGCCAGTTGTGTCATTTAATCCAATACAGAGTGGAAACTTTCCAGTGCTTGTTCCTGATGTTTTAAGTACCGATCAAAAATATTTGTGGGATATATGTCAAACTGTTACTTCTGGCATTTGCACGGAGAGCCTAGCCAATCGAAACCCTGGCAAATTATCCCATTCCCGTTGGCTAACAGCTGCAAATAGGATACTTAGACTTTATATATCCACAAATGAAGTCTCAAGTAATCTTCAAATTCTAAGCGAATACGTACTAAAGGTGTACGCACCTTTATGGTTCCATATTAACCTGAAGCCGTTATGTAAGGACGGTCCTCGTCATCTGTTGAATATGATTAGATGGTCCAGAAATTTTGACAAGAAACTTTTGGAAATTATTGATCCCGTCATTCAGAGAAATGGTTTCTATGCTCATCCAGAAAATCTGTTACTTGCGATGGTAACAGATGAAACCAAGTCCATAAGGGAGCTAGGTTATCGTCGTCTCTTGAAAATTCGTCAGCAAAATCAGAATAATCATTATATAAGATTTTTTACTATTCCAAAAATTAATTTTAATGCCACAGACTTTGTGGAACTCATCAATTGGCAGTCTTGCAGGCTGACGGAACCTCCATTACTAGCTAATATTTCTAACAAAGACATTTTAGCTATGATAGAAGTGCCAGATCAAATGGAAATTGTTAAATATCCATGTAATACTCAAGCAGTTGAACGATGTGTCAGACTGGTTACCGAAGCTTCTATGGCGGTCAGTGGGGAGGACAACAGGGATGGATTTATCAAATCAAGATTAGACTCACGACAACAGATGCCGCATTTTAATACAAAACATTGTGTACTCACTATACACTACATAATACCATATTTACATTATGAGTTAGGGGGTGAAAAGAATTTTTGGGGGTGGAGGGCGGTGGCAGAGGGGGGTGGTGGTTGAACTCGTTTAGCAGCCACCTCCTCGTGGTGAGTTCTGGGTTGCATTTTAATGCTAAAATATAAAATACAAATGAAGAGCTGCTATTAATGTATACAACGTTATAGGCAAATTTCAAGTCCCGGGGGGAACCTCCAAATTACAACACAGGGGGTTGATTTTTTTTTCCTATAATATACTACCTAATAGACAACTTTTGGGTACTAGCCCATTTCAAAAAAAGGAAAATGAAAAATATCGGTCAACTTCGCTCCACCCTATTGTATGGGTCTCTGTATAGTTATTGATATTTTGATTGTGGGAGTATTACATGGGAGCTCCCATATTGTTGCTCCTTCAACAGCTCGAGCACGTTGTAGTTGTTCGGGTTCCACCAAAGCAATATAAGATTCCAAAAACGACAAGAATCCCAGTAAGAGAAAGAGAGGTAAATCAGTAGTATTGAGTTCTTTACCCTATAAAGTTGAACTAGAAGGGGAACTTAAGAACAAAATTCCAAAGGGAAAGGGTGTAAAGGAGTTAAATATGAAAGATAACGGAAATTCCAAACAGTCTATTTTAAAAGGAAAAGCAGTTTCTAAATGAGTCAAAGTAGATTAGATAGTTCAGAAGATAATATTTGGATGTAGCCTGCATCTAATTCAACGATTTATTTTCAAGATCTAAATCGAAAAAAGTTCGATCAAGTGTTCAAATTGTAAAAAGTATTATTTATTTAGTATTATTTTGTATTTTGACAACGATACCCGACTTGGGCGTCGAAACGTTAATAAATTCATTTTTTTGGTAAAATTGTGGCTTATTTCCCATTTAAAATAGTTCATTGTAAAAAGTAGTCCCATGAGGCTTATATTGGCCACGACGAAAATAACGATACTTTTTTCAAGCTAAATTTTATTTCTTTATATTTAATAAATATAATTAGTTAGTATAATAAGGTGTCGTTTATTGTTAAAATAATTAGCACTCAGATATCTAGGTTGTTGCTTTATTGTTACACATTGGTTGCTATATTGTTACTCAACGGCGCCCAACATGGGGCGACAATATGTAATAAAATAGTTTTTGCAGTAACATTAGCCAAAGTATGTATAAACATGAACTTTGTAAACCAGTCGACAACTAGAAGAAAATGATTTCAATTTTTATCTGTTGTTTTAGTTGGTTGGTCAATATCCTACATTATACATTATATATTGTACACCATACGTTCTTTTCTTAATTTACAAATACTACTATTTTTACTTACTTGCATGACAAATCTTTTCAAGGAAACACCTTCAAACGTATCACCTTCGCTATCGTAGAACTTCAAATTGTAATGGAAGATCAAAGTTGCTTGCATATGAGATGGCATAGCAATTTTAACAGTAGCAGCACCTAGAACAATTTTTAAGATTAGTAACATTATCATCTTCGTGTGCTGCTCCTATCGGAGATTGGAAATCGGAAAAAAGGCCAAACGACGTTATTTACCTGTGATCTAAAGAGTTAATTTATGGTCAAGGTAAACATTTCTATCAAAAACATTAGAAAGCGGAAGATTTCTTTCATTTCAGGCTTTCAGGAAAAATAGCAAATCTGTGCGTTCTATAGTTTGAGTTTTTAATAAGAGTTTTTGTGCGATGTTTTCTCAACACAATAAGAACATTCAGATGAACAGATGTTTCAATCTTCTGCTTCGTGCACCATGTCCGTTCAGATGATGATTAAAATCATAGCTATCTGAATTTTATTCACTGCCACCCTAAATAGCATGCTTGTATCAATACCAGAGAGTTTATAAATACAATTAAAGATATAAAACTGCAATATCTGGGACATGTCATGAGGGGCGAACGTTATAACTTATTGCAATTAATAATACAAGGAAGAATACAGGATAGAAGGAGTCGTGGAAGAAGACGTATCTCCTGGTTAAACAATTTGAGAGCTTGGTTTAAATGCACTTCTCTGCTGATCTCTTTAGAGCAGCGGTATCGAAAGTGCGAATTGCCATGATGGTTGCCGACCTTCTTAGAGGAGATGGCACATAAAGAAGAAGAATCAATATCAAACCAATCTCGCAAGTTCTTAAATCATGTAGTCCTTCTTTGTCCTGAACTGCGTTTGCCTGCTATTTCACTTGTATAATATTTTGTAGCAAGGGAACATCCATAAACTACGTCGTAAAAATTTTGAAGTTTTTAATACCCTCCTCCCCTTCCGTCGTAAACCGTCGTTTACAGTTGACCCCCCCTCATACCCACGTCGCAAGTGCAACTCATGACCCCCTTTTAATGATTTTTTTTTTAATTCCATGTTATTTCAAGATTTTTTTTAAGTTAGCTCTCAAAGTTTATTTATACGAATGTATCCAAATCAGTATTACTATGTAGCTCATTAATATCCTCGTACTTTTTTCTCTCAATTCACTGTACAACTAATTCGCTTTATTGGGACAAAAGACAACACTTTTATCGGAGTTCCTATGCTTTCTTAACTGCATCATCTGAATCTTGATACTTATTTTGTTTTGATTTCAACGCCATTTCTTTTATTAAGTATAAATACAATGTACTAACTAAATAGAATAGAATATTTTATTTCTATTCATTCTTGTAGAATTGTTTCACACAGAGTATTCAGTAAATAAATGAACAGTTTAATATTTATTGCTTCCAGACGTTGTTCTGTTTAGAAGCGTTTGTTTAAAGACATAGAACAATGTTTTATTGTTTGTTACTCTGTACACAACTGCTAGTAATATTGCTATAAGGCTGTGAATGATAAAAACGAAATGAAAAGTATGCGATAAAAGTAATATACTAATTCTAATATCGAACGACGTCGGATGTGCACTCATGGTCCCCCCCTGTCGTATACTATCGTAATAAGTAAAGTCCCCCTCCCCTTTTCAACGACGTAGTTTATGGATGTTCCCCAACCTATATTAAATATTGGACCTCCCATTACATGTCCGAGATACGCCAGCTTTCTCTTCTTGATGCTTTTTAAGGTCTCAGTAGTTTTGCTGAGACGTTCTAGTATTGTGGAGTTTCTAATCTTCTCCACCCAATAAAATTAAAATTCTTCTATAGCACCTCATTTCGAAAGCCTCAAGACGATTTAGATCAGTTTTATTCACGGTCCAAGACTCGACGGCATAAAGTAAGACCGAGAACACGTAGCAGCGAAGTAGGCAGATCCTCAACGCCAGTTTTAGGTCTCTGTTACATATTACCTTAGACATCCTTCTAAAAGCAGCTCTAGCCTGCTCTATTCTGGATCTTATTTCACCGTGACCCTCTGCGTTACAATTTAACTGATATCCAAGGTAAACAATTTGATCAACTTGCTCAAGTTTGATGTTTGAATGCATGACAGTTAACTGTAATAATTTAATTTACCTGTAGAATCCGTATACATAACAGCCTTTGTATTGGGATCTGAGAAGTAGAGTCCGTAACGGAAGAACAGTGATCGTACGAATGGAAGCTCTTCGAATTCCTGTTGCGTTATGGGACTTTTGAGCAATTGCCAATCGGATTGAAGGGGGAAGAACTCGTAAATAAACTCTTTGGGATCGGTAAGGAAATAGTGGTCGTCATACTCGTACCTAAAAATAAATTATAAGATAATTTTTACGTAGATAAGGTTAGTTAAGGGGGGGGGGAGTATGGTTTGAAATCAACATATCAAGCACATTTTTGTGAATTTTTTTCGAAGCTATGGTACAAGTATTTTATTTTTAAATTACATGAACATATTAAGTACAATTTAAAGAATATTTAGAAAAAAATTCAATCCAAAATATTGAAAAGTAAGCCATTGGTGACAAATTTTGACAGGCAGCTCACAAAAAAATGTATTTTGCGGTAGACATCAGAACTTGTCACTAGATCATACGAAACAAAAAATTCAAAAAGATTTAATTAGCTTATGAGTTTCACGAGGTCATAACGTCGAGTTTTTTATTTTTAATGATTTTTGAGTTTTGGTACCACTCAGAAATCAAAAAAATGAAATTTTTGGTAAAAATTTTGTGAAAATCAACAGATTTATTATTGTTGAACAAAAAATAAGCAAAAAAAGAAAAATATCTCGACGTTGTTACCGCATGAAATGTCTCAAGAAAATCTGTGCAAAATATCAGGTAGATCGGCCGAGTAGGTTTTCAGTTACAATGTCCACCGCATTTGAAAAAGCAGTTTTGAGAAAAATGCGTTTAAAGTTTTGACAACTGCATCTTCATCTTCTTATTTGTCTGCCAAATCGTAAAGTGATGCATATTGGAATATGTTTTTTGAATCGAGGAGTAATCTACAAAAGAGAAAACGAACAGTTGTTTAACGTTTCTCACTACGCTCAAGCGTGCTGGCGCGAAGTCGCGGCAAAGTAAGTCGAAGGTAGAGATATTCAACACGCTGTATCTCTGGTAATTTTACTCCGATTATTTTGAAATTTTCAGAGTATTCTTGAAAGTATGCACTTTTATTTGAAATAATAAAAAAATTAAATATTTCAAACCATAACCCCCCCCTAAGTAATGATTTTTTTAGAATATTGTTTTGTGCCGCTGTTTTAAAACACTTCCCGGGAAAACCAAACAGAAAAACAAGAAAACACAAACTGCTGCTGCCCTCTTCGCAACAACTGCTGCCTTGCACCTCAGTCTATACAAATCGTTTTTACTATTCTAGCATTACACTACTTATTCTTTCATTTTGTAACCATTGCCTCAATGTTTCGTAATTTTTGTTGGAATTCATTTAATTTTTATTGCCACATTTCTAAAACTGCGGCGTTAATCCCGTACTCTAACTCTTTGCTATAAGTCTCTTCTGCTAACTCAACTCTACGTGGTGAATTGAAGATTTGGCCGCAGCATCTACTCTTTAATTACCAGCTATACCTTCTTCTCTAGGTGCCGTTTCCGCTTCGAAGACTGGCAATCATCAGTGCGATTTTTACTTTTGAGACCGTGGCTCTAACTAATTTGTTGTTACTACAACCAAACCATTCCTTAAGGTTCTTCAGCCATGAGTTACGTCTCCTTCCTGTGGTCTTCTTCCCTGGATTTTTCCTTGCATAATGACCTGGAGTATCAGATATTTATCTTCTCTCATCACATGTCCCATATATCTAAGTTTTCTTCTCTTAATTGTTAGAAGTACTTCTCCTTCCTTATGCATACGTCTCATTACCTCTACGTTGGTTATTCTATCTACCCACCAGATCTTCAACACTCTTCAGTACATCCACATCTCTAATGCCTCCAGTCTCCTCACGTCAATTTTCTTCAGTGTCCATGTTTCCATCCCGTAGTATAATACGGATAGAACATAGAACCTTAGCAGTCACATTTTTAACTCAAGGTTTAAGTCTTGACAGTTGAGAAGCCTCTTCATTCTTGTAAATGTGCTTCTGGGCCGTTCGATTATGATTCGTATTTCTTGAGAGGTGTCATTGTTTTCATTAATAGTTGTACCTAGATAATTAAACTCTCTTACTCTTTCAATAGGCTGATTCTGTACATATATCACACGAATGTCCTGAGTTGTGTTTGTTATTATCATATATTTCGTCTTGCTTATGTTGAGCGATAGTCCATATTCTTCACTTACTGCGGTCACTTTATTAAGCAGTATCTGTAGGTCTTCATGTGATTCGGCTAAAAGAACTGTATCATCAGCATATCTCAGGTTATTTATGATCATGCCATTAATTCTAATGCCTACGTTTTGTTCATCCATTGCCTTATTTAATATGTCTTCCGAATAGGACAATGTCTTGTCGAACACCTCTTTGTATTTTTATTTCTTCTGTTATGTCTTCCATTCTTATTATTGCTTTTTGGTCATAGTATAAGTTTGAAATTATTCTTATATCTCTGAAGTCTAATCTTTTTTCTAATGCTTCCACCAGTTGGTCATGTTAGTGAAGCCTAAATCTAACCCTATCAAAAGCCTTATTATAGTTTATAAAACACACGTACAGTTCTTGATTCATATCTAGACATCTTTGCGACAGGACGTTAAGTGTGAATAGTGCTACCCTTGTTCTTAGGCCCTAACATAATCCAAATTGTGAATCGCTGATGTCTATATCTTCTTTCTGATAGTTTCTTTCCTGATAGTTTCTTTTTTGCTGATAGTTTCTTTCCTGAATATTCTATTATGAATCACTTTTAGCAGGATTTGCAGTGCGCGACTCATCAAGCTTTTCTGTTTTCTTATACACTAGCGTGTTTAGTGCATAGCATATATCACTTCATCTTTCATTGATGACCAGGTATAACCGATGGAACCCAAAGATATGGAACCCACAAATACGGTAGTACTCTTTTGTTGCAGCAGATATAAGTGATACTTTATAAACCATAACAATGGATTGCTAGGGTTATAACATATTTATCAGTTACCATTTATTACATAAGTATTCTATTTCTTTGTAAACCGCAAATATATTATGAATTATATACAGGGTGTTTCATTAACAATTGTCCATAATATAGTAACTGGAGAAACCTTAGCACAAAATATGAAGATTTAACCTAAAACACTTAAATAAAATATTTCTCCTTACTTACCGAGATACAGAGTGTTTTATTACAAATATCCTAAAATAAAGAGAACAGGGGAAAAACAAGGAATGTCAATTTTTCATGAATTTTGGCTTTTCTCGCCATGTGGTAGCAAAAACTGAGTACTATCGACTAGACTATCGATTCAGAATAATAACTGGAAAGATCAGTCTGTATAAATTTTTTAAGAATTTGTATCCAGGCGAAGGACCAGGATTGTCCGCACGCCACTGAACAAAAATATGGAATGTAAGCATTTTTTTGGTGCATTATTAAATTAATAAGTTAATAAAGATTAAGATTATATTAAGATTATACAGTGCGGTGGAATAAGTGTTGCCCCCCCCCGTTAACTTGTTTATTTTAAGAATATAAGCAAAACTCTCGGACAGGTCGATTTTTAAACTAACCATAGTATATTATAGCATCAACGTTTCGAACTTTACGCGATCCCTCTTCAGGTGACAGTCATAACTTTTATGTTTTAAAATAGTAAAGTACATCATGTGACACCTCATTTAACAGCTTTTGAAATACTGATTTCAAAAATGTATAATACTTTAATCCTTTTTGAGATCGTAGGCGCAAAATTTCGGTCGAACACTTTTTAAACGCATTTATTTTTTCGAATTCTGAGAAAAATAATAAGTATTTTTGAAAAATTTAAACGCAGAATGAAAGATTAGATTATTACGGAGGGCTGACAGTCCCTTAGAATAAACAAAAAGTTTATTTTGAATGATATATTTGAAATTAAAGATCACACTAAATTTTCTCTTTTTTTCACCACTGTGACTTATTAAAATAAACATTATAGGAGTTCTCAGGGACTTTGGACCATCGAGAATACTGTAATATTTCATTCTGCGTTTAAATTTTTCAAATATATTTATTAGTTTTTTCAGGATTTGAAAAAAATGATTGCATTTAGAAAGAATTCGACCGAAATTTTGCGCCTACGCTCTCAAACAGGATTAAAGTTTTATACATTTTTGAAATCAGTATTTTACGAGCTTTTAAATGAGGTGTCACATGATGTATTTTCCCATTTAAAAAAATCAATATTATGGCTGTCATCTGAAGAGGGATCGCGTAAAGTTCGAAACGTTGATGCTATAATATACTATGGTTAGTTTAAAAATCGACCTGTCCGAGCGTTTTGCTTATATTCTTAAAATAAACAAGTTAACAGGGGGGAGCAACACTTATTCCACCGCACTGTATAATTAGAACTGTTAGAATTCTGCTAGGAATCTCCAAAGTAGTTTTTAGATATCATAAGAATTAAACCTTTATTGGCGTTTATCTCAATATGTATAAAAAATGTGACATTCCTTGTTTTTCCCCTGTACTCTTCAAATGATTTTAGCCCATTGTTTTAACACCTTCCAATATTTTGTGTTCAAACTTGACAAAGAGTTTACACACGTTAGGATACTTTAACTGGTGTTAAAAGATAATTTTCCGCTGTTACCAGAGGCGTGCTGTAGGGATATTTACTTCATTATTCCCCCTTTTCCCCCTCACAATCTACGCCACTGTCGTAATAGTCATTTCAGCATGGTTTTTTGATTATTTGTTACTTTTTACGTAAATATCATCCTTTTGTCTCAATGCGATAGAGTGAGTAGTTTTCAAGTTATTTACGTTTAAAGGTAAAGGATTCAATAAAATTATGTGTATTTTAAACACAATCTGATTTAATGTTTAGCCCATCATAGTTTAATAAAAAATAATTTTTCTCAGGGACTTCAAGGATTAATTTTTACAGTAACATTAGGAATTTATTTTACTATTTTACAAGGATATGAATATATTGAGTCACCCTTTGAAATTTCTGATTTAATTTATGGATCTTCATTTTTTATAGCAACAGGTTTTCATGGATTACATGTAATTATTGAATATTGAATATTTTATTGAATCCGCTAGCTTTAAACGCAAGTAACTTGAAAACTACTCACTCTATCGCATTGAGACACAAGGATGATATTTACGTAAAAAGTAACGAAGAATCAAAAAAACATGCTCAAATAATTATTACAACAGTGGCGTAGATTGTGAGGGGGAAAAGGGGGGAAAGTGAAGTATATGTCCCTACAGCACGCCTCTGGTAACAGCGGAAAACTATCTTTTAACACTAGTTAAAGTATTTTAACATGTGTAAACTGTCTGTCAAGTTTGAACAAAAAATATTGGAAGGTGTTAAAACGATGGGCTAAAATCATTTTAGGATACTTGTAATAAAACACTCTGTATCTCGGTTAGGAGGAATATTTTATTTAAGTGTTTTAGGTTAAATCTTCATATTTTGTACTAAAGTTTCTCCAGTTACTATATGGACAATTATTAATGAGACATCCTGTATAACAATACAAGGTGATTCAGTAAAACGGTACGATTTGACAACGCTGTTGACAATAAAATAGAGGAGCCGTGGGCTTGTGACGTAAACGTTGTGAATCTAGAAACTGGGAAGTTTAGTTATCACGGAGGTATGGTCTTGTGAACAACGCGCATTTGCTGTGAAAGCTTATTACAAAAATGGTGAAATTTTTATGCGTGTACAAAGAGCATTTCGTTTACACTACCACTTTCCGCCCCGCGCTGCAGTTCCGTCTAACATGGCTATTAAGACTTGGTTTAGGAACTTTGAAAGTAGTGGTTCAATATCACAGAAGAGAGTGGAAGTGTCACAACTGCTCGCACACCACAGAATATTGAAGCGGTGCAAAATTCATTACATTCGAGTCGTCGCAGGGATTTTCGAGCACTCGCGTGTAATGAATTTGGCACCGCTTCAATATTCTGTGGTGTGCGAGCAGTTCTGACACTGCCAGCTCTTTTTTGTGATGTTCCACTACTTTCAAAGTTCCTAGCCCAAGTCTTGTAACTTGGTTTTGTGAACGGGGCGGCAAATGGTAGTGTAAACGAAATTCTCGTTGAACACGCACAAAACTTTCACCGTTTTTGTAATAAGCTTTCACAGCAAATGCGCATTGTTCACAAGACCACGCCTCCATGATAACTAAACTTCCCACTCTCTAGATTCACAACGTTTACGTCGCAAGCCCGCGGCTCATCTATTTTATCGTCAGCAGCGTTGTCAAATCGTACCGTTTCACTGAATCACCCTTTACAAAATTAAAAGAGAATAGAAAGATATACTAGAACAAACACGTAAATAATACTTTTAAATAGAAATTAACTATATTATTATACTAACCTTAAACTATCGGATTTGGCTTTGTTACCAGCTTTTGGTGCTTCTTTAGCATTGACTAGATGTCTGGCTCCCCAGTTACATTGCACAAATCTCCAAGCTCCCGCAACGTAGACCGCATTCCAAGAATTTCTAAACCTGTTGTCTTCGAATATCACTCCTGGTTGATATCCAGCTGACTTTGAATATCCCTTTATTACTACGCAGTGAAGTCCAGCATAACTAAAACATTAAATATAATTAGCGCTTTGTGAACAGTTGAACAGCATCGTTTACACTGAAAAATTATATCAGTATCCATAATTAGAATGATTTCTTAATTATATTAAAAAATATTAGAGCTCCTTGCAAACTGTAAACAGAAAACAAAAGAACTTACAATGGAACAAAAATAATTTAAATTAGAACAAAATGAATTGAAAGAAAAAGTTCTGACGTTCAAAGTTAAAAATGTATCATTAAAAAGGAAAAAAAAAGAAATCAAATCAATACATGAAAAAATAAATAGCTGCATTGTCGGAATAAAGGTTATTCCTAACATCGTCCAACAGCTTCCAATACGCTTTAATTGGACTATGGACTAGGGAAGTGGGGACTACATGAAAATATGATATCATGGAGATAGAAAATTATAGATGTTATAGACCGATAAGCCTTCTTTGTCACCTGTATAAGTTCTTCACCAAAATCACTTCCAAATGCTTTAAAGATAAACTGGACTTCTATCAACCAAACAAGCAGGATTTATAAAATAGGACAGGCATTTATGAAATAAATGTTTGCTATTTACAATAAATACTTTGTATACCTGCATAATCTTTTAAATAAGACGTGGTAGCTTTCCGTTCCATTTTTAATGCCTCTTAGTAGTCCCATCGGCGTATCTCCTCGAAGGTTTTCGTCAAAGGACATCGTATTTAAATTCTTGACAGTGATCCATCTGAAGATAGTTCTAAAATGAAAAGTAAATTATTAGGGAGTTTTTGTTGCTACGTAACGTACGCATCTCCGTATACGTAAAGCAACTAACGTGTCGTAGAGGATGAATGTTAAAATAGGTAGTTTTTGTAACTGCCTTAACGTAACGTAAAGCAAATCGTAAAGTCATTTTTAAATTCCGTTGACATTTAAAAAAATAAAACAATGTTCACACAATATACAATTAATATACAAATGTAAAAAAAAGATAAATGAATGATGAAATTGTATGGTTTTAATTACTTCTATTTAAATATAAAAATATTATTTTTCCTTAGGTTAAAATTGTTTTATTTTTGTTTATACCTACTTTTTAGTTGTAAATTATTGTATACCTACATCAGAATTCCAGTAGGTAGGTATAATGTAAATAGTGTGGTAATATTTATTTGAAAATTTTACTGAAACTAGGTCATTTGTTTATCTAGTTATTAATTGTGGTGATCACTGTATTTCTTAAATTAATACAAGATTTGTTTGTTTTGCTTTATTAATAGACAACTTAAAAACAATAAAATTTTAAATCTATTATGAAGCTCCAATTTCCAATTACAAACACAGAATAATTTTACTCAAATAGACTAAACCAATAACCAATATAACCTTAAAATGTTTATAAACAGGTAGTACGCTGATGAAATGTTCATTTGGTAGGTAATCGGGCAAGATCCTCGTGTGCATTCGGTGACTTTCGGCTCGATAGGGATGCGTATGAACCTAACGTACCAGCCCGTAACCTTAGGTAATACGTATCGCGATACGGGAGTTCAACCATTAATGCGCAAGCGTATATGTCAAAAAGATGCGTTACGTTTACGTATTTGTGTGCACAAAAACTCCCTATTGTATATAGTGGAAATTAGAATTTACTGTAGTCAGGGCCGCCGAGAGGGATGAACGGGCCCCGGTAAGAAGTGAAGAGCGGGCCCCCGGCAAAAAGTGAAAAGCGATTTTTTTTTAAATTTATATAGAAATAAAATTATCAATAATAAATAATAAGAAACATTTCAAATATAACTTTTATTAAATTTTGATTATATTTTTATAATAGTGAAAATATTTGCAATATAGGCATTTTTTCAGTTTTTTGATTGGCAAAGATGTCTATAATTTTCGAAAAATCGCATGATTTTATTAAATCATTATCAATGAACAAAGTTGCTTGACCAGATAATCGATTCTGTTTCATTGTAGATCTCATAGCATTTTTTATGCGAGAAAGAAAACTAAAGGATCCTTTCCCTTTTGCAACCACCGGTAATGTGCAAAATATTCTTGACGCTATAACGACGTTAGGAACTAACGATTCCAATTTGGGATGTTTAGTTTTATTAAGTAGGTAAATCTATTGGAGAAAGATGAGGTTCACAAATATTCTGCTTGTATATCGCTCTATCGTCTTATTTATAAAACTCGCACAATATATTATTTTTTTTCTTAATATTGGCGTTATCTTCATCTCAGAATGTCCATAAATGTTAAATAGGGAATGAATTTCAATTGCCGCATTAAATCTTCTGGTTAAGTTGCTTATTATACAATCTATGATAATATTAAATTTTTCACAGCGGAATATTGCGTCGGGATCAAAATTAGCAGTCGCCTCAATACTAGGCCCTATATTTCAAAATAGAGTTAAAGGTCATATTAAATAAATATAGCTTAACTAAACGCATTCATTATGCACATACAGTGAGGAGCAAAAAAAAACGGGAAAAATTACGTCTTGGGTTTGGTCGACGCCGGGCCCCTTACATCGCCGGGCCTCGGTAAAATGTACCGGCTGTACCCCCCTCTCGGTGGGCCTGACTGTAGTCAGTAGAAATATTATTAGTTAATAGATAGACACAAAGTTTATTTGACTATAAGTTACACATGATTTATAGGAAGTCAAAGTACTCATTTAAAAATATAGAATATTAGAGAAAATGGAGAAATACGTCAAAAATATTTCAAACATTCAGGTACATACAAAACGTACAATATATACAGGGTGTAACAAAAATGCAGGTCATAAATTAAATCACATATTCTGGGACCAAAAATAGTTCCATTGAAGCTAACTTACCTTAGTACAAATATGCACACAAAAAAAGTTACAACCCTTTGAAGTTACAAAATGAAAATCGTTTTTTTCCGATATATCGAAAACTATTAAAGATTTTTTAATGAAAATGGACATGTGGCATTCTTATGGCATGAACATCCTAAAAAGAAATTATATTGAAATTTGTGCAGCCCATTAAAATTTTATGGGGGTTTTGTTCCCCTAAACCCCCCCAAACTTTTATGTGCGTCCCAATTAAATTATTTTTGTAGCACCATTAGTTAAACACAATGTTTTTAAAACTGTTTTGCCTCTTAGTACTTTTTCGATAAACCAGCTTTAATCGAGATGCGGCTTCTTTTTTAATATGTTTACATAAAAATTTGATGGGGGTTTTGTGCCTTTAAACCCTCCAAATGTTTGTGTACGTTCCAATTAAACTATTATTGCTATACCATTAGTTAATCACAGTGTTTTTAAAACTTTTTTGCCTCTTAGTATTTTTCAGATAAGGCACCTTTTATCGAGATGTGGCTTCTTTTTTAATATGGTTCAAAGTATACATACCTCAAACTGTAATTTATAAATAAATTTTCATATTATTACAAAGTCTCTAAAATCTTACTTAACAGTATACAAATATGTGGTGGATTTGATAAAATATTCAAAATATCTCAAAAATAACTAACTTTTAGAAAAAGTACTAAGAGGCAAAAAAGTTTTAAAAACATTGTGTTTAACTATTTGTGCCACAATAATAATTTAATTGAAACGTACACAAAAGTTTGGGGGGGTTTAAGGGAACAAAACCCCCATAAAATTTTTATGGGGTACACAAATTTCACTATATTTTTTTTCAGATGTTCCTATCATAAGAATGTCACATGCCCGTTTTCAATAAGAAACCTCAAACAGTGTTCGATCTATTGAAAAAAATCGATTTTTATTTTGTAACTTCAAAGGGCTGTAACTTTTTTTAGGTGCACATTTGTACTAAGGTAAGTTAGGTTCAATCGAACTATTTTTGGTCCCAGAATATGTGATTTAATTTATGACCTGTATTTTTGTTACACCCTGTATAGTCAGAGAACAAAATAGCTGTCAGTGATTCATTTCGAGGTTCGTGGATTATTACGGAATTTGAGAAGAAAGAGGAGTAATTTCAGTGGCGTGTAAAATTATACTATAATTTTACGTGTATAATTCCATAATTTTATAAGTATACTATTATTTTAGTAAGCAATAAGTAACATTTCATGCAACAATTTCCTGCCAACTATTTCGTTCTTTGAGTATAGACAACAACGCAATACAATAATTAAAATATTACTCATTTTGGTTGTGGTGTTGCTTGGGTATTCACAGATAGACTCTCGTAATATTCACCCAGTTTATAAGGACACATGGTCACTAGGTACTCTTTAACTTGGTTTTAGTCTAGTCGCAACATAGGGGGTCCCGTGGGCACTTTTAGCTCGCTGTGATTTGATGGTGGTATTATAGGTTTTTTGGGTCGCTGAATCCAATGGAAGTGGTCTGGAAGCCCAAATGTGGTGCGTTTAATTGTTATTAACAAATTATGGTAAAATTAGGTGTTTTTCAGGAATTATTAGAAGCCCTGTAAATAAATTGATGGTGTTAAGGTCTTCTCTGGTGCATTTTTGGTCGCTAAATCGAATGCGAGTAGTCGCGATTACTCAAAATATTTTCTTATTTTGTTAATAACAAAATAATTGTTTATTCGCCGAAAAGCTCGAAATGCGCTATCTACAGCAAGTTTGTAGTCTTTTTCATAGTATTTTTATAAGCTAAATCGATTGCCACTAGTCGTGATACCTTAAACCACGTTCCGACTTTGTTATTAATAAATTATTGCAAAAATAACGGTTTATAGTACGTTCACTCACGATTTTTGCTCTACATTTTAAAAAACCACAATTTCATTGTGATTGATTGACATGAGATTTGGCACACACGTAGTCAAAAACATGTCAAAGAAAAGAAGTGATATTGTTCCGATGTCTGCTTTTACCCTGGGGGTGAGTTTCACACCTTTTCGGGGGTGAAAAAAAACCTTTCAAATAAGTCCGACAGTGTATAAACTGATTAATTCTAAGCAACTTTTGTACTATACAGTTTTTTCACTAAGTCAATACTTTTCGAGTTATTTGGTTTTTTTGTTGAAAAATGAACATATTCACTCGCAAATAACTCGAAAAGTATTGACTTAGTGAAAAAACTGTATAGAACAAAAGTTGCTTAGAATTAATCAGTTTATCCAATCTCGGACTTATTTTAAGTTTCTTTTTTCACCCCCGAAACGGGGTGAGAAGCATCCCAGGGTAAAAGCACATATCGGCACAATATCAGTTGTTTTGTTTGATATGTTAGCTATGTGCGTGCCAAATTTCATGTCATTCCAAGTGGTTTTTTAAAATTCAGAGCAAAAACCGTGAGTAAACATACTATATACTATAAACCGTTATTTTTGCAATAATTTATTAATAACAAAGTCGGGACGTGGTTTAAGCTATGACGACTAGTACAATCGATTTAGCGTATAAAAATACTATGAAAAAGACTACAAACTTGCTGTAGATAACGCATTTCGAGCTTTTCGGCGAATAACCAATTATTTTGTTATTAACAAAATAAGAACACATTTTGAGTAATCTCGACTAGTCGCATTCGTTTCAGCGACCAAAAATACACCAGAGAAGACATTAACACTAATAATTTATTTAGAGGGCTTCCAATAATTCCTGAAAAACACCTAACTTTACCATAATTTGTTAATAACAATTAAACGCACCACATTTGGGCTTCCAGACCACTTCCATTAGATTCAGCGACCCAAAAAACCTATAATACCACCATCAAATCGCGGCGAGCTAAAAGTGCCCACGCGACCCCCTATGTTGCGACTAGACTATTTTTAAAAGCTGTAGTTGAGTGAATGTTTAGTAGCAGTTAGGTAGGTATAGTACAAACGGAATTCGGTCAGAATGTGCAGACGTTATTTAATTTTTTAATCCCTGAGTCATATTACCGATAACGGCGATGAATGGAAATCACTAATCACTTTACCTTTTGTTCGGCAATACAATGTTGCCAAACTGAATTTTGTTAAAATGTTGAATTTTGTTATTTTCGGTCTAAATTATCTAGCCAAATTCCGAGTCTACTATACTTCAGATTTTTTACATACCTCGCCTTTTCTACATCCGATCCGCATCGTCCTACAAGTTGTCTAACTAAGTCTGTAAATGATTTTTGGTCTTCTTGAGCTACTGATATTGCAATTTGGTCTACGTTGGCAAATTCAACTGGATCATTATAAACCTAAAGGAAAATATTTATTTAATCAACAAAAAAAACTTACAGAATAGTTGTCTTCGCGTACAGCTGATGTGTATAATCAGTGGCGGATCCAGAAATTTTTTTGGGGGGGGTGTCATGGATCTTGAGGGTGATTTAATTACTGTTCTCTGATGCAAGGTCAAAGAAATAACGAAAATCTCGTCATCAACGGATCCAATATCGAACGAGTCGATCAATATGCATACCTTGGAACAATGATCAACTCCACAGGAGATTACTTACAGGAAATCAAAATCAGGATAGAAAAGGCTAGAGCAAATTTTAACAAAATGAGGAAAGTTCTCTGCACAAGAGATTTGAAGTTGGAGCTAAGAGTTAGGTTGGCTAGGTGCTACGTTTTCTCGACTCTGTTTTATGGAATGGAAGCTTGGGCCTTGAATGCTGCATCAATGAAAAAACTAGAATCATTCGAGCTGTGGGTGTACAGAAGAATTCTGAAAATATCGTGGACAGAACACGTTACAAACAAAGAGGTTCTGAGAAGGATGAATAAAGAAATGGAAATCCTAAATACCATCAAAACAAGAAAATTGGAATATCTCGGACATATTTCACGTGGAGAGAGATACAGCTTGCTCCAATTGATTATGCAGGGAAAGATTCAAGGAAAGAGAAGCATAGGGCGACGCAGAATATCGTGGCTGCGCAACCTGAGAGAGTGGTACGGATGTACATCAAATGAACTTTTCAGAGCAGCCATCTCTAAAATACGAATAGCTATGATGATTGCCGACCTCCGCCGCGGAGATGGCACTTAAAGAAGAAGAAGATGCAAGGTCACTTAGTCTTACCACCCCTAAGATAAGTGGGTTTTCAATTATTTTTTTGGATGGGCTTACACTTTTTTTTTGTTTGACGACTCTCGGTTTTTGTTTTTTTAGGATTATTGAATTGATGTCTACTTTCGTGTGAGGTGGGGGGGGTCAAGACCCCCGTGAAACCCCCCTTGGATCGGCACTGTTTATAATGAGGGTATATTAGTAACGATATACAAATAGTATATGGTATCTCAAATAGATTATTTCTTGACAAGAAAAAAAGATATACCTACTTGAATGTAAGGACTGTAAAGTTATACTCAGTGAGACTGTAAGTCAATAATAAGCTGTTTGTGTTGGAAGAAGCGAAACAACACCAAAATATCAGAGAAGACAAAAGATTATAAATATGGTGAACGTTAAAAAATTAGGAAATAGTTATTTTTCTACAACCACTATTCAAAGTGCACTTTTCTGCACGGTTTTATGTTAGCAAACTTGATATTTTCTCACAGTATAAGATATTTGACATTAGTGTGCAGAAAAGTGACGTTTCTGTGCCGCAAAGTGACGTTTCTGTGCCGCAAAGTTCTTTTCTGCACAGTTGACTACCTCATTCTGAGTAACGTTATATTCTGTTTACATCCGTGGACTACCGCATTCTGAGTAACGTTATATTCTGTTTACATCCGTGGTTAAACTTTAGACAAATATATAACCTATAAGACAATTATTATATTTAACTATAGCATAGAAACTAAATTATGGATGTTACAACTGTTTTATTTTACAATTTTATTCTTATTAAACATTTTATAATTATCAAATAACCAATAAGGATTTAGCAACCTGTGCAAGAGACGTCGAATGAAGTAGGTTTTGTGTAAATCCGTGACTGCATAAATATAATGTCAATAATGTGTAATAATTGTTTAAATTTAAACAAATTAAGGCAGTGCATTAATTTTTTAACTGATTTCTGTGAAATTTATTTAGGTATAAGGAATTTAAATTGATTAGTAGGTATTAATTAAATACAGTTTAAAATTTATCACATAGGTACCTATTATAATTAATCGTCGTTTGGAAATTGTGATTTTTATTTTTAGGAAAAACTGTGCTTGTAGAAAAAGTATAGTGTGAAACACGTGCAGAAAGGTAATTTCTCACTCGTTTGAATTGCGGCACTCGCTTGCGCTCGTACCGCAACTTTTCAAACTCGTGAGAAATTAGTACCTTTCTGCACTTGTTGCACAATATACTATTTCCTAACAAGTGCAGAAAGTCATTCTTTTCCGCACGCGACTGCAGTTTGCCGAACGACGCGAAGCGGGCGTTCGGCAAGCAGTCGAGTGCGGAAAAGTGACTTTCTGCAAGAGTTAGGAACAATATTTTTTCTAAGAGTCTTTAAAAAATTACCAAATCTTAATCAATTAATTTAATGAATATGAAAATACATACACAAATTAATTCTTTGACAGGGTTGTCAAAACCAAACTTTCAATATAATTAGTTAGCATGACGACGATCTTGGTTTCCATGACGATGATTCAAAACGACTGTTATTGTCTACCGATTTGACTTTCGAATATTATGTCAAAATAATTTTATTTCATCGAATTGTCACTAGTAATACCACTAGAGGTCAAATTATTTCCGGAAATTTTTTTGAGATCATGAATATTTTGAAAATTTCCCGAGTCGCAGACGAGGGAAATTTTCTAAAAATATTCATGATCAAAAAAAAATTTCCGGATATTAAGTTGACTTCGCGTGGTATTCGGTAAGAAAATTCCACACCAAATTTGCATTTGAAAATCCAAAGCTGCATGAACAGATTAATAGCGCGCCATAGCTTTGTCAGCAATTATTTAGGCTTTCAAATTCGTAATTTCTACTCATTGTAGTTGCATGGGAATACCATTTCAAGATAGAAAATAGTATATTCTTCAATTTTACATAAGTTTTGAGTAACTACAAGTGATAGAAAATGAATCAAAACTAAATTATGTAAACAAATAAAAACCAGTCTGTCAAAAATGTTCTGTTATTGTAAACGTCAAAAAATTTCCACTATAATTCGCTGTTGGGTACCCCACGAGCAAAAAATTTCCGATAAAATACCTCCGTTGCCATGGTGATCTGTCAAAATAACGTATTTTGATTGGTTCAAAATTACAGATGTGGAATTTTCGCGTTAATTTCATTAAAACAGGAACACAATAAGATATATTTGAAATAAATTAGTAAATAATATCTAAATATTAGTTTTTTGCATGTATTATAATTACTTTAAGGCCATATTAACATATCTAAATTAACACGCGTGCGGAAAAGTAAAAACCGCGTGCGGAAAAGTAACACGCGTGCGGAAAAGTAACATGCGTGCGGAAAAGTGAAACGTTCTAAACTAAAATGCGTGCGCGAAAGTAGACATTTTTGCACGCTCGTAGAAAAATGATTTATTTAGGACCAAAGTAGTAGAAAAAATGAGCTGGAACATGAAAGGAATAATAATACAATTTGAAGGAAAAATACTCGTTGTATTAGATACTTCAAGCGAGTTTTCAGGTATAACCTATTCCACGAATATACGACTGTGTTGGATTATTTCGACAACGAATATTTTATTGTGCAAAATATGAAGAACGAAAATAAATTGCAAATTACATTGCTGTTTATTGGAATAATTATTAGGGCCATTTACTTTCGTACTTCTTATGTTGCACACTGAAATATTCGTTGTCGCGATAATCCAAAACAGTCGTATGTTGGTGGAATGAACCATAGTCAAGTTCTGAGACAGATCGACTCCACCTCATTAATCAATCTTATTCTGCAAGTTGTAGTCAGGAACTGTAGAATTAAGACACAAGAAACCATTTTTAAAAAAGAGCACCAATGTATAGCCTTCACAGATTACTTAACAATTCTAGCAAAGAACGGAAAAGAATGGGAACAAAGCCAAATATAAGAATGGGAGCAACAGACAAAAATATAGAAAATCAATTGATAGTAAATTTAGCAGGGGGCAAGTGACAGGGTGTATAAAATATTTGAAAGGGTCGCAAAATTTAAGCACCTCTTTGTGCTTATAGATGAATAAGGAAGGGGAAAATATGAGCCGAAGTTAGGCACCCTGAAATCACAAATGAAATCCAAATGTGTATCTAGAACGTGGAAATTAAAATATACCAAGCAGGGATCCCAGACCCACGGTATCGTACTCCTGTGAGAGATAGGCACCAAATAATATGAAGGAGGAAATATTAGAGAGATGGGAAAGAAAAATACTGAGATACAACTTTGGCTGGAAGAAGACTGAAGTTGGCGACAGAGAATTAATAACAAAAAATTAACCCTTTCAGCTCCGCTTTAATATTTCCAATCTCAGCTCCTGTGCCGGCAGAAATAATTTCGTTTGAATACTTACGTGCCATGGACGCGCTTACTTGTCCATGGCACTAATCTATAGTCATATCTGGACGCGCGTACGCGTTACCGTAGCTGAAAGGGAATAGTTGAAAGGTTCTAGTTACTAATAATAACAAGAAAGACTTAAGATAGGCAAAAGTTCATTAAAGCAAACGTAAATTTATTTATTACCTGAAATTTACTAAGCGCTGGTGGTGCCGGGGCAGGTGCATGACTTGGATAAGGTTGAACTTCTTCGGTGTATGCTTCATTATGATCTATATAAAGCGATTCTGCTTGCATGTATTCACTACGTTTTTCGTTAATAAGTTCCAACATTTCGTGACTTTGTTTTTCCACCAATGCTGCTGTCGCTGCCCTAAAAGCAAAAAAATATATAGCAAATTCTATACATAAAAGACGCATGTATAACCAAAGTCCAGATTATAAGCATTTTGCTTTTTTTTTGCTTTTAATTTAGAATTTTTTGTAAAAATGCTTCTTTTACAAATGTTTTGCTTATCTTACTTGTTTGAATACACCAAACTAAATTACATCCTTTTCGACTGAAGAATGAGAAGAAGACTTTTGATACACTTTTTTGCTATTTTGTAATAATTATTACCACTGACTCTTTTTTTTCTTTTTCAATACATTGTCGTCTCGTATGGTACGAGTTTTGTTATATCAATAAGTTGTTGCTAAGGGAGAACTGTTTTAGTAACTCTTTCTTCTGATAAAATAAGTGGACGTATTAATACTTTTCCCTTATTTTGACTATCTGATAAAATACGTTTAAAGTTTTAAAATGGAGATTTAAGAATGATGATTTACTAATTTTTGGCATAGAAAACTGTGAAAATCTAAAAATTCTTAATTTTTCACTAAAATTTGCCAGTAAAGAAAAGAGTTTAAGCTGTAAAATATGGAAAATGATATCAAACGAGTCAATGTTGTAAAAAGGAAAATTAACGGTAGTGAAAAATTAAAATCTACACAAAGAAAGCTAAAAAAAATTAAGCAAAAATCATTTTACTCTAGTTTATCAGAATCTGACATAGGCGCTACGATGGCTGATTGTGATTCAGATTCTAGCGTAGATCTGCATAGTGATTAAGAAATAAAGGGCTTTTTAGATGAGGACGAGGTTCTTGCAAGCGATTTCGTGTTAATAAAATTTGCAACAACGAAAACGTTTGTTCACTTTGTAGGTCGTATAGAAAAACTAGTGGATGGGGAATTAACAATTAAATTTTTACGATACAATCTGAACAGTAGCTTTGTAAGTACTTTGTGGATTAAATATTTTTTGTTTATAAGGCATAGACCACAGCTGTACAAATCTACCTCATGGTGGGGTACAGTGGGACAAATGTACGGCTGAAGAAAATTTGACCTTTTTTTATAATTCCGTGGGTTATTCGTAGTTTCGTTACATTTCGTAAATACTCAAAGACAATAGATAGGTCATAAAATATTAACATATCCATGTTGAAAATATTCACCATTGAAAAATAATGTCCAAGTGTGTCCCATTCTATACTCAGATATTTTGGAATTTTCATTATTTTGTACAACTGAAATAAAATATATAATATGTATATTATCAAAAGTTGTTACCTTTCGTGTTCCAACATTTTTCTCGTAAGTGATTCTTTTTTCTTGTCCCTTCTAAGCGTCATATTTTTTTCTAAATCGTCTTTCTCTTGCTGGTGTCGTAACGAAAGCGTATTTTGTTCTTCACGTTTCCTTTTAATTTGCATTTCTCGTTCAAATTTAGAAGTGAGCCTTTCCAGTTCCTTTTCCCATTCATCCTGAAACAAAATATTTAAAATAATAAAAATCGTGGAAGTTACAGGTAAGATTGTGGAGTTAGAATGCGTAATGGAAGGAGAGTACAAATTACTTGCATTGAAATCTAACAGTCTAAAATGAGACGACTACTAGAAACAACAGAGGTGAAAATACTTCGACGAATATCAGGGAAAAGTCTGTTGGATAGGGAGAGAAGCGAAAACATAAGAAGATCATGCAATGTAGAGGACATAAATGGATGGGTGACAAAACGGAAACAGGAGAGGAACGAACACATTAGTAGAATGGCAGAGGATAGGATAGTACGAATAGCACGAGATAAGTCACCAAATGTACAAAGAAGTATTGGCAGACCAAGAAAAAGATTAAAGCTGGTGCGATAACTTAAACAATTTAGGAAGCTAATATTGAAGAAGAAACAGGCTTTAAAGCCTACATACAAGAAGGAAGAAGAAGAAGAAGAAGAAGAAATTTAACAGTCGAGTAAGCAAATTAATATTAAATAATTTGAAAATAGATGCTACAGTGATATCTAACAAAAGATAGGCGAAAACTAAGAGACTCTATTTCTAAATAAATAATATTTAAAAACAAAAATCTAAAAGCTTCCTTAGGTCGGAGAAATACACGTATTCAATATTTTTGAAAAATCCATTGAATGGCACCAAACACGACCCCCCACAGAGGTGGGGTGGGGAGTTACTTTAAAATCTTAAATAGGAGCGCCCACTTTTTATTACAGATTTGATTATTTCGTAAAAATAAGCAACTTTTATTCGAGACATTTTTTCGAATTATGGATAGATGGCGCTATAATAAAAAAACGATTGTTGGAAATGGAAAATTAAATTAAAAAATGGAAAGTCCCCCACTTTATGGAAAACCTAACTTTTTTTGGTTTTAGGACCTACTCTTCACAACCCAATAGTTCCCCATAACACTCAAGTAACTGGAAATTTAGCATACTTTCCTCCCCTACTATAAGACAATATAGAAAATCATTAGATTTGCAGAAAAAGTTGTTTTGTTGATTTTGCTTACTATCCCATCTTAAAGTTCAAGCAGAACAACTACCCAAGTACCTATCTATTAGTTTAGTAGCAGTTTAAACAGTATTTCAATCGATTATTTGTGCACCTGCAAGCTCGATACGTTATTTGCGATTGGGTAACATCTTTAATTATATATCTATATATTGCAATGTATTTTTAATAGCCTCGAGTAATAAAAACTTAAATTTATGGATGATTATTAGTTTTAAATACATGTGCGTTCTGTACTATTTACCGATTGCATGATATAATTGTTAACTTTCAAACTAATATGGATATTACGTCATCTGGAAGAACTACCAGTACCAATCATTGCGAAAAATAATATTTATTTGTTATTAGGTTTGTGCACTTGATTTGCATTTAATTGTACTGAAACACTGCATATCTGCAGGCTATACAATATCTAATGTATGCAATTTTTTCTAGAGTGGGATAGATATGTAAACATAAAAGATCGGTCTACAGATACGGCAGAAGTTTATAGTTAGTATAGTGGATTCGCTAATCTGAGACACAACTGTCTAGTGATGTTAGTAATTTTTTTTGGGAAGCTAGGTTGCTAAATCAGGGTGAAGAAGAAACAAGGATAGGAAATTTCGGATATGGGTCGAGAAATAATAGAGGAGATACCTTAATGAACTACCTGGAAGAGAGGAAACTATATGCTATGAACTCGTTCTTCAATAAGAAACCGCAACGAAAATGGACATGGATCAGTCCTAATGGTCAAGTAAAAAATGAAATAGACTACATACTTTCATCGGAAAAGTCTGTTGTACAAAACGTAACCGTTCTTAACCATTTTACAACTGGTAGTGACCATAGATTACTTAGAGCGAACCTAAGCATTCATGGGCAACTTGAAATGAAAAAGAGAACACAAAATTTACAAAATTTAGATATGGAAAAATTAAGGGAAAATAAACAAGACTATAAAGAGAAAATAAAAAACATCATGCCCGATAAAAATCAACTCGTAAATAAAGGAGTCGACGAAATCAATAACATTCTAACACAAACATTACTGAAAGCCGGGAAAGAAGTGGCACCAATGAGAAAGAAAAGACAAGAATGGATCTCACATGAAATAAAAACATTAATGGAAAAACGGAGAACACTAGCTCAATAAAACAAGAGATCAACAGCAGAGTATTCGAAGATAAACAAAAGCATCAAGAAAAAGATAAAAGAAGAGAAAAGAAAAAGATAAAAGAAGAGAAAAGAAAGAAACAAGAAGAACAAGTTGAAAAATTTATTCAACAAAACAAGAATATGAAGTGCTTACGACCAAAACTGGGAAAAACAGAAATAAATGCCATCAAAAATACTCAGGGAGAAGAGACCAACGATATACATGAAATATTAGCAATAACACAACAGTATTACTTAGACTTATATCTACTTAGAAAAGCAACCACCGACACAAGAAACTCTTCAAAAATTTAAAACTAAAATAAAAAATGCTAACTCTGATCTACAACCAGAGATTAGCAAATCAGAAATAAAGAAAGCCCTGAGAGAAATGAAAAATAATAAATCACCAGGAAGAGACGGCATTACAGTGGAGATGATTAAAAATGGCGGAAAAATTACAAGGGAAGTCTTATATATATTATTGAACAAAATACTAAGTACACGAAACATACCCAGTAATTGGAATGAAGCAATCACCCTATTATTGTTTAAAAAAGGAGACAAAAGAGATCTGAAAAATTATAGACCCATTACCTTGCTTAATGTTATGTATAAATTGTTAACTAATATAAATATATTAACCAACAGACTAACTCCTAAATTCGACAATTATCAGACCAAAGAACAGGCAGGATTCAGAAAAGGCTTACAGTACATGTGATCACCTACTGACAATGAAGTTACTTATTGAGAAAATAAATGAATACCAAATACCCATATATATGGCATTTATAGAGTTTGAAAAGGCATTCGACTCCATAGAACACTGGGCAGTGAAACAATCACTACACAATAGCAGAGTCGATTACAGGTATACAGAACTAATCTCTAATATATACAGTAAGGCCACAACTACGATCCAACTTGAACAGAATACACACCCCATACCTATCAAAAGGGACGTTAGACAGGGAGCTACGATTTCGCCGAAGCTCTTCAACCAAGCTCTAGAAGACATTTTCAAGAGATTACAATGGGAAGAATATGGAATCATCATTAACGGCCAATACTTAAATCACCTAAGATACGCTGACGATATCGTCATTATCGCTACAGACAAGGAACAACTACAAATAATGATACAACAACTAGACCACGAAGCCAGTAAAGTTGGATTGAATATGAACTACAGCAAAACAAAAGTGATAACAAATCAAGAGGATGAGTTAAAAATCGTAGTTAAACAAAACCAAATAGAGGAAGTGCATGAATACATATACTTGGGACAAATAATAAAATTGAATAGAGACAACCAAACAGCAGAAATAAAGAGACGAACGAAGTTAGCGTAGGCCTCGTTTGGTAAGCTCAGCTTCATATTGAAGAATAAAAAATACCCTGAATATCTAAAAACGAAAATCTACGACCAATGTATTCTTCCGGTCCTTACATATGGATGTCAAACATGGACGTTCACAAAAGCGAATATGGACAGAATTGCGAAAACACAAAGAGCAATGGAAAGACAAATGATCAACGTAAGACTGTCAGATAGAAAAAGGAATTCCTGGGTAAGAAATATCACAAAAGTTAAAGATGCTACTCGTCAAACAGCTAAACTAAAATGGAAATTCGCCAGTCATACGATTAGACAAAAAGACGAAAGATGGAATAAAATTATTACAGAGTGGAGACCATGGACATATAATCGAAAGAGAGGAAGACCACAGATGAGGTGGGTAGATGACCTAAACCACCAAGCAGGCTCAAAATGGATGCACATGGCTCAGGATAGAGAAAGATGGAGGAGCGAAGGGGAGGCCTATGTCCAATATTGGATGTCGCAAGGCTAATAGATAGATAGATAGGTTGCTAGACGTGACTGAAAATTACTACACAACCAAACATACCTGCTCATAGCCAATATTATGTATTAATAGTAAACAGCCACAAATAACATAAACCTTACGCCAATCAATAATTATTTATTTACAAATTTACACCATTATAATTGATAACAAATGAGATAAAAAACTATGAAAAAAAATTTTTAAGAAACGCTTTTCTTTAGTTAGTAAAATTAAAAATATAAAGAAATCAACTAAAAAGCAAAAAATTAAAAAAAAAACAAACTCGATGGATTATTCTTAAAACACTGTTAGACAGATTAAATATACAAAAATCTCACACATTCGTTAAAAAAATGAAAAAATCTAACACATTCAGTTAAGGCTATGGGTACATAATTCGCAAATATTTTACGTGTATCCCTACTTTTTCTGTCTTTACACGGCAAATTACGTGTAGTAAAATTCACACTTGTATGGATATGTAAACATTACTAGAATGTCATTGTACTTGAAAATGTCATCATTAATTTAAAGAGATGGGTTTTGAATGTTCTTGGGTAACTGTTATTTTTATAATTGCAAATTATTAATTCAGTTAATAAATCTGATAATTTTTCCACTAACTATGTATTCAGTGATTGTAATAATTTATTTGTACAACAAAGACTAATACTCAATCAAGAAAAGAGGAAAAGTGTTAAAGTGATTTTTTAATAATATATTGTTATGGAACGCTTACAATTTTGAACATCTTTAGCAACAAAATACTTGGATTACAGAATATATTATCCTGATGTATTTCTCTGCTTGGATCTTCCGCAAATAATACACAGTAAATAACTTTTTATTAAGTTCACGTCTTAAATCAATTATTTATCAAATACACTATATAGGGTGTAACAAAAATACAGGTCATAAATTAAATCACATATTCTGGGACCAAAAATAGTTCCAATGAACCTAACTTACCTTAGTACAAATATGCACAGAAAAAAGTTATAGCCCTTTGAAATAAAAATCGATTTTTTCGAATATATCGAAAACTATTAAAGATTTTTTATCGAAAATGGATATGTGGCATTCTTATGACAGGAGCATCTTAAAGAAAAATTATAGTGCAATTTGTGCTCCCCATAAAAATTGTATGGGGGTTTTGTTCCCTTAAACCCCCCCAAACTTTTCTGTACGTTCCATTTAAATTATTATTGTGATACCATTAGTTAAATTCAATGTTTTTAAAACTTTTTTGGCTCTTAGTATTTTTTCGATAAGACAGTTTTTATCGAGTTGCAGCTTTTTTTTAATATGTTTACATAAAAATTTTATGGGGGTTTTGTTCCTTTAAACCCCCCAAATGTTTGTGTACGCTCCAATTAAACTATTACTGCGATACCATTAATTAAACAAAATGTTTTTAAAACTTTTTTGCCTCTTTGTATTTTTTCGAGAAGGCACGTTTTATCGAGATATGGCTTCTTTTTTAATACGGTTCAAAATATACCTAAAAATGTAAATCATACATAAATTTTCATATTATTACCAAGTCTCCATAATCGTACTTAACCATATACAAATATGTGGTGGATTTGACAAATATTCAAAATATCTCGATAAAAACTGACTTTTCGAAAAAGTACTAAGAGCCAAAAAAGTTTTAGAAATATTGTGTTTAAGTAATGGTACTACAATAATAATTTAATTGGAACGTACACAAAAGTTTGGGGGGGTTTAAAGGAACTAAACCCCCATCAAATTTTTATAGGGTGTCCAAATTTCCCTATAATTTTTTCTTAAGATGCTACTGTCATAAGAATGTTATATGTCCATTTTCGATAAAAAAACTTTAATAGTTTTCGATTTATTGAAAAAAATCGATTTTCATTTTGTAACTTCAAAGGGTTGTAACTTTTTTTATATGCACATTTGTACTAAGGTAAGTTAGGTTCATTCGAACTATTTTTGGTCCCAGAATATGTAATTTAATTTATGACATGTATTTTGTTACACCCTGTATATCAATAATATTTAATCAATAACTCAACATATTCCCGATGCAATGTCAAATATTTAAAATTTTCACTGATTGTCAGTGTCTGACTGACAATATATGCTGACAATATTATATTCGGCTGAGTGCGTTGTAAGACAAAGATAGATTTGGAAAATATTACCAAGGCATTGTGTTCATTTTTTTCGAATCCTGAAAAAACCAATAAATATTTTTGAAAAATTTAAACACAGAATGAAAGACTAAATTATTACCGAGAGCCGAAAGTCCCTTAGAATAAATAAAAAGTTTATTTTGAATGATATATTTGAAATTAAAAATCACTCTAAATTTTCTCTTAGTTTTTCACCCCTGTAACTTATTAAAATAAACATTATAGAAGTTCTCAGGGACTTTCGGCCCTCGCTAATAACGTAATCTTTCATTCTGCGTTTAAATTTTTCAAAAATACTTATTAGTTTTCTCAGGATTCGAAAAAAATGAATCCCCATTTGAATAGCATTGCAGCCGAAAATACGTACCGAAAAGCGTGGGGCGCGAAAAATAAAAAAGTATCTATCCTCAAACCGTTTATTTGATGAAGAAGTGCCCCACGCTTTTCTTTAACGAATATGGTAGATTTTTTCAATTTTTTAACGAATGTGTGAGATTTTTGTGTATTTAATATGTCTAACAGTTTTTTTAGAATAATCCTTCGAGTTTGATTTTTTTTATTTTTTGCGTTTTAGTTGATTTTTTATATCTACTTAGTTAAGCAAAATGATTTAAAAAGTTGACTAATGTTAAAAAATGCAAGAGGTCATACTTACAAAAAATAGCACGTCTGAGCTACCAAAATGTAAATGGTAAAAACCCTTTAAATGTTGAAAATTGTTGTGCTATGTACTATACTTAGGGTTACCATACGTCCGGATTTCGTCCGGACAGTCCGGATTTGAAAGACCTGTCCGGATTGGCGTCCGGATATGAGAAATGTCCGGATTTTTTTCTTTACTAACAAATGGAAAAGACTTGACCCAGCGGTGGGAAATTTCATTCTGCGCAGCATCTAGTTATCTCGTTCTGTAATATTATTTTCTAGGTCTAAAATATGTTAAAACATGTATATGTATTTTAAACTTTCAGAGATTTTCGGTGTTAGTTGCATCTTGTTGCGAAACAGCTGTACTTTTAATTGTGCCATATGCATTTCGCATATATGTACAATGTAGAGGTAGCAATACAGTCAAATTTACATTTTCTACAACCCATTGGACTACTCCTGTCCGGATTTGGCCTTGATAAATTATGGTAACCCTAACTATACTGCATATTTTTAATAATATCTAGTGATGTTGCAAATATTCCTGGATATTACCCAGTGCAACACAGGACTCTTCCCACGTGGTTGGAATTTAAGGATTGAAACCTCACATATTGGCGTTAAATAGCTAACTGAATACAAAAGGACCTTAAAAGGATGTCAAAGACAAACTGTCAACGCAACGTTAGAAAATGTTATATTGTTATAGTCTAAGAGCTAGAGCCGAAAAATCATCGTCATAAGTAATATGGAGTTTTTCCTGTGAAATGTGTCCATTGTATATTGACAATTATGACCCCTTTCAGGCTGACACCTCAATGGATACAGGAAGTAGCAATAAGGGATGAAAGGGGAAAGTTAGTGCAGTCATTAAAGGTTTTCACCTCCTATTTTGTTAAATCTCCATCGATTTGCATGAAAAATGGTAACTAGTTAGAACATACCTCAGGAAATAAAAATGATTTGGTGCCAACTTGCACTTTTACCCTGGGGGTGGATAGCACACCTGCTCGGGGGTGAAAACGATTTTATTAAAAATAACCCGACAAATCGATAGAGGGACAAATTATAAGTAAAATTTGTTATATCATGTTATTAAAATAAATCAATACTTTCTGAGTTATTAAAGATCCAAAATTTGTCTGTTTAAGAGCACATGCGTGAAGTTACGGATGATAAAAAGAACATAGTAATTAATTGTATGTTACTAAAATATTATTTTTATATTATTTCGATATTATAAATTTAGCAACAGTGTTTTCGAACATGTCAAATGTACCCATTATTGGACACCCCTAGTTTCGGAACATATTCAGTTTAGAATGAAAAAAAAAATCAATTAACTATCGAAATAATATAAAAATAATATTTTACTAACATACAATTAATTAACATGTTCTTTTTATCATCGGTAACTTCACGCATATGCTCTTAAATAGACAAATCTTTGATCTTTAATTACTCAAAAAGTATTGATTTATTTTAATAACATGATATAACAAATTTTACTTAAAATTTGTCCCTCTATCGATTTGTGGGGTTATTTTTAATAAAATAGTTTTCACCCGCGGGAAGGGGTGGTATTCACCACCAGGATAAAAGTGCAAGTGGCACCAAATCAGTTTTGTTTCTTGAGGTATGCTCTAACTAGTCACCAATTTTCATGCAAATCGATGGAGGTTTAACAAAATAGGAGGTGAAAACCTTTAATGACTGCACTAACTTTCCCCTTTCATCCCTTATTGCTACTTCCTGTATCCACTGAGGTGTCAGCCTGAAAGGGGTCATAATTATCAATATACAATGGACACATTTCACAGGAAAAACTCCTTATTACTTATGACGATGATTTTTCGGCTCTAGCTCTCCGTCTATTACTTCAGACACAGAATTTAAAGTTTATGTTGATATTTAAAATACTCACTGATACTGTTTTTATTTACCTGG
Organism: Diabrotica virgifera virgifera; assembly: GCF_917563875.1. Classification (NCBI taxonomy): domain Eukaryota; kingdom Metazoa; phylum Arthropoda; class Insecta; order Coleoptera; family Chrysomelidae; genus Diabrotica; species Diabrotica virgifera. The sequence goes on along the minus strand of NC_065446.1, from coordinate 232,908,684 downwards.
ACCGATCTTTCTCATTCCAATGATTTTTTTGCCCAAATGTTCCTACGGGATGCTACGGGTATGTAAGTTTCATTCGGGTCGGGGATTAGTATTTTGCGTGTGCGTGTAACACAAACTTTCACTTATATTTTTAATATAATTAAGTTAAAAAAAGTTAATGATTAGATGATAATTTTAATATTATATTTTTTATCTTTAATATTCTAATATTATTTCAAAATGTTGTTAAGCTGAATTACAAATTTCGCCCTTGATGGATTATATTTAATGAACCTTACACATATAATAGGAAAAATACAGTGGCAGCCGGTCAGGGTCGGCAGTGCCGACCCACACATTTATATAGATAGATTTTTTTAATATTTGTATCTGTGAAGTAAAAAAAAATCTGTCAGATAATACAGACTAAATTTTATTCATGGTTTTTAAAAGGATTTGATCAATCCGAGCGTTAAGTGATCCCTGCGCATAACAGACTTCTCAAAAAATGAATGATCCGAGCCATTCATCTGACTTTTCGGCTAGCCGTACCTAACTCATCCGTAGCACTCCGTAGCGTGACGATTTACGCGTAAAACTCAACGAAATAACAAGTCGATGAGCAAGCGAACATACATTCTCTCCGTAGGCAGGTACGGCATATTTAAATCTGCCGGTCGGTGTTTCATTTGGCATCAATTGCCAAAATGAAATTGCCAAATTGAAATTGTCAAAAATAATCACGCCGTTTTATGTCGTTTAATTGATATTGTAATTTGAATCTGAGATTTAGAAAACCATTTGCTTTTCGCTGGAAGTAGATGAAACTTATGATTATCATGTCATTCACAATTATCAATTATTGTTGTTCGATACGCGTTACGTGGTAATATTTATGAGAGGTTTTTAGGTTTTAGAGACGTGAGTAAAAGCAATAAGGCAGAATATATTTTGGTGTTTTAAAGAACAGATTAAAATTTTTTGATATCAAAAATAAATTGGTAGGGCAAACTGGGGCAATCTTATGACGGCGTTACTGTGATGTGTGATGAATTGAATGGTCTCCAGTCAAAAGTTAAAACTACATATTACATCACAAGCTTTATTTACTCACTATTATGCGCATATAATGAATTTAGTTTTGCATGAAACGTGTAAAAAAATAAAGAATATCGTCTTTTATTGCCAGTTTAGCTCACCTAAACGGATTACTGCTTTAGAACAAATTTAAAAAAAAAAAAAAAGCGAACAGTTTGTCTCTAAGCAGATTATCTCTGGTAGTTTTAGTATCTGTAGCAGATTTTCGTGAAGAGCTTTTGGAAGTTTTTGATTTTATTATCGAAGGCGACGATTTTGAAATTGGCGATACCTCGATCCGTGAAGCAATCGGTTTGAGAACTTTATTAAAAAATTACTCTTTAAATATTCTTTTAAATATTTTTAAGACAGAGTTTGCCTAAGATATTCATTACTGTTCAAAATCAGTCAACTGACATTATTTATTCAAAAAATAGAATACGAAAGCTGGTGCAAAATCTCAGAGATTTTCGTAATGATAGTAGTTTCCAATATATACGCAGTGACATTTTGGATTCGCTTGATATTTCCGAACCATCCCAAAAAAGACAACAACATGATACATCTCTCGAAAAACGAGTAGGTATATCTTGAAATTTTGGATACCTACTAATATATGCAAATAGATACTCGTTTTTCGAATTTTGAAGATTTGCAAATTTTTGACCTCTTTGACGATTCAAAATTTAAAAGTTACCTTCGCCAAAGAATTTCCAAGATATTTATTATAACAAGTTAGGTACTTAAAAATTATGCCGATCCAAATATTTTCAGAAAGTGGGATAAGTTACAAAATATGTATGTATAATTCTATGTAGTAAGTACTGCAATTCATTATAACAAACTGTTCATCAATTTTCTTATCACCACTACCAACAATTTCTGCCTCAAATAAACGGGATTTATCTTGTCTCAAAAGAATCAACACGTATTGTCGAAACACCATGAAACAAGAGAGAATGTCAAGTACATCAAATAAAAAAACAAAAAACAACAAAATCTCCTATGATGATTTAAGCCTTTTAGTTTGATGGTATACCTATATGAGGAGACAAAAAAACCTTGCCGACCCTGTCTCCAAGGCCACGAGCCGCCACTGTAAAAATATTTCTAAGTAGCCATATTAAAATTTCAATTACAATAATTTTGGATACAAATTATAGTGAAAATATTTGTTGCTCGTTTTGGTCATTCCACTCAGCTATAAAAGTAATAAAAATGCTTAACACATCTTTAAAGAAAGATGATTTCTAAAGGTAATTATTGTTCATTGTTATTCTAATAGTGTTTAAAACTGTTGATGTGGTCTATAAAACACGGTCAATTAGAAATTATCAAGGTCATAGTCACGAAGATTTTGTGAACACTAAAACATTAACATTGTTTTTTCACCTATATATCACACTTGTTTCTTCATACGTGTAAAATAATTACAGTACTTTATATTTACTTACATATTTTATGGAAGTAATATTAGCAAATAACTCATTACACTTTGAAATAAAAACAAAAATATTACAAATGCTTAAGTCATACGCAGGCCCGGCCCCAGGGGTGGGCGAACTGGGCGGGGGCGGAAAAATTTAGGGGCGGAGAATTTTGGGGCGGCAAATTTTAGAGGACAGCCGATTTTTGAAATTGAAGAAATAATAAATTATGTTTGTAATATTATAAAAAATCAATATTATGAACAAGATCGGCAAAAATATTATATGATGCAATAAATATAATATTATGCAACTGTAAAAACGAGAATTAAATAGTGAAACAATAAACATTTGCAAGGTTCATTCGACAGGAAATCGACAACACCGCCTTCTTCTTCATCGCATAATAATAGTGGGATCAGAACTACCCCTCATCTCACCACACCTCCCTACCAAATTTCGTTTAATTGTATAGGCTTGTAGGTATTTTACTGTGTTTAGTATTTAAATCAATGGCAGCTATGTACGCATTTGATCCCGCTTGGCGGCGCTAGTGTAGTTGGAGGTCAACGTTTTGACAATTCGTGTAGTTTGTATATGGTGTTTTTGATTACGATTTAACAAATAATAAATTATGGCCGAAAAATACGGATCTTGGGCTGTTTGTGCGTTGAAAAACCAATTGAGGAGAAGGAATGCGAGAGTTACTGGAAAAAAGGAAGCCCTCATCGAATGATAAACTATATTTATCATCGTCTCAATGTTTTATTTCTATAGCTCAGACGGTATAGATCTGAGGGTATTTATTTGGTATTGATTCACTCCCCCCACGAGTCTAGTATGTATATGATACCTGCCTTACTTTTTTATTAATTTAAAATTCCCAAGTACGCTCAGCATTAATTTTTGTGTTTATCTCATTTAAAAATATGATATTTTCAAAATATGGCCGCCATGACAGTTGCGCATTTGGGGTAAATTTGATTCGTTGATTCTGCAATGTTGTCTTATTTAAAAAAAATTAAAATTCCTTACAGAAATATAGAATGTGTTAATTTAATTAAGTATAATTATTTGGATCAAAAAAAGGAGATAAACTGTTGTGTCAGAATTATAGAAGCATCTCTTTACTTTGTTCGAGATACAAAATATTCACAAACATCCTTAATAGAAGACTTCAACCTCTCACGGAAAAAATCATCGGGGAATATCAAGCAGGGTTTAGGCAAAATAGATCTACCATTGACCAACTATTTACAGTTAAACAAATACTAGCCAAAGCATGGGAATATGACATGGACGTTTACAATCTCTTTGTAGATTTTAAACAAGCCTATGATTCAATAGATAGAACAATTCTACCTAATATATTGGAAGAATTTGGCATACCTCTATGGGCATACCATCAAAATTAATACGACTAGTGCAAATGACAATGACAGAAACAGAAGCACAGGTATGTATTCAAGGACAGATCACTGATGCGTTTACGATAACGCAAGGACTGAAACAAGGCGACGGACTGGCTCCAACGCTTTTTAATCTTGTGCTTGAATATGTAATTAGACGGTTGACGGTGAGCGGAAATAACATACTTACAAACAAATCTACCCAATTAGCAGCATACGAAGATGATATAAACATAATGGGCAGAACAATAAATGCAGCGGAAGAAACCTACGTTGAGTTGAAACAGAGTGCAGAAGCAGTAGGGCTAGCAATAAGTAAAAATAAAACAAAACTACTCATACAAACCGGATCAAATAGACCGGCGCAACAACACTTTATTGACGATATAGAACATGTGAATAGATTCACGTACCTAGGAATGGATCTGGTTGCAAGCAATGAAGAAGAACCGGAAATAAGGCTTGTGCTGGCAAATAAAGCCTATTTCGCGATGGGCCACATATTTAAATTGCGAGACGTACACCGGAAAACAAAACTCCGGGTATATAAAACAATAATCAGGCCCATAGTAAGTTATGGCTGCGAAACATGGGTGGTGACACAGAAATCTGCCAATGCATTAGATGTGTTTGAAAGAAAAGTGCTACGTAGGATACTGGGCCCAATAAGTGAAAATAACAACTGGCGAATTAGGTATAATAGAGAAATATACGAGCAATATAGCGAACCAACTCTAGAACAATACACTAAACTGCAGAGATTACGGTGGGCAGGGCACGTGGTCCGCATGCATGAGAATAGAATCCCCAGAAAATTGCTGAATGCAAGAATGCAGGGAAGAAGACCTGTTGGAAGACCTAAAAAGAGATGGGAAGACGAAGTCGATGAGGATGCCAGGAACTTCCTGGGAACGCGTTCATGGAAAAGAACAGCGGTAAATCGATATGATTGGAGAAGCTTGTTGAAGGAGGCCAAGGCTCCATTTGGGCTGTAGTGCCATTGGATGGATGGATGGATAATTATTTGGGTGTTCATTAAAGAATATTTGAATGGTAATAGGTCACTTTAATTTTCAGTTATTAACTTGTTTATATTATTTTTGATTAGATTAGGTTTGATCAGGTTATGTTTTAGTCATTTTAAAGGTAATATGTCACTTATATTTTCAGTTATTAACTTGTTTATATTATTTTCGATGACGCTAAGTTAAGTTTGGTCAGGTTATGTTTTGGTCACTAAAAATATTGAGAACTTGAGAATTATTTCAAATTTTTCTATATTATTATTTCAAATATAATTTTTTTTATATTTTCACTTCATCAAAAGCGATTGTAGATGTGGCAACAGTGTGAATGTATATAAAATTGCATATCTTAATCCGTGCGTTTATAATAAATTTTGATCTGAATTTTATAGGGAAGTATTCTATATTTTACAGTCGAATCTAGGGGCAATACGTAATCTGTTTCAACAAATTTTTTATTGCAGATACGTGCATATATCGTCAGCACATATTTATCCCTCCTTATTGCTATAATCCACTCTTTTCTCATCAGAATATCTTTGGTAAACCTGTATCCTGATGTTCTCGATGAGCACAAATGCACAGCACAACATTGAGGGATTTTATGCTCTTAAGTTTAATTCACACAGCCAAACAAATATGCCATATTTACTTAGAAATAGATTGATTTGAAGTGTTGACGTAAGTTGAGGTGACCTCCAACTACACGAGCGCCACCTACGTTGAGCTTTCCAGATTAGCTGCCATTTAGATCAATTGAAACGTTTATTTGAAAAACAACACATGTCCATTTTTCGCAAATTCGACTTTATGTATTCTTCTCATAGAATAGTAGTTTCTTTATCCATCTGACACATTCAATTGTGTAATAATCTCAGATGTCCGAAGTAAACTACATAGAACATTTGGATAGTTGTATAAAAACAACTGATCAAAACTTGTCATTGGACATTCAGACTTATATCAATAATACAGTTCTTAGCACAACAGCGTCTTCCATTGAGGGACGATTCTAATAAACTGTTTCATCACAACAATGGTAATGTTGAGCATGTTGAGCTCTTTGGAAAATTTGATTCTAAGAACACATTAGGAGAACAACGAATGGTAGTAACAAGCAGCATCACTACTTGGGAAAACGTATTCAAAAAGAAATTATTTAACTCCTACATGACTAGTGATGTAAAATTTCCGGGAAGATTCAAACGCCGGAAAGTTTCCGGAAACTTTCTGGGAATATTGGAAACTTTCGGAAACTTATGGAAATATTGTATTTTTATTGAAATTCTTATAATAAACCATACAAATCAGTAGTTATCTTTATTTATTGTTGTAGTATTCCGACTACAGAAAAAATCTGTTAAAAATTAAACGTCCCAACTTACGTCATTACTTAAAATTTAATTTTTAATATTTGTTATTAGTCATTATAATTAAAACTAAAAAAGTTATGTTATTTAAAAATATTTTAAAATAAAAAGATATTTTCTTTTTTTCTAATTTAGATAAATATTCGTTTCCTCAGACTTACTGATTGGAAGTAATGGAATATTTTCGATAAAAATATTTTCTATATCCTTAAATGCCTCGAAAACCTGGGATATTTTAAACATATTGCCTTCCAATAAAGTAATCCATTTCACAATTGGTGTTAGCACAACTGCTACTTTTTGCAACTTTATCCAAAATAGTTCATCCAGAGTTTCGTTTAATAGTCCGTGAACATTTTTAATGTGCTCCCTCTATGAGCATTAGCATTTGTAAAGCATTTTTAGACGCAATAAGGCTATTTATACAGTTAAGGATTGAACCCTACCTAGTTTTTACAGGAAGTTTTAATGATATAACCTTATTGTAGTTTTGAAGCTGGATTTTATTTTATCGGGCAAGAGATATTTGGGAACTAGTTACATTTTTATTATAAAAATAATGAAGCTAATATTTCAATTTTCAATTAAATTTAAATTAAAATCAACAAATCATTTAACCACGAAAATAAAATAAAAAAAATTGGCAGTTGTGTAGGTTAGCCGGTCGTATGAATTAAATAGCGCTACTTCCACGTAAATTCACGTCACGTCATGTCACTGACATGACGTGATGGTCTGATTTGCCTTATGTCCAAAAGGCTCTTGGAAATATTCCCAAAAGTTCTCTAAAATTTTATGGAAAGTTCTCGGAAATATTATGGAAAGTTCTCGGAAATATTCTCGAAAGTTCTCGGAAATATTCTCAAGAATTTTCCCTTGAAAGTTTCTGGGAATATTCGCAGTCAGGAGAATATTCCTATTTTTTATAGGCGAATATTCTCGGAAACTTTCCAATGTTCGCGAATATTCGCTTGGAAATATTCTAGACTCACATCACTGTACATGACCAAATCAAAAACAAAATTTTAAACTTTTTGAAGGCAGCAAAGTATTATAGCATAATTTTAGATTGTACATCTGATATTTCTGAGGTGGAACAGATGACTATTGTTGTAGGTACGTTTTGTCGATTTAGGTTCCTGTTCACAAAGTGTTAAAATTACAGAACATTTTCTTGGATTTGTGCCTGTACTAGAAACCACTGGCTTGGGACTTGCATAAGTTATTTTGCAAAAACTGAGTGGCTGGGAATACCTTTGGAAGGTATAAGAGGACAAGGATATGATAATGGGGTAAACATGAAAGTGAAGAATTTGGGAGTTCAAAACAGAATTTTGAAAATGAATCCTAGAGCATTTTTTGTCCCATGTTCTAGCCATTTACTCAACTTAGTCGTGAACGATGCTGCTAAAGGCTCACAGTTTGCAGTTTTCTTTCTTTTCCTTAGTGACAAAAATTTACAACTTTTTCTCAGCATCTATTCATCGTTGGGCTATACTGAAATAGTATATTAAGTATGGAGAACGGTAAGGGTTTTATACCGATCGAAGACAATTGTTTGGAGGAGGAGCGGTGCGACGACTCCAATTATTGTCTGAGATCGGTTACCCTTAACGTTCGACATGCTTATAACGTTTTTTGCACGATTGATACCATTATAAATTATAAAATTAAACATTTTCGTCATATTGACTAGTTTCATTCATTTTATCAAGATAGATACTTTGGTTGTTAGGTAGTAACTAGGGCGCATAACAACAATGGAGAATTGAGTTTTTATTTAGTTGTCAATAATTTTAAGTACAATTTTGATTATTATAAATTAAAATATGAGCGAAAGTGAATTTGAAGAAATTGAACGGGCTTGGGAAGAAGGGTGTTCCGCAATTATTTCCGAAAAATCCAAAATCCGTTATCAAAATACCTTCCAAAGTTTTAAAAAATGGTGCGAAGGCAAGAATTTAAGAATCGAAGAAAAGACTCTATTGGCATATTTCGTTCAAAGACATATGCAGTTGAAAGCTCCTGGAAGCCTCTGGGCAGAATATTCAATGATTAAATCCACCGTTTTTCTTTATGATGGCATTGATATTTCCAAGTTTTCAACTTTGATCGCGTATTTGAAGAGAAAAAATGTTGGCTATAGGCCTAAGAAAGCGAGCATTTTTACACGGGAGCAATTTGAAAAATTTCTGATGGAAGCACCGGATGAAGAATTTCTAGTTCACAAGGTAAAAAAAATATTGTGCAATACTAGTAATACTACTAATGTATGCGATTCTGCAGGAGTTTCTGTTAAAAGTGAAACCACAGCCCAAACAAGTGGGATTTCATTAAATAATTTAACAAATTGTACCATAAGTCAATATTAATAAATAATTCGTTAGTTTTCTTTATTCTTTCAAAAAATAAATTAAAATTAAGAGATTTTTTAACTCGACGGCAAGTGAATTACTTACCGTCGAGTTGGAGTACTTACCGTCGAGTTGCTAGTAAATGTCACCTACTGACGTAAAATCTGTCACGGTAAACAGTCAAAAATGATCAATCGTGCAAAAAATCATATTTCTAGCCTAACATTAAAACCTTTGTCCGAAACTAGAAGGGAAAGTAGAATTGATGCAATTACTCCCATTAGATACCAAATTGAAGAAATCTACGATGCTCTTGTAGAGATCACTGTCAATAAAAACAACGATAAAATTGTTGCTCATGAGGTAATATGGCAGGGCATTTTACTTCACATCAACGTAGTGAACAAATCACTGCAGAATACTGACATGGGAGTGTATCAAGCTGTCAGTTTATTAGAAAAAAAAATGGAAATCCATTTCTACCATCAAAGTTAGAAATTGAGAACCCAAGAATAGGAGGCACAGTAATAGCAAAAAAGAGGATTGGCCATGAGGTTGAAGATGAAAGTATGGACCTAGATCCAGAGACACGATATAAAGTTTACTTGTATTTAAAAATTATAGACACAACCGTTAATGCATTAAGTGATAGATTTCAGCAAATTAAGAGCCATGGTGAAATTGTTGAGATTTTGGCATACCAAGGGGAGGGGCGGCGGTCGCCGATCTTGCCCAGGGCGGCAAAATCCCTAAGGCCGGGCCTGGTCATACGTTAAATAAAATTCTGATAAAAAATGGATTGCTGCTTTGAAGGTTTATCTGTAAATCAGTGGCGTGCGGTGACTTTTTCGAAAGGGGAAGCGATTCAATAAAAATATAAAAATATTTTCTTAAGGGTCGAGGGTCGAGCAACTTTCCACCTGATAACACTCTGATGCGCAGGGGCTCTCTATCAGCAAAGTACTTAATTATGTGAGACGTCCTGCGTACAAGGACTCACACACTAAATCCGTGACGCGTGAATGCGTGAGGCACTCTATTACCGCTATTTCTAGTGACTAGTGACCTATCATTGATCTGTATTGCTAGCTCGGGCCTTGAGTCCTCGCGCCGGGCTTGGTTTTCTAAAGAAGAATCATATTTAAAAAAAAATATATATATACTCCGAGGCATTTTCCACAACACACAACTTTCACTAAAATGACACTTATTTATACTCAAGGTCTATTCTCCTATCAACTTCTGATAATTGTTGAATACAGTCTTTTTTAATGGATAATAGGACTAACTTTCAAAGTCTGTCTTCGCTTGTTGAATTTGTTTTCAAAGTCTGTCTTCACACAGCGACTTGTTTAAACCAGTAGTTATAAAGAAATCCCAGATTTCTGGGTATTTTTTTATCATTCATGTCAGTTGTTTCATAAATGATACTTAACTGAGAATGCAAAGCTGGGATATCAAAAAATTTTCATTATTTAATCGTAATGACATAAATTCCTCTGTGGGAAATTTTGATGAATTATAATTAGAAATATTAAGATTATATATAATTCTACAAATTTTAAATCGTTAAAATTTTGAAAGCTAGAATTCATTTGTTGTAGAATATTATCAAAAGGTCTCTTTGTTTCCTCTGTTTTCTCTGTCTCTCTGTCTCCGAAATTATCAATCTTCATTATTTTTCTTTCATGTTCAAACCCCGTATGTTCAGTTTTCTCCCAAATATTTTTAAACTGCTCTCGTTTTTTTAATTATCGTATTAATAAAGTCATCAATTTGTCTTATACAAAATGCAATACCATTTGATTTCTGTAAAATGTCAAATAAAAGATCAGTAAAAGGAAATATCTCTGCAAAAAATTTAAATCGAAATATTCTTTAAGCGAATGTATGTAATACCTAAGCACCCCTTAGCAGCAGTAACAGTCGGAGCATCTCACTTTCCGGAAGGCGATACGACGAGCGCTTCCATGGCATACCAAAATTCGCGCGACTAGTGGCTGCGGTCACTGAACCCTGACCAATTTTAAAAGGAAGGGACAACTGCATGACAAGCGGCGATTTTGAGATGCGCTTCTTCCAGGAGTGGACCAAATAGTTGAATTGTGTACATATTGAGTTCGTTCGTACGCGATTAATTTTTAATATTTTTCAATGCCTATTGGCTAGGTAATATGTAGATTATTTGGATTAGGGAAAAATTTTATTATTAAATATTAATTAATAATATATTTTCTTATATCGACGAATAAATAGGGAAGCGGCGCTTCCCCCGCTTCCATGGACCGCACGCCTCTGCTGTAAATATATTTTTCTACAACCACTGCTCAAAAAGAGCTTTTCTGCAAGTTTTTTGTTAATAATGTGATGCTTTCTCACAATATGACATTAGTGTGCCACAAATCTATCGAATGAAACCAAATACTACCCCTCGACCCACATCCTGAGGATAGAGTGGGGGATCATTTTAGAATCTTAAATAGAAACCCCCTTACCGAAGTAAAACAGGCATGAGCCTATTTACAAAGTAGGAAGAAGAAGAAGAAGATGTATGCATATTAACCCGTTTTGGATATCAATAAATAGTACATTTTTAGTAAATAAAAACGTTAATAAAAATTAATACAATTCTACTTACCCTAATTTCTTCCCTAATACGTTTTTCTTCCTCTTCTCTTTGTCTTTGGAATTTTCTAAACAGATCGTCCTCTTCTTTCCTATGTCTCATTTCTAATTTTTTCTGTTCATCTCGATCCTGCAACAAAAAATAATTTAAAAAAACTGCTAAAAAAAACCAAACAAACAAAAATATTATTTATTATCTTTAATTAAGTCGGAGGCTTACAGAAGATGCCATAAAATGATTAGAGGCATTTGAAATGTGGTGCTACCGCGGTTAAGGTTCTTATAATAATAGACCAGGACGCATCTGTAAAAATATTAGTACATTTGGACGTTGAGAGGTGACTCAAATTTTTTTGGAGAAATTGCTTGAAAATAAATCAAATAATAATATTTGAGTTATCCTCCCTCTCAAAAAGGTCCGGAACATTGTTTAAATAATCAAAATGTCAAAAAATTAAGGAAAAATTCGATTTTTTTCTTGGTTTTTTGATTATAACTTTAAAAGTATTCATTTCCAAGAAAAGTTGTACTGAGATAAAAGTTGCGTAATTAGATTTCCTACAATATAGAATTGGTTAAAAATTTAAGAAATAGTCACCCTTGTTGAAAAATAGCAAAAATTGTGAAAAAAACATACAAAAACAAGTATTCGCATTTTACGTTTTTCAACCATTTATGCTACACTTAGGACCTTCATATTTCACCCTGAAAAATTTTATGATACAGTAAAACAATATTATAAATTTCATTAAGATCGGTTCGATAGATTTTGCAAAATAAATTTTGCAATCCAGCTTTCGTAAAAAAAATTCATTTTTTCAATTGTATTAGCGCTCATGCGCATTATAACTTTGTTTTGATTGGATGTTCAAATGACATGTCAAAAATTATCCGATATGGCAGCTGTGGTTTGGAGGTAAAGGTAAAGGTAAACAAATGTATAATATATTAGTTTTATTGTTGTGAGGACAGAAACAAAAAAGTTTATAATATTGTAGTGACTTTTAAATAGTTTTTAAAAGCAACAGGTACGTAATATTGTTAATGTATCATGGGTATAAACCTACCTATTTGATCTGCCAAAATACATAGTATGTAATATTTTTATTTATATAATTTGATTACCATCAAAATTTCTATCAATATTCACCTAATATATTGTTTTTTACTCTATGTTTTGTTGTATTTTTTCAATTCTAAATCATTTCAATTCAAAATTAAAATAATTTGATCAATTTTCCAAATATCAAAATATCACATGTTTAATCCGTTTAGTTAGTCGATCTTCGTAAATAATGACACATAGTGTCTGTGGCTAAGCGGAGAAGGCGAATGAATTCCAATACCAACCGCTCTTATCAGCGCTGGTTCGAGTCCCAATAGAAACTTTCTTTTTTGTTTTTTTTAATACATTTTATGATTGTAAGTATATTTATTATATAATTGTATTTTCAGAAAATACGTATTTAGTTAAAAAAATTTTCGACAATTAATGTTCAGACATCATTTGTGGCTTGTTTAATGTGTTTGTGTGTGTTTTATTCTTTTATTATTTTAATTTTTGGCACTGTTCTAATAAAAATGTTTGAGAAGTAGTAAGTATAAATTAGTTTAATATTTAAACAAAATATAAATAAAAAGTATATTAATTTCGTTGAAATCATATAATAGAAGTATAACTTCTTACGTGCGTACAAAGTACACACACATTCTTTTTAAATAAACATTAATTATTGGTGCTACGCGCAGGACAGCGGATAGGTTGCTCTGATGGGGCATTCCAATGACCTTTGATAATGATTGATAAATTTTAATTTTTATGACATTTCGATATAAATAAATAAATTTGTTTATTGCAAAATAAAAACACATACTCTATCCTTTGAAATAACACTTTTATTAGCAAAAACTTTCTTTGTTCATATATTTTAATTTAAATAATAAAAGTTTATTATTTTTAAATATATGCAATTGTTTAAACAATATTTCACAAACAATAATAAAATTAGTTTGATTTTTGTGGAATTAAAAAATTAAAATACAACAAAATATAGAGTAAGAAAATAATATATTAGATAAAGATTGGAACAAATTTTGGTGGAAATCAACTTGTGTGAATCGAACACCGCTGTCCTGCGCGTAGCACCAAAAATTATTGTTTATTTCAAAAATTTTCTGACGCCGTGGTAATTAATCGATTTTAATTTTGATAATTGCAAATGAAAGGTACAGTACACTTCTATAAGCAAAAAAAAATCAACTTGCTATCTGCTTTATTTTCAGTCCTGTAACATTTTGAATAAAGGAATTTTTTTGGCAAAAGCTGTATTGCAAAATTTATTTTGCAAAATCTATTGAACCGATCTTAATCAAATTTACAGTACTGTTTTACTGTATCATAAAGTTTTTCTGGGTGAAATATGAAGGTCCTAAGTGTAGCATAAATGGTTGAAAAACGTAAAATGCGAATAATTGTTTTTGTATGGTTTTTTCGCAATTATTGCTATTTTGCAACTAGGGTGACTATTTTTTAAATTTTTAACCAATTTTATATTATAGTAAATTGAATTACGCAACTTTTATGTCAGTACAACTTTTCTCGGAAATGAATACTGTTAAAGTTATAATCAAAAAACGAAGAAAAAAATCGAATTTTTCCTTCAATTCTTGACATTTTGATTATTTAAACAATGTTCCGGACCTTTTTGAGAGGGAGGATAACTCAAATATTATTATTTGATTTATTTTCAAGCAATTTCTGCAAAAAAATTTGAGTCACCTCTCAACGTCCATCTCAAAACAGATCCGCCCTGGACTATAACTATTAACTCAACACACTACTAACACAACTATTCTCCAGAAATTATTAATACCGTAAAGAACTATCTTACTTTGGCCACACAATGCATAATAATAAATACCGATTTCTACAGTTAATTCTTCTATAAGGGAGGAATCAGGAGAACTCACAAATGTTGTAGGGAGGAATCAGGAGAACTCACAAATTAAAACGGTACCAAAATATGTATCACTGCATGTTACAAGGCTGCAACCAGAGACAAAACCTGCCCAACTTAAGGCATATCTGCAATAGGGTGGGCCGAAAAAATTTTTTATTTTTTTTTAAGTTGTAATACCGTGGAAAACTTGCGAATTATAATTTGAAACAAAAAAAAATAAAAATTTTCAAAATCGGTTAATATCTTCCGGTCCCGCATTAACCTTAAAGTTTGACTATTTTTAAAAAAACTTCATTTTTCTTATTTTGTGAAAAATTTTTTTTTATATTTATTTTTTAACGTAATAGTTATTTATGCGTTGAGATAGCCCCTAAGAACATTGTGTTTTAATTTGATTGTGATTACTGGATATCTTCCGGTCCCGCATAAGCTCCAAAATATGCCAAAATATTGGAAATTTACAGTTTTTACGAATTTTTTTTTCTGATGTTTAATTAGTTTTAAATCGTTCCAGTTACGATATTTTTTTAAAAAACACTTCTGGTTGCTAAATAAGCCTAATTATACAAATTATACATAATAGGGATTATAAATAACAACGAGCATAGAACCTTTCAACTTATATCTGTATTATTATAAAAAAAGTACAATATACAATTATTAGTTAATTGTCTGCATTATTGCCTCTATTTTGTAGCTGAAGAAGGTACTTTGAAATCTGATTTACTGGCGAAGTCTGGCATGGCTGATCGCGACAGTAGAGTACTTCTGATAAATCCGTCTCTAGCTTCAGCGCCACAAACTCTGCCCGAAGCTTCCGTCACTAGTTTCACACAACGCTCAATTGCCTGTGTGTGAACTCGGAATTTCTTGTAATTAATGTTCCAGTTAAGGATGGAGTCACTGTTGATGTACTATTTTATCTCTTCATCACTGACCTTGGCCAACAGTGGGGGAGAAGATAAGTCGCAGTTCATCCAGTTGACAATATCTGAGTACTCTTGAGCATCAAAGTTGATTTTCGGCGGCGTGAATGTCCTTACTTTCTTCCTTTTTGAATCTATTTGCCTTGCCTTTAGAATTCGACGAAGTTCGAGCTGTCTTATCAGTTTATTGTCGTCCTCAATCATTGCCAACATCGAATTTTCGGGGTGGGAAAAATAACCATTTCGCTCAATCATTCGGTATATAACAGCAAGCAAAGGCTCGGGCAAATATCTCGTTGATTCAATTGCTTGGTAAACAAGCTTTGGACCATCTGTAAAGTTTTTGCTTTTTTTACGATTTCAAGATAAACAAAACTAGCTCTTGAAGTTCAGGTGAGGGGTTTTCTTCACTTATGTAAAGTCGCAAAGTTCTATTTGCTTTGGTCAACCACCTCGAGTGTGATAAGTGTCCGGGATCTCGTACAGACAAATCCCCTTTACATGTCCCAGATTTTATCGCAGTGGAGATATCAAGTAGGTACTGTTGATCCTTGCTGAGAACCTTTCTGTCTACCTCCGGTATCTGACAATCTATAGACTGGAAGTTAATTACCGGCAGTTTTTGACAGGCATCAAGTTTTTCACCGATTGGTCCTCTTGAAGTACTAGGCCCGGTTGTTTTGCCATCTAGATGTTCAAAGAGGTGCCGGAACGGCAGCTCATTAAAGTGGAGCAGGCAAATTGCCCATTGGACGGGCCTCCTTAAATATAATTCAATTCTTCGAATTATCCCAGTTTTCAACCCCTAAATTCCCTACAATAGGTTTGTGTGAATATAAACGATTACTATTACTTTTAAAAAACAATTAATTATCAAATTCCAAAAACACGAAAAAATGTTGAAATTTCAATATTTCGGCATATTTTAAAGCTTATGCGGGACCGGAAGATATCCAGTAATCACAATCAAATTAAAACACAATGTTCTTAGGGTCTATCTCAACGCATAAATAACTATTACGTTAAAAAATAAACATAAAAAAAAATTTTCACAAAATAAGAAAAATTAAGTTTTTTTTTTTTTAAATAGTCAAACTTTAAGGCTAATGCGGGACCGGAAGATATTAACCGATTTTGAAATTTTTTTTTATTTTGTTTCTAATTATAATTCGCAAGTTTTCCGCGGTATTACAACTTAAAAAAAAAAATAAAAATATTTTTCGGCCCACCCTAATCTGCAAGCCAACTTTTCTGATGTAAGCTGTGAAGAACATGAGTCTAGACATCCAAGTCTATACTCATCAATAAAGGTAACAATCCGCCAAGAAGACCTTAGAAGAGCTTGGAATCGAGAAGTGTGGCCAAGCGGTGCATTGGTGTCCCATTTTTTTCAAAAGAGGAGGGTGCCACACATTCACACGGACCCTCAGGAAGTGGATCAAGTAATAGCTCCAATAGAAACCTAAAGTTTTATTATCAAAATGCCAGAGGATTGAGAACGAAGTGCCACGATTTTTTTGCTGCAGTTGCAGTAGAAAATTATGATTTTATTGCAATAACTGAAAGTTGGCTGACAGAAGGGATAAAGGATACTGAACTGGTAGATCAAGGATATACTGTATTTAGGAAAGACAGGAGTAATGACAAAACCAGGGGTGGTGGTGTCCTGCTGGCAGTAAAGAAGAAATTTAGGGTCGAACCAGTTCAAATTAATGTAAGTTGTCATATTGAGTGCTTACTACTAAAAGTCAAACTTAAAAATGTATTTTTCTATTTATGTCTTACATATTTGCCTCCTAATACATGTGATGATGATTATGTGAAGTTTTTATCTATTTTTGATGATATTTTGGGTACTAATGTAAATTTTTTGTTGTTAAGGTGATTTTAATTTGCCTTTTTATGGTAACAACGGCTGTGCAAAATGTGATTTGTTAACTAACTTTATTGATATACATAACCTTACCCAACACAAATCAGTGTATAACCATATGCAAAGAAAGTTATACAAACATGAATGTCAACAATTTAATAAAATGCAATGTACCACTTATTAATGAGGACATATATCATCCTTGTCTTGAATTTATGGTCACACTTAATTTTTTAGATTCAACCGAGAATTGTATCAAAAATTCATTTTTCTATGACTATGCAAAGGGTGATTTTCATCTTTTGTATGGCCTCATTCAAGATATGGATTGGACAGAGCTGGAGGGGTGCTTTAATGTGGATGTATGTATGCAGTTGTTTTATGAAAAGCTGTATGCATGTATTGATCAGTCAATACCCAAAAACAGTCAAGGAATGTATTAAGAACAAACAGGTATCCAATCTTCTTTACTTCGGAACTTATATCAAAGATTAAACGTAAGAATCGTCTTCATAAGCAGGTAAATATCTGCAAATGCTTTGGTTTTGGATGAATATAAATCACTGAGACGAGAGGTGAAACAGCTTAGTAGGGAAGCATATAGATGTCGCAATATAAATATTGAGAATAATGTACAAACTAACCCTATGTATTAGTTTTTGGTCCTTTATAAAATCCCGTGGTGTAAATAATAAAATTCCAACAGAGGTGTCTTATAGGGGTGTGGACATAAGTGGCTGTCAGGATATTGCCAATGTTGTTGCAGAATATTTTGGCTCTGTATTTCAAAGATCAAATAGTCTCAATAGTACACTGAATCAGGGGGCTTTTCACTTTTCAAAAGTAACAGTGGAGAATGTTCTCCAAAGCATCAAAAGACTAAAACCAAAAAAAGCCACAGGTAAGGACAATATACCAGCATACATTTTTAAAGGTTGTGCAGAGGCTCTTTCTGTCCCTCTTACACTAATTTTTAATTTGTCCCTTAAGCAAAGTAAATTTCCAGACAGCTTAAAGCATGCAGTTATAACACCTATATTTAAATCAGGTAATGCTGGTAACATTGAGAACTATAGGTCTATATCTGTCATGAATTCAATTGCTAAGATATTCGAGGACGTGCTTTATAACAATATTTTGAATTACTTTGGAGATATGTTCTGTCCAGAACAACATTGTTTCTTACCAGGGAAGTCCACTGTGTCAAATTTGTGTGTTTTTACAAGTTTTGCAGCAGAGGCCATAAATAATAAAACTCATCTGAATGTAATTTTTACCGACTGCACCAAAGCTTTTGATAAGATTGATCACTCTATACTTATTGATGAGCTAAGCAAATTTGATTTTGATTCAGAAGCATGTATGTTTCTGAGGTCATACCTTTCTGATAGGTTAAATCAAGTCAAAGTAGGGAACAGTTTATCTAAGCCATTTATGTCGATATCAGGGGTACCACAAGGTAGCAACTTGGGTCCTCTTCTGTTCGCTATATTTATTAACGATTTGCCTCACTGTGTGAAGTTTTCGACAAGCCTGCTATTTGCAGATGATTTTAAGATTTTTCGAGAAATTTCAACTCTACAGGACTCTGAGATGCTGCAATGTGATCTGAACTCAGTAAGTCAAACAAAATGTTTCTAAACACTTCTAAATGTCATGTTTTTACTATCACTCGAAAACCACAATACGTGGAGAACCAATACAAAATTTCTAACACTGTACTTGGAAGAAAAAACACTTGCAAAGATCTTGGAGTAATGTTTCAGCAAAATATGAGATTTAGTGAACATTATCGGATCATCATTGGAAAGGCATTCAGAACTCTTGGCTTCATAATTCGTAATTCAAAATTTTTTAAAAGAACTGAAACTCTAATATCATTATACAATGCACTGGTAAGACCTCACTTGGAGTATGCCTCTATTATATGGGCACCACAAGCCGAATTCAATGTTGATCTGATTGAAAAGGTTCAAAAACGATTCTTGAGGTTTCTTTATGTCAGAAAGTTTGGTATCTATCCCTACATGATTTCCTATAATGCTATGCTAACTTGTTTTAAAGTTCAGCGACTGGATAATAGAAGACATTTTCATTCAGTTTTTTTTTATATACTATGTTGTAAATCATATTAAATATAAAGATTGCTTTTTTATAAATAATATTAAATTTCATGTTCCAAAAACACATTTAAGAATTAATAACAAACGACTGTTCTCAACTAATAAGACTGATTGTTCTGTTCACCCATAAATAAGATGTTAGAAGAATGTAACCATATGATAATTAACTGTGACTTTTTAAATTCTTCTGTGAAACAAATAAAAGTTGCTTCTGAAACAAATTTCTAGTCTACAAAAGTTGTTGTCGTAAAATTTTATTTAGATGTATTTATTTGTATTTAGATGTATTTATTTGTATTTAGATGTATTTATTTGTCTAGATGTATTTGTAGTGTTTTTTTACTTGTTTTTACTTGTTCTATTCTGTTTAGGTTTAGTACTTAATATAGGAATTAGTTTTTAGCAGTAGTAAGCACTCTTTTAATGTAATAACAATTATTTTGTGTATTAAAGGAGGTTAAATAAATAAATAAAATAAATAAATAAGGTAATATTGAGGTCCGGGACGCAGACGTATATCCTGGCTGGTAAATTTTAGGAAATTGACTTGTCTGATGTCAAGTGAGCTATTTCGAGCTGCTGTGAATAGAATAAGATGGGTCAATGTGGTCGTCAACATCACTAGAAGATAGGTATCTTTAGAAGAAGAAGATTGTTAATAAAAAATTTTAATAAAGGACACCGCAGACATCTTATGGAAAATATAATGTAATTCAAATGAAATAAAATTTACATAAATAGATTGGTCTCGAAATTTTAAGCATTTCATACCATTGCGCCAACTCTGAATTTTGCTTAATTAGGGCGTTAATTGTAATTAAAGTTTATCGAAATCGCATTTTTGAAGTTCATAAAACTGTCATTCATAAATAATATTAGTCTAGCGGCTATTGAAAACAGCCTACCCACCATTAGCTTAAACCGATTAGAGGCAGTACAACTGACCAAATTATGCCTACTATATTGTCAATAATAATTGGATAAAATAAGAGTAAGCCTCTGCCTTAATCCCTCAGAAAGATTTATGGAGTAAGCGAATTACAAAATCATTTTTCTCTCTTTGACACACGTACATTCCCATTTGATTTTAGATCTAGTTTTATCAATTTACGCTCTTATTATTCAAAATACAGAGTTGGCGCAATTATACGAAATTAGTGTAATTTCAAGACCAATCTATTCATGTAAATTTTATTTCATTTGAGTGACATTATATTTTCCATAAGATGTGTGCGGTGTCCTTTGCATAACTTTTTTTATTTTTGTTAGATAGTACAGTATCTATGGAATGAATATTGAAATGTTTATGATTATTTATATACATATTTAGTATACATGATATAGCCTTGCAAACATTATTCACGACGACGTTTCCGACAAAACAGATGCTAAAGATGCCCTCTGGCTCGACAAAAATCTTTAATTTCTAATCCGCAACTCACTGGCCTTGTGACAGGTTACGCCGTCCTGCTAACAACATTGTTGATTTTAACCTTGGACTGTTTTCGCAACCCTTTCCGTATTACCGAAAATAGTACTCATCGATAAAAAAACTTTCTGCAAAACTGAGAGCCATTCTGAAGCACCTAACATTAACACGACATTCACATGCGTCATAACGACGTTCGGTACCACTCAGTACCTACGTTTGGGCGCATGGCACAAACAAATTTGAGGCATACGGATTTCAGTACTGTTTATTTGGCCGCACGGGTACCGTACGTACCGGGTGTCCCAATAAGAATGGCTCTCGGCCATATCTCATGAACCGTTTATAGTAGAGCTTTGAGAAAAAAAAATTATAACAAAAGTTGCCACGGGAAAAGCCTGGAAATTATTTTCATAATTGTGGGTCCACCCCTAGAGGGCGTAATTGAATATCAAAAATTAAAAAATCTAAATTTTACAAAATATTCCTAATGAGGGGCACTGGAAATCCGATCATCGTATTCTTCATAAAATTTTGCGCATATTTGATTTCACAAGTTTAAGTCTACCTTTGCAAATAAAAGGTGGGGGTGAGTGGGAGCTTTGTTATGAAAAAATGGCTGTAAGTCCGGCTCTGCTAAATCGAATTTCGCAAACTTGGTCTTGTTGAAAACAGATTGTTTTCGTCAATGTAAAAGTTATAATTTCGAACCAGCCTAAAAGTGTAATATGTCAGCTAGGAGGAGTTATTTAATATTTTTTAGAAATCTAGTTTTCTTTTGAAAATATTAAATACAAGTATGCATTTTTAATCCTATATTATAAAATTAGACCAAATTAGCAACATAATACCTTTTCCTATCTCGAGATATCTTACGAAACGTGGAAATTTAAAAACATAACTGTTACTATCACCGGTAACCGAAGTTAAGGAAAAGTAGTGTGCTATGGTAAAAACAAAGAAATATTTTCCAGATGTCGACGTATATAATAGGGCTTTTTAACGCTTCTCATTTGTTTCGAGCCTCTGTTATATGTCGTATATTATTATTATACACGGATTATACGACATATGACAGAGGCTCGAAACAAATGAGAAGCGTTGAAAAGCCTTATTAATTAAAACAACAATAAGACAAACAACACTATAAAATATAACAAAGAAATAAAAACAATTATTTAGTGACGACCTAAATGTTCAAATTGTTGCCCATCATTTTCGATGTAAGCATTTACTCTTTCAAGAGTAGATTGAACAGCAACCTCAATTTCTGCTACCGAAATGCTTTGAATGGCGTTTCGTATTCTCTGGATCATGTTTTCTCGAGTAGTGTGGTAGTAGTGTAGTAAATGCTTGCATCAAACATGATGGGCAACAATTTGAACATTTAGGTCGTCACTATTAGTGACGACTAGTTACTAGGTAGTTGTTTTTATTTCTTTGTTATATTTTTTAGTGTTGTTTGTCTTATTGTTGTTTAAATTAATTATATTTATATACGTTGACATCTTCTGGAAAATGTTTCTTTTTTTCCATAGCACACTTCTTTCCTTAACTTAGTTTACCGGTGACAGTAACAGTTATGTTTTTAAATTTAAACGTTTCTTAAGATATCTCGAGATATAATAAAGGTATCGACATACGGTTTTCGCTATTCTATTGCTAATTTAATCTAATTTTATAATACAGCATTAAAAATGCATACTTGTATTTAATATTTTCCAAAGAAAACTAGATTTCTAAAAAAAATTGAATAACGCCTCCTAGCTGGCATAGTACTTATTGGGCTGGTTCGAAATTATAACTTTTACATTGACGAAAAAGAGCTGTTTTCAACAAGACCAAGTTTGCAAAATTCGATTTAGCAGAACCGGACTTACAGCCATTTTTTCATAACAAGGTTCCCACTAACCCCCACCTCTTATTTGCAAAGGTAGACTTAAACTTGTGAAATCAAATATGCGCAGATTTTTATGAAGAATACCATGATCGGATTTCCAGTGCCCCTCCATTAGGAAAATTTTGTAAAATTTAGATTTTTAAATTTTTTTCGATTAGGTCCTCTAGCGGTAGACCCACAATTATGAAAATAATTTCCAGGCTTTTCCCGAGGCAACTTTTGTTATAAATTTTTTTCTCAAAGCTGTACTATAAACGGTTCCTGAGATATGGTCGAGATCCATTCTTATTGGGACACCCGGTACAGGGACCACAAAAAAACACTTTTTGTGCATTTTCCTGGGCTATAATGCTGTCGTGAGTGAACAATAAATTTTGCGAAAAGTTGAAAAAGAGCAATTCATCAATTAATGGTCGAATCCATCCACTATTAACGTGTACTCGTTCATAGAGTTCAACGAGATTAACGATAGCGATAACTGACATAACTATTATGGACATGCCCAAAATTATTACAGAGGATATTATTTAAATGATAGTGAAAGCCATTTTTATGTTAATTTTAATACGGGTAATTTATTACATTTTTGTCTTCAATAAAGTCAATTATTAATGATAATCTGGTAGATAAACGCCTCCTTACATTTATCTGGGACGGACACTTCGTGTAGTAAAACCGCCATTAGAATTAAAAATTAAACAATATCCTTCAGAGTACGCCAACTGGATTGCTAAATTATAACAAACACCCATCTATACACGTTGTGGAATTCGTAATGAATAAGATTGTAAAAACACTGTAAATTAAAAATATCTGTTTATAAACTGATTGTTTAAACTGACAGAACCTATTAAGATCTAAAATAATTGATATTAGAGGTGTGAAAATCGAAAACGCTGCAGTTTTTATTATATTTCTTATTCTTGTAAAGCCTGGATCCAATGGAGTGTGGCAGGGCCCCCGCAAGGCTGACTGGCGTCCGCGTGCGGGACATATTTTAGAGCCCTTTAAATCTACTATATAAAACTAATAAATATTTTGAAAGATTTAAACGCAGAATGAAAGACTACTAAACTTCTAAAATGTTTATTTTAATAAGTTACAGGGGTGAAAATAAAAGAGAAAATTTAGTGTGATATTTAACCTGGGAGCAGTCGCACTATTAGAAAAATCTAACATTTTTTCGTTTTTGGTGATAACTCAATGAAAAATTTTACAACATAACTTTCCACTCGTAAGTGCTTCGAGGAAGGGTGTAGTAATGCGTGGGTTTTTTTTTCTTTTTTTTTTCATCTTCTTCTTTTTTTGGAATTTATGGCTTTGGTGAGAATTAATTAGCTTTAATAATAATTATTGTTAGAAATAATATTTCTAACATAACAAGTAAATAAAAATACTATAAACTAAAAGTTTGTTGTAAATTCGTATTTAAATTCGTTTTGTTAGATAAAATCTAACGCGCGACCGATTACGCGACAGAAAAGGGTCGACTGTTCCCGGGTTAATTGCAAATATTTATTTCAAAAGAAACTTTTTATTTATTCTAAGTGACTGTCGGCCCTCGGCAATAACGTTATCTTTCATTCTGCATTTAAATTTTTTAAAAATACTTATTAGTTTTCTCAGGATTCGAAAAAAATGAATATGTACATTTAAAACACATTAAAAATTTTGACAGGCGACATTTTGCACCTTTCCCCTTAAATCTTTTTGCTACATTAATGAAGCACCCTGTATATTAAATTAAATATATACATTTAAGTAAATCAACAATAATATTTGGTCATTTCAAAGTTTTCAAACAAATTTTATATAGTTGTATAGGAACCATATGGGAAACTGTTTTATTATTAATTTTATGAGAAAAAGTTATTCTTCATAAAAAGATCTGCATTGTCTAGAACTCAGAATACAACCATCAAATATCAAATTTTAGGAATCTTATACGAGGTATGTCAAAAAATATGAGTTTCGGTCAAGAGCAAAGTACGTTTAGTTTTCACAATATTGAAAAGTTATGAAAAGTTGTTCAGCATTAAAAACTATGTTTCTATAATATGCAATTGCATCCTTCTAATTAAAATAGTGTGATCTAGAAAGGCACTTTACTCTTGATCGAAACTCATATTTTTTACACATATCTCATATTTATAAAATTGATAAAATTTTATAGGATTTGATGGTTGCATTTTAAATTTTAGACCATGCAAAGCTTTTTATAAAGAACTTTTTATCATACAATAATTGTACTTTTCAACAACGCCCTTTTCGTTTATTAGAAATAATGTGATAAATTTTTTATTATTAATAATTAGCCCTTTTCATTTATTACAAATAATGTGATAATTCTTTTATTATTATTAATTAATTAATCATTAATAATACAGGACTTATCACATTGTTCATAATAAATGAAAAGGGCGTTGGGTGTCTGTAATTTGAAAAAAAAATTCAATTAAAAGGATGTAATTGCATATAAAAATTTTTTTTTAATTAATTCCAAACAACTTTTCATAATAATAATTTTCGATATTGTGAAATATAAGGTACTCTTGATCGAAATTCATATGTTTGATACTGATATAAGATTGATACAATTTTATATTTGGTTGTATTTTAGTTTTTAGACTATGCAAACCATTTTATGAAGAATAATTTTTTTCCGTAAAATTAATAATAAAAAAGTTTCCCATATGGTTCCAAGTTACGCAGGCACAATGTCTTAATTTTCTTTTTTTTTTTTTTCAAAATAAATTTTAAATTGTGGATTTTATTAGAGGAAACCCGATTATATTTAAAATGAATTATTATTATTCTATGTAATGATTATGATACTTACCATTTTCACAATTATTAATTTAATTTCCACACCACTTAAAATAACAACAAATAAAAAAAATTGCCCAATATTTTTTACACGAAATCAAAAGTTTAAAATCAGGGTAAAATTAACCCAACGGATACTGCAATAATAGTCGTAATTATTAACTTCAATATAAAATAAAATTTTAAACCTTTCCCTGCAGGAAACCACCCTTCACCAGTAACAGTAAATAATGTTTGTGCCTAATAGACGAGAAGGGAAAAGGTATTATCAATTACATAATCATAATTCATAGAGTATTATTTGTTTACTTCGAGTAAAAGATTCACTTTATAGGAGTAAAACTGCTTGATCCAGTAAGTTGTGTTTTTGTAGGAGTAAACTGCTAAGTTGCGTTTTATGGGTATTAATGATTTATGTTTCTACTCGTCAAGGAGTGTGATTTGATGTTTATTTGACTATTTTGAGTGTCGCTTTAGTTTAAAACACAAAATCGATTGGATGGTATGCCAAGCGTAATTCAATCTACTTCAAAGAAAAAATTAGGAAGGAACAACAAACGATATTTTTGACGGAGTAAGTTCAACATTTCAGGACGGGAATAATTATTTTTTCTGTAATAACACAATATTTGATTTTTGAGATTTCTCTAGATGTTCATGAATTAATTAAAATTGTATATAAAAAATGATTATCTCATTTAAAAAAAAATTCTTATTTACCAAACCTTCGGTTTGGCGCCCCTTTGGGGTTACGCCCGCGTGCGCCGCACGCGTTGCACGCCCGGTTACGGGGGCCCTGGAGTGTGGCGTGGTACTCTTCACCACGTCGGTAAAGAGAAATAGAAATCAGAGAAGAAAAGAGAGCATGGTTCAGTGCTGGAAATGCATTCAGTGTATAAATAAAAAAATCGTAATTATCAAATCATTTTTATTCCAAAATTAATGCATTTTGACTAAAAAATTTGTCTATTCACTTAATACATGGGCTATATTTTATCATATTGCCAAGGTAATGAGCCCTCAGGTGAAACAAAGTGAGAAAAGGATGGAAGTTATTTTTCGCTGAAGCTATGCCTATAACTATATCCCTGTGGAACAAAGTTATGGGGCAAAAAACAAATTTGTTTTCTTTCGTGTTTTTTTCTTGCTTTTCTTTTGAATATATTTTAGTAAAAAAAAATATTTTTGACTTTAAAATGCGATATTTCGATAGCAAATTTAACCTTGAATAATTTTCCTGTAGACGTGCTTGTACCAAAAAAGCATATAACTCACCCTAATTCACCCTGTGCCTAGGGAATAATTCACTAAATATTTTGTAGAAAACCAATGTTTTATAATGTATAAATATTTATTTCTCTACTTAATTTTTCCTGCTGACCTTCAACGTTGAGCTTGTCGACCAGTGCATTTAGCATTAAATACACCGGAATAAATCGATTTTTAAATACAGTAGAACTCCGATAAGTCGGCTCCCGATAACCCGGAAGTCCGGCTAACCCGGACCGATTTTCATCTGACAAACATTTCAACAATAAATATGTATTTAATATAATATTTGAGAGATAATGTGTATTTGTGTAATTTGAACCATACGATACGATAACGATTCGATACGAACCATACGATAGTAAAAATGACTCATGGCACACGGCAGCAGGGCGACGTTCATTGTCTCGGATTATCGGAAACAAGAGGCACCCGTATTCCTTAATTTATTTCAAACTGTCTTAGCTTTGTTCAAAAGACTAAAAGACTATTTAAAAAATTCTTTTTTAAACAATGGTCTTAGTCTCCACTGTTCTTAAATAACTTAACATTGTTCCCATAGATAGATTTGTTTTTGCGTGTTTTTTTGTCTATGCATGAGTTTTTTACCAAGAAATGAACAATACTCTATACTCTATACAACTATACGTAATTTAGATGTGTACTGTGCATATTATATTTCATGTTATTTCAATTATAACGGAGTTTATCTATAAGTATAGGTACCGTATTTTATTAATTTTTACCATATTCTCCGGCTAACCCGGATTTCCGATAACCCCGATCGACCGCGGTCCCGATTAATCCGAGTTATCGAGGTTCGACTGTACAGCACCTAGAGACTTAAACTTTTTGCATTGTGTTCAGGATGATGTCAGGAAAAAGTCTAGGTACTATATAAAAATAAAGAAAATGCCTGATTGCATTTTAAAGTGCATAAAATGTGTCCAAAAGTGCATAAACATATCAAAATAAGCATATGAACCATATTTTGTTAATCGGCGGTTTTTGGGGTCGCTGAACACGACTATGCCATCAGAACCGACCTCTGGGGCACCTGGTACCCAGGGTCACTGTTAAGGCATGTGCAGTAAGGGAAAAACCGTTACTGTATAATATAACAAGAGTAAAAAACCGCTATACGCCGTAAAAATGAGTGGCGCACACAATATTCCAGCTACAAAAGATCTGATATGAAAATTACGTGGCGCGAAAATGTATTTTCATTTCATTGGAAAATAAAATTCTATACTAAATTTACAATCAAGATGCAGTGGAAATAAACAAACCAAGACACTTCAATGTTAAGAGGAACACCCTCGAATCATGATTTACAATGTATATACATCGTAAATATACATGTATATACAATGTATATACATCGTAAACTATAATTTGGGAGTGCTCCTAGTAACATTGAACAGTCTTGGTTTGTTTATTTCTACTGCATCTTGATTGTGAATTTAGTATAGTTTTATTTTTAAAAAAATTTCCATAATACTTGCTAAATTTGACGTAAAACGCGCCACAAAAGAATAACTTTGACACAATTTGCATTTGAAGCTCTTTTTACTCAAACCTATTGATTTGGTGTACAGTGGAACCTCGATAACTCGGATTAATCTGGACCGCGGCCGATCCGGGTTATCGAAAATCCGAGATAGCCGGAAAATATGGTAAAAATTAATAAAATACGGTATACTTACAGATAAACTCCGTTAGAATAGAAATAACATGAAATATATTTATAAATATGCACAGTACCTACTCATTAAAATTACTAAAAAAAACACCAAACACAAACGTAAGCAAACGGAAGCGAACAATGCAAGACACACAATACAGTCACAATGATGTAATGTTATTTAAGAATAATGAAAACTAAAGACCATTGTTTATAAAAGAATTTTTTAAATAGTCTTTCCTAAACAATGCTAAGACAGTTTGAAATAAAAAGGAATAGGTACTACAGACAGGTGGCTGTTGTTTCTGCGGCGTGTGCTATGAGTCATTTTTAATATTGTATAGTTCAAATTACACACATACACATTATCTCTCAAATATTATATTACATACATTTTTATTGTTGAAAGGTTTGTCTGATAATTAACTATTTTGATGGGAAATAAGCCACAATTAAATTGAAAAATACAAAATATTGAAAATCAAAATGTTTATCTGATGAAAATCGGTCCGGGTTAGCCGGAATTCCGGGTTATCGGGGGCCGACTTATCGGGGTTCCACTGTACTTGCGGTTTTCCTGTCTCTCCTTGAACCTAAGATATATACGCCCAAAAAATATGCTATTTTGTATCTCCCTAGCCCTCTAGCTGGCTTACGGGTAGTCAGAAGTCAAAAATTACACCAGTTCTGAATCGGCCCTCACACTCTAAAAACACAGAAAAAAAAATTCAGATCGGTGTAACTTTTCCACACACATACATACACATACTCCATCTAATTTACTTACCGTTGCACGTCATCCGCGTCATAGCCCGTGACGTCACATGATATTAACACGAAATATTTAGGCGGTAGGTGTGTTCTTTTTTAAAATCACTGCCGAGTACAGTGGCATTACAGCCACTAGACATATTTTATTATATACGCGTAGAAATAATATTTAAAGATTTCTATTAATGTTAACTTAAAGAATTACACAATAATATGTTTCATTTAAATAATTGATGGATTCGACCGTTACTTGATGGAAGTTCATTTTATCTCACAATAAAACACTGAAAAACGTTTGTTTTTCTATACTTCCACAAAATTTATTACAACTATGTTATTACTACAGCTGTTTCGGCAAAGTGCCTTTCTCAAGTGATCACTTGAGAAAGGCACTTTGCCGAAACAGCTGTAGTAATAACATAGTTGTAATAAATTTTGTGGAAGTATAGAAAAACAAACGTTTTTCAGTGTTTTATTGTGAGATGTTTCATTTAATTGGTATAAATGGATTATAAAGCTTTTTTATCAAGCACATTTGTTCGGAATACAATGTAAC
Organism: Diabrotica virgifera virgifera; assembly: GCF_917563875.1. NCBI lineage: Eukaryota > Metazoa > Arthropoda > Insecta > Coleoptera > Chrysomelidae > Diabrotica > Diabrotica virgifera. Next base: position 232,879,101 of record NC_065446.1, on the reverse strand, counting down.
TATAATCGAACGAAGGTGATATTTTGGCATAAATTGGTAACATTTATTTGACAGTTGCGGTGATGCCACTTCATATTTGTTTATATTCTTTACTATAAGAATTTGTTTCATTATATTTACTGTTTTTATTATGTACTTTAACGTAAGATTATAACTTAATTCTTGTTTTCTATTTCTAAAGTTTTTATTTATTTACATTGAATATTAATGTGTTTTGCTGTATAGTCCGAAGGGCCGTAAAATCCACACCCTTGGACCAAAATGGAGAGTTGACATATAGATGGGTGAGTCTTTTCCTCAACTTTAAGATGGGATTTGGTTCAATTTTCAATTCAGTCAAATTTAGAAAATCGAAAATTTCGTGTATATATAGTGTCGCTTGTAAGGATATTGTTGTTGGGATTGTGCGCCACTGACGAGAACTGCCGTTCTCTGATAATATGTATCGAAAAAAATGTATATAATTTTAAGTAATTTAGGTTGTTACAAAAGATATTGTTTCTACATACACAAACAAAACAAAGGTTGATTGACGAAGATTGTTTGTGTAACCTCGCAGAGACTCACGTATAGTTTACTTCCAAAGTACATAGCCCACAGAGGGATTAAATTGAGCATTATAGTATTGTCATTATTCATAGTAAGATTAAGATCGTTACTATGCTAGTGAGCCGTCCTGCGAGAAGGGTGTTTTGAAGGACTACCCCGCGAAACGACATCTTAGTAACCTTATGTTGATGGATGTTGTAAATCATAAATAAAGTTATAAGTTAGAGTCAGTGTTTCAACTCGACATATTAACCATGCAACGTATCATGGCAATCTACCAACTTAACAGGCACGTCATCTGAAGGTTCGGGGTTATTGGCACTAAATTGATATAAACAGATTACTTTGAGGCTTTTGGAGTCGCTGAACACGAATACGCCATCAGAACCGACCCCCGGAGCACCTGGTGCCTAGTGTCACTGCTGAGACACGTCATTTTCAGGAGCTTCGATGGTTTTTGGCATTAAATTGATTCAAATAGATTACTCGGACGGTTTTTGGGGTTACTGAAAACGAATACGCCATCAGAACCGACAGCCGGAGCACCTGATATCTAGGGCCATGTCATCTTCTGGAGTTTCGAACCATTTCGGCACTAAATTGTTGCAAACAGATTACACGAGGGGTTTTGTGGGTTACTGAACATGAATATGCTATGAGAACTGACCCCCCGGTGTACCTGGTGCCCCCGGTAACTGCTAAGGCACGTCATCTTCACGAGTTTTGAAGTTTTTCGGTCTTGAATGCATGCAAATAGATTGCTAGGTGGTTTTTGGGGTCACTGGATATGAATACGCCATCAGAAACGACCTTCCGGACAAACTGTGCTTAAGGTCAGGCTAAGGCATGTTATCTTCTGGGATTTTGAGGGTATCTGGGCACCAGGTGCACCAGAGGGTCGATTCTGATGACGTATTCTTGTTCAGAGATCCCAAAATCCCCCGAGTAATCAGTTTGCATCAATTTAGTGCTATAAACACTCCAAACTTCAGAGGACGTGCCTTAACAGGGAACCTGATAACGTATTCGTATTCAGCGACACCAAAAACCTCCGAGTAACAAAATCTGGCCCTTCATTTGACATTTTTATGCACTTTTGATGCATTTTATGCACCAGCTAAAATGAAACTAACTATTTCCACTCATTTTTCCATAGTACACTTTTTTCCTGGCATCCTGAACAGAATGCAAAAAGTTGCAAGTCTCTAGGTGCTGTAGGTATTTAAAAATCGATGTATTTTGTGCTAAATGCCCTGGTCTATTAAAGTTAGGGATCAAGAATTTCAATTTTTTTAACGTTTAAGTATTTTATGCTAAACATCCATACTATTACTATTTTTAATTTGTCATATTTTTATCTTTATTGACAGATATGGATTTTGCATTCACTGTTATAACTGAGTCATGACATTTTTTATTAAATCGTTTTTCAAATTTTTAGTATTGACATTCAGATGATCTGATTAATTGTGAATAATATTTCTTCGGATTTTAACAATGAAATTGAATACATGAATACGTAATCTGAAAGTCAGATCATCATCAATGGTAACTAATGTCATGTTCAATATTATGTAGAAAATGGAACGCCTACTGGAATCCGTCGTTCCTACACCAATACAGCGGCGTACGAACAGGTAAATATACTAACAATTCTTCTTCTTTTTTATAATATAGGTGTCGTGTCCGTATTCAGACGTTGGCCGTCAATTCACGTATCCACTACTCTTGCGCACCTCGCTCCCTTTGACTGCTCCAATCAATACGGTATGCGCTCCTCTACATAATATAAACTGCCACTGATTGGAGGGCGTGCGCGGGAGCGCGGATCCACTATGTGGATCGCAAGAGGTTCGCAAACATAGTGTTTACGTGCCTTCATGCTACAATTTCCTGAAACTATTTGAAGTTATACATCTTTAGGCACAAGGGTGAATTTTTACATTCCCTGGCGCATGCGCACACCGACAATATGGTATTAGTCGCTACATCTTGTAAGTTATGTAGCGCAAATAAGGTGTGCGCGAAAAGAATATATTATTAGTGTTTTTAGTAAATATATTTATTATAATTTTAGGTCTGTGGATTTGTCTTCCTCCTAATAAGTATTATTGAAAATGTTTATTTTCAATTAATATATCTGTCACCGTGATTGTAATTATGTCCGAGAAATGATCGACTGAATACAAAAGCGGTGGTAGCTGATCGGTTGAGCATTCGCCTAGGGATCGAGAGGTCCCCTGTTCGAATCCTGACAAAGGCATATCCTTTTTTTTAATTTTTGGTATTCTTTTTGTTCTTTCTAAAATTAGTTTAATATTTAAATACAATAAAAAAAACTGTTTAAAGTAGATAGGTATATTGATTTCGCTGAAATCATAATATGAAGTTAGATTATATTATGATAGAAGTACAGTAGAACCCCGATTATCCGTGCTCCTCGGGACCGGACGTTGGCACGGATAATTGAAAAGCACGGATAATCCGAACATTTATTTCTCATTATAATACATATATGTACGTATATCCATACATATATACCTACCATAAAAAGACAACAGAACAAATAAAGCTTTCATTATGAGTCTCCCTCTCAGCGTATAGAGTTTCCGTCGAGTGATTTACAGTGACGCTATTTTGATAAAACTTCAAAAATGCAATTTAAGTAATACAAAATCATAGCACGGATAATCCGCAGCCCGGATAATCGGGGTTCTACTGTATAACTTCTTACGTGCGTACAAAGTACACACACATTCTTTTTTTCTATAGGGTGCTGTGCGAAATAGTTATTCTTCTACTGTGGAACCACACCATTGTCTAATATTACACAGCCATGAAAGTTTATTTCGACCTATGCATCTCTTTTCCTTGTATTATAAGGCGAAGTAGATGGTACTTGATGAAAAATGTGTTGAATATAATATACCACTTTACAACTTGTATATCGATTTCAAAAAGGAGTTTGATGGAGTAGATCGGCAAAAGATGTTAAAGCAACTATCTATGTTAGGGATACCCAATAAGTTATACGGGTGACTATGGAGGGTTCCAAAACTATGGTGAAAATAGATGAAGATATGACAGAGGCCTTTGATATTGAAAATGGAGTTAGACAAGGTGATGCCTTATCAACGACACCTTTTAATCTAACTTTAGCAGCTGCTATCCACTTTGTCTTTGAAATGCTAATTTTAAGGCATCTCCAACTTCCTTCATTGACTAGATTTACTAATGTCTGGAAAGCTTGTTAATTTTCTGCCTGAACGGCTGTATCATTAGCGTATCTGACATTGTTGATTACTTCTCCTTCTAGTCTTATTACCTCTTGTGTGTCATCAAAAACCTCCCTAAAGATTTCTTCAGAGTATAGATTAAAAAGAATGGGTGACAAAACGCAACTCTGTCGTCCTCCACGTTTGATGGGTAGTTTCTCAGTTCAATCAATAATTTGGATAGAGGCTACTTGACTGTAATAGCATAATATATTGTAATTGCTGGATTACAATAGATTGTTTTAGCAGTGTTATATCGTAATGGTAAGTCCTGCTGACCACAGGTTAACGAAAAGTGTATCATATTGTACTCGGTCGAATGCCTTCTCGAAGTCGATGAAATAAACATAAACGTACTTTCGGAACTCACAACTTTTTTGTAAGAGAACGCGCATACAAAATAGTGCCTCTCTAGTTCCTAGACCATCTCTAAATCCAAATTGCTTATTACCCATTCTACTTTCGCACAGAAGGAATACTCAGAAGCTTTATTGATTTGATGTCATTCTGTAGTTGTTCATAGAACTTTCTAGCTTCTGTGTTGGTTTTTCTGCTGTTTTCTGCTGCATCGGTATATCCTGCTGCATCGTGTGCAGTGGACATTTTCGTATTTATTACAGTGGAACCTCGATAACTCGGATTAATCGGGACCGCGGCCGATCCGGGTTATCGAAAATCCGGGTTAGCCGGAGAGCATTGTAAAAATTAATAAAATACGGTATACTTATAGATAAAGTCCGTTATAATTAAAATAACATGAAATATATATGCACAGTACACATCGTAACTTACCTATTATAGTTGTATATTGTATAGAGTATAGTATAGACAGTATAGATAGAGTATTGTTTATTTCTAGGTAAAAAAAAACTCAGTCAGTTTCGGTTGTGTCAATTTCGTCTGCCATCGGAACGATGTTATGTTATTTAAGAACAGTGGCTCTTTCATTGTTTAAAGTTTAAAAGACCATTGTTCTAAAAATAATTTTTTAAAAGACAGTTGAAAATAAATAAAGGAATAAAAGGTGCCTGTTGTTTGCGATAGCCCGATAATGGATAATGATCGTAGCTCTGCCGCCCTGTGCCATGAGTCATTTTTACCGTATAGTTTAAATTACACGAATAAATACCCATTATCTCTCAAATATTATATTACGGTCCAAGCCAAGTTTTATAAATGAAACTCGATATTTTTAAGACATTCCAGAAGCGGCTACAGATAAAATGTTTTAACATAATACATACATTTTTATTGTTGAAATGTTTGTCTGATGAAAATCGGTCCGGGTTAGCCGGACTTCCGGGTTATCGGGGGCCGACTTATCGAGGTTCCACTGTAGTTCATGTTTCATTATTAGAATCATAAAAATGTAATAACACAAACAGTACTTACTTTTTCTACGATTCTAACACTAAAGAAAATGCATTTTCTTCACCCTGGACCAGTGGCGTGCTGGAACATTTCAAGCGGCCCGGTGATTTTATAGAAAAAGCGGCCTCCCATCTTCATTTTACCTTCTATTATCAGAATGTTTTATTCGTTATTTATAAAACAAAAATACAAAAATATAAATTATTTTTAAATCAAACATAAAACTTTGAATTCAATGAAATTTTTTTAAATTTGCTATATTTTTTATTTAAGAATAAGCAATCTTACAAATAATAAACATTATCACATGTATGACAATATTGTATGCAGTAAGGGAGAAACCATAATTTTCTGAATAAAATAAATATATATGATTTTAATTTAGTTAAGATAAAAGTAAAATGGAATTTTGAGAATTTTTAATTGTGTCTTAAGTTGAATTTTAGTAAATCAATTATACAAGAGGGTACAAAAATACAAGTACAATGCAAATACTTTAATTTAACAATATTTAAATGTTAATACAAAGCAATAATCTAAACATACCTACTTTTACAATTATTTTATAAAATAATTAACTCTCGATCAATAATTTTCGCATTAAAGTAGATTTTTGAGCAAATTCGTCGATAATTTAATCATTTTTAAGCTCATACAAAGCTCCTTTTCTATAGCCATTAAAATAAAATGTTTCCAAGTGATCTTGTGTTAAGGTACTTCTTAACCGATTTTTTATATATTTCAACGTTTAAAAGCTTAAAAAAAACAGTAAATCCTTTATAAAAGGTATATTTAAAATCCCTAAAAAGGGCTGGATCACAATCACAGAACTAGTTTTCGACTGGTTTACCAGTCATCATCAGTGCTTACGTGAAGTTTACATGCTAACCACCAGTCGAAAACTAGTTCTGTGATTGTGATGTAGCCCTTTTTAGGGGTTTTAAATATACCTTTTATAAAGGATTTACTGTTTTTTGTATTACATGGTATACAGCCAACTACAGGAAAACTTTTTCCTTGTGGATTGTTTAAAAGCTTCTTTCGCAAGATACTTGGGTCATTGAAAGAATTAATAAATGCTTATGTACTATATTTAAATTTCGATAAGCACACTGATATAAGTTCTATATGGTTTTACTTATGCAAAACAGCGCAACAACAAGCTATACAATCTTTACAGTTTTTAGTACTACACAGAGATGAAGTTTTCACGGTATTAACAACATTGTCACTTGTTACTTCGTGTTCATTATCACTTAGATTAACAACATCATCTTTCATATTTTCTGTAGACTGAAAATATTCATTATTAACTCGATCTTCTATAATTTCAGTATTTTGCAAAATCCTATTTTTTAATACAATCCATTTATCAGAAATATCCACGAGTTTGTCTTTAATTGCAGTAGCAGATATGGCAGGATAAAAATTTCTTAATTTTTTAGTAAATGATTTAAATGCCGTTAAAGGTATACCATTTTTTATTTGTATCAAAATTTCTAGGATGTAGAGTGCTTATATCATCATAAAACGATGTGTCTTAACAAATCGTTTTTCGATAATTCCAATAATTCGGTAAAACATGTGCAAGATGCTTTTCCATTTTTATATTGTGCAGAGTACATATTAGATGTTTGAAGGAAATTGGAAAACCATAAATATACTTGTATGTATGAAAATAAATATTATCTGTATCAAATCCTTTATATGTGTAGTGAGTCATTCATTTTATTTAACTGTATTTTACAATTAAAAAATATTTAATTTTGTTACATCTAAAATTTTTTGTGAAAAAAACTTATTCGACCGGCCTCAAGAGGTCGCAGCCTCTCGGTGATTGCACCGATTCGTTTATATGGCCAGCACGCCACTGCCCTGGACCTCTTCTTCCTTCCACTTTTCCTTCCATTATAAGTCGTAAAAAGTTGTATCTTTCTCCTCTGTGAATATCTCCTGGGTCCTGGATAACTCGTATTTCTGTTTATTACAATATTTAGGAGTTCTCAGTTCCCATTCTTCTCAGCACCTTGTTGTTGGTCATGTGCTCTGTCCAAGAGATATTCAGCATTCTTCGAAAAACCCACATCTCAAAGGCTTCTATATGCCTCATATACATACTTGTATAGGGTCCATGTCTCCACTCTGTATAGCAATACCAAATAAATGAATGTTTTGACAAATTGGTTATCAGATATCCAACGATAAGGTAGGGTTTATTAGAATTTTTTTCATTCCTTGCACTGTCCTCCAGAATACCGGTGTCGTCAGAGTATCTTAAGTTGTCTACGTATTATCCGTTGATTTTTATTCTTTCTTTATTTTCGAGGGCATTTTGAAAGATATTTTCGGAATACTAAATAATAGTGAAGAAACTACACAGTAGTGATGTTGAAAAAGTAACTATTCGTTACAAAGTACTCGTTACTTACGAATACCGAAAGTAACGATTACTATACACAGAGGCAAATCGTTACTTTGATTACTCTGATTACTTGGTTACTTCGTACCAATCGTATCAGAGCGAGTAACGACTATTGTATCTACTTTGATTACTCTGATTACTTCGGTACTTCGTACCAATCGTATTAGAGCGAGTAACGACTATTGTATCTACTTTGGTTACTCTGATTACTTCGTTACTTCGTACCAATCGTATCAGAGCGAGTAACGACTACGACTATTGTAGGTGTTCTATCGGAAGAATACCTATACAAAATACCTACCTACCTACTGAGAAATACGATTCTCAATATGATTACCAGTACTCAAATACAAAAGTAACAAAAGTAATCAAATCATTTTTATCCCTTAAACAAATCGGTGAAGGTCGTTGTTACATAGGAATACCTATACAAAGTACCTACCTACTGAGAAATATGATTCTCGATATGATTACAGGTACTCAAATACAAAAGTAATAAAAGTAATCAGTGTAATCAAAGTAACGAATACCTACTGTAAAAAATGATTACTTTATACAAAATACCTACCTATTGAAAAATACGATTCTCGATATAATTACCGGTACTCAAATACAAAAGTAATCATAGTAATCAAAGTAACGAATACTGTAAATTATTACTTTATACAAAAGTAACGTTTGGAACGAATACTCGAAAGTAAGTATAATCAACATCACTACTACACAGCCCTGACGAACTCCTCCTTTTCTTGACATTTCTGGTGTTAGACGATTGTCTATTTTGATTGACGCCATTTGATACCAATATAGGTTTTTAAAAACGGCCACATTGTTGTGGCCTATGTCATGTTGCGTTAGGATTTCTATGAGTTCTGTGTGTTTTTTCTCGATCGAACGCTTTTTCGTAGTCGATAAAACAGAGAAACACGTCTTTTCGCTGATCTCGGCATTATTTTAGTATGCTTCCCTCATAAAAAACCCCATACGAAATCCAAATTGATTGTCGCTCAGTTTCTCTCTCATTCTCTGTATATACGTTGATGTACAATTTTGAGTAAAATTTTCAGAAAAATGGCTCATCAGTCTAATTAATCTGAACTGTGAGCATCTATTTGGTTTATTTTTCTTGGGTATACGAGTAGGTATAAATGTCGATTTAAGCCAGTCTTCTGGAAAGATTCCAGTGGTATATATATTTTGTTACATACCACTGGAATCTTAGAGATCGTAAAACTATTACAAACCCGATTCATTAACCAGGCGATTTTCTTGATATGTATATAGATGAAGAAGACTTCATATTTTACGTAACATCAAATAAAATACAATCTGACGTAACAGTTACCCATAATAATTCATTTCCTTTTCAATGAATAGTACACCCGTCTCTGATATTACATGTTTTCTTGTTCTTAAAGAGATTGCAGTCGAGTCAAGAGTTTCTCAGTTTCACAACCTGTAAAGGAAACGTTGCTATAGCATATTTACTTGGTACTACTTGGTAAATATGACGTCAGTTGACGTCGTCACTGAATTTGTTTAATCGCTCGAAGATTTGGGCGTATATAAATATTAATCATAGCACGAGACGCTAGCAGTGGGTGGGTGCTTATTTTATCGTGAAAATGTTGTTAGTAGATTTCGTTGTAAAGGTACGTATCCATTACGTTCGTGCTCCGTGTGGATACTACTTCAGGGTAATAAGGTAGAAATAGACCATGTTTGGGACACTCAAAGATCCAGGTAGCTGACTACTTTTTTAGTCATTATAGACCTATCGGAAGAAAACCTACCTGTTTCCTGCCTAGAGTTCGCGTCCGTTTTTTAATTATTAATAATGTAGTGCAAAAATCGCGATTTTTTCGATTTTTTGCACCCTATTCAAAAGCTAAATAGTTGACATAAAATTACAAAATTTAATTTTTTAGAACATTAAAAAACTTTCAAAATGCCGATTGTTTCAACGGACAATATTTTTAAAATTATTCTAAATGTTTATAAACTACAAAATTTCACAAATTTGGCATTAGGATTTTTGACTATATTAGATAATTTTTTATCTTTTTTTAGTACATTTTGATAGCATCAGTTTTCTACTTTCATTTGGCATACGCAGAATTGCCCTATCTTCATTATTTTCTGTCTTATGTTATTGCAAAATAAAGGTCTCTGGGATAAACAATTAGAATAACTCTTAAACTAATTAATGGATCGGTCTCAAATTTTGAGGGTTTGTTAAGTACCCCAATACCCAACTTTGGTCGAAACACTAAAGTTCTAAGTTCTAAGGTAGTTTTAGTAAAAGTTATTAACAAATAACGATTTTCACTTATTTTGCAGTTTGCGTAGCAACAAATTAACTTCCGAACTTTCAAAAATCGGCATTTTGAAGGTTTTTCAATGTTCTAAAAAACTGAATTTTGTAATTTTATGTCAACTATTTAGCTTTTGAATGGGGTGCAAGAAATCGAAAAAATCGCGATTTTTGCACTAAATTGTTAATAATTAAAAAACGGACGCGAACTCTAGGCAGGAAACAGGTAGGTTTTCTTCCTATAGGTCTACAATAACTAAAAAAGTAGTCAGCTACCTGGATCTTTGAGTGTCCCCAGAAAATCCTTATTACTCTGGACTATACGGCATGCGCTCCTCTACATATAAACAGCCACCAATTCAACCGATTGGATCGCTGAGGGTGAGCGCCGTTCCGGGCGATCTCTACCCTCGGCGATCCAATCGGTGGCGGTTTATATGTAGAGGAGATAGAGGAGCGCATGGCGTATCCCCACGGAGCACGAAGCACCAAGGTAATGGATACGTACCTTAAGGTTTCGTTTATATAGTTTTGTAAAGAATTTGGGAGGTGTTTGCTGTAAAAGGCTGCGAAGAACTGTTCTTTAGCCTTGGGGATCATAGACACTTTTATTTGGAATATTACAATATTAGCGAGTAATAGTATTGGAGTCATCTTGGTATGTAGATATATACATTGTAAGAGTTTTATTGTGGGACACTGAAAGCATAAAAAATGATACACGTATTTAGAAATTGTAGATATACCTACTCATAAAAAATTTCCGAAAAATTTAGACTTAAAGATTTCTTTTATATATTATAAACTTTATATCTGACTCATTTCCGATAACAAAGGGGCTTAAACAAGGATGTTGTTTAAAATTCACCTTATTTAACTTATTTACAAAATATATTCAATCACCGCTAGAGCAGTGGAGGAAACAAGTATCCGGAATGGGAATAGACATAAGCGGTGGTAAATGTCTAACAACTTTGTTTTTCGCAGATGATCAGGTAGTCGTAGCGAATGATGAGGAAGACATGGACTACATGTTTAGAAAACTAAAGAAAGAATATGAAAAATGGGGCCTCAATATGAACATGTTAAAGACAGAGTATCTTAAAATAGGGGATGATGAAGAAGATGCAGAGTTAGAAATTAGAACCGCAAAAACATGTAAAGTATATAAATATCTCGGATCTATAATATCTAAAAAAGGCACTACCAAAAGAGACATCGAAAACAGAACGCGGCAGGGCAAAAGCGTACATTCTAAAGTTCTATACTATGGTCTAAAGATACAAGACAAAAAACGAAATTGACACTCTATCGAACCTTGGCAGAGCCTATTATGACTTATGGAGCAGAAGTTTGGCAGATCACGAAAAAAGATAGAACAAGAATAGAAGTAGTAGCAATGGATTATCTAAGGAGAGCGTGTAGTATATCCAAAAAAGATCACATCAGGAATGAAGATGTTGGACAAATACTGTATATTCCAGTGTAGATATAATTGAAATGAGACAACCAGTGAGGTATGGTCACGTGAAACGATGAATGAAGATAGATGGCCAAAGAAAGCTTTAAATTACATACCACAATAAAGAAGAAGAAGAAGAAGAAGAAGAAGAAGAAGAAGAAGAAGAAGAAGAAGAAGAGGAAGAAGAAGAAGAAGAAGAAGAAGAAGAAGAAGAAGAAGAAGAAGGGGAAGGCCTTCAGTTGCCTTGCAGAAAACGATGGTCGAAATGCGAGAAGCGGCAGAGGTTGTAGGAACGTCGCTTATAGATAGATAGAAGATTGCTTTTGTTACATTGGTCATGTTTTTTATTTCTTTACATAGTATCCCTGTTACTATGATTAGCAATCGTCACAGACATTTTATATCAAAAAAACTATGAGCCGTACGCAGGTCTGGCAGATGTGATGCACCAAAACTATTAAGTAAGTATAAAAAATTATAATTATAATAGGCGCGGCCTAACAAAATCTGGCTCTTGATACACTTATTTTGACAACGCTATGCACTTCTGGATACATTTTATGCATTATAAAAGTTTTCTATAGTAGACTTTTTTCTTGACATGATGCAAAAAGTTATAAGTACTAGTATGATAGAATTGATCCAAAAGATGGCGTAACCCAGACATCCAAAGTGAAAGTTATCCTCCAACACCAAATTGTTCTATATGGTCCACATAATGTTCAGAAAAAAGTCACACCATTTTGATCGGGTTTGGGGAGGAGAGGGGGGAGAAATCGGTAAATTCGTAGTTTTTTACGTTTTTCGTCAATATTTCTAAGACTGTGCGGTTTAGCATGAACAACCTTCTATACAAAAATGTTCTACATTAAATTTGAAATAAAATAGGTCCGATGCATAATCCTTCTAAAATGAACGGTTCCAAAGTTACGGAGGTAGTATAGTATAATTGGTCCAAAAAAAGGCTTAACCCAGACATCCAAAATAAAAGTTTTCCTCCTACACCAAATTGTTCTATATGGTCCACATATGGTTCAGTAAAATGTTACACCATTTTGAGCGTCCGGTTTGGGGGGGAGATGGGGGAGAAGTCGGTAAATTAGTAGTTTTTTTTAGTTTTTCGTCAATATTTCTAAAACTATACATTAGCGTAAACAATGTTCTATACAAAAATGTTCTACATAAAATTTAAAACAAAAAAGGTCCAATACATAATTGTTATAAAATCAACGGTTTCAGAGTTACGGAGGGTGAAAAGTGGAGGTTTTCGATACTTTTTAGATTTTTGGGCAATTGATGATGATTTTGGGTGGTGAGGTTGACGTTTCTTCAAGGGATTATCACTAACATACCATCGGCCACTGAAATAGCAAATTTGATTTATAAAACACAAGCCTGTTAAAGAAAATCAGTAGAAAATTGCCCAAAAAATATAAAAAGTATCGAAAACCTCCACTTTTCACCCTCCGTAACTCTGGAAATGTTGATTTTACAACAATTATATGTGGACCTTTTTTGTTTGAAATTTTATGTAGAACAGTTTTGTATAGAACATTGTTTACGCTAAAGCATATTTTTAGAAATATTGACGAAAAACGTAAAAAAACTACTAATTTACCGACTTCTCCCCCATCTCCTCCCAAACCGGACGCTCAAAATGGTGGAACTTTTTACTGAACAATATGTGGACCATATAGAACAATTCGGTGTTGGAGGAAAACTTTTACTTTGGATGTTTAGGTTAGGCCTTTTTTGGACCAATTATACTTTACTACCTCAGTAACTTTGAAACCGTTCATTTTAGAAGGATTATGCATAGGGCCTTTTTTATTTCAAATTTAGTGTAGAACATTTTTGTATAGAAGGTTATTTATGCTAAATCGTATAGTTTTAGAAATATTTACGAAAAACGTAAAAACTACGAATTTACCGATTTCTCCCCCTCTCCCCCCAAACCCGACGCTCAAAATGGTGTGACTTTTTTCTGAACATTATGTGGACCATATAGAACAATTTGGTGTTGGAGGATAACTTTCACTTTGGATGTCTGGGTTTGGGTCTAGTTATACCATACTATACGTGCTGTATTTAAAAATCTATTTATTTTGTGCTAAATGCGCTGGTCTAACAATTGAATGCATTCTTGTGTGATGCCTGGTTGAATTTGAGATTCGTTGGTTAGTCAACAAGAAAAACAGTTTTCCTGTATTGTACTGTTTATCTCTTCTTATATGAATTTCATTTATTTGCAACGTTGAATAAACAATCCATAATTTTTTATCACACTAAACATTTTTTCTAGTGTATAAAATGTTAATTATGCGTATATTATTGAAATGACTTTTGTAAATGCTGGTCTGAAACATCGAGACAATGCAAATAATTTCCCATAAAGCGGAGAGTATCAAAAAGTGCACTTCCTGTGTAAAGAGTGGATGATCACATTACCGTGTACCGTAACGAAATGGATGCGGCGGAATTGTAGATTCAACGAACACAGTGGTGTACTTAGAGATGATACATTTATATTTTTATCATCATCATCATCCAGGGGTTCAAATGGGGTAGTGAAGCGCAATACATGATGCTGTTTCCAGTTAGCATCTCTAGCCTCTCCTACTCAATTCCTATCCTCACCTCCACGAAGTGCGGCTTGGGCTGCACGGGTGAACCCCGGAGAACTTGAGCAACCTTACCGGAGATTGGGTAACCAACCCCAGTGGAAAGTAGGGTCAGGGCTGACGAGCAAGGGAGAAATGGTCCTCCGAAAAGGGGGTTGGGCGATAGGCCAGTAACCTATTCTTGTAAAAAAGTACTACTACGAAACCTTCAGATAGGCCTTGGAATGGACGGATATCAAAACGACGACTTTGGCAACGGAATATGGAATTTATGCTGGGAACATGGAATGTCAGAACGCTAAATAGACCAGGAGCACAGAGGATCCTTCTACACGAACTGAAAAGATATAAAATAGGAATCACTGCAGTACAAGAAACTAAATGGTTGGGAAAAGGTATCCGGGACACTAAAACACACACTATACTGTATAGTGGTAAAGATGAAGGAAACAAAGAATTTGGAGTAGCCTTTATCGTAGATAATAAAATGAAGCACCTGATAACAGATTTTCAAGACATCAATGAAAGAATCTGCAAGCTTAGGATAAAAACGCATTTCTTTAACATAACCCTTATAAATGTACACTGTCCCACAAATGAACAGGAAGAAGACACTAAGGTAGCCTTTTATCAAGATCTAGAACGAATCTATGACTCAATACCAAGAAACGACATTAAAATGGTGATAGGCGACACAAACGCCAAAATCGGAAAATAAGAAGAGTACATAGGGGTAATAGGGAAACATAGTTTGCATAGAGACACAAATGAGAATGGTCAGTTTCTAATAGATTTCACAGCTGGAAAGAATATGATTATCAGTTCGACATGCTTCCCACATCGGGACGTACATAAGGGCACTTGGATATCACCTAACGGAAACACAATAAATCAAATAGACCATAATACTGACTGAAAAAAGAATGGCGACGAGTATATTAGATGTAAAAAGCAGACGTGGCGCAAGCTGTGACTCAGACCATCTACTAGTACAGACACGGCTTCGATGCAAAATCAGTCGACAGGTAAAGGAAAAATATCCAAAACAAGAAAAACTAAACTTAGATAACCTAAAAGTCTCTAAAGTACAAGAAAGATTTGAGAGAACACTGGATGAAAAATTACTAGAAGAAAACAGAGCAGACTCCACAATAGAAAATAAATGGAACATCATAAGCAGTATCATACTAAACACAGCGAAAGAAGTCCTAGGAACAAAGACACAACGGAGAGAAGAAACATGGTTCGATGAAGAATGCAAACAAGCTATACAGGAAAGAAACGAAGTACATAAGAATTACATACTCAGACGTACCTACTAGAGAGAGAAAAACATAATTTGAGAACAAAAGACGAAGAGCAGATAAACTGTGCAGGCAGAAAAAGGGAAAGTACGAAAACCAACGGATACTAAACATAGAGAGAGAGTTTAAGGAAAACTAAACACGTAGTGCATACCAATTTATCAAACATTTAAGACAGGGATACAAGCCGAAGACTAGCCTCTGCAAAAATAAAAAGGGTGAAATTATTAGCGATATGGACGAAATTACGATTACCTGGATGACATGTTTTAAGGAAGTATTAAACAAATGGGCACAACCACCATTACAATAACAGAGGCAGCAGCAAGCACGGCAGGAGGTACAACAACAAGAGCTGGGGGAAGATGGAGAAGAAAATTAATTAACTAGACCCACAACGCTAGAGGAGGTCCAAACGGCAATCCACATACAAAAAGCCATAAAGCACCGGGAATAGATAAAATACCGGCAGAACTACTCAAGCAAGGAGGAAGGAATTTGACACAACAGATGTACCAGCTAATACGAGAGATATGGATAGAAGAAGAAATCCCCCAACAATGGAAGAAAAGTATAATCTGCCCTATTCATAAAAAAGGAGACAAACTGTTGTGTCAGAATTATAGAGGCATCTCTTTACTTTATTCGGGATACAAAATATTCACAAACATCCTTAATCGAAGACTTCAACCTCTCACGGAAAAAATCATCGGGGAATATCAAGCAGGGTTTAGGAAAATAGATCTACCATTGACCAACTATTTACAGTTAAACAAATACTAGCCAAAGCATGGGAATATGACATGGACGTTTACAATCTCTTTGTAGATTTTAAACAAGCCTATGATTCAATAGATAGAACAATTCTACCTAATATATTGGAAGAATTTGAGCATGAAGATTTGAGAATGAAGAATATTTGGCATACCATCAAAATTAATACGACTAGTGCAAATGACAATGACAGAAACAGAAGCACAGGTATGTATTCAAGGACAGATCACTGATGCGTTTACGATAACGCAAGGACTGAAACAAGGCGACGGACTGGCTCAAACGCTTTTTAATCTTGTTCTTGAATATGTAATTAGACGGTTGACGGTGAGCGGAAATAACATACTTATAAACAAATCTACCCAATTAGCAGCATACGCAAATGATATAAACATAATGAGCAGAACAATAAATGCAGCGGAAGAAACCTACGTTGAGTTGGAACAGAGTGCAGAAGCAGTAGGGCTAGCAATAAATACAAATAAAACAAAACTACTCATACAAACCAGATCAAATAGACCGGCGCGGCGCAACAACACTTTATTGACGATATTGAACATGTGAATAGATTCACGTACCTAGGAATGGATCTGGTCGCAAGCAATGAAGAAGAACCGGAAATAAATAGAAGGCTTGTGCTGGCAAATAAAGCCTATTTCGCGATGGGCCACAAATTCAAATCGCGAGACGTACACCGGAAAACAAAACTCCGGGTCTATAAAACAATAATCAGGCCCATAGTAAGTTATGGTTGTGAAACATGGGTAGTGACACAGAAATCTGCCAATGCGTTAGATGTGTTTGAAAGAAAAATATTACGTAGGATACTGGTACCATAAGTGAAAATAACAACTGGCGAATTAGGTATAATAGGCCAAGGCTCGATTTGGGCTGTAGTGCCATTAGATGGATGGATGGATCATCATCATCCAACCAATTTACGTCCACTCCTGGACATAGTTCTGCCCCAACTGTTTCCACACTTCACCGATTTGTGCTGATTGTTGCCAGTTTTTACTAATCTGCCTGATATCATCTGTCCTTAGATTTCGTGTCCATCTTGAATCCTTGTTAACAGCTTTATAGCTGTTACATAAATGCTGTTATAGCTGTTACCATGTAATTTAACTTTTTATTTGACTTTTTATCTTACAGATTTCTTATTAGGTTAACTAAATGGTTAGGTACTCGCATATTCGGCGTTATCTAACTGCCCCACGAACTACCTGGGACCATTAATCCCAAGTACCTGCTGCCCCATCGCCGAGAAAGTTGGGGATTAAGTCTTAATGACCGGAAATTCCTAATTTGATTATAGTTGAAAGTAAGAATATAAATATTTTCAGTTATTCACTTCAGTTACAAGAATTACAAGTTACAAGTATAGTGTCCGGTTTTGTCCGTTAGTGTTTAACTTTTAAATGGCGAGTCCAACGACTATGTTTAGTCAAAGGGAAAAACTTTTATTAATGATTAATGAATATAAATATTCAAAGGCCCATGTCTCCAAAGATGGAAAAGTTAGATGGCGATGCATCAAAAAAGGGTGTCAACAAAAAGTGTACACAAAGGAAGGTGATGAAAATTACGTTATTCTTGAAAAAGCATCGGTGGAGCATAATTATGCTCCAGATATATACGTTGACCGGCAAATTTTTAGTAATTCTACAAAGAGGAAAGCTGTAGAAGATATATGTGAAAGACCTTTAAAGATTGTCCACAAGGAATTGAGGGAGGAAAATTTCAGCAATTTACCGCTGACGACGAAAGGCATTTCTTGCGTTCGAAGAAATATCTATGCTGCAAGACGAAAATCTACACCATCATTGCCCAAGCCACAGGAAGAAGTTCTACAAGAGTTAGTGAACTTAAATTTAAAAACAAATACAGGTGAAAACTTTTTAGTTGTTTCACAAATCTTTACTTTTTGTGTAATGTAGATTCTTTGTATGTAGATGGAACTTTTCAATACTGTTCTAAATATTTTTGTCAGATGTTTACTATACATGGCTACAACTACAAACATGGTTTTTATGTTGCTCTAGTATTTTGTTACCAAATAAATCACAGCAATCGTACAAAAGTCCTTTTGATACATTAATAACAATATGTACAGATTTGAATTTAAATTTCAAACCGAAGCGAATAATTTCTGATTTTGAAATTGCAATTCAAAATGCAGCCAAGTTAGTGTGGCCCGACATTATTATTTTTTGTTGCAAATTTCATTTGCACAAAATTGGTACTGAAAAATTCAAAATTTAGGTTTGTCCTCGGAATATAAAAATCAAACTGTTATTGGAAAATATTTAAAATTGTTTTTCGGCATTCCTTATTTAGATCCAAATGCTGTTGGTGTCTTTTTTTCTGATGAACTTTTTAATATTATGCCAGAAGATGACAGAGTTTTGCAATTTTGTGATTACCTAGTTGATAATTATTTAACGGAAGATTCAACATTTCCACCTTACATGTGGGCTTCAAATTCATCATCTCTTATATTTACTACAAACGCGTGTGAATCATTTCACTCGAAATTTAACGAATGTTAACGAAAGTATATGTGAAAATTAGAACTGCATATAGATTCGAAAAAAAAAAACTTGATAAAACGGCAAAAAGAAAAGTTGATTTTATTGAAAATAGGATAAATGTTAATCAAAACATTACTAAATTAGACTTCATTAAGTCAGTTTGCAATTATTATGCAGCTAACTTTTAAAATCTAAAATATAGTGTTCACTCTTACTTATTTTAATCACTAATCAGACATTAGAATTAAGCATTGTTATTGTTTGACTGTAGTTTTTGATATTGTATATAATTTAATGTAGATTTATAAATAAACTTTATTCGATTATATTGTTATAGTTTCATTATTTAATCATTTAAAATTTTCGCTCATGCTTTGGGAATTGGGTTCCTTTTTGAATACAATAAAGTAAAATAAAAACTATATATTATGTTCACAAAAATATTATCTAAGTACCTAGGTAGCGTGGGGCAGTTCGTAGTCGCTTTTAATCCTACTATAAAACTGAACTCATTAAAATTTAGGTAGCGTGGGGGAGTTCGTAGTCGCCCCGCATATTTCCCATTATACTCCAGAGGGGATCCCATTTTACTGAATCGAAAATAGATTCTGCCTATATAATTGCATGTTTCTTGTGTTTTGAGACTGATGCATTTTTTGAAGTATCTTTGTATAAGTTTGAGCAGTAAATTTTCTAGATTTCTGCAATGGTTTCTATGACGGTTTTTATTTCTTGATTTAGGCATTGCATGGCTTGAATTTGTGGCTTGAACTCCCAGGAAAACAGATAGTAGTTGAAACTAACTTAAAAATGAAAATTGGCCCGGCATAAAGACGATGTCAAAGTACTTAACTTTAAGAGAAAATACTGAACTCTACTCGAAACAAGGACTACATCTATGCCCTATGAAAGATACCAGCCAACTCAATGTTTCAATCGCTACGTTTCCACTGATGATGAAACTGCCGAAAACGTTCCGAAACTTTAATCCGTTTAGGAAATATCAACTTTTTATAAAATAATTTTTAAAATACCATTTTACACTAGAAGTTTTTCATTTTACTGTAAGTTTTTTTAGTCAAGTACACCACTGCAGTTAATTAGTTTTAGCAATACCTAAATATACAGGGTGTCCGGAAAATATTGGTCATAAATTATACCACACATTCTGGAGTCAAAAATAGTTCGATTGAACCTAACTTACCTTAGTACGAATGTGCTCATAAAAAAAGTTACAGCCCCTTGAAGTTACAAAATGAAAATCGATTATTTTCAATATGTCGAAAACTATTAAAGATTTTTTATTGAAAATGGACATGTATCATTCATCTTAAAACAAAAGTGAGATTTGTCCAACCCATAAAAATTTTATGGGGGTTTTGATCCCTTAAACCCCCCCAAACTTTTGTGTCCGTTCCAATTACTTCATTATTGTGATATCATTAGTTAAACACAACGTTTTTAAAACTTTTTTGCCTCTTAGTATTTTTTCGATAAGTGAGTTTTTATCGAGATGCGGCTTCTTTTTTAATATATTTACATAAAAATTGTATGGGGGTTTTGTTCCTTTAAACTTTAAACCACCCAAATATTTGTGTACGTTCCAAATAAACTATTTGTTGTGGTACCATTAGTTAAACAAACTGTTTTTAAAACTTTTTTGCCTCTTAGTCTTTTTTTGATGTCACCTTTTATCGAGATGTGGCTTCTTTTTCAAAATATACCTAAAAATGTAAATTATAAATAAATTTTCAGATTATCAATAGGTCTCTAAAATCGTACTTAACCATATACAAATATGAGGGGGATTCGACAAATATTCAAAATATCTCGATAAACACTGGCTTATCGAAAAAGTATTGAGAGGCAAAAAAGTTTTAAAATCATTGTGTTTAACCAATGGTGCCACAATAATAATTTAATTGGAACGTACACAAAAGTTTGGGGGGGTTTAAGGAAACGAAACCCCCATACAATTTTTATGGGGTGCTCAAGTTTCACTTTAATTTTTTTTTAAAGGAAAAAAATTAAAAAAAAAACTTTAATGAAAAAAAATCAATTTTCATTTTGTAACTTCAAAGGGCTGTAAGTTTTTTTGTGTGCACTATTGTATATAGGTAAGTCAGGTTCAATCAACCTATTTTTGACCCCAGAATTTGTGGTATAATTTATGGAAAACCTTTTGGGGACACCCTGTATATTTATTATTCTCAACAAAGATGGTTACAATATAACTGTACATTTTTAAACGCGAAACAAAACTAAATTTGTTACCACACTTTCGTCAAATTATTTAATTCCGTTTTTCGTAACAACTAAACTTACGCATGTATGTAAGAAGAAGACACATTTTCCCATATTTATCTACATGCGTAACAAAACCTCTTGGGTTTATTGTTATGACATAAATTACGGGTTTATATAACGAAATGTACCATTAAGGAAGTAAAAGTTATATTGCAGTGATTCTAAAAGAATCGCAATCTCAGGTAATACGTAAAAATAAGACAAAAAAAAAGAATGTGTGTGTACTTTGTACGCACGTAAGAAGTTATACTTCTATTATAATATAATTTCAACGAAATAAATATACCTACTTAACAGTTACAATACAAAAAATTAACAATAATTACCAAAAATGAACCAAAACTTAACAATGCCAAATATTAAAAAAAAAAGAAAAAAGTATGAATCGTCCGGGATTTGAACCCGCAATCTCGCGATTTTTTGATCTCTGGTCCAATGCTCTACCAACAAGGCCATCAAGCCGCATGCTACTTACCTTTCAGATATACATAATTATACATCACGGTGACAAGTGATATATAAAAATAGATGTTTTATTATTTTACGCCCAAAGAAGACAAATCCAAAGACACAAAATTATAATAAAAAACCTTTTAAACCACCTTTTTCAAATTGCGCAAGTTGTATTATTAATATTAATGTTAATAAATGAAAAATAAATATTTTGACATTTCACAATTTGACAATTCACTTTTAACTGCAGTGCCTTAAAAATTTTAAAGCACTAGTATGCCTTAAAGTAGCATTTTTAACGCTCCTATGGAGTCCTAAAAATTGCATTTTTAACACGTTTGTAGAAAAATATATTTAAAAACACTAATATATTCTTTCCACACCTTTTCTGGACTGATACATACATAAATTAAAACATTTTGAAGTATAACTTCAAAAATATAATATGAACTATTTAAAAAGGCAGTATAACTATTCACTAACCTTTGTTGTTTCTCTTCCCACAAATTTTAAAACGCAACAACCATACATAACCAAACCGTCAACCGTCCAAACCACAGCTGCGCTACAGCTGCCATATTGGATAATTTTTGACATGTCATTTGAACATCCAATCAGAACAAAGTTATAATGCGCATGCGCCCGGATCGTAGGTTTTAATATATAAAAATTCACCCTCATATCGCGCGTAAGAAGTATAACTTCAAAAAAATAACTTTTTAAGACGCATATGTGGGGTAGACAATATAAATACCTGGGTAAAGAACAGAAAAGAAGAGTGGAATCAACACATAAGCAGGATGTCTGAAAATCAAGAATAGTAAGAATAGCCAGGGACAAGTCACCGTTAGGCAGAAGAAGTATAGGACGCCGTAGGAAAAGATGGAATGACAATTTATGGACAGAATGAAAAGCTCCGTTGAAGAAAAACAGGCAGTACTGCCTATATAAAAGAAAAAGAAGAAGTGTGAAAGGAGTAAATATTAAAATCTTTAGGTATATTCTATATCTACACCTTGTGTATATTTTCTTAAACATTTTTCTTTTAGCCTATGACATTAGACGTCTTATTTCATTAATGCAAATATCGAAAAGGCTAATAATACAAACAACCGAAGAAGTAATTACTTAGATAAATGAATCAATCAGTTACTGTCTCACGTAACGAAAGGAAGTACCTAGAAAGCTACTTTCCATACGAATTGTACCAACCAACCAGCAAACTGGCTGTAAACTTAACGTTGCTTATTTTTACGGCCATAAATTTAAAAACTGATTGAAATATTACAAATTTCGATATATTTATAGAAATCTCCAATAGTACAAAAAGTTGTGAAGGAGTGCCTTAATATCTGGTGTAGTTTACGACAGAATTAAGCAAAAGTGAAACTTTAAAAACAAATCAAATTTATCAGCTAAATGTGTAACGTTACATTTTAGTTAAAATTATTATAAATTAACATAAACAACTTTAATATTTTACATCATTAAATATATACGGTTCTTAAACTATTTCCTTGGGATATTTCTATATTATTATTATAGTGTTGCTCTAAAAGTGTTGCAAAAGAAACTTGGTCCATAATAAACGATCTTCGAAATAAAACTCACACAGCTCCAACATTTTCCCTTCCAGGCCCAGAAAATCTAAATGAATACTTTGTTAATGTGAGTAAAAATATAACATCAACTATTGTGTCACAACAAGATCCCATTTCCTATCTCCCTAATTCAGGAAAGGTCTCGAATTCATTCTTTATAAGACCGGTTGATAAATCTGAACTGATCCAAAAAATCAATAGTATCAAAAGCAAATCTTCCTGTAGTACCGATGGACTATCCATAAATTTTTTTTCAAATCTCCCAGTAGGGCCATCATTATTCCTCTTCATAAGGGTGGTGAAAAATCAAATGCCTGCCATTATAGACATATTGCATTAATACCGGTACTCTCCAAAATTATCGAGAGACTCATAAAAGCCCGACTTATGTCCTTTCTCGTTGATAACAATATTTTATCACAAAATCAGTTCGGCTTTTTAAATAATAAATGTACCACAACCACAGATGCCATGCTTTCTGTACTACATGAGGTTTATCAAGCATTAAACAATAATCTGCACACTGCCAATGTTTTTTGTGATTATGCCAAAGCTTTTGATTGTGTAAATCACGACATTTTAATAAAAAACTATATTTCTATGAAATTCTAGGTATTTCTTCGAACTGGTTTCAATCTTACTTGGATAATAGGAAACAACTGGTTAGAGCAAATGATACAGACTCTAGTCTCAAAAATGTTATATGTGGGGTACCACCAGGTTCAGTATTGGGTCCTCTACTTTTCCTTATCTTTATTAATGACATCACTAGCTTAAAAATTGAGGAAAAAATTTTTCTTTTTGCTGATGATACCAGTATCACTTGGAGCAACTCAAATATCGCAACTCTTCATGTTACTATAACTTCTGATCTACTCACAATAAAATTCTGGTCCGATTCAGATTTACTCTCTTTTAACGTAGATAAAACAGTAGCATTATCCTATAAACGAGCTCTTCAACCCTTACCTCTTCATAACAGCTAGATCAGTATCGTTGATTCTGTAAAGTTTCTTGGTATTTTTTTAGATAGCAACCTTAAATGGTCCCTTCATATTGATGTGTTAAGCAAGAAACTATCCTCAGCTTACTTTGTAATAAGATCTGTTTCGAAGGAAATGAATTTAGCCTCTTCCAAAATACCATATTTTTCTTTGTTCGAGTCCGATCTTCGATATGGCCTCCCTTTTTGGGCAAAAAGAGCAATAAGATATCTGTTTGGCCTCAGAAGAACAACACATTGCAGAAGCTACTTCAAAGATCACAGGATTCTAACACTACCTTCTTTTCTTTATATATTTTAGAAACTGTTTGCTTAATTCGTAAACATCTACATGTCTTTCCAGCAAGACCTAGAGATGACTATTCCACCAGAAATTCTACCTTTGACATCTATTTACCGATCCCGTCCAGTAAGTTAGTAAAGAAATCTATATTATATTCTGCAAAAAAACTTTACAACCATCTCCCTCTACAATTTAAATCTGCAACACCTTCTCCCAAGTTCCGTAAAATGACTAAAGCCTATTTATCTGAAAGACCGTATTATTCAATAGCAGAGTTTCCAATAACTAAGAAAGTGCAGTATTCTTATTTATAAGTAGAATCTTAATCTATATTTGAGTGTCATATGCAGCAGCTTAACTTAACTTATTAAATTTCTTAAGGTAGATTATGCAATTTGCATTTTTTTTTAAATTTTGCAATAGATTGTTACTGTTTTTTTGTTTCACTTTATTATATTTTATTTATATTGACGATTTATATCATTTTAGTAAATTGTATTTGTTATTTGTTATTGTTCTTATTTATGATTCTTGTAAGCTTTGTCATGAAAAATTTTGTTAAATTTTTCATGACAATAAAGCATATTTCTATTCTATTATATTGAATGGCAATAAACCTCAATTTTAATTGAAAATACGATATATTCGACGTTTCGATACTCTTTGAAATATATCTCTCAACAAATTTAAAAGAAATATTATTAAATGAATCACAAAAGAACATATGGGCAAATAAGAAATTAAATTGATTTTAACTTAATGAGGTCAAGATGAAAATCGTCAACTATCAATTGCAAAACGCACCCTGTTGCAGACTGTATAAGTGATCACCAGCTTCTTATACTGAACATCAGTCTTCGATTTAAAGTCCTACACGAGAACCATTCACAACGAATGAGCATCCTAGACCATCCAACGATCGAAAACCTTCGAATACCATATCAATGAGACAGCGCTCCTGAGAAGACTTGTGGATATTTAAAAAACAAATTAATATAATCGAAATTGCACAGGACTCCATAACACAGTATACACAGAGATTCCCTGTGCAATTGTAACCATACCGAATATCACAAAGTGTAGGCGATAGTAATTCTCTCAGGTTGCGCAGCCACGATATCCTGCGTCTCTCTATGGTTCTTTTTCCTTGAATTTTTCCCTGTATAATCAATTGGAGCAAGTTGTATCTCTCTCCACGTCTAATACGGCCGAGATATTCTAATTTTTTTGCTTTGACGGTATGACACTTAGATTTCCATTTCTTTATTCATGTTTCTCAGAACCTCTTTGTTTGTGACGTGTTTTGTCCACAATATTTTCAGAATTCTTCTGTACACCCACAGCTCGAATGATTCTAGTTTTTTCATTAATGTCGCATTCAAGGTCCAAGCTTCCATTCCATAAAACAGAGTCAAGAAAACGGAGCACCCAGCCTACCTAACTCTTAGCTCCAACTTCAAATCTCTTGTGCACAACATTTCTCTCATTTTGTTTTTTCTTTTTTTTAACATCCCATTTATTTACAATCTGTAATAATGATTACAATAAGTAAATTGTTTAACAATTAAAAGAGACTTGCAGGAGACTGTCCAGTGACAATAACCTATAAAATCATAATTTTAGTACTTAACAAAACTATTTGTGACTAATAAATAAAACCCTATCAATAAGACTCTAATAAATAAAATATTTTTGAAAATTTAAAATTTAAAATCTGGCTCGTAGATCGCCTGGAGTGTGGCGCTTTAGTCTTCTGTTTGCCTGGGGTCTCATTAGGTTCTTCGCTAGCCTGTTGGGGTGGTTTTGTAGTCGGATGTAGTATTTTTGGGCGTAACTGGCAATTTCTTCTTTGACAGTCTTCATTTGGAGATCACGATTGATTTGTTCATTGGGCATGTACCACGGTGCATTTGTGATAATGCGCAAGGTTTTCGATTGGAATCTCTCCAGGATGTCGATATTGGATCTCGACGCAGATCCCCACAGTTGGATACCATAGCTCCATATTGGCTTAATCACTGCCTTGTATACTAAAATTTTATTGTACAAACTCAGTTGTGACCTTCATTTTGTTAAAATTTGTTTTGACCCTTTCTATTTTGATTTTGATTACTTGAAAGTAATCATCTGTGGAGTTAATCACTGATCCAAGATATGCATATTTGTCTACTAGTTCGACATTAGTTCCGTTTATGAAGAGATTCTCGTTATTTCTGTGAGTTTTCGATATTCTCATAAATTTTATCTTCTTGACGTTCATTCCTAGACCATATTCTTGTCCAAACTCCTCTATTCTGGTCACCAGCCTCTGAAGGTCCTCAATATTTTCGGCTAAGATGACAGCGTCATCCGCATATCTAATGTTGTTAATGGGAATGAGACCTTTACCTTTATTGCAGCTGCTTCACCCTCCAAGACCTCTTCCGATTTGGCATTCAAAAGAATTGGCGACAACACGTATCCCTGTAAATTATGGATTACAACGTCCCAATGAAGCCCATGGGAAAATATGAGAAGGGACATCTAATAAAAACAATTTATTATTGTTAAACATCCCATCCTATAACCTGTCGATAACTCAGTAATGATTCTGTCGATAATAAGTGGCAAAAGTATGTGACGTTTATACCTATGTGGTAAAATGAACCTTGCGATAAGGCCAATATAAAAGAATCTTGCTGTAAAGATTGGATCCACAAATAAATAAATAGTTTGGCAATGATCGCAATTTTATATTCCTAAAAGCATTACAATTTTTTGATGGGGCAAGAAATTCCTCTATCATTATAGCCTGGCAAGAACCCCACCAAAAATCTCTGTAAATGTATAAAGAGGGAATTGGCCGAAGAAGAAATAATAAACAGGGTTTAGTTGATAGAGAACATCATTTTTTTATTGGAACTATAATGACTATTTAAAAGAAATAGCAAAAAATGCAAATACAAATAAATAGAGGCGTGAGGCAGGGTGACACAATACCATCGAAACTTTTCAATCAAGCTCTGGAAGATATTTTTAAAAGATTAGAACGGGAAGAAAAAGTTATAAACATTTGTGGACAACGCTTGACCATCTAAGGTACGATGATGACATCGTATTCTTCTTCTTTACGTGCCATCTCCGCGACGAAGGTTGGGAATCATCATTGCTATTCTCACTTTTGACACTACAGCCCGAAAAAGTTCAGTTGAGCTGCATCCAAACCATTCTCTGAGATTTCTCAGCCAGGACATTTTTCTCCTACCTATGCTGCGCCTTCCTTGAATCTTTCCCTACATAATTAATTTTAGGAGTTCATATCTGTCACCACGTGTTATATGACCCAAGTATTGAAGTTTTCTTATTCCAGTATCTCCCTGCTGTTCTGTATTCTTCTTAGTACTTCCTCATTGGTTATTCTGTCTGTCCAGGAAATTCTCAGCATTCTTCGATACGTCCACATCTCAAATGCTTCCAATCTATTGAGACATTATTTATTGAGAGTCCATGTCTCCACACCATACAAAAGAACAGAAAATACATAACATTTTAGTACTCGCTTTCTAAGATTTAGGCTGAGGTCTCTACTACATAATATTTGTTTCATATTAGTGAATGCACTTTAAGCCTTTTCTATTCTAATTCGGATTTCTTTGGTATAATCGTTTGTTTCACTAATGTTTGTCTCTAAATAGTTATAATTCTGAACTCGTTCTATCGTCTTATTATTTACGTGTAGATTTATGTTTCTAATATTTTTCTTTGATATAACCAAATAACCATGAATTTCGTTTTCTTTATGTTTAGTGACAGACCAAATTCTTCACTCGTTGCAACAACCTTATCTAAAATTCTTTGTAGATCTGTAATAGTTTCTGCTATTAGTATTGTGTCATCGGCGTATCTAATTTCACATATGGGTAGGCCATTTATTTTTACGCCTGCTACTTCATCTTCTAATGCTTTTTTGAATATTTCTTCTGAGTATGCATTAAACAGTGATGGCGACAAGACACAGCCCTGTCTAACGCCTCTTTTGATTTTTATTTTATTGGTGTTTAAATTATTTATTCTTATGAACATCGTATTGATAACCGATAAAAAAAAGAAGAATTGTTTGAAATGATGAGTGAATTACAGTAAGACCAAAATCATAACAAATATAGATGAGGCATCACAATGAGAATCGGACCTGATGAAATAGAACAAGTTCACGATTATATATCTAGGTCAAATTATAAAACTTATCAAGGAAAACCAAACAGCAGATATCAAAAGACGAGTTAGACTGGCGTGGGCGACATTTGACAAACTAAGCTACATCCTTAAAAACAAATGATATCCACAACAGCTTGACCAAGGTTTACAAGCAATGAATAGTTCCTGTTCTCGCTTATGGTTTCCAAACGTGGAGGTTTACAAAATCAAACATGGACAAAATCATAAAAACGCAAAGAGCAATGGAAAGACAAATGTTGCACGTAAGACTAATAGATAAAAAGAGAAACGAGTGGATAAGATAGAAAATAAGAGTTAGGGATGTTAGACAAGAAGTTGCAAAATTGAAATGGAGATTTGCCGGACACAATATAAGACAAAAAGAAGACCGATGGAACAAAACTCTCATAAATTGGAGACCGTGGGAATATAAACGAAGCAGAGGAAGACCACAAATGAGATGGGCAGATGATGTCAAGAAGCACGTGGGCTCTAGGTGGATAACTGTAGCGAAAGACAGAGAAGAATGGAATAGGATTAGGAAGGCCTATGTCCAAAGATGGACCGAAGAAGGCTTATTAGACAGAGCAACAAAATAAATAAACAGCATGCTTAGGAGAGTGGCTGCACTTCTTAAATCCAACGGTGGCTTAACAAAATATTAGTATTGTAAAATTATGTGATAATTTCAAGTTTTTTGTTCGATAAATATGCAACGTCTTATATGAGCAAGGAAGAACTGTATATTGCTTGATATAATATAATGAATCATTCCAACTACAACTATTAAAAACAGTAAGTGTTTCTCAACCTGATCAAATAAAGAAAGTGTAAATTCCTTTTTACATCACTTTTATCAGTGCGGTCTGGCGTACAAGGAGATCTTCTTGATCAAATCTTCAAGAGTGCTTGGTCGAGTTCAACGATCTCGCAATTATGCAAATAATGTCGCGTAAGTATGTGAGAAACGTGAAATCTGCGTTTAATTCACAATCTGATTCATTTTACTTCTCGAGTATTCCTTAAATTGATTAATAGAAAGTCGAATGATTGGTCGGCTGTCGGCTTAACAAGCCACTATAAATTACTTGGAAATAAATGTGGATTTTACTATTTTGTTTCCGAGTTTTTTTCTTTTTTGCGGATGACATAATAATTACCGTTTTAAACAAATTTTGACAAGGCAATAATAAGACATAGTATAGTAATATTATAGTTAAGATCAGAACAAGACGGGTACGGGGTACTAATAACGGAAGGACTGGTAACAGAATTGCACCATGGGAAAAAAGACTGCTCGGAAAGATTGAATTACTGCGTAGGGATATTGTTCAAGTC
Source organism: Diabrotica virgifera virgifera (assembly GCF_917563875.1). NCBI lineage: Eukaryota > Metazoa > Arthropoda > Insecta > Coleoptera > Chrysomelidae > Diabrotica > Diabrotica virgifera. Next base: position 232,849,293 of record NC_065446.1, on the reverse strand, counting down.
ACAGAATATATTTATACGAGGTGTAACCAGTAGAAAAGTCATCATGAAAACTGAAGACATAATGCTGAGTACCGCAAGACATTCAAGATATAATTCAGAAAACAACAGTGTCAGCCCAATGGTAACAACTGAAAATGCGACAATGCACTTTTTGAGAATGCTAGAATGCATTATATCGAAAACTCAACTCCACCTTAGAAAGTGTCGATAAGTCTTAACCAAGTTAAGAAGAAATTCATAAGTTTTGAGGAAATCAACTTTCCACACCAGCTGCTCTTAATACCAATGCTGGACGAATACAAGATACGACGTAGAACTGCCAACACTATATACTACATATTATACTACTCACTAGTAGAACTGCCAACACTATATACCACATATACTACTCACTACGAACCCTTCATCACTGAAGAAGGCTAAAATATCATCAAAGAGCTTCATAACTGGAAATCTCCTGGACCAGACGGAGTTCAAAACTTCGGGTTTAACAAGTTTTGGAGTATTCGCGATTGTTTTAATCATGTTATTTCTAATATAGTGGTTATATAATATAGTGGTTCAGGGAACCACTTATTTAACACCGAAGGATCAAAATAACACCCAAGATCCTGCCAAATACCGCCCAATTACTTATCTTCCAACTTCGTATAAATTGATCACATCCTGTGTAGCCCGGCGTGTCTGCGAACATTGTGCTCTGAACAATATCATAGAGCCTCAACAGAAAGGATGCGCTAAGGGTTCCATGGGTTGCAAAAAACAACTTATCATCAACTCATTTCTAACCAGACATATTCCAAAAAAAGGAACCCTTTTTACTGCCTTCATTGATTACAAGAAGGCCTTTGATTCAGTGCCGCATGAATGGCTTATAGATATACTGAGAATATAAGTGGATGATAATATAGTAACATTTTTAAAGCATATAATGACACAGTGGAAGACTAAAATTCACCTTTAAATACAATAATTATTGTAATAGCGAACCTTAATCATTTGTTGTGTATGGATAATTTGAAATTAATGGCTTCCACTCGAGACCACCTAGAACAGATGCTAAAAACTGTAGAAACATTCTCTAATGATATTAGTAGGTATGCAGTTCATTCTAGACTAGTGCCGTGTTTTGAATATAGTCAAACGAAAGGTACATCCCGGTGGATTCGATATGCAAAATGGCTAGAACATTGAGGCCATGGGTAAAAACAATATGTATAAATATCTTTGGGTAAAGCAGGCGCTGAAAATTTACCAGAATCAAATGAAAACTGAGATAACCACTGTGTTTATACGAAGGATAAAACAGCTGCTTTGTTCACAGCTTAACAGTAAAAATTTGTTTAAGGCACTAAATACCTACGCTTGTTCCGCACTTAGCTATTCATTTGGTATTGTTAAGTGGACAAAAACGAATATAGAAAATCTTCAACGAATAGTACGAACATACCCCACAAAGGCACAAAAACACCATCCTCGAAGTGCAGTAGAAATAACGACATTACCACGGACTTTAGGAGGAAGAAGACTTGTATATAGGTGAGCAATTAGATAAATAAATTGCTAATTTAAGAACTTATTTTCAGATGCAGGCTGAGACATCTACTCTACATCGCGCTATCTGCTTAGTAGATAACACCGATCAAAAGAAATGCGCATAAACCATCTTACTAAGGACAAAAAAGTGCGCACTTAGATGGCTAAACCTCTGCACGGGCGACATCACAATGAGGTAAACTAAGACTATGTCGACAATATAACGTCGAACTATTGGTTGGCATGAGGAAAGATGTTCCCCGAAACAGACGGTTCATTACTGGCTATTCAGGATCAGGTTATACCAACCAAAAATTACCTGAAATATATCGTCAAATACCCTCAGGTCCAAAACGACAAATGCCGATATGGATGTCAAGCCCAAGAAACCATCCAAAATATTACCGGGGGCTGCCAGGTATTTGCTGCAACTGAATACAAGGAACGGCAAACTGGGACTTCTCCAAACGGACCATCTCCCATATTATCAATACGTTCCTGAGAGTATGCTTGAGAATGACAACTACAAGCTATACTGGGACCGCACTGTCTCACAGACCCAACAGTGGCACATAATAGACAAGATCTCGTATTAGTCAATAAATTAACGACACAAACAACACTCATTGATGTGGTGATTCCTAACAACAATTATCTACGTACTAAATGTACTGAAAAGATCGCCAAGTACAGAGATCTGGAAATTCAAATACGAAGACAATGGAGAATGCAAAAAACCCAGACAATACCGATTATTATGTCTACTACTGGAGTCATTCCGAAGAACCTCCTCGAAAACATAATAAGCTGGGTCTAAATGAACATCTGTATAAGACCATGCAGAAAGCTGTACACTAGCAACGGCCAGATGTGTACGAAAATTTTTGGGAGATTCACCTGCATACCAAGTCACCTAGGACTCGATAACACGGAAAGAGTCCCACCAGAGCTCAATCCTTTTGATACCGTAGTTATCTGGGATGAGTCAGAGGGATTACATTCAGACTTGAAATGACTGCATTTCATCTATCTTCTTTCATCTTCTATTACCTTTCTCTATCCATAGGGTCTAGGGAAGTTAGATTATACTTACAGATTATATTACAGATATACAGTTAGATTATATTTACAAATATGAAAAATTGGGATTTTTTGTATAACCTCCGAATTATAGATTTTGTATGGAATAATTTTATGATGAGATCTTTTTAGCATTGATTACATGTCAGACAAATTTTTTTAGTATATTCGAATACCACATAAATGTTAATATTATCCTCAACGGACACCAACTGTGTTCATTAACGGAACATTTCCTGGATTTCCTAATTATACATAGGCCTGGATCCCGCGTACCAAAAAAAAGTTGATTAATAGCAAGTTGAAAATTTGTTAATAGTTTAACGGTGTCTAGTCGGACAAACTTTGATGTATGGGAACACTGGAACAGGGGAAGTTTTAATTGTGGAACAGGTTATACTTAGGTTTCGAACGTCAGACTACGAAAACGTCCCATGTATTTTGTCGGACAGAACTTCCAATTGATTTGTTACCCTTGAAAATACATGGGACGTTTTCGTAGTCTGACGTTCCAAATTTTTAACATGTTCCACAATTAAAACTTCTCCTGTTCCAGTGTTCCCGTACATCAAAGTTTGTTCGAGTATACACCGTTAAGCTATTAAAAAATTTTCAGCTTGCTATTAATCAACTTTTTTTTGGTACGCGGAATCCAGGCCTAACATACATTACTGTAGTGTAAAGTTTTCAATTTTCTCCTAAGTTATTAATTTCTCAGTGCTTTATGACCTAGAGAAAAAACTGCGAAAGGTTGATTATGATTTTTTTTATGTCAGTTGTAAACAGCTGGTTTCATCATCTGTTATAGAGTAAGTAAACATAAAAGAATAGTGAAACTTGTTCACAAAGATGGCCGTTCGGTTAATAGTAACATTAAATGATTAATGTTCGTAAAAAATACTATGTATTTGAAATTTCTCTTCTTGTTTTTTTTTTGAGTAGAATACAGAGTTGGATCTGTAGAAATGGAAAATTTGACTAACGATATAAAAGATGTAAGTAATCAAATCATTATTTGTGAATAATTGTTAATAATTAGTTTAATTTTAACTGATGAATTGTGTTTGTAATGTTTCATATAGTCCGTCCGCTATAACTTTTCCCATGCGGTACGATTCATTTGAAACGAACGTCGATGTGTATATTGTATATACATTTTGTATACTGTATACTATATCAAAACTGTATACACACATCGGCGTACGTTTCACTTTCTGTTTTGACTTAAGAGGATGGGTACGTATTTTCGGCTGCAATGCTATTCAAATGGGGATTCATTTTTTTCGAATCCTGAGAAAACTAATAAATATTTTTGAAAAATTTAAACGCAGAATGAAAGATTACGTTATTAGCGAGGGCCGAAAGTCCCTGAGAACTTCTATAATGTTTATTTTAATAAGTTACAGGGGTGAAAAACTAAGAGAAAATTTAGTGTGATTTTTAATTTCAAATATCTCATTCCAAATAAACTTTTTATTTATTCTAAGGGAATTTCGGCCCTCGGTAATAATTTAGTCTTTCACTCTGAGTTTAAATTTTTCAAAAATATTTATTCGATTTTTCAGGATTTGAAAAAAATGAACACAATGTCCGTGGTAATATTTTCCAAATCTATCTTCGTCTTACAACGCACTCAGTCGAATAGAATATTGTCAGTCAGACATTGACAATCAGTGACAATTTTAAATATTTGACATGGCATCGGGAATATTTTGAGTTGTTGATTAAATAATATTGATATATACGCTGTGAGCTCGTACGTAGAGGGGATATTTACAAATTCGCGAGCGCCAGTAGTGGCAAGTCTGTAAACGTTTACCGGAAATTTGACATAAATGTCAAAGTGATTAATTTAAAATTAAAATTAAAAACATTAATTATAAAAAATATTAGTTGGTCAAAGCTGTGGTATATATTTTACCTTAAATATACTTACGTATTAAATATTGAATTTAAGTTTTTTTAATGTTCCGTAATATATGTAATTATAAATTAATATAATAATATTAGCGCCATCTACACGATAATTGTGAAAGTATCCGAAGTAAGAAATTCATATTTTATCAATAGAACGTCAAAATGATTAGAAAATTTAAAAAAAAATCGATTACAATTTAATTACTTTTTTGCGTTGTAAAGATTAAGCGATAACAATTAAATAATATATTTAAAAATTACCGGTGAAAGTTGAATAAGTAATCCGCTAGGAGCGCCACCAGCGAAGCTCAGAGCGTATAGTGTATTTGATAAATAATTGATTTAAGACGTGAACTTAATAAAAAGTTATTTATTGTGTATTATTTGTGGAAGATCCAAGCAGAGAATACATCAGGAAAATATATTCTGTGATCCAAGTATTTTGTTGTTAAAGATGTTCAAAATTGTAAGCGTTCTATAGTAACAATATATTATTAACTTTAACACTTTTCCTCTTTTCTCGATTGAGAATTAGTTTTTGTTGTACATATAAATTATTACAATCACTGAATACATAGTTAGTGAAAAAATTATCACATTTATTAACTGAATTAATAATTTGCAATTATATCTACAAATAACAGTTATCCAAAAACATTCAAAAGGCATCTCTTTAAGTTAATGATGACATTTTCAAGTAGAATGGCATTCTAGTAATGTTTACATATCCATACCAGTGTGAATTTTACTACACGTAATTTGCCGTGTGAAAACAGGAAAAGTAGGGATAGCCGTAAAATATTTGTGAATTATGTACCGATGACCTTAATTTGATTGAAAATGAATCGTACCGCATGGGAAAAATTATAGCGGACGGACTATACAGGGTGCGCCAAACCTCTGGTCTTCTTTGATTACGGCTAAACTATGAGATATACAAAAAAATGTTTATAACAAAACTAATGTGTATCAAAGAGGTCTATAATTTAAAATTATTTTTAATTATACAGGGTGAGTCAGAACGACGGTATGAACCAAAGTTGTATTTTTTTAAATGGAACACCCTGTATATTAAATCATTTTTGAATATATTATTTAAAAATATGAAAAATTTGTATAAGGTCTTATAGGCCTAAAGTTAATAATTTTCGAAATATTTACATTTTTATTGAGAAAAATGGTAATATTTATAGGGTTGTGGATTATGTTTCCAAGGAAATAAAAATTTAGGTGATAGGTCAAAGTTTTTAGAATATAGTGTTATTTTTAAATAATTTAATATTTTTTACTGTTAGCCATAAAATATACAGTGTGATCACTATTTGCAAATACAAAATTTTCTCATTTTTTTTAAATGGGACACCCTGTATATTAGTTTTGCGTTTTGTAGTAAATATTACAACCTTTCTTTTGGTATAAGGTTGTATGTACCTAGCATGTTTCGTTTTGTAGATATTTTAAAAAAACTATAGATTTTACGTGTTTGCGGATTTTTTATTTAAATTTTTTTTTGCAAAAAAAATAATTATAACCTGGTTTTAGAAACATACACTAAAATATAAAATATGAAAATAAAAACGTAATTAAAGATTAAAATAAATCGTATGCTAGCACAACTCAATTGAATTTAATAACTTTAAATTATTCTACAAAAAATATTTTACCATATTAATGAATGCATAAAATAGTTACTAAATTAAATAAACAACCAAATTTTAAATCAACCATAGTAATTTTTCTACTACAGCAACTTTCCTGTACCAAATTAATTGTTAGTTAAATTGTATTTAGTTAAACTTTTAAATTTACTTACATACATCTTGAGAATATAAAAATTATTATAAAGTATGCTTTGAAACAAATGAATGTTAAATGTATCATCCAAATTATTTATTAATATAAATAGTATTTACTGGTGTCACAAAAACTGGTAATACTTTTGTAGTTGAAATTTTTGTAACAATTTTTTATATTTTAAATTTTAATTTTTTAACCGAAAAATGTTTGGATATGACATTTGTTTTGGGCGAAACCATTAGAAATTATTACCAGCTTTTGTGACACGAGTAGGTACATAGATACTATTTACTTCTTAATATACTTCCATAACGTTCATTTGTTTCAAAGCATACTTTATACGTTCTCAAGATGTAGGTAAATTAAAAAGTTATTAACTGATCTTACTCGTAAATACAATATAACTAACAATTAATTTGGTACAGGAAAGTTGCTGCGGTAGAAGAATTACTACGATTGATTTAAAATTTGGTTGTTTATTTAATTTAGTAACTAATTTATGTATTCATTAATAAGGTAAAATATTTTTTGTAAAATAATTTAAAGTTATTAAATTCAATTGAATTGTACTAGCATACGATTTATTTTAATCTTTAATTACGTTTTTATTTTCATATTTTATATTTTAGTGTATGTTTCTAAAACCAGATTATAATTATTTTTTTTGCAAAAAAATTTTTAAATAAAAAATCAGCAAAAACGTAAAATCTATAGTTTTTTTAAAATATCTACAAAACGAAACATGCGAGGTACATACAACCTTATACCAAAAGAAAGGTTGTAATATTTACTACCAAACGCAAAACTAATATACAGGGTGTCCTATTTAAAAAAAATGAGAAAATTTTGTATTTGCAAATAGTGATCACACTGTATATTTTATGGCTAAAAGTAAAAAATATTAAATTATTTAAAAATAACACTATATTTTAAAAACTTTGACCTATCACCTAAATTTTTATTTCCTTGGAAACATAATCCACAACCCTATAAATATTACCATTTTTCTCAATAAAAATGTAAATATTTTGAAAATTATTAACTTTAGGTCTATAAGACCTTATACAAATTTTTCATATTTTTAAATAATATATTCAAAAATGATTTATTATACAGGGTGTTCCATTTAAAAAAATAAAACTTTGGTTCATACCGTCGTTCTGACTCACCCTGTATAATTGAAAATAATTTTAAATTATAGACCTCTTTGATACACATTAGTTTTGTTATAAACATTTTTTTGTATATCTCATAGTTTAGCCGTAATCAAAGAAGACCAGAGGTTTGGCGCACCCTGTATATTTTATAGCTGCTTTGAAAACATATTTCCGTGCAAATTTACCACAAATTAATAAATACAGTAGGTATTATACAATTCTGTTTCACAAATGGTTTTGCAACATATGGAGTCTTATTTAGGAAGCACGCAAGTTTTAGCTCAGCAATAATCATGATTTTAAGGTTTGTTTCAACGATTATGAAGCGGTTTGATACAATTTACCATAGTCTAGCATGTATACTCCAACAATGTCTTCTTCTCATTGTTTGATTTGCGTGTATAGAATAAATTGCTATGTAGAAATGCTTTCAATGAGTGTCCCCGTTTAGGATTTAGTCCTCTTCAGGGTTTGAAGTGAATGTAAAATGTGGCAGCAAAAGCAAACAGTCCGAAAAACACACTGGGGCAAGTGTCGTATCCTGATGTTTCTGGTTTCCTGGGTTATGCCGGACGGTGGTGTCCAGAAGGCTAAAAAGTAACAGAGAAGAAAGTTTGATGGATTGTTGTTGGTTCCATAGACATTTACGTGTACTGTCCGTGCTTTGCTCTCGACCAGTCTCCCTAGAAACCCTTGTACAACGACAGGCGAACCTGCGTCCCTCGTCGGCGGTCAGGAGGTGGCTTTTGAGCGCAGCGTGGACAGTGAGCGTTCGAGTGGTGAAAATAGTTGCGGCTATTTTCTTGGGACGAATAGGTTTAATTGTGCAATGAAGTTGGGAAACCGCAAAAAACCAACTTCTCCCTGTTCGGGGTAGGGAAGAGGATATGTTATAGGTGGGTACGGAAGGCTAACGGAGTAGCCTCGAGGATGTTTTCGTACTCTACCGGGAGTTCGTCAATGCATGTTTGCATTAGAGCAGACGGTAAATGAATCTTTTTGTGTTTGGGCGTTCGGTAGAGTACGTGACCGGAAGATGAACAGGAACATTTGAGAGATTCTTGTGTGTCGGAGGGGGGACCGTTGATTACTTTGATTGTGAAGTTCCTGTTCAGAGAGTTTATTCTCTCAGTGATTTTCGGGATGTTTGAGATGTTATGGATTTCGTTTGAGGGATATCGCCAGTGCTCGTAGTTGCATCTACGCAAGATTCTACGTACCGCTCGCAACAACCTCTCTTGTTTTGCTCTAGCGCAAAGAGAGTAGAGGCATGATTTGTACTCCATGACGGGTTGAATAAAGGTCTTGTAAGTGTGAATGAGAGTCTTCTTGTGTGTCTTGCCAATTCGTCCAGAGAGAGGGTTGAGAAGTCTGGCCCTGATCCTTACCCTATCTAAAGTTGCCTTTAGATCTGCGTCCCAGTTAAGAGTCCTGGTGAACAGTACTCCCAAATAGGTCGCAGTCGGGCTAACAACAAGCCTTTCTCCCAACAGTCTCAGTGGATATTGGTCGTCTTCATTTATTATGATTCTATGTGACACAGAAGGGGCGCGAAACACAATTGTTGTTGTTTTGTTCGCGTTCAGCGTGACTCTCCACTTACAACACCATTCTCCGACCCCGTCCAACAGAGCCTGGGCTCTTCTATGGATGAGTCGTGGGTTGTATCGAGAGGTTGTCGTGAGCAGAGCCGTGTCGTCTGCATAGAGAAACAGCCGGGTACCTGGGATATTTTGGTTTGTGATATCGCTGTTGTAGATGATGTACAACAGCGGTGCTAGGACTGAACCCTGGGGAACTCCAGCTTGTGGAGTGAAGGGGGTAGACTTTTGTTCGCTTATTTTCACTCTGACAGTTCGGTTGTGGAGGTATGAGTGTACAATTTTGGTAAATTGTAGTGGTAGCCCGATGTCCAGAAGTTTCCGAACAAGTCCGTCATGCCAGACCTGATCGAAAGCCTTCTGCACATCCAGGAATGTGGCTATGGCGAATGAACCATCGTTGATGGTTTGAGTAACTTTAGTTGTGAAATCTATTAATGCATGTTTAGTAGTTTTACCTGACTGGAATCCGTATTGGAATTTTGGTATGATGTTGTGGTTTTCGAGAAAGTCATTGAGCCTCTCTTTTAGGATTAGCTCAAGAACTTTTCCCAGAGTGTTGATTAAAGAGATTGGTCTGTAGGATTCCACGTCGGTTGGGGGTTTGCCTTTTTTCAAAAGCATGATGGTATTGTCCACTTTCCAAGGAGTAGGGAAGTGGCTGTTTTTGAGACATGCATTGAATATTTTAGTTAGAAGAGGGATGATACTCTCTGGAAGTTTTTTGAGGCACCTTCGGTTGATGCCATCAGGTCCGGGAGCGCTGTTTTTACCTATTTGGCAAAAGCTCTCCGTTTCCCTGTTTGTGAGGGGGTCCATGATAGGATCATAGACTGGAACGTGGTGGTTGAGAGTAACATTTACTATGTATTCTGTGTTGAGTTTAAATAAGCGATCAAAGTTCGGGTTGTCTGGAGTTTGAAAGTTGTTTTGAAGCGAATTTCTGAATGCTTCAGCTTTCCCTTCTGGGGAATTGACTATGCGATTGTTGACCAACAGATGAGATGGTTGAGATAGTTTTTGTTTTGTTAGGACTTTGAATTTGTGCCAGAATTTACTACCGTCTCTGTAGTCCAGTTTTGAGGTAGCATCTTCCCACCGGCGAGCCGTTAGGTCAGATATCTCTCTCTTTATCCTGGCGCAGATTCGGTTGTATTCTGTTTTGATTAGTGGATTTCTGTTGGCCTTGTATTGACGTAGAAGACGTCTTTTTTGTTGGATTTTGGCAATGATGTATTGTGGAAGTGCCGGTGATGTATAGGTTATTTGTTTAAGTGGGATTGCGTGCGTGATCGCCTCGGTGATGAGGTTCTCAATTTCGGTTGCACTGGTGTCGATACTATCGTTAGTATCGAGTTCGCCTAACATAGGGAGATTTTGAGTGATGAAATTTTGGAATTCAGTCCAGTTAGCGTGACGATAGTCTCTTATAGTTCTTGGAGGGTTGGGTTGTTTCAACAATGTCTTCTTCTTCCTCTTCTTTATAAGCAATTCTGTATTTCCCTTTCTTTGATTATTCTTAGAAATTCTTATTGTTTACCCATGCGCCGAAGTACCTCATTGTTAGTAACTTTTTGTAGGTACTCATGGAATTCTCAGCATCCGTCTGTATCCGCCTCAAAGGCATCTATTATTTTTTCTGTTCAACTTTCACAGCCATACAGTAAGACAGAAAAAACGTAACATCTGATCATTCGGGTTCTGAGCTCCAGACTAAGGTCTGAAGTCTATTTTCTCTTAAATATTTTATGGAAGTTACTTGCTCTATTATTTGTCCCTTGGCATACAAATGTACGTTTATTGGCATCTTTGACAATACTATTTTTTTTTATTTAGAAAGTATAGCCGTATCTAGTGTTGCCCAAATGCAAGACCAAGACGAGACTTGGACAGTCTTGGTCTTGGTCTTGCACCAGTACACCTGGTCTTGGTCTTGGTATTGCACTCCCAGTCTTGGTCTTGGTCTTGGTCTTGCAGCAAGAGTCTTGCAAGTCTCGCAGTTACCCACTAGCGTATTGCTATTTATTAATAAAACAACTCACATTAGGTGGGTTTGAACCCACGATCTAAACTATCCCTGCCTATACTCTAACTAACTGGGCTATCTACCATGTCCCACGGGAGTTGGTCTGTTTCTTAATAAACGTTTGCATTTAATAACCTGACATGTGCTAAAACATGGTGAAAACACAAAAAAACAAACAAATGGCAAACTTATCTAGACTGTATTTTAAAGAACATTATCTGTCTAGAAAGGGATTGATGGACTCTCACATTAGGTATATGAAATGAAATGGAATAAAAGAGTTCTATAATTTGCCATTTATTCAAATAAAAAATAAAAAAAACACAAATTAAATTACAGCACAGTACGCAATAGCTTTGACACTATTATTAGTTGAAAATTTTTGTTTGCTATTAGTTGAAAATTTTAAGATTGACTTTTTTTTAACAAGAATTAATACAAAGTAATACACGCAGTTTAATTATATAACATTTACACAGAATGAGTTTTATGTATGGAACGCCTCAAATATCTCGAAAACGACTTGAACGATTTTTATAGAATTTGGTGAGTAAAGGTCTTCTAATGCGGCCGATATTATAGTGGTAATTACAGATTGTTACCAGATCTTGCGTTTTTTTGAAAATATAATGAACTTTAGTATTTCGAATAGAACACCCTGTATATTTTTGCATTTTGAACCATAATAACTACTAATTAATTTTCATGTAATATTTCCTATACCGAAATGCCGTAATTTCTGAGTTATTTCTATATTTATTTAAAAAAAAATTAAACAAATTATAAAAATCAATCGTTTGAGCCCTGGCAGACTTATTTTAGGTTCTTTGAATCATATGGAACAAAAAAGGTCTTTTGTAGTTTTTGTCTAAAGTTATTCGTTTCCGAGTTATAAACAATTTAAAACTGAAAAAAATCGAAAAATGACGATGTTCAAGGCTCAAAAACACAAGTACATAATAGCTATTTGTATAACAAGGGAGGAAAGTGCTACTTTTCCTCCCGAGAATGAAGTTTACTGCCCGACGCGTAGCGGAGGGCAGTAATCATTCAAGGGAGGAAAAGGCACTTTACTCCCATGTTATACATATGGTTTTTCCACCTTCCTCAAATAACAAATCATTTTTTCAATTTTACTTAATTTATTTTATGTAACTAGCCAACAAAATTTATTAGAACTAAATCTAACAAGTAGGTACAATATAACTGTCAACTGTCAAAAATAAGTCAAGTTATTAATGTAAACATTGTTAAATCAAAATAACAATTTACTGTTTTTTACCATTCTGCAAAATACAGAGTGTTTTATAAATAAACGTTAAAATGTATAGATACTTACGTAATAGAAAATAGATATTATACAGGGCGTCAATAAGTTATATTTCATGAATGGCATACCATGACGTTACTTTTACTTTTCCTCCCTAGGGAGGAAAAGTACAACTTTGCTCCCTACAATCAGGTCCGGAAAAGTATACTTTCGGTAGAGGTAGGTGGAAAAAAATATTATTTTCGAAATCTCGAAGTGCCTAAACTGAAGTTTAAACTTTATTTATCAGTTGTCGATAAGTAATTTGTTTATTTCATTTTAAAAAACATTGTTTTTTAGTTTTTAATGCAGCCCGATCAACCATCCTCTCATAAGTTCTTCATTAACAATAAAAAAACAATGGCAAAATCACACATCGGCCAATATCTCTTTTTATATAATAATAAATATCTCTTTTTTTGAAATTTGGAAGTTTTGTAACATTTTACCGTGCGCGAATGGACTATACATGGCAGCCAGGCATTATCTTATCTAGTGCTTTTTCAGCAAAAAAATTTGTTTGGCCGATTGATCTAATATCTAATTGCACACCCTGCAAAAAGTAGGACGTTTAGTCTTTACGATATGGATAAGGAAAAACAATTGAGTGGTTGTCCGTAACAGTGAATATGGTATTCGTATTATATTTTTATCACCTTATAGGCGACATACTTCTTTAAAAGTTTCAATGCGATATTGTTATCCACACAACACAAGAAGATTATTTTATGAAAGGTTGCTATTCTCAAAATTTAAACAATTGCTCAATTGTAATTAATTTCGGAGCGAAGGCGTCGTCTGATATTAGGAAAGAATGAAATATTTTATTTTTACATTGTATAATAATTTATTATGACCTCTGAGTACGTATCCAATAAATAAGTGTTCATATTTTTTTTAATTCGGTATGTATGTTCATCGTATTGTTCATAATGCGGATAAATCCATTTTTCCAAATTTTTGTTACATATTTTTTTGTATCTCATAGTCTCTAAGCATATACCCGAACTAATATACAGGCTGTAACAAAAATACAGGTCATAAATTAAATCACCTATTCTAGGACCAAAAATAGTTCTATAGAACCTAACTTGCCTTAGTACAAATATGCATATAAAAAAAGTTACAGCCCTTTGAAGTTACAAAATGAAAATCGATTTTTTCCAATATATCGAAAACTATTAGAGATTTTTTATTGAAAATGGACATGTTTCATTTTTATGGCAGGAATATCTTAAATAAAAATTATAGTGAAATTTGTGCACCCCATAAAAATGTTATGGGGGTTTTATTCCCTTAAACCCACCCAAACTTTTGTGTACGTTCCAATTAAATTATTATTGTGATACTATTAGTTAAATTCAATATTTTTAAAACTTTTTTGGTTCTTAGTATTTTTTCGACAAGGCAGTTTTTATGGAGTTGCGGCTTCTTTTCTAATATGTTTACGTAGACATTTTATGGGGGTTTTGTTCCTTTAAACCTCCCAAATGGTTGTGTACGTTCCAATTAAACTATTACTGCGATACCATTAGTTAAACACAGTGTTTTTAAAACTTTTTTGCTTCTGTGTATTTTTTCGATAAGGCACATTTTATAGAGATGTGACTTCTTTTTTAATATGGTTTAAAATATACCTAAATATGTAAATCATAAATAAATTTTCCTATTATTATCAAGTCTCCATAATCGTAATACTTAGCCATATCACAGATGAACATAACATATATGTGGCCATATACAAATATGTGGTGGATTTGACAAATAATATGCAAAATATTTCGACAAATACTGACTTTTCGAAAAAGTACCAAGAGGCAAAGAAGTTTTTAAAGCATTGTGTTTAACTAATGGTACTACAATTATAATCAAATTGAAACGTACACAAAAGTTTGGGTGGGTTTAAAGGAACCAAACCCCCATAAAATTTTTATGGGGTGTCTAAATTTCACTATAATTTTTTCTTAAGATACTACTGCCTTAAGAATGCCACATGTTCATTTTCAATAAAAAATCTCCAATAGTTTTCGGTATACAATTGGAAAAAATCGATTTTCATTTTGTAACTTCAAAGGGCTGTAACTTTTTTTATGTGCACATTTGTACGAAGGTAAGTTAGGTTCAATCGAACTATTTTTGGTCCCAAAATATGTGATTAAATTTATGACCTGTATTTTTGTTACACCCTGTGTTATTCCATGAAACGACACTCAAACTGCAAGACGCAAGAGTCTCGCAGGCTTGGTCTTGTTCTTGCTCAAGTCTTGCACGGTCAGTCTTGGTCTTGGTCTTGCTAAAATAAGGCGGTCTTGGTCTTGCTAAAACGCAAGAACAAGACCAAGACTGCAAGACCAAGACCGATTTTAGGCAACACTAGCCGCATCCACCTTAATGGTGATTAGCGGCGGCTACAGAATACAATGCTAAATTCTATAAAATATTCCTATGGATTTTAGAAATGTTACAATATTGTCCATTGAGTAATTAGTGCCCAATAAATTACTTATACATTTAGGTATGTCCACTTGCACAAAACACGATTCTTAATGTAAGCTTTTATATCACTCGCGGTATTTCGGCAATCATCTTTTCTATATCAGCACATACGGCAATCTCACTCGCGCACTGGTTGGCTTTTTCGTTGCCTGCAATGCCAATGTGGGATGGTATCTATAAAAATCTGATTCGTCTAGTGTTTTCTTGAGCCTGCATCAGTTCGAATTTTATGTGTTTCTCAATAGGACATTTGGGATAGATCTGTTTAAGGGTTTGAAGAGCGCTTAGTGAGTCACTTAAGTTAACTGAATTAGAAATGTCATTAGAATTCATATGCATGATAGCTTTGAGCACTGCATAGAGCTTAGCAGATAAAATCGCAATAGAAAATTCAGAAATAAGTGTTTGAAAGGTTGGTAGTCGATGGAAAAATTTATCTATATTCTACTCCAGTAGCTTAGTGAATTTTATTATATGAAAATGTAAGTTTACTGGCTAACCTACGATGACTCGCCCTCGGATTCAGAGACCTCGTTACCCAAGTGTCGTAGGATTCTCTTTCTGAGAGTGGTGATAAGACGTTTGGATGATCTGTTTTTAATTGTGTGTAACACTTCAGTTAACATATGGTGTAATCGCATTAGGTCGGGAGTAAAATCTTGAATAATGATATCAATAGGATTTTTCGCGCCAGTTATATTGCTAATAAGAAGGTTCAGTTGGTCATAATTGAGGACAAATGGGGTCGAATGATTTTCGATAAAATTTTTGACAGGTTCAAGGTCATATGATTTTAATGATTTCGATGCTACATGCTCCTCGCCGCTTTTAATCTTCTTGGCTTTAGGTTTAGATGTAGGTACAGTAAAGGGTTTTTCTGTATGACTTGTTTCTGGAGAAGTGAGAACCTCGCTGATACTACGTTTCGACTGAAGTTCGACATTAATGGCTATGGAGCTGTCCATGGTGCTAACTTCTTTACTTTCTTCTATATTAGGATTGTTCAGATTATTTGCTGAACTTTCTTTGATAGGAATTTGTTCGTGAGATAGAATTGTAGCTGTAGGTTGAGGCATAGTTTCGGGTGAGGAAGAAGTGATCGGTTGACTGTTATTTAAATTTGCTATTGATTCCATTTTATCGGGACAATTTGTGGCGATATGTCCAGGCTTTTTGCAGGTATAACAGGCCATAGTTTCTAAGAAAATTCGATGTGTTGTACTATCGAAGTCTAAAGTGAATGAGTCGGGTAAGGAGATATTGTGAGGACTAACGTATATTTGTCTTCTGAAGCTCAAAATATGATTGTATTCAGGAAGATTGGAACTGATTTTTAGGAAGGTGACTGGGGAGAGAAGATTAAGTCCTATTTTTTGTAAATAATCAATTAACAGACTGTGTGGTATACTGGGACATACGTTTGATAAAACGATACGTTCGGCTGGAGAAATCAGTCTTCTAGCTTGTACAATATTATTCTCGATTTTGATTTGTCCGTGCTTTTGCATAAATTCGTCCACCAGTTTGCTTGAAAGGTACATACATATCCGATTGTTCGATAATTGAGACGAAAATATAATATTTTTTGGTTGAATTAGATTGCCCAACGGAACTAAATAATCTTGTAGCTTCGTATTTTCTAAGGCGCTGAAGACAATCGCTGGCAGTTTCGACGGAAAAGGTGTAGAAGTTACTGATGAATAGGTTTTATTGGTATTTGTCTGCAGTTGTTGTACATGTTGCGAGTCAGAGAGACTCTGAATGTTAGATTCCATTTTTAATTTTAACACGAGACATGTGTTTAAAACTAATACGGACCTGACCAGTAATTAAGCATGTAATTAAACTAATAACAAAACTGGAATAAATTGTAGCTTATATCGTACTTTGTTGATGTTATTAAATAAGAATTAGCCAAAACTGGTTTACCACGTTATATTAAACAAAAATAATACGATGGATGCACTTACTGGTATCTAATAAACTTGTCACTGAACTATTTATAAATAAACTATTATTCTTTCTGCACAAAATTTGCAATTTTGCTGAGACCAGAAATAAACACACCTTTCGTTAGGTCATTCAGGACCGTACTCACTAAAATTTTAGTTTTGGAAACGTTTAGATGTAAACCGAACATTCCGCTATGACAAGGTACCGCATTTATTATAATTTGTAGTTCTTATAACTTGCTTGCTATTAGGACAGTATCATCAGCGTACCTGATGTTGTCTATGCTGGTTCCGTTAATCTTGATTCCACCTTGGACGTCGTCCAATGCGTCTCTGACTATAGACTCGACTCCGAATACAGATTGAATAGTAGCGATGATCAGACGCAACACTATCGCACTCCTCATCGGATTCGTATATCTTCGGATGTTGTGTGCTCTATTTCAATTATTGCCGTTTGGTGTCAATATAGTTCTGAGATAATTCGATAAGTCTTGTTCATCAATTACAGTTTTTCTCAGAATCTCAATCATCTTTTGATGGTTAACGCAGTCAAATACTTTTCAATATTCAATAAAACATGAATATACATTTACATTAATGTCTCTGCATCGTTGTGTTAAAAAATTTAAAGTAAAAAGATCTTCTCGTGTTCCCAATCCGTTTCGACATCCGAACTGAGTGTCACTTATCTGGAACTCGCACTTCTTGTAAATTCGTGCATATATGCTTCTGAGAAAAGTTTTAAGGACATAAAGACATCAATCTTTATATTCGATAATCATCGTATTGTGAGGAATTGGAATTTTTTGGTAATGTTGCGAATATTGATTTAGTGTATCTAAGAATAATTTAAAAGGGTAAATTGGGCTCTTTAAACAAAATTGCTAGGGCTCTTTAAACAAAATACCTCTTGGTATTTAACAAACAATTTGCTTATCGCAGTAAACTATTAACAGTAGACTGCAAATAAATTAGAAAATTATGCTAAAAAGTATCAATTGTAATTCATTAATTTTATATCTTTCGATTTTATTATTTTAAATCAATCGACCAAAGAATCAAAACAAACTTACCAAGTAACAGTCTATAGGCTTTTCTCTATGAACTTTGTAAGATTTCTGTAATTCTGTCTGCTTTAATGCGTGGGCTATGTGAAGGGCACTGGCATCAAATCGTCCATATTGGTAAGATGGAGAAGTCTCTTGATGATAACTATAATTATTATTTGGACTATAACCTCCATAGGTTGGCGAATGAGGTTGGTGATTGCTACCATTTATGTGAGTACGGACGTGAAGGCCTGAAAATAAAAGAAATAAATCAACTAAATGAAGTATAAAGTACACTGGGGTGCAAAATTAACCGGACACTAATTTCCTAAACCTGTTGTCCGATTTAAGCAATTTTTTTAATATATTATAGCCTTATTCTTTAGCAATATCGCTGTAATAGTATTGTTGCTAAACAGTTAAATTTTCATTGTGTACTGGGTGTATCAATCAAACTGTGTTTTTTTCTCAAAGTTCGCATCACCTTGTGGAATATTCTAGCATTTATAAAATACTGAAATTAAAATCCAACTATAGCCTCATGTTTTTTCAACATTTTGTTTTTTGATTCATTCGCTTATGTTGGATAATAAAAAAGTTAGGTACTTTAACAACTAGTCATGTTTTTCATCAATACAGCGTGTTTTTAAATTATAATTGGCAAACTTTAAGGGGTAATTCTGCATGAAAAATAATGACAGTTTGCTTTATCAACGATATGTCTGCAAGTGCTTCGTTTCCCAGATAGGGGGTGTTGAAAGTTTTCTTACAAACTGACGATTTATTTATTGCTTTAAAACCGGTTGAGATATGCAAATGAGATTTGGTGGGTTTTAAGAAGTAGTTATTGCACATTTTTGACATACAATTAAGAATTTAATATTCACCATTGGCGCGCATACGGGTAATATGAGGGCTTATATTACCCATATCCGATATGCGCGCCAATGTTGAATATTAAATTCTTACTTGTATGTCAAAAAATGTACAATAACTACGTCTTAACACCCATCAAACTTCATTTGCATATCTCAACTGGTTTTTAAACAATAAATAAATCGTCAGTTTGTAAGAAAAATTTCAACACCCTCTATCTCAGAAATGAAGCATTTGTGGACATAGGTTTATAAAGCAAACTGTCATTATTTTTTCATGTAGATTTACCCCTTAAAGTTTCTCGCACCTATTTAGAAACACCCTGTATTAATAAAGAACATGGCTAGTTCGTAAATTTCCTAACTTTTTTATGGTCCTACTTAAGCGAATGAATCAAAAAACAGAATGTTGAGAAAACATAAGGCTATAGTTGGGTTTTAATTTGAGTATTTTATAAATGCTAGAATATTCCACAGGGTGATGCGAAGTTTAAGAAAAAAACACAGTTTCATTGGTACACCCGGTATGCAATGAAAATTTACCTGTTTAGCCACAATATTATTGCAGCGATATTGATAAAGAATAAGGCTATAACATATTAAAAAATCACTTAAATCGGACAACAGGTTTAGGAAATTCGAGACATCAAAATTGACCCATTTTTAAGGTGTCCAGTTAATTTTGCACTCCAGTATATTTAGGAATAATTTTATACAATACGCTTCTAAAGGCTAATAGACCAGGGATGATCTGCTAAAAAACGTCTATTTTTGGATGTGAGAGGTGGCATTCGGATTTTTGCAGATAAAGTTAAGTGACATCTTCAATAATAATAATTGACTTATGCTCCTTCTCAAAAAGGCCCGGAACATCATTAAAAAAATTAAAATATTTAAAAATTTCGAAAAACATCGATGTTTTTCTACTTTCTTTGCTTATAACTTTAAAACGTTTCGATTTGGAACAAAGTCGTACAGAAATAAAATAAAGATAATTGAATTTTGTATGATATACTACTGGTTAAAAATGTCTTAAAGTATTACCTTTTCTGCAATTTAGCAATAAATACAAAATAAGGGGGTAAAATAAGCCTGTTCTTATTCAATGTTTTTTAACCACTTTGGTGGCACTTAGAACCTTAGTAATTCGCTTAGAAAATTCTTATAACATATAAAAAAGGGTTCAAGGCAGGTTTTTCTTATAACATACTTAAACAGTCTACCAAATTTCGTTAAAATCGACCTAATAGATTTTGCATAATAAACCAATCTAAATTTTTTAAAAAAATTAAAATTTTTTAAAAACTTTCTGAGCAAAAAGTAGACCATTTAGAAGTTGGATAATTTTTTTACATATAAAGAGGCACTCTACCTATCTAATACACTTAACAGAATTAAAATCGGATTATTAAAGGGGCCTCAGCAATGTTTTAAAATTATAAACCATTTTTTGGCTTATAAGCAAATATCTTTGTTTAAAAATAAAGAAATTAATTTTTAGCAATGCAAATAACCAAAGCCGGTATAATTTGACTTAAACTTTCAAATGCTGTCAGCAGAATTGCATTTTTATTTTTTAATCAAAAGTTATTCGGGTTCAAAAATTGCAATTTTTCGATTTTTTTAAAGTTCAACCGCGTTTATCTCGAAAACTATGCATCATACGAAAAAACTTGTAGGAACATTTTTTGCCAAGAATTACCCAAGAAATACAAAAAAATGTTTTATTTTTCGAAAAATCGCTGTTATGTAATTCCTCGAGTTCTTTATTTATAACAATCTTATCGACATCCGGATCAACTGTTACCGAAAAAATTCGTGTTCTACGGGTCAAAATACATAAAAAACTTGGGTAAGTCCATCTAAATACAGAAGGCCGTTGCATCCCCTCCTGGGGACAGCATTAATTTGTTTATAAGCCAAAAATTGTTTATCACTTTAAAACATTGCTGAGGCTGCCTAAATAATCCGATTTTAATTCTGGAAGGTGTATTAGATAGGTAGAGCGCCAATTTATATGTAAAAAAATTAGCCAACTTTTAAATGGTTTACTTTTTGTTCAGAAAGTTTTCAAAAAATTTGAAATTTTTAAAAACATTTAGATTGCAAAATTATTATGCAAAATCTATTAAGTCGATTTTAATGAAATTTGGTGGACGGTTTAAGTATGTCAAAAGAATATTTTAAGCGAATTACGAAGGTTCTATGTGCAACCAAAGTGGTTGAAATACATTGAACAAAAATAGGCTTATTTTTCCCCTTATTTTGTATTTATTGCTATTTTGCAGAAAGGGTAATAATTTAAGACATTTTTAACCAGTTGTATATCATATAAAATTTAATTATGTATCTTTATTTTATTTCCCTAGGACTTTGTTCCAAAATGAATCGTTTTAAAGTTATAAGCAAAGAAAATAGAAAAAATTCGATGTACATATGGAAATTTTTAAATATTTTAATTTTTTTATTAATGTTCCGGGTATATTTGAGAAGGAACATAAGTCAATTATAATTACTGAAATTGTCACTTAACTTTATCTGCAAAAATCCGAATGCCACCTTTCACATCCACCTCAAAACATCCGTCCTGGGTCCTGGTCTATAAAGCTTTCAAACACACATTGAAAAATTGAAATTGGTCAACTAGGAGAGTCTAGGGAATTTATTAAAGTTATGGTCGTGGGGTAGTCCCTCCGCGAGCCAAACCAATTCAGTCTTTGCTCGATAATTAGCGGTATATTTTTGAGGTCCTCAAAGACCTCGACAATTTTGTTTTGATATATGTATAAGTAAATTTGTAAGAGTCGACTTCCTTGCAAAAACCCATTCTGCTCATTTACGATTATCTGCCTTTATTGATAAGTTGGATGAGAACTGACCAAACTCTCTAAAATCTTAGCAATAGAAGATAGCAAACAAAACCTCTTTTAAGTTCATTATATTCGGTGAAGTCATCAATAATTTGCGATATGCGGACGATGCAGTACTCCTAGCTTCTAGTCAAGAAGATCTGCAAACACTACTTGATAGTGTCGTTGAGAGTTGTAGGGAGGCAGGTCTGGATCTGAACATTCGGAAAACCTAAATACTCGTAATAAGTAAACGACAGAATATAAAACCGTCTATATATTATGTAAATAATACCTTTGAGCAAGTTGATAAAATCGGTTACCTTCGACAGCAATTAAATTGTAACGCAGAAGGTCACGGCGAAATTAGATCTAAGATAGAGCAGCCCAGAGCCGCTTTTAGAAGGATGTCCAAGGCAGTGGCGGCTGGTTAGGGTCGGCAGTGCCGACCCCCACATTTATGGAATCATTATAGATTTTTTTAAATATTTAATTTAATCAGAGTTGATGATATTCGTTTCTGTGAAATAAAAAAATATCTGTGAGATAATACAGACTAAATTTTATTGATTGTTTTTAAAAGAATTCGATCGATCCGATACGTTAAGTGATCCCTGTGCGCTGTGCGTAAGAGACTTTTCAAATTAAAGATCCTATAGCCATGTACCCGATTGCGATAGGCCCGCTTCGGCAAGCCGTCGCCAGATTGACGATTTGCTTGTAATAAGAAGCTATGGAATATTAGCCAATAGGCAACCAATTATACATTCCCCGTATTCATTTGAATGGCAAGTCCGGCAGATACCAATCTGCCGATCGGTGATCTGCAAACGGCAGCAAGGCACGTACCTACCTAGCCACATACCTTGCTAGCGCGCCCGGGATGAAAGTTTGAAATAAGTAGTTTTACGTCGTTTAATTATTGATACTGTAGTTTTTTTAAGTTGCCAGGAATTACCATCTAGGGGACAGGATGAATCGGAGCATTCGTTAAATCAAGTTAATTATAGAGAACAAATAAAATTGTTTAACAAATACGATCTGGAATTTTCTAATTTATTTTCTGACTCGAAGAAGAACTGACAAAGAATCAATTAGTAGTTACATTTTGATCCTTTTCGGTAGAAGTAGACGAAACTACTGATAGAGGTAACATGTCATTCACAATTATCAATTGTTCTTCGATACGCGTTACGTCTAATATTTATGAGAGGTTTTTAGGTTTTCAGACGTGAGTAGAAGCCATAAGATAGAATATATTTTTGGTGTTTTAAAGGACAGATTAAAATTTTTTTATATCAAAAATAAATTGGTAAGGCAAACTTATGACGGCGCTGCCTTGATGTCCGGTGAATTGTATGGTCTCCAAGTAAAAGTCAAAACTATTACACCCCCGCTTTATTTACTCACTGTCATAAGTCATTTACCGCTTTGACGATTCAAAATTTAAAAGTTGGGTCAAAGAATTTTCAAAATATCTATTAGCCAAGTTCATTAAAAATTATCCATCATTCTTTAATCAAATAAAATAAGAAAATGAAATTTTATATGCTGATTCAAATATTTTCGGAAGGTGGGATAAGTTACAAAATATGTATAATTTTATATACTGCAATTTATTAGGTACAGCAAATTGTTCCCGAAATTAATAAATTATTCTTCTCAAATGTGGGCAAATTCTGCTTAAATGAACGGGATTTCTCTTGTCTCAAAAGAGTCAAAACGTATTGTCGAAACACCATGAAACAAGAGAGAATGTCAAGCTTGTCTCAAATGTCAATAGAAAAAAAATTTAAATCTCTCCAAAACAATAATAAATTTTACAATGAGGTTATAACCCATTTTGCTACTTCGAGCAGCGGTTCTCAATCTATTTGAGTCATGTACCACCTAAAGTTCCTTTTATTATGTTTGGTACCACCTATATTTTTAGACTGTATTATCAAGACAGTTACTAAGTACTACTATTTTAATTTTTTGTGCGTTTTGTGTACCACCGCAAATAATGGTATGTACCACCAGTGGTACATGTACCACAGATTGAGAACCGATGGACTAGAGTTAATCTATAAACAGGTTTAGGTTCTAAATTTATAGGAAAAAACAAAAAAAAACAAAAAAAATTAAAATAAACAAAAACCAAAAATCTCCTATGAAATTAAAGCCTTTTAATTAGATGACATACTTATCTGAGGAGACAAAACCTTGCCGACCCTGTCCCTAAAGCCACGAGCCGCCACTGGTCCAAGGTGTTACGTAGCAGAGACCTAAAATTAGCATTGAGGATCCACCTACTTCGCTGCTACGTGTTCTCGGTACCCGTGTTGAGCTGCCCCCCCCCCCCCACTTGTAAAAATCAAAAAACAAATAGCCCTGATTTATGAGCTCTCATATTCCGCAAACTAAAAATTTTGAGCTCGTTCCACTGAGCAGGAATTTGATACTGTAGTGGGGGGGGGGCTGAGTCAGCCCCTTCCCCACTACTTAAAAATAGGAATATCGAATTGGTTTTTGCGGCAGAATTACGAGCTATTTATGAGCTCTTGAAATTATATAGTTTCGATTTTTGAGCTCATCCCCTTCACCCCCAAACAACCCTTTAATTGATTTAACTTAAGAGAAAAATGCTGAGGAAACTTAAAATATATCGTATTGCGGATATAATTCCTATAGCTTATATACTCTAAGAATAAACTATTAAATCACGTGCATTTCGATTATTGAGCTACAACCCCTTCGCAAGAAAACCACCCTATCTTCCCGGCTTAAGAGAAAGTTGTACTTAAAATGCATTAAACTAATTATTTGGCGACTACATATCATTGAATAATTTATAAGCTTCCAAATTACGCGCATTTAGATCAGTAAATTGCAATTTATTTTGTATAGTGCAGTCACTGAAGGTAAAAATCAACGATTACCTTCAATTTCGGTGAACCTTCAACGATTTTCACGAAAATTGGGCAGTTCTTAGAGGATACGTCAAGAAACAAAGGTGACATGGTACCACCTTGCGCCTTTACCCTGAGGGTCGATACCGCCCCTTCTCGGGGGTGAAAATTATTTTATTAAAAATAACTGCACAAATCAATAAAAGAACAAATTAAAAGCAAAATTTATTTTATAAAGTTAATAAAATAAGTCAATACTTTTTAAGTTATTAAAGATCAAAGATTTTAATTATTCGTGAAAAAATGCATGTTATGAAGCGGTTTTTCGTAAACCACTGAAAAACTGTAAGTTTTTACAAAAAAAGTTAATAGTAGTTTAATTCGTATAGCTTATATTCTAAGAATAAACTCTTAAATCACGCCCCTTTCGATTATAGAGCTATAACCCCTTCGCAAGAAAACCATACCATATTCCCGGCTTAAGAGAGAGTTGTAGATACTTAAAATAATTTAAATTAATTATTTGGCGACTACATATCGTTTAATAATTTATGAGGTAAACCTTCGATTTCGGTAAATCTCCATTCATTTTCACGAATTTACAATAACAACTTGGGGTTTTAACCTGGGGTATATGTCACCCCTTCTCGGGGGTGAAAATTACTTTATTAAAAATAACCCCACAAATCGAGAAAGGGACAAATTGTAAGCAAAATTTGTTATATAATGTGATTAAAATAAATCAATACTTTTTGAGTTATTAAAGATCAAATATTTTAATTTGTGTGAAAGAAAATGCATGCTTTAAAGCGATTTTTCATAAATAACTCAAAAACTGTAAGTTTTTACAAAAAAGTGTTCATCACTAAAATTGAAGCAAATAAAAAATATAATAAATTGCTTACTTGAAAAACCCTTTAATGTTAATTTAAAGTAAGTAATTGGTAATTAAATGTATATTTTTTTCTGTGACTGTTTAAATCTAAGGATTCAATCTTAAATAACGCGAAAGAAATACATTTTATAACACTTAGGTACTAAATACTTGTCAAAGTACTTAGAAATACCTATCAAAAATGAGCTCCAGAAAAAGTTGATAGCATCAAAATCCGCTCACCAATTTTCGTGAAAATGGATGGAGATTTACCGAAATCGAAGGTCATAGTTGATTTTTACCCTCAGTGACTGCACTATAGAAAGAAAATGGCAATTCAATAATTGAGATGCGTATATTTTGCGAGCTCAAAAATTATTAAACGATATCTAGTCGCCAAATAATTAATATAAATTATTTTAAGTACAACTCTCTCTTAAGCCGGGAATATGAGATGGTTTTCTTGCGAAGGGGTTGTAGCTCAATAATCGAAAGGCGCGTGATTTAAGAGTTTATTCTTAGAATATAAGCTATACGAGTAAAACTACTATTAACTTTTTTGTAAAAACTTACAGTTTTTCAGTGATTTATGAAAAACCGCTTCAAAACATGCATTTTTTTCACGAATAATTAAAATTTTTGATCTTTAATAACTTAAAAAGTATTGACTTATTTTAATAACTGTATATAATAAATTTTGCTTATAATTTGTTCTTTTATAGATTTGTGCAGTTATTTTTTATAAAATAATTTTCACCCCCGAGAAGGGGCGAATTTCCACCCTCAGGGTAAAGGCGCAAGGTGGTACCATGTTACCTTTGTTTCTTGAGGTATAATCTAACCACTGACCAATTTTCGTGAAAATCGATGAAGGTTCATCGAAATTGAAGGTAATCGTTGATTTTTACTTTCAGTGACTGCACTATACAAAATAAATTGCAATTTACTGATTTAAATGCGCGTAATTTGGAAGCTTATAAATTATTAAATGATATGAAGTCGCCAAATAATTAATTTAATGCATTTTAAGTACAACTTTCTCTTAAGCCGGGAAGATAGGGTGGTTTTCTTGCGAAGGGGTTGTAGCTCAATAATCGAAATGCACGTGATTTAATAGTTTACTCTTAGAGTATATACGCTATAGGAATTATATCCGCAATACGATATATTTTAAGTTTTCTCAGCATTTTTTTCTTAAGTTAAATCAATTAAAGGGTTGTTTGGGGGTGAAGGGGATGAGCTCAAAAATCGAAACTATATAATTTCAAGAGCTCATAAATAGCTCGTAATTCTGCCGCAAAAACCAATTCAATATTCCTATTTTTAAGTAGTGGGGGGGGGGCTGACTCAGCCCCCCCCACTACAGTATCAAATTCCTGCTCAGTGGAACGAGCTCAAAATTTTTAGTTTGCAGAATATGAGAGCTCATAAATAGCTCATAAATCAGGGCTATTTGTTTTTTAATTTTTGCAAGTGGGGGGAGGACACGGGTGTTCTCGGTCTTACTTGATGGTGTCGAGTCCTGGACTGTGAATAAAATCGATTTAAATCGCCTTGAGGCTTTCGAAATGTGGTGCTATAGAAGAATTTAAAAAGTTTCCTGGGTGGAGAAGATTCGAAACTCCACAATACTAGAACGTCTCGGCAAGATTACTGAGATTATAAAAAAGCATCAAGCAGAGAAAGCTGGAGTATTTCGGACACGTTATGAGAGGTCCCAAATATAGGTTGCTGCAAAATATTATGCAATAAAAAATAGCACACACGCAGTCCAGGACGAAGAAGAACCTCATGGTTGAAGAACTTGCGAGATTGGTATGGTGTTGATACAAGCATGCTATTTAGGGTGGCAGTGAATAAAATTAAGATAGCTATGATGGTAACCAACGTTCTGAAAGGACATGGTACCTGAAGAAGAAGTCACCTTGTGACAATAACATAGGGACATAGGGTGCTTCATTAATAATTATTGGAAATATTTTAACTGTAGATTCCTGGGTTCAAAATATTGAGGTTTAACCCAAATCACCTAATTCCAAAATACTTCCTAGGGCCTAGCTTCCTACCTAGATCTAGAGTTCTTTGTAGATGATGTCTTATAATTAATTTTTTTTAAATACCTTAAGAACTCCTCAATTTAGAAAACCGTAGATACATACGTCTGTTTATCTTACAGAGATAAATCGACTCCATAAATTTCAAATTTCTAGTACTGGTCATAAGCGTCCGCTTTGGATAGGCAAAGGTTATTTTATCGCATAATTTTTTTGTCTTTAACTTTTGAGCGTTTTTGACTCCGGATTATTAAATTGTGAGGTATTCTAGAACTAAAAGGTACTCTTGCTAAGTCGGTACCTTTGAAAATTTTGCGTTTTTATAATTTGAAAAAAACTTTTCAAAAAAATACTATTTAGAAAAATGAAAACTGCTACTAGTCTGATTATCGGAGAATAGGCGATTTTTGGGAAAAGTTATTTACCAGCAATTTTATTGCTGGAATAGAATCGTATGATTGTATATATTAATAATATAGATATGCAAAGTCCGCAGATAGTGTGCTACTTTTTTTATAAACAAAATGGCGCCAGAAAATCGTGTTTTTTTCAACGTTTGCTCTATAACTTCAAATATTTTAAGTTTACACCAAAAATATTCAAATAAAAACAAAATCTTTAATTTTCAACTAAAATTTTAGATAAGTAATTGTTAATTGATAATTAAATAACTTGGTAATGTAAAAGCCCTTTTCGTATGGATTATAATTCCAGAAGCAGATGGAAATTAAATGAACAGTTTAGCAACAATTGAATTGTTAATTTAAAATTTACGGTCGCTATAATAACGACAATAATTATGATGCATAAGAATAACTATGATTTTTTCATAAAAAGATACTATATCTATCTAATGCACTTTACAGAATTGAAATTGGACTATTTAAGCGGCCTCAGGAATATTTTAAAATTATAAGGAATTTTTTGGCTTATAAACAAATAGAATATCTCGGGAAACATTAAATTAAATTAAATTGTAAAAACAATATTCGAAAAACAGCGGCAGGACGCTTCTCTAAAAAGAAAAAACGTTTAATTATGATGAGTAGTTCCTGAGATACAACCGGTCAAAGTTGACCGGAATTTACGGCAAAGATATAAACAATAGGATCATAATTTTCAAACAATCGCCTTTTTATTTTTGTCCTCTTTCTCCACACCAATTTTCATATCCTTAAAATACTCATAACATATATTATTTTAATAAAAACTTTCGATAATACGTGTGAAAATTGCCAAAAATAGCAAAATTCCAATCAAAAATTAGGTTGGAGAAAATGTAACCCTCAAAGTTCAAAATCGGTATACGTTAAAAAAATTCATTTTCTCGGCTTCCCATGGAACAATTTCCTTCATTCTTTTTTTGTTCCCAAGTAACTCGAGTAGAGCCATCGAACCAACGCATTATTAAATGTCAGACTTGCTTTTGTTTTGATATAATAATTTAATTTATTTATTATAACACAAAATTTTAATTTGTTTAAATAAAAATTGTTTAAATAATCATACCGCTTTCAAATGAGAATATTTATGTTTTTAACTTTAAAAGGTACACTTGTAGTATGTTTATCTAAAAAAGCCTACAACTGGAAAAAATATGTAGTTTTCTGTTCTTATAAATAAATTAACATATTATAACAAAACAAAAGCAAGTTTGACATTTAATAATGCGTTAGTTCGATGGCTCTACTCGAGTTATTAGGAACAAAAAAAGAATGAAGGAAATTGCTCCATGGGAAGCCGAGAAAATGCATTTTTTTAACGTATACCGATTTTGAACTTTAAGGGTTACATTTTCTCCAACCTAATTTTTGATTGGAATTTTGCTATTTTTGGCAATTTTCACACGTATTATCGATACTTTTTATTATAATAATATATGTTATGAGTATTTTAAAGATATGAAAATTGGTGTGGAGAAAGAGGACAAAAATAAAAAGGTTATGGTTTGAAAATTATGATCCTATTGTTTATATCTTTGCCGTAAATTCCGGTCAACTTTCACCGGTTGTATCTCAGGAACCACTCGTCATAATTAAACGTTTTTTCTTTTAAAAGAAGCGTCCTGCCGCTGTTTTTCGAATATCGTTTTCACAATTTAATTTAGTTTAATATTTCTCGAGATATTCTATTTGTTTATAAGCCAAAAAATTGTTTATAATTTTAAAATATTCCTGAGGCCGCTTAAATAGTCCAATTTAAATTCTGTAAAGTACATTAGATAGGTATAGTGTCTTTTTATGAAAAAATCATAGTTATTCTTATGCATCATAATTATTGTCGTTATTATAGCGACCGTAAATTTTTAATTAACAATTTAATTGTTGCTAAACTGTTTATTCAATTTTCATCGGCTTCTGGAATTATAATCCATACGAAAAGGGCTTTTACATTACCAAGTTATTTAATTATTGAAGAACAATTACTTATCTAAAGTTTTAGTTGAAAATTAAAGATTTTGTTGGAAAAACCCGCTTTTTCCGGGGAAAGTTTTCGTCGAAGTGAATCGGGGAAAACACGTCTCTGCAGAATTTAATTGCGGAGAATTTTTATTTGGGTGTTTTTGGTGTAAAGTTAAAATCTTTGGAGTTATAGAGCAAAAATTGAAAAAAACACGATTTTCGGGCGCCATTTTGTTTATAAAAAAAGTAGCACACTATCTGCGGACTTTGCATAATATCTATATTATTAATATATACAATCATAAGATTCGATTTCAGCAATAAAATTGCTGGTAAATAACTTTTCCTTGTATTTTGCTAATTAGCCCAGAGTATACGTTTATTTATCTTCCAGAGATGAATCGATTTCATTAATTGCGAATTCGCTAGTACCGGTCATAGGCGTCCGTTTCGGGTAGCTCAACTCAAAGGTTATTTTGTCGCATTATTTTTTGTGTCTTTAATTTTTAAGCATTTTTGACACTAGATTATTAAATTATTGGGTATTCTAGTACTAAAAATTACTTTTGCTTTAAATCGGTAAAATATACTGTTTCTGTTTAAAAATTTTTTTAAAATTTTTCTTCAAATTAAAAAATCCAAAAATGTTCAAATCGATTTTTCTATAAAACGATGTATCCTACCGACTTGAAGTAAGAGTACCTTTTAGTACTAGAATACCTCACAATTTAATATTCCAGTGTGAAAAATGCTTAAAAGTTAAAGACAAAAGAGTTATGCGATAAAATAACCGTTGCCCTATCCAAAAGGGACGCCTATGCCCGGTACTAGAAATTCGCACTTTATGGAATCGATTTATCTCTGGAAGATAAATAGACGTGCCAGTTTTCGTTTTTCTAAATAGAATCGTTCTAGAGATATTTAAAAAAAACTAAATAAAAGGCGCCATCTTCAAAGAGCTCTAGCTCCGTTAGGAAGCATTTTCGGACTAGGTGATTTGGGTTAAATCATAATATTTTGACCTGAGGAATCCATAGTTAAAATATTTCCAATTATTAATGAAGCACCCTGTACATAAAACATTTGCAATTTAACTTGTTCATTCCAAATGAGTTGTCGGAATCAATCGAAAGATTGATTACAACAAAATGTCATAAATCTCATTTATTTCAAATTTAATTTTCGACCGGATGTTACTCTCGATTAAATATAGACATTCTTGTAATAATAAGTTTCTCGAGATATTACCTAGTTTGCTTATAATTTGAGGTAAATTTCTAAATTAGTCAATTATAGCTACTAATAGCATCGTTTATTAACACTGCACTAGATCGGCTTTAAAAATAACTACAGCTATTGGCTTTTTATGTGCAAACTATTCTTGGTTTTTCAATAGATTTAACCATATCTGGAGTACCGTAACTTAATACATAGTCGATCAAGTTGAAAATATTGCTTTTCTTTGCAATACTAAAAAGACTAATCAACTATATAGAAAAGAATCTAATAAATGAACCTCCAAATGTAACTATAATTATTAAATTTGATATAAGAGATTTGATGATAAAACTAGACTAAACTATGTTTAATATTAATAATTTAAGCTCTTTATCTACAATCTACACCTATGACTGATATAACTATGATACTACAACTTCACATAAATAAATACTCAATATACAGATTATTGAGAGACTCATAAAAGCCCGACTTTTGTCCTTTCTCGTTGAAAACAACATTTTATGACAAAATTAGTTCAGCTTTTTAAATAGTAAATGTATCATTGATGCCATGTTTTCTGTACTACATGAGGTTTACCAAGCACTGAACAATAATCTTCACACTGCTACTGTTTTTTGTTACTATTCCAAAATTTTTGATTATGTAAATCACGACATTTTGATAATACTTCTATGGAATTCGAGGTATTTCTTTGAATTGGTTCCAATCTTACTTGGATATTAAGAAACAACTGATTAGAGCAAATGATACAGACTCTAGTCTCAAAAACATTGTATGTGAGGTACCACAACTACCACAAGATTTAATTATTGAGTCCTCTACTTTTCCTTATCTTTTTTAATGACATCTCTAGTTTAAAAATCGATGGAAAAATTTTTCTTTTTGCTGATGATACCAGTATCATTTGGAGCAACTCATATATTACAACTCTTGATGCTACTATAACTTCTGATCTATTTAAAATAAAAACCTGGTCCGCCTCTAATTTACTCTCTTTTAACGTAGATAAAACCGTAGCATTATCCTATAAAGGAGCTCTTCAACCCTTACCTTTTTTAGACAGCAACCTTAAGGGGCGTTTAAACACAGCGATAAGTCCAGCAACTAGTTGTGATGACAAGTTGCTGTGATTTGTTGAGGTTGAAACGCTGTTTAGACGCTGCGATAAGTTGACCACAACAAGTTGAAGAGGAGACCATTGTGTACATTAGACCCTTTTAGACCCTTCAATGAATTATAACTAGTTTTCATCGTAAACAAATAGATCCTGTTACTTTCAAAATATAAAAGTTGGGTATGTTATACAGGGTATTTACAAAGTTATAACCAATTTTATATGAAAATCGTAACAAGTTCAACTCACTGTATAAATAAAAATAAGCACAACGGCAATGGTTTATTGATGCCATATTTTATTTATTGTCAAAATTTTTAAAAATGATTGATATTGCTAATTTACTTTATATCTAATAAAGGGTGAGTTAAAACTCAAGTAGGTAGGTACATTATTTTTTCAGTAAAATTTAAATGGGATACCCTGTATTTTATATCACTATTAAAAAGTACCATTACCGTACTTTAATTTGTATACAACATTCCCTATTCGTCTGTCTACGCAAAAGAAAAAGTAATTAAAAATGCGTGATCAAGGGATCAGGCACGTCAACTTCTGTCGGTTTTTCAACAAAAGCTTTGATGGTTCGCAATACGTATTTGGACGGGTTTGCGAGTGGTTTGTTGGTTTTGGAGCGCCTGAGTTGAAAATATCAACAAAAAACATTCATACATTAAAAATTTAACTTTGTTTCTGGTGAAGCAACACAGTTGGAAAAAGCAGCTGATATAATATTATAATTGTCACCGGAAAGCAAAAAAGGTAACGCACAACTTGGAAGAACCTATAGTTTTCTAACTTCGCTTCTGGTGAAGCAACAGGGTTGGAACAACCAGATATATTATAATTGTGTCACCGGAAAGTGAAAAAGGTAACTCACAACTTGGAAGAGCCTATAGTTTTCTAACTTCGCTTCTGGTGAAGCAACGGAGTTGGAACAAGCAGATATATTATAATTGTGTCACCGGGAAGCGAAAAAGGTAACGCACAACCTGGAAGAACCTATAGTTTTCTAACTTCACTTCTGGTGAAGCAACAGGGTTGGAACAACCAGATATATTATAATTGTGTCACCGGAAAGTGAAAAAGGTAACTCACAACTTGGAAGACCCTATAGTTTTCTAACTTCGCTTCTGGTGAAGCAACGAGTTGGAACAAGCAGATATATTATAATTGTGTCACCGGTAAGCGAAAAAGGTAACGCACAACTTGGAAAAACCTATAGTTTTCAGGGACTACCTTTTTCGCTTTCCGGTGACACAATTATAATATATCTGATTGTTCCAACTGCGTTGCTTCACCAGAAACGAAGTTAGAAAACTATAGGCTCTTCCAAGTTATTCGTTACCTTTTTCGCTTTCCGGTGACACAATTATAATATATCTGCTTGTTCCAACTGCGTTCCTTCACCAGAAACCAAGTTGGAAATCTATAGGTTCTCCCAAGTTGTGCGTTACCTTTTTCGCTTTCCGGTGACACAACTATAATATATCAGCTTGTTCCAACTGCGTTGCTTCACCAGAAACGAAGTTAGAAATATATAAGTTCTTTCAAGTTGTGCGTTACCTTTTTCGCTTTCCGGTGACAATAATTATAATATTCTGCTTGTTCCAACTGCGTTGCTTCACCAGAAACAAAAGTTAAATTTTTAATTTATGAATGTTTTTTTATATACTGATAACGATTTCCGAAGTGAAACTCGAAACGTCAAGTAAACTTGATTTCAAACTCGAATTGTGACTTATGTCCAAATAAAATAGTAAATCTTATTTTGTATTTCTCACGCCGGTAAGAAGACAACAATGAAATGACCTTTTTTACATTGGTCCGCATGTATATTTTTTATTTCAGCTTCGAGATGGATGACGTCACTAGTATGTAAATGCCAAAAAATCATAATTTAAAAATATGTCCGGATCTTTTAGTCGTCGGTTTACGAAATAATGAATTTATTCCATTTGGTTTTGCCACACTGTAGAACGTAGAACTAATAATAATTATTAAGTTACATAATATTTATTTAATTATAAAATTGCACAAAGTTATAAATTTAAAAAGCCATCGTCGTCATCTGAATAGGGAATCTTACTGATTCAAAAACAGCTTTCTTTGAAACACTTCAGATATCAGGACATCGAGATTCATTTTTCGGAAAAATAACAAAGAGTGCGAGCGGAGAAATCAAACTTGTTTGGTTTCGCTGTTTTGCTCTATGATTTCTGCCACTATGTTATCGAACACCCTATGTAACATTCTAATTAATTTTATAAATGTGAATCTAAAAGTTGGCTACAATTTTTGTTATTAACTTTTATTGCTATCTATTACTATAACGGATCTACGTAGCTTTACCCCACTAATCAATCACCCTGTACATTATTTAATTATATGTAAATAAATTCTAATACGGTAAGATTCTCCTAAATTGATACGACCCAAGTCCAATGATAAATCGCTGTACCGTTTAGACACGACGATAAATTAAAACAACTCGATCCTTGTGATAAGTTGATACCAACCTCAACCCAACTCCAACTTTGATAAGTCGTGCGATGCACCGTTTACACACAATGATAAGTTGCAACAACTCGATTGACCTTGATAAGTTGTTTGATATATCGCTGTGTTTAAACGATCCTTTAAGGTTGATCTGAACCCCCCCAAAAATAAACTACACATTCAAAAAATTTGAAAAAAATTGAGAAGGTATATGTGATCACTAGAAGTATTTTGACAAATTTTGAGCAAACTTCATGTTTTCGTTTTCGAAAAAACTCAAAAAAACTCCTTTTTTTCAAGTATAAAGCGGGAAAACTAAACATACAATTTTGTTAATTTTCTTACAGCATAAAGATATAATCCTAGGAAATACTTATGAATTTTTTTAAAATTTTTGAATATACAGTTTTGCCACAGTAGGAAAAAATAATATGTTTCGGCTTATAATAAAGCTACCGGTAAGAAATTGGATAACATTTCAATAACAACATATATAAAACTGTAACAATGGAAAATATTTCCAATAAAATGTTGAATATTTTTTCCTAAACATATGAAAAATCTCGTTAAACAAGAATTATATCTTGAATTGCCGCTAAGAATTTGTGCCGCCATGACATTGCGCCATCTACACCATCGGTAATATTTATGTTCGATAGATAGCAGTGCCTTCTGCTTCAATCGCGTCACACACTAACAGCGTTGCCATATCAATTACTTTGTACAACAAAATGTTTTAATGTTAGTAGGTAATATAAGCCTACTACTATAACGTCTATTTATAACGCATCAACGTGACCTTCTGAAATTAATTTAACTACTTTTGTTGAAATATTTTCAGTCCCCTTGGCCGTATTAGATTTTGATATATTTAGGGCCGGTACTTTCTGTTTCAATTAAACCCGAGTTGGCAATTGGCATTTTAATGTTTTTAAGTACCATAAAGTTGTCTTTTTTCTTTGTATTTCTTCACGTATCTCTGAAGCTTTGTATTTGACTATATTTTAAATTGGAATTGGAGCATAGTCTTCATTTGTCAAATAGTGTTTCTAATAACTACCATCCATGGTATTTCTCTTTTGTCGCACTTTTATGTTTATTAAAGATTTTAATTGAAATTATTACTTTATTTTTAAAATTTTCATTGTTCATTACTTTTTGCATTTGTGGTGAGCTAAATTTAGGAGAAAACAATTGGACGTATGTAAATAGATATGAAGTAAGCGTAAATAACCACTTCTAAAATTAATTGAGGAGAGGTTAAAAATATTTTCACCTTCACATTAAAAATAAAAAAAGGATCAATATACAAGGAATAATAGGTAACAATCAATTTTAAAAATCTTACATCTATATTGATTTATTCTCTGTACAAAAACAACAGAAATAAATAAATATTAGCGAAGACAAAAGAAAAAATGTGTTGTCACTTAATAATAGGTATGTTAAATAAACGTATTGATTAGTCTGATGGAAGTAGAACTTAGAACTTATATATGGAGCTAATCTGGATCGGTATAAATTAAATGAGAAAGAAAAAAATCTAATAAACAGTTTCTTTAAGAGCAGGAAGAGAAAGAGTATGGAATATTAGAAAATGAAAACGGCGCGGCAGAATAATCATCGATAAAAAAGTAAAAAGAGGAAACGCGATAACGATATCTGGAACAATTGTTTTATCTGATAAGAAACGAAGAAGAGCCAGAAATTGCTATCAAAATAAAAATTATAGTAAATAAAGCAGTGTGGATTGTTTCTGTGTTTAAAAAAGGTTATGGGTTTTTATGAGCTTCTCCGGACGGGTCAGTAGGTGACAATAATATTGTGGAAGTTAAGTGACTGTATTCATCCCGAGAATATTCATCTCTAGAGGCAGCCGAATCCATAAAAACATATAGCTTGTTAAGTAAATGTCCCTAAAGAAAACAATAACTTCTTCTTTAGCCTGTTTGCATCCACTCCTGGACAAAGGCCTCCCATGAGTTCTTCACTCTTCTCTGTTTTGTGCTATTTGGTACCAGTTTCTCCCCACTTTTGCTTTGGAGTCATCTAGCCATCGTTTTTGTGGTCTTTCTCTGCTACGACTATGCTCGCGTGGTCTCCAATCTAAAATGTTTCTCGTCCACCTTTAGTTGTTTTGTCGTGGCACGTGTCCTATCAGTGGCGGATCCAGGGGGGCGATGGGGGCGATCGGCCCCAACTCTCAACCCAAGTGATTTATTTTTGAAGTTATACTTCTTTAGGCGCGATTTCATTGAGGGTGAAATTTTATTAATCTGCGCGTATGCGCACACAGGCAGTATGGAGTTCGTTACTAAATGTTTTAATTTATGTATTTATCAGTCCAGAAAAGGTGTGGAAAGAATATATTAGTGTTTTTAAATATATTTTTCTACAAACGTGTTAAAAATACAATTTATAGCACTCCATAGGAGCGTTAAAAATGCTACTTTAAAGCACCGGTGCTTTAAAAATTTTAAGGCACTGCAGTTAAAAGTGAATTGTCAAATTGTGAAACGTCAAAATATTTATATTTCATTATTAACATTATGGTCCAAGACATAGAGGTATATATTAACATAGAGGGAGCCTACCTTCCGCGCTTCCTGACGACAAGATCTCATGGACTGGTTTGCTGCATCTCTTTCTAACACATTGTATCGAAAATATATGATGACATTCAGTGTGAATATAGGCACGGAAGAGGAGGACAACTGTAGCAGCTTTACTATGCGTAAGAGTGAAACAGCACTAATCCAAATAAAAAAGATGGTGTCGTCACTTCGCTCTGAATGACACTCTCTCTATGCTAATATATAACTCTATGGTCCAAGAGCTGTGAGACATTTTTGAGTAGGTATTTTAGGCAACCTGAAATTTTTTCAGGTGACTCTTCCATAATAGCCTAATACAAAAATGCCGGTCTGGCTGGAGGGTAGCGGTTATTTTCCCCAAAAATCCCCCCCAAAGTTAAAAAAAGGGTAAAAATTGTTATTACAAAAAATATCATTGATATGACTCGAAAGTAAATTTAAATATTCAAATGTAAAGAAAATAAACAGTCGAGGCGATTTGAGGGCTATTTTAACTCTGCAAGATACTTGCATGGGCGCCCCAGGATTATTTTCAGGGGGTGCATCTGAACTTCAGAAGATTTCATCTGAATCTGTACATACTATTAACGAGTATAAAATATACAACTATACATGCATAGCTATGTACATTCCTTCCGGACAGGGAGGTGCAATTGTTATTTCGACAGGGTATTTTTTAAATTCAAAAATAAATATTCTAAAAAAGACAGGTTTCTTTGGTGAAATTTTCCAATTACCATGTGATCAAACAAATTACGCGTGCATATAAATGAAAACAGCTATAGGTAAGCAGCAGTCTGAGAAAGAACCTATACCGATAGCTGCTTGCGTCCTCTGTTGTAGCTGAGCGAGTCCGTTCGCTCGAGAAAAATCACGTGACCTGGCGATATCCATGTTGTTGTCCTCGAAACGTTAGAGTAATTATTATATATTATAGTTTTTTATGTAACTTTTTCTTAATTAAAGAAAAATAATACGTACTATACAATAGATTTTGCAAATATGATAGAAAAAGACAAATTTATAATTATAAATATATAGGTAGAAAAGTATAAAACTATAAACTAAATTAATTCTGTGTCTGAATCTTGTACTTCTTCTTCAAACTCCTCATCTAAGCTTAAATATTCATTCTCTTCTTCTTCGTCAGACTCCTCGAGACTCAGATTCCTCTTCTACATGATCTGTAAATAATTATAATATGTATTTAGAATTAATTAAAAATTAATTAGTGATTAATAAGTTGAGTTGCTACGTATTCTCCGTCCTTTTATACGGAGTCGAAAGCCTAAACAATCACGGGCGCATCTAAAGAAAGATGCGTTGTTGAGATGTGGAGTTATCGAATAATGTTAAATATATCATGGATACACGTAACAAACACGGAAACAATAAGAAAAATGAAAAAGGTAAAAGTACTTTGGTCATATACTAAGAAATAAAAAACGTGATGTGATTGGTTATATAAGGAAAAGTATTAAGCATTGGTTATATAAGTAAGAATACGTAGCAAATCAATCAATTAATCACTAATTAATTTTTCATTAATTCTAAATACATATTTACATAAAACTATTTACAAATCAGGTAGAAGAATCTGAGTCTCGAGGGGAGTCTGACAAAGAAGAAGAGAATGTATATTTATTGTAGCTCATTTTTCTTTCCTTCATAGTGTTGAGTATTTCTTTTGCCTTTTTCATCTTTCTTAATGTTTCCGTGTTTGTTAAATGTTGTTATTTTTTACATTATTCGGTAACACCACATCTTAATAATGGCAAGTCTTTCTTCAGATGCGCCCGTGATTATCCAGGCTTCGACTCCCTATAAAAGGACAGAGAATACGTAGCAACTCAATTAATTAATCACTTATAGTTTATACTTTTCTACCTATATATTTATAATATATTTATAATATTTATAATAATAATATAATATATTTATAATTGCACCTCCCTGTTCGGAAGGAATGTACATAGCTATACATGTATAGTTATATATTTTATACTCGTTAATAGTATGTACACATTCAGATTAAATCTTCTGAAGTTGAGATGCACCCCCTGAAAATAATCCTGGGGCGCCCATGCAAGTATCTTGCAGAGTTAAAATAGCCCTCAAATCGCTTCGCCTGTTTATTTTCTTTACATTTGAATATTTAAATTTACTTTCGAGTCATATCAATTTTTATCCTTTTTAACTTTGGGGGGGATTTTTGGGGAAAATAACCGCTATCCTCCAGCCAGACCGGCATTTTTGTATTAGGCTATCATAGAAGAGTCACCTGAAAAATTTTCAGGTTGCCTAAAATACCTACTCAAAAATGTCTCACAGCTCTTATACTATTAATAGATATTAATAATACAACTTGCGCAATTTGAAAAAGGTGGGTGGTTTAAAAGGCTTTTTAAAATTTAATTTAAACTGTATTGCATTTTTAACGCGTTTGTAGAAAAAAACTATTAAAATTTGTTAGAATATACAAAAATAAAAGTAGATGTTATTCTGATTTATGTATTGACAGTATAAGCAGTTTTGATGTAATGTCAAGAAAAATATAAAAATGGAATGTCAGTCAAGTTCAAGTAAAAGTTTTTGTAGGTATTGTCCTGTAATTGAGAATGAATAAATTATAATTGTTCATATATAAGACGTTTGTACAAAAAATATTGTATGATATAGGTACGTGTTAAAAAGTACATTTTTAAGGCACTCATGTGAATTGCAGAATGAGCGAAGCGAATCTTTCACACGAAACTTTCACATACGTGCCTTAAAATTGTACTTTTAACATTTATATCATAAATAACTATTATTACAATTTTTGTGTATTTGGACTTGTCTACCTCGGGAATAAGATAATAAGTAATATGTCTGTTTGTCACTATGTCTGAGAAATCTTGTAGCCTGGATAATTAAAAGGGTATAGCTCAGCGGTAGAGCGTTCGACTGGAGATCAAGAGGACCCCGGTTCGAATCCTGGTGTTTTCTAATCTTTTTTTAATTTTTGGTATTGTTTTAATAAAACTGTTTGGAAAGTAGTAAGTAAAAATTAATTTAATCTTTAAATAAAATACAAATAAACTGTCCGAAAGTATATTTATTTCATTGAAATCATATTTAGAAGTATAACTTCTTACGTGCGTACAAAGTACACACACATTTTTTTTTATTATAATATAAAGATTATAAAAACATTCATTTATTTTTTCAAATGGATAATTATACATGTTTTAAAATTACAATATTATATGAATTATGAATTACATATAAATATATTTTATTAGTATGGGACTTGGCCAAAACGGGCCAGTGACGCCAGTGTATTTTGAAATGAGTAATTTATAATCCTTATAAATTAAGAAATAAAAATAATCACAATAAGCATATTTAAAAAAATATATGTAATCCTATATTCTGTGAACGCATACTAAGCATCTCCACGTATAATTATAAAATTGTTTGCAGATAACTGATTGCAGTGTATTTTGGTTATCGATGCAAATAACATCTCTAATACTGATTCGTGCAGATCTTAGTTTGTATGTACATTGTTAGCGTGATTAATAGTATTTTGAGTTTATTCTTCTTTTTTTATATTAATATAGTTTGTGATTTACGAAGAGTTATAAGATGTCAAAGAAACGATAAACGAAAGGAATCAGAAGCTTCTACCGAGAACTTAAAAAGTAAAAAATTGAAATGTCGCAATATAATTGATTATTTTTTTTTAAATCAACGTAATTTGGGTGATAATATTAATAGTAATGATGATAATAAATATGTACAAGGTACATCTTATCAGATAGATCATACTATGAGACCTACTGATGTTGGATCGAATTTAAGTTCTGAGAGAATTCAAAACAAGTCATGCGATTTTTCAGTGTGCCCGATACAAATCAACGATGATGCAGTAAATACCAATTCTACTTTCGAGAGGTTTATGGAAAAATGTATGTCTAAAAAGGGTCGTTTTCACGCTACGTCTTATTGTACGTTTTGTGTGTCATGCAAAACGTACGACCAAACATACGTTTTGTCAAGTGTATAGATACATATTAACGTTTTTCAAACAATGTGTTCAATCTTCGCAACAAAACAATTTTGCCAAGGATTTTAACTGCCTCCAAGGTAGTTTGACCTCCATCTCTAATCATCTCTTTTGTTATTCCGTCGTCTCTATATTTTCCATTTTTCATTTGATTTAGCATTTATAACTTCCTCGTTAGTAATAAACGATACCATAATAATAACGTTAGTAATAAACTATACCATTTATACTACAGCCAACGATCAAATGTGTAATTTGGAACAGAAGTGTCAGAAGAAATGGAGATAAGGAGAGGGGCCAGGCAAGGTTACATACTGTCGCCGTTATTGTTTAGTGCTTATTCTGAAGAAATCACACAAGAAGCTTTGGTAAACGAGACAGTCGGCATAAAAGTGAATGGAAATTTAATTAATAACATTAGGCATGCCGACGATACAGTCATAATATCAGACAACTTGGAAGACTTAGAAATAATAATGAACAAAATATT
Organism: Diabrotica virgifera virgifera; assembly: GCF_917563875.1. Classification (NCBI taxonomy): domain Eukaryota; kingdom Metazoa; phylum Arthropoda; class Insecta; order Coleoptera; family Chrysomelidae; genus Diabrotica; species Diabrotica virgifera. The sequence goes on along the minus strand of NC_065446.1, from coordinate 232,807,435 downwards.
AAGATATATGTAGTGGAGAATACGGACTCTCTCTTAACATAAAAAAACCCAAATTTATGAAAAATAGCAAGAACAACAATACAAATGAAATATTAACTATAGACGGCCAGCAGTCTGAGAGAGTAAAAAAATATACTTACTTGTGAACGATAATCACAGAAAATAACGATTAGACTGCAGAAATAAGAGAGAGAATTGAAAAAGCACGTGCCAACTTCGTGAAAATAAAAAAGATTTTATGCAACAAAGATCTGATACTGGCCCTCAGAATAAGGCTAATTAAATGTTATGTACACAGTGTGCTTTGCTATGGAGCTGAATCATGGACATTCAATCGAAATGCAATAAATCGACGGCTCTCTTAGCAAGACAGAGACGAACTAGTTTTGGTGTGAAATAGTTTTCAGTATTTTTTTCTGTTAACAGTCATTTTTAATATCTTTATTATAACCTTTTGGGTCTTATTCTGCGGTATCTCATGAAACTGATTACGCAAAAAGATCTCATGGGAATATTTTTCCCAAGAAACGCGAGGTTTTCGCCTTGCTTAAACATATTTTGCTGAATTTAAAATCAAAATCCTATTATTACATCTACAGATGCATATGAAATATGCATCTACATCCATGGTCGTCGTCCACATGTTTACAAAAAACATATTGTTTCCATAAACTATAAGCGCTAAAACAAATTTAGCAATTTCCCTATTCTACTTTGCAAAATTCATATAGTGTCACACTTGATTATACATTTGACGCACTGTTCGTCAACGTGTTAAAATTTTTATGTGTATAAACAAAATTTGTGCAATGCAATACATTTTTACTTTGTCGACAGTGAATGGAAGAGGTCGTAAAATTTTATTACCATCTGTGTGAGATAAGATGAATGCCTGACTAACTGGAATATTTAGTTACGGAGAAACATAATATGTAATTAGTCTATGTTGTGAGGCCGCTTCCGTCTGAAAAAGAATCTGATTTGGTTTCTTTGCGGATTCCTATTCAAAAATGTCCCCTTTAAATAAATCAGAAGGGTGCCGGCGAAATTTTTGGGCAGAAATTGTTTAAAAAATGTTTCTAAACAAATTCACAATATTACCATTTTTTGTCCAGGAAAATATTTTTTCTTGTTTTTTGGGTCATTCTAAGCAAGAAATATATGTCATTTTTCTCAAAAGTTGATAGTTTTCGAGTTAGAGGTGAATTAAAATCTGAAAAATGCGAAAATACACATTTTCGAGGCGTAAAAACTCATATTTAAATTATTATATTTAAGGTTGGCAAGTCCTTAAAGTAAAGTTTAAACATTCATTTTTGAAATTCTGAGTAGTAATCGGGTCTAACTTCAATTTAGACGGTTGTTTTTTAATTGTTAATTATGCGCGTCCATCCGATTTTAATGCCAATGCGGCAGGCTCTATTTCAACCATCTCCTATTTTGCCCTGTAATTTTTTAGGTTTTTTGTCTCCTTCTAAACAAAAAAGATATCTTCTCATTTTTCTGAGAAGTTAACAGTTTTCGAGTTACAAGGGATTTAAAATCTGAAAATTGCGAGAATACACATCGTTTGCTGAGAACATTAGTGACGTAACTTCAAAAACGTAGTTTGTAGCGCCGTAACTGTATCATGTATGGATATTGCACGGAGAATATAATATTATGTTTTAATGTAATACCGCCACATGTTGCGAGTTCTAGGGGTATTTTACAGAAACGTTTGCACAATATTCCGAAGTATGGGAGAGTTGTAGAAGGAAGTAATAGGACAAAGAATTTATGTTTTTATTTAACTATAAACAAATTAAGGAGAAGAGCATGCAAAATATTTTTATGAATACCCTTAATATTGGAAATCGATTTCTTCGAACAAGTTTGGCTGAGTCAAAAGATTATAACATCGTTCAAAAAGATAATAGAGGAAATCATCAAAAACGCACGATAGACGAGAAACTTAAGGAAACCGTCGTAAGAAAACACATAAATAGCTTTGAGCGCGTAGAGTCTCACTATTTAAGAGCTCAAACTCGTAGAGAATTCCTTGATGGATCATTAACCTTAGCTCAGATGTATAGATACTACAAAGAGTAACGAGAAGAAAAGCAGTTGCCATCTGTCAAAACATGTACATATGAAACATTTTCTAACACAGAATGTAATATCTCTTTTTTTAAACCGACGAAAGATCAGCGCGCAACTTATGAGGTGTATAAACAACGCAATCAAGAAGAAAAATACAAAGGCCAAGAACAATACACACGTCACATTCGTAGTAAAGAAAGAAGCCGAGAAGAAAAAGCAAAAGATATTACAAAGCCTACATAAAAAATAATAAACTCATAGTAGCTTGCTTCGATTTGCAAGCAGTATTACCTATGCATTGCGGAGATATTTCTCTCCATTTTTTTATAAGTCCTGCCTCAATTGCTTTAATTTTACGATTTTCGAAGTAGCATCGCAAACGGTTCCTGCTTTTTTGGCACGAAGCCACTGCTATGCGAGGAGCAAATTAAATTGCAACATGCCTCTCTAGCTATTGGAATGAAATGGACGCTGAAGACTTTTTTGACTTCAAGTACCTTTCAAAAATTTTTGGACAAAAATTCACCAAAAATTCGGATAACGAGAAAGTAATATGGAATAATATACAAATTCTTAAAGTAGAAACGTGTTTTCCTACAAAAGTTTTTAACAAAACTAACTTTGACTATACAACCTATAAAACTATTGACCTTTCTACTCGACGTTTTTCTGATAATAATAATATTTTAGAGCAATATAACTTAAAACCAGCCTACGAAAAGCATCCTACTGTAGAAGAGAAAACAAAAGAGCATTTACTGGAACTATGCAAAAAAATCTTATTGCAAATGTACACCAATCATTTTATTTCAATTTGTTGAGTTAATTTCTTGTAAGTGATTTTTAATAATATACAATTATAATTATTAGATTTATCTAGTAAACTACCATTTATAACTTTGTCTGTTTTTTCATTGTTAATCTGTATAACCATAACAGTAGCAGTTATGGTTAATGAGTTATTTAAAAAGATAATGCAATACGAATACCGCCATATCTTACAAATATTTATAACGGTTAAATATTACTTGTTTTTGAAAAAAGATATCCATTCGTGTGCTATTGAATTACTAATATTCTAATATTCAATTACTTGTCTTAAAATATCTATTTTGTAGAAGAAGAAACCCGCAGTTGTATCGGTATTGAATGGGATGTGCGATATATTAAGATAAATGATCTTTTAAGCTTCGAAAATGCGTATTATCTATCGCATTTTTCAGATTTTAAATCGCCCCTAACTCGAAAACTATCAACTTTTGAGAAAAATGACAAGATACCTTTCTTTCCAATTTCTGGCCAAAAATTTCGCCCTCAGATTTCCTTCCGCAAAGAAACCGAAACATAATTTTCTTTCAGACGGGAGCGGCCTCATAACATGGACTAAATGTTTCTTGCTATTAACATTGTTATTAGGCGTTGATAAAATTACTGTTTAAACAATTTGGCATCATAGCCAATTGAGCCGATGGGTAAACGATAAAAAAGTGTTCAGGTTTCTACATATTACTGAGTGATCATGTAGAAATCTACAATTAAGTTGAAAATGTTACCACAATGGCATGCTACAGTAGAGCCATCTCTAGGATCAGAAACAAATTAATTGAGGGTTCATATCAACCTTAAATGGACCCTTTATATCGATTTGTTAAGTAAGGAACTAGCCTCAGCTTACTATGCAATAAGATCTGTTTCGAAGGAACTCAATTTAGCATCATCCAAAATAACATATTTCTCTTCGTTTGAGTCTTATCTTCGATATGGTCTACTTTTTGGGGTTCTGGTACAGCTGCCCACTCCGATGTTATTTTTAAATTACAAAAAAGAGCTATAAGGTATCTATTTAGCCTCAGAAGAATCAACACAACATTGCAGAAGCTACTTCAAAGATCACGGGATTTTGTCACTTCCTTCTTTAATATATTTTAGAAACTGTAAGACCATATCATGACGATTTCACCAGAAATAGTACCTTTGACGTCTATTTACCATTTACCGATCCCGTCCACTCAGTAAAGAAATCTGTATTATATTCTGCAAAGAAAAACTATACAACCATCTTCCTCTCCTCTACCATTTAAATCTACAATATCTTTCTCCAAGTTCTGTAAAATGATAAAAGACTATTTATCTGAAAGACCATTTATTCAGTAGAAAAGTTTCTTAATGAAATAAAGTTAATTATAATTATTTTCTCAATTATGGGGTATAATATATATTAATTAGAATGGCAGTGACGCACCCAGGGGGGTTTTGGGAGTTAACCAGGCATATGAAAAATATTATTCGCCGTGTGCAAGTACTTGAAGGGGATACGAGAAACGATCGTGCGCGAATAGCGGAGAAATCTTGCAACTTTCTTAAATAATTCATTGTCAATTGAAATTGTCAAAATCTACTGTCAATGAAGAACAAAAATTATATGTTGCTCCACAATATTGATATGATATGCAATTATTATATAAAAGTAAATTTAATTAATTGTATTTGCTTGTAGTAGTGCATTTTATTAATTAATTTTATTTACTACATACAATTGTTTACCTTTTAATAACATAACCTTAATATTACTTTTTCTTCGTATAATTTTTTTGGGCTATGGCTTTGACAATTGTCCAGCAACCAGGACTAATATAATTGACCAATATAATTAAAAGTGCCAAAAATGTTGCTAAGCTATGAAACCAGGTGTCGCTTTTCCGAACTTGCACGGTCCCAATAGAGAGTAGTAAGAAGTCTTTCACAAACAATACAAAAAAAATTCGGTGCCCAAGCCAACCCCCCATAGGAAAATTCTGGGTGCGCCACTGTGAAGTAGAGAAGTACAAAACGTAAACCAAATTAATATTTTATGGTGGAAATCTTCCAATATATCCTAATTTCTTCTTAAGGGATGCAAATTACACGGTCTTCCTCTACTTTCGTTATAAAAACCATATAGACCAGGGCGCATCTGTAAAAATATTAGTACATTTGGACGTTGAGAGGTGACTCAAATTTTTTTGCAGAAATTGCTTGAAAACACCTCAAATAATAATATTTGAGTTATCCTCCCTCACAAAAAGGTCCGGAACATTGTTTAAATAATGAAAATGTCAAAAAATTAAGGAAAAATTCGATTTTGTTCTTCGTTTTTTGATTATAACTTTAAAAGTATTCATTTCCTAGAAAAGTTGTACTGACATAAAAGTTGGGTAATTAAATTTCCTACAATATAAAATTGGTTAAAAATTTAACAAATAGTCACCCTTGTTGCAAAATAGCAATAATTGCGAAAAAACCATACAAAAACAAGTATTCGCATTTTACGTTTTTCGACCATTTATGTTGGGTAATTAAATTTCCTACAATATAAAATTGGTTAAAAATTTAACAAATAGTCACCCTTGTTGCAAAATAGCAATAATTGCGAAAAAACCATACAAAAACAAGTATTCGCATTTTACGTTTTTCGACCATTTATGCTACACTTAGGACCTTCATATTTCATCCAGAAAAACTATATCATACAGTAAAACAATACTATAAATTTCATTAAGATCGGTTCAATAGATTTTGCAAAATAAATTTTGCAATCCAGCCTTCGCAAAAAAAATTCATTTTTTCAAAATGTTACAGGACTGAAAATAAAGCAGATAGCAAGTTGAATTTTTTTGCTTATAGAAGTATACTTTTTTGCTTATAGAAGTATACCTGTACCTTTCATTTTCAATTTGCAAAACTAAAATCGATTAACTACCACGGCATCAGGAATTTTTTTAAATAAACATTAATTATTGGTGCTACGCGCAGGACAGCGGATAGTTTGCTCTGATTGGGCATTCCAATGACCTTTGATAATGATTGATACATTTTAATTTTTATTACATTTCGATATAAATAAATAAATTTGTTTATTGCAAAATAAAAACACATACTCTATCCTTTGAAATTACACTTTTTTAGCAAAAACTTTCTTTGTTAATATATTTTAACTTAGAGAATAAAAGTTTATTATTTTTAAACATATGAAATTGTTTAAACAATATTTCACAAACAATAATAAAATTAGTTTGATTTTTGTGGAATTAAAATATTAAAATACAACAAAATATAGAGTAAGAAAATAATATATTAGATAAAGATTGGAAGAAATTTTGGTGGAAATCAACTTGTGTGAATCGAACACCGCTGTCCTGCGCGTGGCACCAAAAATTAATGTTTATTTAAAAAATTTCCTGACGCCGTGGTAATTAATCGATTTTAATTTTGCAAATTGCAAATGAAAGGTACAGTACACTTCTATAAGCAAAAAAAAATTAACTTGCTATCTGCTTTATTTTCAGTCCTGCAACATTTAAAATAAATGAATTTTTTTGCGAAAGTTGGATTGCAAAATTTATTTTGCAAAATCTATTAAACCGATCTTAATGAAATTTACAGTGTTATTTTACTATATCATGAAGTTTTTCTGGGTAAAATATGAAGGTCCTAAGTGTAGCATAAATGGTTGAAAAACGTAAAATGCGAATACTTGTTTTTGTATGGTTTTTTTTTTCGCAATTATTGCTATTTTACAACAAGGGTGACTATTTTTTAAATTTTTAACCAATTCTATATTGTAGGAAATTTAATTACGCAACTTTTATGTCAGTACAACTTTTCTCAGAAATGAATAATTTTAAAGTTATAATCAAAAAACCAATAAAAAAATCGAATTTTTCCTTCATATTTTGACATTTTGATTATTTAAACAATGTTCCGGACCATTTTGAGTGAGAGGATAACTCAAATATTATTAGTTGAGTTATTTTCAAGGAATTTCTGCAAAAAAATTTGACTCACCTCTCAACGTCCATCTCAAAGCAGATGCGCCCTGGACTAATAAGGCATATCGAGAAACACAAAATTGATACGAAACAATAATTACTTTGATGCACTTAATCAAGTTGATAAAATCGATCTTAAAATCAGCTTCACTTGACGGACTTTACCGCTTCAAATTGAAAGCCTAGCCATCTGAATTAGTACGTTCGTTAATGAGATTAGGTAATACAATAACATAACATAGTTAATGGATTATGTTGTCCTTGGAACACCGGAGTCTATTTATAGCTATTTGCATACTTGCCTGTTATTTAAAAACGTGATGGTTTGTATACTGTAAACAAGATGTTTGTTTTCCTACAGTATACAAGCCTATATTTACACGAAAATTGTTTTAAATGGTCTTTTTGTCATTGAATCTTATATAACGAGAGGCTAACGGCTAGTATTCTCACGCACCGTGGGTTGCGAATTTATCATCGTTTTGCAAAGAACAAATAGCAATTTCTGGTTTTATTTTAACCAATTAATAATTAATGGATTTTGTACAAACTAGGTCTTTTCTATTATTTCGTATACACTATACACACAGTGTTCGGCGCACAGGGTAAAGGTGTCGGTTTGCAAAACTAGCACAGGCGACCTTCGATTTTTTTTGAATTAACATTCTGTAGCAACATCAGCAGAAAAAACAGCTCATTTTGGCGGCCCCCAAATAGGTGTGTTCGCCTACAACAGTGCATCCCTTGCAGGTCCGTTATCGCCGGCCTGTATGCACAGAAAGTATAAATATTATACAAGTGCTAGTTAGAAGTCCGTACCCCCCTCGTATGTTTTGAACGGTTATACGCTGTGAGCTCGTAAGTAGAGGGGATATTTACAAATTCGCGAGCGCCAGTAGTGGCAAGTCTGTAAACTTTTACCGGAAATTTGACATAAATGTCAAAATGATTAATTTAAAATTAAAAGTAAAAACATTAATTATAAAAAATATTAGTTGGTCAAAGCTGTGGTATATATTTTTACCTTAAATATACTTACGTTTTAAATACTGAATTTAAGTTTTTTTAATGTTCCGTAATATGTAGGGGAGAAGAGGGAGACTTGATCACTCTTTAAAATTTCAGTAAATAAGCAGCCTAAAATTATACAACCGGCAACAAAGCGTAGCTGTTAGTATGTCTGAAGATCCCATTTAATTTAGTTTGTATTAGAATACACACGAAGAGCACGTGTTTATTATAAGTTGTTTGTCCCTACTGAGAAGTGTTTTCAGAATTATTTCAAGTTGATTTTCTTTAATATTCGTTAAGGTGAGTTTTTCGTATAATTTTTATTTAACACCATAATCATTCAGTTTACGTTTTGCACAGTTTGCAATGAGTTCTAGTTTGTCGTCATATTTTTATAGACAAAAATATTAAAATGGCGTCTTGGGGAGACTTGATTCCATCTTAGCTGGGAGATATGATCCCGGGATCAAGTCTCCCAGAAAACTCCTTATAGATGAGTGTTTTTTATTTTATAGATATGCCACGTCAATACAAAAGGAGGGAAGGAGCAAAGAAAATAACACCAGTCAACAGCCAGAAGTTAAAAGAAGCTGTTTTAGACGTTGTTAATAACGGAACGTCTCTCAAGGGAACGGCAAGTCGTTATCAAATAAATGTTATGACATTAAAAAGATACGTTCGCCGACAACGATCCGAAAATGTTGAAATAACCTATTATCCTGATTACAAAAAGGCTCAAATATTTACAAATGCAAAGGAAAATATGTTTAAAGATTATTTAGATGTTGCCAGCAAATTACGCCATGGCCTTACAACCAAACAAGCAAAAGAACTAGCGTACGAGTTTGCCGTAAGAAATAATAAAAAAAATACCTGCTTCGTGGAATAAACATAAGCAAACCAGTTACGACTGGCTATACGGATTTCTGAAGAGGATGAAGACCTTATCACTACGATCTCCAGAAGCAACCAGTCTTAGGTACTAGAGCAACTAGCTTCAACAGAAACAATGTATCAAAATTTTTCATAAATTTAAAGACAGTTCTTGAAAGCAATGTAATTAGACCAGAAGCAATTTGCAGCGTAGACGAAACTGGCCTTTCAACTGTCCATAAGCCAAAGAAGATCATTGCATGCAAAGGTGCAAAACAGGTTGGTAAAATTACGTCAGGGGAACGTGGAGCAACAGTAACTCTTTGTTGTGCAATCAACACAATTGGAAACCATAAACCGCCTTTTATGGTTTTTCCTCGAAAACTTTGACAAGATCACATTATTGATCATTGCCCACCAGGGACCACCAGCGTAGTTTATGAAAGTGGATGGATGACTGCTTCTAATTTCGTCAAATTTTTTGGAACATTTTCAAAAACATGTAAAGGCGATTACTGAAAATAAATATTTAATCATAATGGACAATCACGATAGCTACGTTAGTCTGGAAGCCATAACGTATGCCAAAGAACACGGAATAGTTCTTCTTACAGCTACAACTACAATATATGAAGTCGGAGGATGCTTAGCTTACACTTTCCCCCTAGCTTTTACTCCACGTAAGATTGAGAGTGGATTCAGAGTTACGGGTATATGGCCTTTCAATTCCAATATTCTTACCGATGAAGATTTTATGTCGGCGTAAATCGCGAAGATCCCGAAAACAAATCCACTTTATCCCAGTTTGATGTTGCACAACCAGCCATAGATAACAATAACCTACCCTCCACTTCTACTAGCACTTTCACCACCATCAAGTGGATCCATTTCACATAATCAACAACTACGACGAACACTAATTGAGGACAAAAATCAGCCTTCTACTTCTACTGGCACTTTCACCACACCTCAAATAATTAGATCCCATTCTGTAAATGGAGATACTTCACAAAGTGAACAGCTACAACAAACATCAAAAGAGCACAATAACCAGCCTTTCACTTCTGCCACTTTCGCTAGCCCAGAAATGATTAGACCCCACCCTAAAGCCGCGCCCAGGACTTCAACAAAGGGTAGAAAGCGAGCAACTACAAAAATTCTCACAGCAACACCAGAAAAACTTGCGCTTGAAGCTGAAGTTAAGGCTAAAGAAGAGAAAAAATTAGAAACAGAGCCAAAATAAGAGCACTAAAAAGAATAACTAAACAAAAACTTACGGATTTGAGGGAATCTTTAAGTTCGGGGGGCAGTGACATTATACTACCATCGTCAGAGTCTGAATATGATCCTAATGATGAAATGCAAGTAGAGACAGATAGTGAATGTGAATCGGAAGCAGAAGGTGACGAGTTTGAATTGAGTGTGCAAGATTGGGTAATTGTCAGCTTTGTCTCCGAAAGAAACTGAGTCCATCGTTACGTAGGACAGATAATGGGAAAAAAGAACGAGGATTTTAAAATCATATTTTCCCAAAAAAGGGATGAAGAAACCTTAAAGTGGCTAAAAAAAAGAAGACATGGGTGAAGTCGCACGTGACCAAATTTAAAAAAAAGTTACCAAGCCCGACGTTTAGGAGCTACAGTAAGCGCATAGGATTTTTTGTCTTTCCTAAATCACTAAGGATGTTCAATATTGGAGAATATTTTTTTTTCTTGTATAATTTTTCAGTATAATTTTCTGCCGAAAGTGTTACATATTTTTAATAACATTATTTGTTATAAGTCATGGCTGAGTAAAGTTAGTTTTCAGCATCCAATTTTTGGTGTTATTTTAATATCGTAAATCTGTTTTATTTTAATATCGTAAATCTGGAAAGGCATAATCAAGTCTCCCATACACAAGGATCAAGTCTCCAGGAGTACGGGGAGACATGATTAGTTTCTCCATCTTACGAGATTCTACAAAAACTCGTTATTTATTAGCAGTATATTTTTCGGGTGTATAATGCCCCAAACTGTGATAAATTTGTAATGTTCCACTAAATTATCAAGGTTCTAGATTGGTTGTAAAAATAGTTATCTTAAAAAATGTAACGGTGGGATCAAGTCTTCCTCTTCTCCCCTAATTTAGCGCCATCTACACGATAATTGTGAAAGTATCCGAAGTAAGAAATTAATATTTCATCAATAGAACGTCAAAATGATTAGCAAAATCTTAAAAAAATCGATTACAATTTAATTACATTTTTGCGTTGTAAATATTAAGCGCTAACAATTAAATAATAAATTTAAAAATTACCGGTGAAAGTTGAATTAGTAATCCGCTAGGAGCGCCACCAGCGAAGCTCAGAGCGTATACCTATAATAGTGAAATTTGGAGGGAGGAAATAAACGGACGTAAGTCATACTAATTTTGTTTGAGTTTAAGCTAATTTTGACGAATAAATGAAATAAACATAAAATTGTAGTTTCGCATTTAATTAATAATAAAAAAATATGAAAAAAATATTTTTAAGAAACGCTTTTCTTTAGTTACAAGTGACTAAAATTAAACATATCAAAAAATCAACTAAAAAGCAAAAAATAAAAAAAAATTAAAAAATTTAACACATTCGTCAAAGAAAAGCGTGGTGCGTCTTCATCGAATAAACGGTTTTCGCACCACGCTTTTCTTTAAAGAATTTGTTAGATTTTTTCAATTTTTTTTATTTTTTGCTTTTTAGTTGATTTTTTTATAATGTTTAATTTTAGTCACTCGTAACTAAAGAAAAGCGTTTCTTAAAAATATTTTTTTCATATTTTTTATTCTTTAATTTTTAGTCTTACATTTTTCAAACATTAAAATATATCGTCATATTTATTAAAGTATGTATAAAACATATGATGTACAAACATGAAAAGTAGTCGGAATCGGCAAAAAATTTAAAACTTTTTTGTTTATTTATGAAGCATACGTAACAATTAACGTAAAAAGTGAAATTATGTATAGTTCATATAATTAGCTACAATCTGTAAAAGTTTCAAGTTTATTCATTGTAAAAAACAAGAGAATTTAAGCACTTTCCGTTAAAATCGTTTTTTTTTATTTAAACAATAATTAATAAACAAAAAATTTTTTTATCGACTATTCGTGTATTGTTCCCGCGAATGCATATGTCTGCAAATGTTTAGTCATTTGCATTGAAGAAAAGGCAGTCAAATTAACGTCCAAAGATTTGACCCAAACGATTAAATAATAAAATATTAACGAATAAAATTGTTGTATACACCCTGTATAATTAATCATGTTAATGTTTATATTACTGAATAGGGAACTAAATAACCTTTCAAATGAGCTAGCACTCGACGCCTATTCCCGTTTAAATAGTCGATTACGTCATCACGCCAAAGTGGATGACGTCACTAGTACGATATATATGTCAAAAAATCATAATTTAAAAATCGAATAACTTTTGTATTTTACATTTTTTTCTAATTCTGTAAATAAAGCAGTTTACAGGGGGGTCAAAATATAGTGAATAACCCTGTACTCAAACCTGGCAAATTTTCCCAACCAATTTTCAACCTTACCTCATAGATAAAAAAAGTTCATTTTTAATGAAATATTTTTAACAGATTTGGGTAGGTTGTTCTGACGCCGTGAACACCTATTGGCTCCCGACATCATTTAATATTGCACTATTTGCATCTGGGTTTTTGTTTACATTATAAGCGTACCTAATACCCTCTAATACCCTATGTACTAGTGCTATACTTTATTTCACGTTAAGAATAGAACATTGCGAAGATAGCCCCATGCATTTCTTATGAACGATTGAAGCGCGCCGATGCCACGCCGTACTGATTAAAATGAATTGTATATCGGCAGTCGAGTATCCACTCGTGCCCGAGAGGTTTGTCAACACTGATCTCCATAAGCGTAATGTTCTATTCTTAACGTGAAATAAAGATTAGGTAGGTACCTATTCGACTATTCCATTTTGACTGCGCGTTTACCAAAGGGCGCTACATGGGCTAGAGCCGCCTCTGGGTTAACCGTTCAAAAGATACGAGGGGGGTACGGACTTTTGACTAGCACTGTATAAATATAACGTTACATAAACCGTAAACAACAAAGTTCATTTTAGAGTTATTAAACAGATTTTCCTTGGACATCAATAATTATAAAGAAGAATCTAATAATCTAAGATAATATGATGTAAAGTCGATCTGCACCGATCTGATTCATGAATAAAAATTATTTGATATGTAATTTAGTCTGTTAACAATTATAAAACAACAAGGGGTGGTCGATCTAATTTTGTTCTGGCTAAAATTAATTAATAATTAAAAAATTACTTTTTTTATAATTAAAAAAAATTTAAACTCAAAGATATTATTTCAGATTTCTTGGATCATTCTAAACAAAAAAAGTCTTTCGTAATTTTCCACTTAAGTTGATCGTTTTCTAGGTAATTATAAACAATTTAAAACTGAAAAAAGAACAAAAGATGACGATTTTCGAGGCTCAAATAGGCACAGTAGGAAAAATGAAAGAATACCCATGAACGAACATATAAAACACGCTGTATTTTCCTGTCACCATGTCACACAAAAAATTGGCCAGCGCAAGTACATGTAATAATTATTGTTACATGTACTTGCGCTGGGCAATAATTATTATTACATGTACATGCGCTGGGCAATTTTCTTTGTGACACAGTGACAGGAAAATACAGCGTGTTTTATATGTTCGTTCATGGGTATTCTTTCATTTTTCCGACTGTACGTAAGTAAAAAATATCATTTTTGAAATTAGGAATACCATATTTTAGAATAAAACAAATAGTTTTCCCGGCCAGATATCTGACAATTGTTTGATTTTATGGACCTTGATAACACAAACTTCCTGCAGTGAGTTCGGTGGACTTTATATATTATTAACAATGTGAAGCCAAACATGCACCATTTCAAGAACTTTCGTCTAACAGTAAAAAAGCAAATCATTTTGAACGAATTTGGAAAAAATGAGTTGATAAAACACGTTTAAAGCTTTTAAATGGCCATGTTTGAATGTGTTGATTTACCAATTTGTTGCTTAGAAAATTTTTAAAAAATCTAAAAATTCTTAATTTTCAATAAATACTAATAATTCAAAAATGTTGGAACTTTACCTCGCTGAGCAGATGGGACGTGAATTATAAATTGTAAAATTCCCTCATCTTCTTTAGTCTCAGCATCCGTTATGGCTTGCAAATTTTAGAAGCCTCGGAGGTGTAACCAGAGAAGGTTCCCATTGTTTTCAATCTGGTGGGATGTGGAGTAATATTTTTAGTGTTATTTTATGCGCTATTAGATTGAAAACTTAGTCTTTTCAAATACTAATAACTATTTTATAAATGAATCTACAACCTTGTGATTGATAATATGTGGTTAAAATTTCAGAGTGATTAAACAATAGTTTAAGTTGTTCAATTTGTTTATCCCAACCAACTTTTTTTGAAATAACAAAAGTCTGAAATAAATGAATTTACAATGATTCTACGGATAGCATATTACATATTATAAGCAATAGACTTCTATCAAAATAATTTTAAAAAAGTTAGAAAAAACCATTTCAAATTGCAATTGTTTGTTCACAAACAATTTGAATATAACTTTTTTGCTATTGTCCAGCCTAAAATCACTTTTCATTTTCGAAAAACTGGAATTAAAAATATAATTTAAAGTAAAGCTGTCCTACGATTGTTCTGGACGAAGTTAGTCCCTTCTTCCAAATCGGCGTTTATATTTTATGTTGTGATTTGAATTTAGAATTAAATATTTGCTGGTATATGTTAGGTTTCTGGTTTCTTATACATAACATATACATTATTTTCATATACAGTATCGTCTGTTACATCTAGAAAGGGTAATGGTGTATACATAAAATCTATATAAAAACCTTTCATTGTTCTTATATATCGCCAATTCTTTGTTAACAATAGTAGTTGACCTACTAATATATCATTTTCACCCTATTGAACAATATTTGTAGACTTTTGAAACTGAATCAAGTAAAGTTGATAACCTTCACCCAGATACTTAGATTTTATCTGAACCGTCCAAATCTAAACATATGTGCAGTGAATGAAGAAATTCTTAATAAATGCGCTAATTGATACTAGGATCAGGTATCCAAACAAAGAAGTTCCTGTTTTACAGAGACGTAGTAAAAGTATTTTGTCAGAGTTGAAATATTGCATTCAAGCCAAAAAAATTAATTTGGTATTTATTAGCAACAAAATTGTTGGACTTAACAATTGCTGTCCAATAACGGACTTAACATAAATGCAACAAAGTCAAAGTTACTTGTGGTTAGTAAACAAGACGTCGGCCCTATGCAACTAATTGTCAGTGATGAATCAATAACAAAAGTTAACCATTTTAAATACCTAGGATGTTGGATAAACGAGACACTAAATCCGGATGAAGAAATTAAAACTCGTATAGAAATTGCAAGAGGAGCATTTATGAAACTTAGATCTATTCTGAGCAACTCTCAGCTGAACTTACAACTAAGAATCAAGTTCCTAAAATGATATGTGTATCCTGTATTACTATATGGATGTGAAACCTGGATCATGAAGGTTAACATGATGAACAAATTAGAAGCCTTTGAGATGTGGTCATATCGTAGAATGCTCAGAATATCTTGGGTTCAACGCATTTCTAACACAGAAGTCTTAAACAGAGTAGGTCAAGGCGAAGGTGACTTAATGAAGATGATAAAAAAGAGAAAACTTGAATATCTGGGGCATATAATGAGAGGTAGCAGATACAGGATGCTGCAGTTAATACTCAATGGAAAGATCGACGGAAAAAGAGGAATTGGTCGAAAGAAATATTCATGGCTCCGAAACCTTCGTCAATGGACTGGCTTATCAGCAGATCAATTGTTACATGCCGCACAAGATCGAGAACGATATCGGCAAATTGTTATGGAAGCTACCCACACCTAAAAATTTGGGCACGGTACTTAAAGAAGAAGAGCAACAAAATTAATATTATTTGTTTTAGTGGAGTCACTGAAGGTTTTCACCTCCGATTTCGTTGAACCTTCATCGATTTTCATGAACATTGGTGAGTAGTTAGAAGATACTTCAAGGAACAAAGGTGACATGATGCCAACTTGCGCTTTTACCCTAGGGGTGGATGCCACCCCTTCTCGGGGGTGAAATTTTTTTATTAAAAATAATACCAGAAATCGATAGAGGGGCAACTTCTAAGCAAAATTTGTTATATAAAGTTATCAACATAAATCCATACTTTTTGAGTTATTAAATATCAATGATTTTATTTTTTCTTAAAAAAAATGCATGTTTTAAAGCTGTTTTTCACGTATTACTCAAAAACTATAACCTTTTGTAAAAAAGCTAATATTACCAAAATTAAAGATAATAAAAAATTTATTACACTACCCACTTAAAGAACTAAACTAATGTTATTTCAAAGTGACTTATGGGTAATTGAATGTATATTTTTTTCGACGAGTACTCAAATCTAAGTATTCAAGCTTACATAACGGGAAAACGATGCATTTTATATAATATACTTGTTAAGCACTTGTCAAAGTACTCCATAGTATGAATACCAGTATGAATACATATCAAATGAGCTCCAATAGAAGTTAATAGCATTAAAATTAAGCAAGTTGTGATGAAAATAGGAGAACCGTTTTGATTTTTTTAGGAAAAAGTGAAAAATAAAACATACGCCATTTTCACAAAAATTAAAATTTGTAGTAATCCTTACAAGAATTTTTTTAGGTTAACATAGTTAATGATTTCAACAATTTTGACCGGTTTAGAATGCATATTTTTGAAAAAAAAAAGATATAATTTAAAAAAACAGAATTTTTAAAATTATCGTACTTTTCATTTTCTTTTGATAATAATCCAAAAATACTCAATATGCGTAAAAAATCATATATAACTAAATTTTAGTTTTTTTCTGTTCCAAATACTTTATCCATTTTACTATTTAGTAGAGTAAAAAATAACCGAGATAGAAACGTTTAATATTTCAATTTTGCTGCGAGAACCATGTAACCGGGGCCATTTAACCTTTTATTATTAAAAAAGTAAGCGGTTTAAAAGACTAATTTTGACGTTTTTTAATAGCTCTTAGATTCAACTTTTAATTAGTTTTTAGGTGAACCTTACATCTTAAAAACTAACGAAGTTATTCACAAAAAAACAATAACATTTTTTGGAAAAAGTTTTAAAAGATACATTTTGAAACATTTTTGGTGCATAAATTTTAATGCTATCAACTTGTTCGAGGGCTTATTTGATAGATATTTCTATGAACTTTGACAAATGCTTAATAAGTTTATGTTATAAAATGCACAATTTTCCCGGTATTTAATATAACTCACTTTTAGTTAACATTGAAAGGTTTTTCTAGTAAGGAGCTTATTTGATTTTTTATTAGCCTCAATTTTGATAATTATAACTTTTTTGCAAAAACTTATAGTTTTTGAGTTATTTATGAAAAATCGGTTAAAAACATACATTTTTCTCACGAAAAATTACAATCTTTGATCTTTAATAACTTAAAAATTTTGATTTATTTTAATAAATTTATATAACAAATTTTGCTTATAATTTGTCCCTCTATCGAATTGTGGGGTTATTTTTAATAAAATAATTTTCACCCCCGATGAAGGGTGGCATCCACCCCCAGGGTAAAAGCGCCAGTTGGCACCATGTCACCTTTGTTCCTTGAGATATCCTCTAACCACTCACCAATTTTCATACAAATCGATGGAGGTTCAACGAAATCGGAGGTAATAGCTCATTTCCACCTTCAGTGACTGCAATATTTTACCTTTTTGTGAATTAGACCAGGGCGCATCTGTAAAAATATTAGTACATTTGGACGTTGAGAGGTGACTCAAATTTTTTTGCAGAAATTGCTTGAAAATAACTCAAATAATAATATTTGAGTTATCCTCCCTCTCAAAAAGGTCCGGAACATTGTTTAAATAATCAAAATGTCAAAAAATGAAAGAAAAATTCGATTTTTTTCTTCGTTTTTTGATTATAACTTTAAAAGTATTCATTTCCGAGAAAAGTTATACTGACATAAAAGTTGCGTAATTAAATTTCCTACAATATAGAATTGGCTAAAAACTTAAAAAATAGTCATACTTGTTGCAAAATAGCAATAATTGAGAATAAACCATACAAAAACAAGTATTCGCATTTTACGTTTTTCAACCATTTATGCTACACTTAGGACCTTCATATTTCACCCAGAAAAACTTTATGATACAGTAAAATAATACTGTAAATTTCATTAAGAACGGTTTGATAGATTTTGCAAAATAAATTTTGCAATCCAGCTTTCGCAAAAAAAATTCATTTTTTCAAAATATTACAGGACTGAAAATAAAGCAGATAGCAAGTTGAAACTTTTTTGCATATAGAAGTGTACTGTACCTTTCATTTGCAAGTTGCAAAATTAAAATCGATTAACTACCACGGCGTCAGGAATTTTTTTAAATAAACATTAATTATTGGTGCTACGCGCAGGACAGCGGATAGTTTGCTCTGATTGGGCATTCCAACGACCTTTGATAATGATTGATACATTTTAATTTTTATTACATTTCGATATAAATAAATAAATTTGTTTATTGCAAAATAAAAACATACTGTTCCCTTGGAAATAACACTTTTTTTAGCAAAAACTTTCTTTGTTCATATATTTTAACTTAGAGAATAAAAGTTTATTATTTTTAAACAAAGGTAATTGTTTAAACCATATTTCACAAACAATAATAAAATTAGTTTGATTTTTGTGGAATTAAAATATTAAAATACAACAAAATATAGAGTAAGAAAATAATATATTAAATAAAGATTGGAAGAAATTTTGGCGGAAATCAACTTGTGTGAATCGAACACCGCTGTCCTGCGCGTAGCACCAAAAATTAATGTTTATTTAAAAAATTTCCTGACGCCGTGGTAATTAAGCGATTTTAATTTTGCAAATTGCAAATGAAAGGTACAGTACACTTCTATAAGCAAAAAAAAATTCAACTTGCTATCTGCTTTATTTTCAGTCCTGCAACATTTAAAAAAAATGAATTGTTTTGCGAAAGCTGGATTGCAAAATTTATTTTGCAAAATCTGTTAAACCGATCTTAATGAAATTGACAGTGTTGTTTTACTATATCATAAAGTTTTTCTGGGTAAAATATGAAGGTCCTAAGTTAAACATAAATGGTTGAAAAACGTAAAATTCCAATACTTGTTTTTGTATGGTTTTTTTCGCAACTATTGCTATTTTGCAACAAGGGTAACTATTTTTTAAATTTTTAACCAATTCTATATTGTAGGAAATTTAATTATGCAACTTTTATGTTAGTACAACTTTTCTCAGAAATGAATAGTTTTAAAGTTATAATCAAAAAACCAATAAAAAATCGAATTTTTCCTTCATATTTTGACATTTTGATTATTTAAACAATGTTCCGGACCATTTTGAGTGGGAGGATAACTCAAATATTATTATTTTAGTTATTTTCAAGCAATTTCTGCAAAAAAATTTGAGTCACCACTCAACGTCCATCTCAAAACAGATGCGCCTTGGACTAAATGCATTCCTGGACTAAGATAGACCAGGGCATTTAGGCAAAAATAAATCGATTTTTAAATAGAGAACCCAGGTATGGACTGGTGCAACTTTTTGCATTGTGTTTACAATGTCTCAAAAAAGTCTACAATAGAAAAATGGATGAA
This sequence comes from Diabrotica virgifera virgifera, assembly GCF_917563875.1. NCBI lineage: Eukaryota > Metazoa > Arthropoda > Insecta > Coleoptera > Chrysomelidae > Diabrotica > Diabrotica virgifera. Next base: position 232,787,893 of record NC_065446.1, on the reverse strand, counting down.
AAAAATTGCAGTGCATAAAATACACCCAAAAGTGCATAAACATGTTAAAATCAGTATGCTTTTTGAGGTCGCTGAACATGAATACTTCATCAGAACCAACCCACGGATCACCTGATGCCCAGGGTTAGTGCTAGGGAACGTCATTTGGAGTTTTGAGGGTTTTCCATATTAAATTGATAAAAACAGATTATTCGAGGTTTTTCGGGTCGCTTAGCACGAACACGCCATCAGAACCGACTGCCGGAGTAACTACCTGGAGCCTCAGGCTCACTGCTAAGGCACGTCATCTTCTAGAGTTTCGAGGGTTTTCGACACTTAATTGACGCAAAAGATTACTCGGGGGTTTTTTAGGGTTTCGGACTGAATGCAAATACGCCATCAGAACCAACCCCCGGAACATTATATCCTGTTCAAGGCGAATAGCGTTAGTATCAACATCATCAGATATGACGATGATACGGAGTTGATTTCGGATTCAGACTTAGGTCTACAATGACTCATCGACAGGACTAACTCGGTCTGTTGAATTTGGTATGAAAATAAACATTAAGAAAACATTAAGTGACGTCAATCCGAAAAAACCAAAATGTACTTCAACTTTGCTCCATAGACAGGCACTTTTTAGAACAAGTCAACACGTTCAAGTATCTGAGGTGTTGGAACGATCATCATCAGCCTCTCTCAATCCACTGCTGGACATAGGCCTCCCCTGTTTGTCTCCAAAGTGTTCTATCTTGTGCTTGCTGTACCCAGTTTTTTGTTGTCCTTCGTAAGTCATCTTGCCATCGTGTTGGTGGTCTTCTTCTGCTACGTTTATCGGGTCTTAGTCTCCATTCAACTAGTTTACGAGTCCATCTTCCGTCCTTCATTCTGGCAACGTGTCCAGCCCATTTCCATTTTAAGTTACAGCTTCTTTCAATGACGTCTATGACTTTGGTCTTAGCTCGTAGATCTTCGTTTCTAATCCTGTCTCGCAGAGTGGCCCCTATCATTGATCGCTCCATTCTTCTCTGCGCTACTCTTAGCTTTTGTGCGTTTTTCTTTGTGAGCGATAATGTTTCTGCACCCTAGGTCATCACCGGTAGCACGCATTGGTCGAAAACTTTTTTCTTCATATTAGTTGGAATGTCACTCTTAAAAACGTTCCTAAGAGCTCCGTATGCTGCCCATCGTATTATTCTTCTGGATACTTCGGTTGTTTGATTGTCCTTACATATATATATATATATATATATATATATATATATATATATATATATATATATATATATATATATATATATATATATATATATATATATATATATATATATATATATATATATATATATATATATATATATATATATATATATAAAAACATGAGATGTAGATCCTTGAAACACACTCAGTGATCAAAGGATCCAAGGTTAATGGTTTGACGACCACTCGTTTTATATTTATATATATATATATATACAAATGGAAAGGATTAATGGGTAAGCAGCTGAAATAACGGAGCCAAGAGTACTCTTTTTTCAATATCAAATATATTTCGGTATTGCCTTTATACCATCATCAGTGATTGCTACAAATGTGTTATAAGTGAGTTGCTTTGTGAAATAATTAAAAATGTTATTAAACTTACAAAGTTGAGATTGCGGCTCTATGGTTAAAATTTTTTTGTAAAAAATCTTCCAAAAGGGGAAACATCAAACATGTTAAAATTGTAAAAACACAAGAAAAAACAAAACATTTAAATGAAAAAAACTGTAACAATGCACATTTAAAAAAATAAATTAAGTTTTAAAATCTTTTTTGAATCTTAAGAAACCAAAACATTAGGTAGGTACAACCAGTACTTTTTTTGTACAAAAAAAAACTTGAAATTAAAATGAATTAGCGGTAATCCTAAATGTTATGTTCTATGTTCTATGGTAGAAACAAATGATAGCTGACAATGACATAATGAAATTTTGTTTTGTGGTTTTATTCACCCTAACCTAACCTTACTTTTTTTTTTTTTTTTTCCACTTAAAAAAACATAATTCTCAAATGCAGATATTCGAGATGGAAAGAAATACGAAAAAACCTACAGCCTACAGCTTATATGCTTTTGGTTTATTCATATTCATCAGAAACCATGGTGTTACGATGTAGTTTGTTTGTATTGAATTCTTTATCTAAGTGAAGTAAGTGTGAGTAAATCTCACTTAAGTGGCTGATGTCTGATTTTTTGTTTATAGTTAAATCAGTCTCAGAAATAAAAGCCATTTCAAGAAACAACCTTTTAAAATAATTGTTTTCCACTGCTAGAACTTTAGCATCTGTATAGTTCATTTGGTGATCATTTTCATGGACATGCATGGATAAACTACATCTGTCTGGATATCTTCTGGCATCACTTCTGTGCGACGTGATACGATCTTTCAATCGTCTCGAAGAATGGCCTATGTACTGCAGATTGCAATTTGTGCATGGTATACTATACACTATATTTGACATATTGTCTTTCAAAGTTTTGTCTTTAAGTTTTGAGAAAACTGACTTCATTGTTACAGCTGTTTTTGTAGCAAACTTAAAGTCACCAACAGAATTGAAGATTCGTGTCAGTTTTGGTGTTACATTATGTATGTAAGGTAGTGTATAATATTTGGTGGGCATGGATGTTATGGCTACAGTATCAATTTCTTGATCAACAGTGGTACTGTTTACAGGAGAAAGGTTTTGTGTAGTGTTAAGTGTAACCGATGGTGTGCTAAACAAAATTTTCTTCAAAAGAGCTGGTGGATAGCCATTATCTAGGAACAACTGGTATAAGATTTTTAGGTTTTTTTGTTGTAGTGATATATCTGAGATTTGTATGACCCTACATTTCATTTGTTCAACTAAATTTAATTTTATGGAATGTTTATGGTAGGACATATAGTTTAAAAACCTACCTGAGGCCATAGATTTTCTGTACCAGTCTACTACTATTTTGTTATGATTTGAACGTATTAGCTTTGTATCTAAAAATGGGACAGAGTGTAATTCATCTTCTACCTCAATAGTGAATTGAATGTAAGGGTCATAGCTATTAAAAACAAAAAGTAGTTCCTCTGTTGAATCTTTAGGTATGGCTAGTATTAAGTCATCAACATATTTCTTTATGAAACTCAGCTTAAACGATAAAACCGGGATGACTATGTCTAGCAAATCGTCCATCACATAATTTGCCAGAATAGGACTGATCTTAGCACCCATGGGAGTGCCCCAACTTTGTTTTATAATTCTTTCTCCATAAGAGAAATAATTATTATTAAATAAAAAAGAAATCAAATCAATAAAGCTACTGATGTCCATCTTACAGTGTCTACTTATATCATTCCAATGTTTATGTACCGATCTAATGCAAGTATCTAAATATATATTGCTGAAAAGTGATACCACATCTAAGCTGACAAGAACGTAGTTGTTAGGTAACATATAACCATTAAAGATTTTATTAACTTCAAAGGAATCTTTTATGAAATAATCATTGTTTTTGTCATATGCTAAGGTTAAAATGTCTGTAACCAAAGAAGATACATTTTCTGTAGGTGAATTTATAGTAGACACTATAGGTCTTATTGACAATGTGGGCTTATGAATTTTCGGTAGAGAATAATATTTTGGAACGATACCATTATATTTTGTAAGATTTTTCTTTGTGACATCATCAATATATTTATTTTTAAATAAGTTTCCAACCAACTTGTTACTTTGTGTTTGTATTGTATTAGTGGGATCAGTTCTTAATTTTGTATAACAACTATCATTGTCTAAGAGCTCATTCGACAATCTTGTATAGTCCACTTTATTCATGACTACAGTGACATTACCTTTATCTGATTTTGTTACTATTAAATCAGGGTGTTCCTTCAAAAACTTCTTTGTTTTACAAAGAAGGCTCTGGAAGTAATTATTGGAATTATTAGTATTCTTAGTAACATAATTAGTCAATATATTAGTAGTTTTAGCTCTAGTAATGGAACGTTTATTTTCATCAGATATTGACGAAGTCACAAAATCTACATCAGCTAAAAGGCTTTTTATAGAAATATCATAATTAACTTTTGGTTCTACAGCAAAGTTGGGGCCTAATGCCAGAAACTGTGTAATGTCATCTGGGATGTTTACACTACTAATATTTTTTATCCAGCCAGGTCTAGTTTTTACATAATTATTATGAGTTTGTTTCTTAAGATTTTCTAATTTGTTTTGTTGTATAGTTTTAGTACTGTGAAATACTTTATTGTATATAATGGCTTGTCTACTTTTAAATTCATTAAAAATTGATTCGTTGCAACTATCAACTATTTCTACCTCAAGTAACTTTAATTCATTTTCATATCTGTGAATTAGTCTATGATTAGATGATATTTCATTATACAGTAATTTTGTACCTAACTTACGCTTTGTTTCTACAATTTTGTGGTTACATTCCATGCCTCGTCCTTCTATAAAAGTTTGTATTGGAGAAACCACCTGATTGATGGCTCTGGGTTGAAGTCCCAAATGTCTGCAATTCAACAGGAACTGTCTACGGTTTCTCTCTCTTGCCAACTTACGGTTAATGTTTGCCCATCTCTTCAGACTTTTTACAGCGAACTCACCAAAACGATTTTTGATGGTGGTAAAGAAACCCATAACTTGAATAAAAATCCAATTTTGATCACAGCTGAACAATATTAAACACAAATGGAAAGGATTAATGGGTAAGCAGCTGAAATAACGGAGCCAAGAGTACTCTTTTTTCAATATCAAATATATTTCGGTATTGCCTTTATACCATCATCAGTGATTGCTACAAATGTGTTATAAGTGAGTTGCTTTGTGAAATAATTAAAAATGTTATTAAACTTACAAAGTTGAGATTGCGGCTCTATGGTTAAAATTTTTTTGTAAAAAATCTTCCAAAAGGGGAAACATCAAACATGTTAAAATTGTAAAAACACAAGAAAAAACAAAACATTTAAATGAAAAAAACTGTAACAATGCACATTTAAAAAAATAAATTAAGTTTTAAAATCTTTTTTGAATCTTAAGAAACCAAAACATTAGGTAGGTACAACCAGTACTTTTTTTGTACAAAAAAAAACTTGAAATTAAAATGAATTAGCGGTAATCCTAAATGTTATGTTCTATGTTCTATGGTAGAAACAAATGATAGCTGACAATGACATAATGAAATTTTGTTTTGTGGTTTTATTCACCCTAACCTAACCTTACTTTTTTTTTTTTTTTTCCACTTAAAAAAACATAATTCTCAAATGCAGATATTCGAGATGGAAAGAAATACGAAAAAACCTACAGCCTACAGCTTATATGCTTTTGGTTTATTCATATTCATCAGAAACCAAAAGCATATAAGCTGTAGGCTGTAGGTTTTTTCGTATTTCTTTCCATCTCGAATATCTGCATTTGAGAATTATGTTTTTTTAAGTGGAAAAAAAAAAAAAAAGTAAGGTTAGGTTAGGGTGAATAAAACCACAAAACAAAATTTCATTATGTCATTGTCAGCTATCATTTGTTTCTACCATAGAACATAGAACATAACATTTAGGATTACCGCTAATTCATTTTAATTTCAAGTTTTTTTTTGTACAAAAAAAGTACTGGTTGTACCTACCTAATGTTTTGGTTTCTTAAGATTCAAAAAAGATTTTAAAACTTAATTTATTTTTTTAAATGTGCATTGTTACAGTTTTTTTCATTTAAATGTTTTGTTTTTTCTTGTGTTTTTACAATTTTAACATGTTTGATGTTTCCCCTTTTGGAAGATTTTTTACAAAAAAAATTTTAACCATAGAGCCGCAATCTCAACTTTGTAAGTTTAATAACATTTTTAATTATTTCACAAAGCAACTCACTTATAACACATTTGTAGCAATCACTGATGATGGTATAAAGGCAATACCGAAATATATTTGATATTGAAAAAAGAGTACTCTTGGCTCCGTTATTTCAGCTGCTTACCCATTAATCCTTTCCATTTGTGTTTAATATTGTTCAGCTGTGATCAAAATTGGATTTTTATTCAAGTTATGGGTTTCTTTACCACCATCAAAAATCGTTTTGGTGAGTTCGCTGTAAAAAGTCTGAAGAGATGGGCAAACATTAACCGTAAGTTGGCAAGAGAGAGAAACCGTAGACAGTTCCTGTTGAATTGCAGACATTTGGGACTTCAACCCAGAGCCATCAATCAGGTGGTTTCTCCAATACAAACTTTTATAGAAGGACGAGGCATGGAATGTAACCACAAAATTGTAGAAACAAAGCGTAAGTTAGGTACAAAATTACTGTATAATGAAATATCATCTAATCATAGACTAATTCACAGATATGAAAATGAATTAAAGTTACTTGAGGTAGAAATAGTTGATAGTTGCAACGAATCAATTTTTAATGAATTTAAAAGTAGACAAGCCATTATATACAATAAAGTATTTCACAGTACTAAAACTATACAACAAAACAAATTAGAAAATCTTAAGAAACAAACTCATAATAATTATGTAAAAACTAGACCTGGCTGGATAAAAAATATTAGTAGTGTAAACATCCCAGATGACATTACACAGTTTCTGGCATTAGGCCCCAACTTTGCTGTAGAACCAAAAGTTAATTATGATATTTCTATAAAAAGCCTTTTAGCTGATGTAGATTTTGTGACTTCGTCAATATCTGATGAAAATAAACGTTCCATTACTAGAGCTAAAACTACTAATATATTGACTAATTATGTTACTAAGAATACTAATAATTCCAATAATTACTTCCAGAGCCTTCTTTGTAAAACAAAGAAGTTTTTGAAGGAACACCCTGATTTAATAGTAACAAAATCAGATAAAGGTAATGTCACTGTAGTCATGAATAAAGTGGACTATACAAGATTGTCGAATGAGCTCTTAGACAATGATAGTTGTTATACAAAATTAAGAACTGATCCCACTAATACAATACAAACACAAAGTAACAAGTTGGTTGGAAACTTATTTAAAAATAAATATATTGATGATGTCACAAAGAAAAATCTTACAAAATATAATGGTATCGTTCCAAAATATTATTCTCTACCGAAAATTCATAAGCCCACATTGTCAATAAGACCTATAGTGTCTACTATAAATTCACCTACAGAAAATGTATCTTCTTTGGTTACAGACATTTTAACCTTAGCATATGACAAAAACAATGATTATTTCATAAAAGATTCCTTTGAAGTTAATAAAATCTTTAATGGTTATATGTTACCTAACAACTACGTTCTTGTCAGCTTAGATGTGGTATCACTTTTCAGCAATATATATTTAGATACTTGCATTAGATCGGTACATAAACATTGGAATGATATAAGTAGACACTGTAAGATGGACATCAGTAGCTTTATTGATTTGATTTCTTTTTTATTTAATAATAATTATTTCTCTTATGGAGAAAGAATTATAAAACAAAGTTGGGGCACTCCCATGGGTGCTAAGATCAGTCCTATTCTGGCAAATTATGTGATGGACGATTTGCTAGACATAGTCATCCCGGTTTTATCGTTTAAGCTGAGTTTCATAAAGAAATATGTTGATGACTTAATACTAGCCATACCTAAAGATTCAACAGAGGAACTACTTTTTGTTTTTAATAGCTATGACCCTTACATTCAATTCACTATTGAGGTAGAAGATGAATTACACTCTGTCCCATTTTTAGATACAAAGCTAATACGTTCAAATCATAACAAAATAGTAGTAGACTGGTACAGAAAATCTATGGCCTCAGGTAGGTTTTTAAACTATATGTCCTACCATAAACATTCCATAAAATTAAATTTAGTTGAACAAATGAAATGTAGGGTCATACAAATCTCAGATATATCACTACAACAAAAAAACCTAAAAATCTTATACCAGTTGTTCCTAGATAATGGCTATCCACCAGCTCTTTTGAAGAAAATTTTGTTTAGCACACCATCGGTTACACTTAACACTACACAAAACCTTTCTCCTGTAAACAGTACCACTGTTGATCAAGAAATTGATACTGTAGCCATAACATCCATGCCCACCAAATATTATACACTACCTTACATACATAATGTAACACCAAAACTGACACGAATCTTCAATTCTGTTGGTGACTTTAAGTTTGCTACAAAAACAGCTGTAACAATGAAGTCAGTTTTCTCAAAACTTAAAGACAAAACTTTGAAAGACAATATGTCAAATATAGTGTATAGTATACCATGCACAAATTGCAATCTGCAGTACATAGGCCATTCTTCGAGACGATTGAAAGATCGTATCACGTCGCACAGAAGTGATGCCAGAAGATATCCAGACAGATGTAGTTTATCCATGCATGTCCATGAAAATGATCACCAAATGAACTATACAGATGCTAAAGTTCTAGCAGTGGAAAACAATTATTTTAAAAGGTTGTTTCTTGAAATGGCTTTTATTTCTGAGACTGATTTAACTATAAACAAAAAATCAGACATCAGCCACTTAAGTGAGATTTACTCACACTTACTTCACTTAGATAAAGAATTCAATACAAACAAACTACATCGTAACACCATGGTTTCTGATGAATATGAATAAACCAAAAGCATATAAGCTGTAGGCTGTAGGTTTTTTCGTATTTCTTTCCATCTCGAATATCTGCATTTGAGAATTATGTTTTTTTAAGTGGAAAAAAAAAAAAAAAAAAAAAAGTAAGGTTAGGTTAGGGTGAATAAAACCACAAAACAAAATTTCATTATGTCATTGTCAGCTATCATTTGTTTCTACCATAGAACATAGAACATAACATTTAGGATTACCGCTAATTCATTTTAATTTCAAGTTTTTTTTTGTACAAAAAAAGTACTGGTTGTACCTACCTAATGTTTTGGTTTCTTAAGATTCAAAAAAGATTTTAAAACTTAATTTATTTTTTTAAATGTGCATTGTTACAGTTTTTTTCATTTAAATGTTTTGTTTTTTCTTGTGTTTTTACAATTTTAACATGTTTGATGTTTCCCCTTTTGGAAGATTTTTTACAAAAAAATTTTAACCATAGAGCCGCAATCTCAACTTTGTAAGTTTAATAACATTTTTAATTATTTCACAAAGCAACTCACTTATAACACATTTGTAGCAATCACTGATGATGGTATAAAGGCAATACCGAAATATATTTGATATTGAAAAAAGAGTACTCTTGGCTCCGTTATTTCAGCTGCTTACCCATTAATCCTTTCCATTTGTGTTTAATATTGTTCAGCTGTGATCAAAATTGGATTTATATATATATATATATATATATATATATATATCTGTCTACCAGTTCTATTTGTTCATTTTGTATTTCAAGGTGTTTACTTGGTACTAAGTTCGTCATATATTTTGTTTTTGTTATATTCATTTTTAAGCCTATTTTATGACAGGCTGTACTAAGTTCTTCTAACATTTTCTTTGTTTGTCCCAAATCGTCTGCAATCAGGACTATATCGTCTGCGTAGCTTAGGTGGTGTAGCATCTCTCCGTCCACATTTATTCCTTTGTCACCCCATTCGAGGGTTTTGATCGCTTTTTCTAGAGCCGATATGAAAAGTTTAGGTGATAAAGTATCACCTTGTCGGATACCTCTTTGGATTTTTATTTGGTTGCTGTTAGCGTGTAGTTGTATCGAGCTTGTCGCATTTTTATATATATTACATATTAGCCTCGAATATCGGCTATCAATGCGGCTCTCGTTTAGTGCTTCTGTAACACTGTCGAGTTCTACTGAGTCGAATGCTTTGTCGAAATCTACAAATGTTAAAACTAAGGGCTTGATATATTATATGGATTTTTCGATGAGTTGTTTTATTGTTTGGAGATGATCGTTGGTTCCAAAGTTTGCTCTGAATCCAGCTTGTTCTCTACTTTGATATAGGTCTAATTATCGTTGGAACGATAGCAGTCTAAATTCTGATCTAGAAATAAGATCTAGAATAGAAAAGGCCAGAAAAAAGTTTCGAAAAATCAAAAGACTCCTATGTGACTCCCGAATAAAATTCGAAACTTGACTACGTTTATCAAAATGTTACCTCTACTAATGACTACTAATGACTCCTCCTCTGTGTAGTTGAAACGTACACCCTTAAAAATCAACCATAAATAAATTAGAGGCCTTTGAAATGGGTATCTACTGAAGAGTCCTCAAGATCTCATAGACATCGCATAGGTAAACGAAGAGGTGATGCCTAGAATAGGAAAGGAACGAAAACTTTTTAACACAGTGAAAGTTAGAGCCACATATTGAGAAATAATAAGTACCAATATGCTCAACTAATAGTGAAAGGCAAGATCGAGGGAAATATTATAGAACTACTATGGAAAAGACTATCGTGGCTAAGAAACATGGACAATTGACAGTGCTAAATTTTGAACAGCTAATGAGAACAGCTGAAGACAGGGAAGAGTTTGCAATTGTTATAGCCAACCTCCATTGAGGAGATAGCACGAAGTAGAAGAAGAACAAAACTCACAGCGTAGGTCAAAAAAAAGTTCTTCTGAGTACCTAGTGGAGTAGTAGTCTTTCCACAGTCAATGTCAATTTAAAAACTGGTTAAATAAACTTAATATTAATGGCTTACCTTCTGAATCGTTGCTAACTCGACTAGGTCCCCTGATTTGCTCATTATACAAATTCGTGCTCTTAGGAACGTTGAGAGCCGATCTGATACCAACCGAAGAACCATCCAAATGCCCTGGTCCAATTTTCGGTACATGACTATTACAGTACACTTCCTTATCTTCTTGCCGATGTTGATTATTGTAATAAGTCTTTAGAGTAAGTTTCGTCCCGCAGATGGCGCACTTAAAACACCCACTGTGAAAAAACGTAAAGTCCTTCAAGGGTCCGACCCTTTCCACTTGATACACGGTTTCGTTGCACCTCAAGCACGTGCTTTCGTAGAAATTTGGGCGATACATGGCCTTGTAGGAATTCTGTATCATTTTGTCTTCTATGAATATTCCGAGTGAATACTTTTTGCTCTGATTATATTCTATTCATATTGTACACTGTGCATTGTTCTCTCATTGCTGTTCCCAGTGGCGTACTGAGCATGGTTCCGCGGAACCAGGGCCCGGACCCCGCAGGGGCCCGCTCTAAAGCGCTTTTTGCTTCTTTTGTTTCTAATTTGATGGGGATATTTTGAACTACACAAGTACACACTACGAAATGTAACTACTTAATAAATTTTAATTTTTGTCTAGGTACTTATTAATAAAAACGAAGAATAACTATTCATCAAAAAATCTGAAATCAAAATTTATTAAGAAACACAGGGAACGCTTTTGTAAGGTTCCTTGCTCGTTTTACCTGCTTGCCGAAGTCCTTGTTTAAAGACTAACCGCCGGTGCCTGCCTACACGTGCTAACTCAAACACTTGTGTTTTTTTATGTTAGCACGATCCATGAATAAGTTGTAGGTAAACTACAAAGTTGCAGAAATTCGGAAACTGAGATATTCAATGCAAGTTTTATAAGTTGGATCATAAGAAGAATCCCAATACAATAGGCTAGATGCTCGATACTCGACTAGATGCTAGGTGTTATACAATGTGAGTTTTTATTGGGCGGGTGGGCCCAATAAAAACTCAAAATACATGAGAATAAATGCAAGGAACAACACGCTATTTACTATCGACAACATGCAGATTGAAAATGTGGAAAACTTCACGTATCTTAGAAGTGTCATAACAGAAAACGGAGGTAGAGAAGACGATATTCGTATGATACGAAAAGCTCAACAAGCATTCAGCATGCTCAACCCTGTTTGGAGGTCTGGCGAGTATACCACAAGGAGAAAGATCCGAATATTCCAGCCAAATGTCATGTCTGTTCTACTCTTTTACTACTAGGCTGCACCTACATTGGATCCGTAAATCGCCCGATATCGGGCGATTGATAGGAGAAGCTACAGCAGAGAAGCAGTTCGACGTCGGCCTTTGTAGACCAATGTAGGTGCAGCCTTTTAATACCATGAGTTTGTTTTTTAATCCGACGTCGGATCGGAGAAATACGGATCCAATGTAGGTGCAGCCTTAAAAACTTTTGAAATGAATTTCGACTCGATTCAAGTTTTCTGTTTAACCCAGGTATGACCGTTAGGAAAATATTCCAATTTACAGTTCAGAGAACCTGTATGAAACGAGTCTGTGTACTCTAATACAGAGTATGGCATTAGTAAAATAAGAAAATCTACTGTTTCGTTTTGATTCAAATCTGTCTCCCTCCATCCTCCGATGGTACTATTTCTAGATCTACCTGTTGTCAAGGAGGTTCTGAGGAAGACGAGTCTGTGTACTATCGGAGGATGGAGTGAGACAGATTTGAATCAAAACGAAACCGTAGATTTTCTTATTTTAAAAACTTTTACGCGAACTAAAACTCCAGAATTAAGATCGAAGGTTCCACGTCCGCAGCAGTAGAAATTAGGAGAGGAGTTAGACAGGTGTGTTTTGTCATTGTTTGGAAAAGTATGTAGTATTTGTTTAAACATTTTGTTTTATTATTCTTTTTTATATTTATTTGGTTAAGTGTGCACTTGGCAGCGCCAAGTGCACACTTTCTAAGAACTATAGTCAGACCACCCCAAAGTAACTTAGTAGAAAACAACTAGAAAAACAAGTAAAACAGTTATTAAAAACTTACCTTCTGAATCGTTGCTAACTCGACTAGGTCCCCTGATTTGCTCATTATACAAATTCGTGCTCTTAGGAACGTTGAGAGCCGATCTGATACCAACCGAAGAACCATCCAAATGCCCTGGTCCAATTTTCGGTACATGACTATTACAGTACACTTCCTTATCTTCCTGCCGATGTTGATTATTGTAATAAGTCTTTAGAGTAAGTTTCGTCCCGCAGATGGCGCACTTAAAACACCCACTGTGAAAAAACGTAAAGTCCTTCAAGGGTCCGACCCTGTCGACTTGATACACGGTTTCGTTGCACCTCAAGCACGTGCTTTCGTAGAAATTTGGGCGATACATGGCCTTGTAGGAATTCTGTATCATTTTGTCTTCTATGAATATTTCAAGTGAATAGTTTTTGCTCTGATTACTCTGGTGGTATACGCGCGCACTGTGGTTCTTGTTTAATTGCCGCTAATTTAATAAAATGATGATTTTCATTAGCACACTTTCCGATGCGATGTCAGGATGCACTAGAAAAAAAATACAAAATGTTAGTGGAGTCACGCTATTGTATGTGATAAGGTAAGATTATAATATGGATGTGCAGACTCAGTGGCGTGGTATATTACATAGTATAGTAGCAGGGCCGGTTCTAGAGTTTTGAGCGCCTCGGGCAAAACAAAATTTGGCGCCCTTTCATACAAGAATATAAAAATTTACTGCAAATATAAAAAATATAGTAAAAAACGACAAAAAAATCAAAATTTTACAATAAAGAACTGTGTAAAAATATATGTGTTTAAAAACTATTACAATAGTTATTATTTATAACTGATGCAACATATGGAATAGCATAAAAAGCGCAAGTTCAAGCGACGAAGAAGCGAGATAAAAGATAAAAGTGCAACAATGTCAACAAAAAGAAAAAATGTGTATAAACGTTTTTCAATAGGTACCAAAAAAGATGTTGATTGTGTGCAAGATATGGCTGCATCCCCAATGACTAAATTGAGGAAGTGACATCCACATGGCATAGACAAAGAAATTCTTTGCAAACACGAGCTTGTACACCTTTATTGCTTCCCTTCACGTTACAGCCGTTGTCACATCCTTTGCCTCTACAATAATCTAAATTCAATTGAAAATCATTCATTAACGGTTTTACAGTACAACCTGCAATATCCGGACCCGTCATATCCGGACCTTCCCATATCCGGACGGTTCTGCGCCGTCCGGATCTACCGGAATCTACCGAGAAAGGCAGTCCTGCTGTTGGACAACGCACTAAAAGAAGAACTAAAAGATGGCGAAATAATGTATTATAGAATCTATAAAATGTTTCTATCGACGAAAGTTATTGACGGCGTTGATGACTGGAATGTATGAAGGAGAAAACGTTTCAGACACTGTAAAAGAAGTAGTGGTCTTGATATCCGGATTTTTTCATATCCGGATCGGTCTGTCGCCACATTGATCCGGATATGGCAGGTGTATTATCTATCTCACATAATAAGTAGCCTGTTGATTCTTCAACTTCTTGGTAGCTAATAAAATGCTCCCTGATTTTTATGCCGATGTCATTAGAGGATGCGTAAATCAAAGTTGTTACTTTTGACTTATAACATAACTAATATCAGGAGTACCTAGAATCTAAAATAATGATACAATATTTTGCTTTACGGGTACGTTCCAAAATATCATCACAAACAGCCGATGCCAAATATGTGATTATCTCATTTTGTATTGTTTTACTGCAATAAGTATACTTATTGAAATTATAATTTCATTTGATATTATTTGAAAAATTTGTTCATGTAAAGGTAATGAAACCACTAATTTCATTTGGAATGCTAAATAGGGAGAGATTTTAATGATTTTTTTTACCAAAAAAAGGGGGCAACTTTATTTTGAGCGTAACTCGCTTAGTTTTGATGCTAGAAACTTTTATAACCAATAAAAATAAACCTTTTTTTAAACGCTTTAAAAAAAGATTTAGTGAGTTTTTCCCGAAAAGTGCTTCATATTTTGGATATCTTACGTTGAAATAGTCAACTTGGAATTTGACGAATAACAACGTACATAATTTTCATGAGTTACAACTTTGCTCATCTTACTAGGTATACAGACTTTATGAATACACCATGTTCGTTTTTTATTAGCTACCGTTTTGTTAAGAATACTTTTTAATACCGAAAATAACTCGAAAAGTATTGGCTTAGTTAAAAAAACTTTATAGAACAAAAGTTGCTTACAATTAGTCAATTTATCCATTCCCGGACTAATTTTAAACGTATGTTTTTTCACCCCCGAGAAGGGGTGACTTTCACCTCCCAAGTAAAAACAAATCAACGGCATACGTCTAACTTTGAAGTGGAGGGTAAATAGAACCTAAATTCAAATTTTCAAGCAAATCTGTCGTGACGATGAAAATTATACGGTATCGCCGTATTTCACGTTCATTTACTGGGCTACAGGTATTAATATAGTATAACTAACTGTTATTAAATTTGTTGATAATTTAAAAATTTGATCTTCCTTTAATTTGTAAGTAGATTGTTAACATAAGTAATACGTGACAACTGAGCTTTTAAAAAAAGTGAACAAACTTTAAATAGATCCTTAAACGCATTTGTCTGCAGTGATGGGTGATAAAAGCCATAGCAATTCTTAGGTTACGTTATTTTTACTAGTGAATTTTTGTTTTTGAAATCATTTTCTTATAAACAATACAATTTTATTTAGTCAATGTCTTAGAGATAATGTTAAAAATTAATCTATAATATCGAAAAAAAAAAATAATGAATTTAAAAAATATATTTTATTTTTATATCGGCGTCTCTTAAAATTTGGCGCCCCTCAAAATATGGCGCCCCGGGTGGTCGCCCGACTCGCTCGCCCCTTTATCCGGCGCTGCATAGTAGGTACATAGAGACATAAAAAGCAGTCAACTTCAACAGTTAAAAATTAATATAAATATTATAAATTTGGCTATACGATAAACCTTAGAAATATTCAAAATATATTTATTGTACCCCAATTTTATTCTAAATAAATTAGTAAATTTTAATTTATTAAAATAAGTAAATTTTATTTTATTTAACATTTTGTTTCTGGTATAGTGAACAGATGATTTGTGGTTGATCACCAGTTTGTTTCCTCGATGAAAACATTTTTTACGTATCACAGATACATCGTTTGTGAGATAAGTATCAAGGTTACAGCAATGGGAAGAAAAAAGGCAAAATTGAACAAAATGTATGTAGTTCAGAATTGAAATAAGAGACCCAAACGATAATATTACCACCATAAAAAATTTAAAAAATATTAATCAGAACACATAGAAATTGCAGTAACAAAACAAATATCACCACATATACGGTTCCATATTGGTGGAGGTGGAATGAAGACATTGAGAATAAACAAAATAATTCTTTTGTTTAAGACGTATGGCACAAAAAAACAAGATGCAGTAAAACATCGCAGAAAGTGAAAGATACAAACAGTTAATAAAGATTTTAACAAAGCAAACAGATAATAAGTGCACATGCTGGCAGAACTTAAGCGCTAAATTGGAAGAAGATATATAGGAAGAAGCTTACAAGATTGCCATCAAGATGTTGAGGACTGAAACCCCATAAATCATTAGTGCCAACTAAAGAAGGGAAATAGCGCAAAATCTATTTCCTAACAAGCCCGAAGCAAAATTTCTACTCTAAGCCACAGCGCATATTATAGAATATAGACCATCTGCCTGTTATAACTACTCTAGAGGAAAATTTTATGAAACAATTATAAAGAATCGCCTCAAAAAATTTCGAAATCGAAAAAAGTCAAACAATTCCAGATAAATTCCTAGATCAGCTATAGATCATCATCATTCTCTTTGCCTTATCAATATGCGGGGTCGGCTGCCCTAATTGCATTTCTCCACACAATTCTATCTTGGGTCATATCAATGCTAATCCCCTTTACCAACATGTCCTGCCTTATCGTCTCCCCCCAGGTCTTCTTTGGTCTTCCTCTCCTACTCCTTCCAGGAATCTGCACTTCAGCTATTCTTCGTATTGGGTGATTAACGTCTCGAAGTTGAACATGACCAAACCATCTTAACCTATGCTCTCTCATTTTGGCATCAATTGGTGCTACACCTAGACTTCCCCTAATATACTCATTTCTAATTTTATTCTTCTTTGTCACTCCACTCATCCATCTATGCATTCTCATTTCCGCCACATGCATTCGTTGTTCCTCTTTCTTTTTCACTGCCCAACATTCAGTTCCGTACATCATAGCCGGTCTTATAGAATTTTCCCTTCAGCTTCATTGGAATTTTTCTGTCACACAACACACCACTTGCTTCTTTCCACTTCATCCATCCAGTCCTAATTCTACTGCATGCATCTCCATCTATTTCTCCATTACTCTGTAATACCAATCCTAGGTACTTAAAACTATTGCTTTTCACAATCATTTCACCATCCAAAGATACCATTTTATTTGTAGTACAGTCAAACCCGCTTATTAGAATACCTCTTAAAGGAATATCCCGGTTTAAGGAATAAAAATTGGAGGTCCCGAAACATTTCCACTAGCGACCAATGATCGGTTATTAGAATATCCCGGTTATAGGAATACTTTTGATTGGCACGAAGGCTATTCCAATAAGCGGGTTCGACTGTAACTCCATCTTTAAATGAACATTCCAAATACTCTGTTTTTGTCCTACTAAGTTTTAAACCTTTTTCCTCCAGAGCTTGTCTCCACTGTTCCAGTTTTTGTTCTAAGTCTCTTTCACTATTTCCTATTAACACTACATCATCAGCATACATTAGGCACCATGGAATGCTACCCTGTAGTTTCTCTGTTATCTGGTCCAAAACTAATGAGAATAAATAAGGACTAAGCACCGAGCCTTGGTGCAATCCTACTTTCACCTGAAATTTATCAGTCTCTCCCACACCTGTCCTAACACTAGTCGTTACTCCCTCATACATATCTCTCACAATCTTTACATATTCGCCAGGGACTCCTTTCTTATTGAGTGCCCACCACATAATCTCTCGAGGAACTCTATCATATGCTTTCTCAATATCAATGAATACCATATAAGCGTTGGTCTCTTTATTCCTGTATTTTTACATCAGTTACCTTATAATGAAAATTGCATCTATTGTTGATCTGCCCTGCATAAAGCCAAATTGATTATCGGATATTTCGGTTTCTTCACGTATCCGTCTATCAATTACTCTCTCCCATATTTTCATGGTGTGGCTAAGTAGTTTTATAGCCCTGTAGTTTGTACATTGTTGTATGTCTCCCTTGTTTTTGTAGACAGGTACTAATATACTGCTTCTCCATTCGTCTGGCATTTGTCCAACTTCCATAATTCTAATAAATAGACCTGCTAGCCAACTTATTCCTGTCTCTCCCAATGCTCTCCATACTTCCCCAGGAATATCATCTGGTCCGACTGTTTTTCCTTTCTTTATTTTTTTGAAGCGCTTGAGTCACTTCCTCGTTTGTTATTCTGGTAACCATTGTTGTTACTGTCTCCGTTAACTCCACAGGCTGTCTGTCAAATTCTTCATTTAATAAACTGTCAAAATGCTTTCTCCATCTCTTTTTGACATCCTTTTCGTGAATTAGTATTTTATTATTTTTATCTCGGATACATCTAGTCTGATTAAAATCTCTTGCTTTCTTTGCTCTCTGTTTGGCTATTTTATATATCTTTGCTTCTCCTTCCCTGGTATCAAGTTGAGCTATAGATGATTGGCTATAGATGAGGTTAAATATATCGCTGAATTAGTGAAAAGGACGAGAAAAAAATGGGCCGTTCCCGTGAAGTTCGATATGAAGAACGTGGTTAATGGTCAATATAATTCAGACACCACTATTAAAATTCTTGAAGCATTTGAGATGTGGCTTTATAGAAGAATGCTGAGAATATCATGGACAGCAAGGATCACGAACAAGGAAGTCCTAGGAAGAATGAAGAAGGAACCGGAGATTGTGTTTTATGCCATCAAACGCATAAAACTGCAGTATCTGGGACACGTTATGAGAAATCAACACCGTTATACTCCCTGCTTCAGTCCATATTGCAAGGTAAAGTCAAAGGCAAGCGCGGAACCGGTAGAAGAAGAATATCATAGCTGAGGAGTTTGAGAACATGATTTAAGAAAACTTTAACGAAACTGTTTTCGAGCCGCAGCGAGCAAGGTTATGATTGCCAATATGATTTCCAACATCCGAAACGGATAGGAACCAGAAGAAGAAGAATTCAGAACTATCTTATGGGCAGAAATATAAAAGTGGTCAATGATGTGGGTATGATGCTCTCCGCTGGGGTACCTACCGTAGGAACTTCGTACTAGGGCCAATATTATGGAATGTTCTATATCTATATAATAAGGTATTAGAGACCAATTCAAGGTATTAAAATCAAGAGATGTTACATCCGTTGCCTATGCTGATGATTTAGCCGTACTGATTGAAAGTGGTCTAGAAGAAAAAGTCAACGAAATCTACAAAGAAGTCAACGAGTGGATGACAAGAAACAATCTCGAGTTCGCAACTCATAAAGAGGAACTGTTAAGGAGCCAACAGAAAGACTAGACTTTTCGATGTAGTAATAGTACACTCTTGAGCCAACAAATTCTGCAAAATATTTAGGCATATACCTTGATTGAGGTTTTCAATGTTAAAAACATCTGTCAAATGTAGTCTAGAAAGCAGAATCGAGAACAGCGTCGATTATGAAGATTATGCCAAACATTGGCGGGCCAAGCAGCTAACTACAAACAGCAGATATACATGCAGGTAGGTAGTGCATTTGACATTGCTGTATGAGACACCTATATGGATTGGTGTATTGAATTATAAAAAATACAAAGAACTGATATCCAGAGCCCAGAAAAAGCCCTTCATAAAAGTCGTCAGTGCGTACCGGACTACGTCTACGATCAGAAACTCTAGATCTAGAAACTCATAATAGGGGGGCAGACTTACCTCAAATAGTCAAATATTATATTTTCCAGATTTAGCCATACGACTCACACTTACTCTAAGGATAAAATACACTATATAATCCCAGATACCTACGGTATCAAAAGGATTGATAGACAATTAACGACTATTAATCTCACTGGTCGTTCTTTACCATAAAGATTAACCTTTCTACCATCAATGGGTAGGTACGCATGGATTATCTAGTAAAATACAAATTTTTATATCTTTATTGTATCGCAAATTTGAAACGTGACTTTTCATGAGATAAGGTTTATACCCTTTGCATTTTAAAATATCATTTTTGTTATTCTTTGAATTGAGAAAAATATTTCCGTTGTTTATGGTGCCACCGGTACCCAAACAAATGCGCCTGCTGATTATTTTTCAGAGAAGGGTGTTTTATTAGATTTTATGGCTTCTTTCAATTCTTTGGAAGCGGTTGTCGTGTAATTTATTGTTGCACAGTTTCTCTGGACAGAGAAAAATGAAAGTTAGAACTGTGGCAACAAGAATGGGAAGCAAAAATAACAAAAACACAATGGATACAGATACAGACGCTAATTTCTGTTATTTTTTTCACCTAATTCCTGACAGGACTTGAGTTTTTTTAGGTCATACACATATAGAATATAATGTGGACGAAACATGCTGGATTAGAGACGAGGCTGAGCCATCCATTTTCCAATGCATTGCTGGAGAGAGTACCCTTGAAGATATCCGGAGAAAGGCTAAAGGTATGTTACACTAAGTTTTGGTTTTGGGCTAAGATTTCAATGTTCCTTTGCAAAATTTCTGAAGATTCTAGAAGGTTTTGCGGTTTATTTTTTTAAGATAAATATCATAAGAATAAAATAGATATGTACGTTTAAAAATATAATTTAATTAATGTCATAGATAATTTGAACTTTATTTTGTTACGCCACAAGGGTATATAAATTAATTTACTAAGGCTATAAACTGTTAAATCTTGGCTTGATTACTTTAACATTTGCAATAAATTTCTTATCTTGATCTGTATACATTAACGAGTATATTACCTGAATTATCAACTGAGAAATCTCTCAAATCCGTATATCTAATTATAATTATGAAAACAACTTGGGTCATGTTATTAAAGTAATGTTACTTAACCAGGAAATAAACGCAAACGTCGGGGGACAAAAATTCACAGAAACAGGTGGACTCATTGATGCATAAAAGGCTTAAAACTAATGTTTGTCACTTAGCAATTTCTGGTCAAAACGTCCCTTTTGTATTTACATATTATAAAAATCAACAGGTCTCAGCGGTTTTTATAATTTTTTAAAACAAAGACAGAAATAATTTTTGTAATAAGTGAGCTCCACCCTGTATATTATTTATACAAAAACTCACATTCATTCTCTTAAATCACTAATCTCCTATGTTCGAGCCTTGTGGATTTTAGTTGAACTAACGAAATGATGTCATTAAATAGCGACTTATCGAAATTAATTGCGACTCCAAAAAGTGGTTGATATTATAATTTCGAGTCGAAATATTGTAACACGGAATGACACGGACATGAATGAATGGCCGAAAGCGAGGTTAGGTTTAGTTTAGATGTGTTTTGTTTGTTTCTTGCAAGGAAAACTAAAGCAAAAGGTATTGGCTGGGTTTTATAGAAATTTGCTAGTTTTGGAGGAATTAGATAGAATAGTATTAAATTAGAAATATAATAATTGAGAATGTTCACAACGTGAATTATCAACTCAATGAAAGATGTAAGGTAATAATCTAGGAAAATTAATATAAAACAAGGAAAATTATGTACCAGCTATTTTATTGCTTGACATGCTGGAATCAAATCTTAAGATTTCATGTATTAATAATATAGCTATGCAAAGTCCGCAGAAAGTGTGCTATTTGGTTTATAAACAAATTAGCGCTCCGAAATATTTTTTTTCAATTATTGCTCTGTAACTCAGAAGATTTTCACGTTCACCGTTCACGTTAAACCAAAAACACTCACATAAAAATTCACTGTAATTTAATTCTGCACATAGATATATTTTTCGATTTCCTTCGGCGGAAATTTTCCTCGGAAAATTCGGGTTTTCCAAACAAAATCTTTAATTTTCAACTAAAATTTTAGGGAAGTAATTATTTATCAATAATTAAATAACTTAGTGACATAAATCTTTTTTGTTATGAGTGTCTTGAAGATATGAACATTTGTATGTACCGGGTGTCCCAATAAGAATGGCTCTCGGCCATATCTCAGGAACCGTTTAAAGTAGAGCTTTGAAATAAAACATTTTATAACAAAAGTTGCCTCAGGAAAAGCCTGGAAATTATTTTCATAATTGTGGGTCCACCGCTAGAGGGCGTAATTGAATATCAAAAATAAAAAAATCTAAATTTTACAAAATTTTCCTAATGAAGGGGCACTGGAAATCCGATTATTGTATTCTTCATCAAATTCTGCGCATATTTGATTTAACAAGTTTAACTCTACCTTTGCAAATAAGAGGTGGGGGTGAGTGGGAACCTTGTTATGAAAAAATGGCCGTAAGTCCGGTTCTGCTAAATCAAATTTTGAAAACTGGGTCTTGTTGAAGACAGATCTTTTTCTTCAATGTAAGCGTGATAATTTTGAACCAGCCTAATAAGTAATAAGCCAGCTGGGAGGCGTTATTTAATTTTTTTCAGAAATCTAGTTTTCTTTGGAAAATATTAAATACAAGTATGCATTTTTAATCATACTTTATAAAATAAGATTAAATTAGCAATTGAATAGCGAAAACCGCATGTCGATACCTTTTTTCTATCTCAAGATATCTCGAGAAACGTGTAAATTTATACATAACTGTTACTATCACCGGTAAACTAAGTTAATGAAAAGTAGTGTCCTGTGGAAAAAAACAAAATAACATTTTCCAGATGTCAACGTATAAAAATATAATTAATTAAAACAACAATATAAAGAGAAACAATACTATTAGAATTAAATATAACACAGAACAAAAAGAACTACTTAGTGACGACCTAAATATTCAAATTGTTGCTTATCATACACTACTCTAGAATACATTATCCAGAGAATACTAAACGGCATTCAAAGCATACCGAGAGCAGAAATTGAGACTGCTGTTCAATCTACTCTTGAAAGAGTAAATGTTTGCAACGAAAATGATGGGCAAAAATTTGAACGTTTATGTCATCACTAAATAGTTGTTTTTATTTCTTTGTAATAGGGCTTTTCAACGCTTCTCATTTGTTTCGAGCCTCTGTCATATGCCGTATAATCCGTGTATAATATTAATATACGAGATATGAACGAGGCTCGAAACAAATGAGAAGCGTTGAAAAGACCTAATATACGTTGACAGCTGGAAAATGTTTCTTTGTTGTTTCCATAGCACACTACTTTTAATGAATTTCGTTTACCGGTGACAGTAACAGTTATGTTTTTAAATTTACACGTTTTGTAAAATATCTCGAGATAGAAAAAAGGTATTAACATGCGGTTTTCGCTATTCTGTTGCTAATTTTGTATAATTTTGTAATATGGTATTAAAAATGCATGTTTGTATTTAATATTTTCCAAGGAACACTAGATTTCTGAAAAAAAAATAAATAACGCCTTCTAGCTGGCATATTACTCAGTAAGTTGGTTCGAAATCATAACTTTTACATTGATGAAAAAGATCTGTCTTCAACAAGACCAAGTTTGCAAAATTTGATTAAGCAGAACCGGACTCACAGCCAGTTTTTCATAACAAGGTTCCCACTCACCGCCACCTCTTATTTCCAAAGGTAGACCTAAACTTGTCAAATCAAATATGCGTAGAATTTTATTAAGAATACGACGATCGGATTTCCAGTGCCCCTTCATTAGGAAAATTTTGTAAAATTTAGATTTTTTAATTTTTGATATTCAATTACGCCCTCTAGCGGTGGTCCCACAATTATAAAAATAATTTCCAGGCTTTTCCTAAGGCAACTTTTGTTATAAAAATTTTTATTTCAAAGCTCTACTATAAACGCTTCCGGTCGCTTCCTGAGATATGGCCGAGAGCCATTCTTATTGGGACACCCGGTACAAAGAGGACCGGAATAAAAAGGTAATGGTTCAAAGATTGAAATCTTTTTGTTTCTAATTCTGTCGCAAATGCCGGTCAAATTTGACCGGTTATACCTGGAGCCACTCAATTAGATTTTTTTTCTTCGAAGAAGAAGCCGTGCCCTTTTCAACAGCGTTAACTTAATTTAATTTAATCTAATATTTTCTGATGGGTTCCATTTGTTTATAAGCCAAAAAATTGTTTCTTTATAATATTCCTGAGACCGCTCAAATAGTCCAATTTCAATTTTGTAAAGTACGTTGAATAGGTATAATGCCTTTTTATACGAATATCATAAGTTATTCTGGTGTATCATAATCTTTCTGGTTATTATTTCGACCGAATTTTTTTAATTAACATTTTAATTATTGCTAAACTATTGGTTAGATTGTCGCCGGCTTCCTGATATATAATTTAGATACTATAAAAAATCTTTCATGTCACCAATTTATTTAATTATTGATAAATAATTACTTTCCTAAAAGTTTAATTGAAAATTGCAGATTTTTTTGAAAAACTCGAATTTTCCGAGTAAAATTTTTGTTGAAGGAAATCGAAAAAAATAGTTTTGTGCAGAACTAAATTGCGGTGAATTTTTATTTGAGTGTTTTTGGTTTAAAGGAAAAATCTTAGGAGTTACAGAGCACTAATTGAAAAAAAGAAGATTTAGGAGTGCTAATTTGTTTATAAATAAAATAACACTCTTTCTGCGGACTTGTCATACCCCATATTACTAATATGCAATCTTAAGGTTCGATTTTAGCAATAAAATAGCTGGTAAATAACTTTTTCCAAAATGGCATTTTTTCGACTATTTCACTCATCTTAAAATTTTCACATAATCTGACCAATCACAAACCAAAGACAGCTTGTGTTATCGCGAAAATTCCACACCTGTAATTTTGAACCAATCAAAATACGTTATTTTGACAGATCACCATGGCAACGGAGGTATTTTATCGGAAATTTTTTGCTCATGGGGTACCCAACAGCGAATTATAGTGGAAATTTTTTGACGTTTACAATAACAGAACATTTTTGACAGACTGGTTTTTATTTGTTTACATAATTTAAAATAAAACGCCAAAAAATAATTTTTCTATCACTTGTAGTTACTCAAAACTTATGTAAAATTGAAGAATATACTATTTTCTATCTTGAAATGGTATTCCCATGCAACTACAATGAGTAGAAATTACGAATTTGAAAGCCTAAATAATTGCTGACAAAGCTATGGCGCGCTATTAATCTGTTCATGCAGCTTTGGATTTTCAAATGCAAATTTGGTGTGGAATTTTCTTACCGAATACCACGCGAAGTCAAATTAATATCCGGAAATTTTTTTTTGATCATGAATATTTTTAGAAAATTTCCCTCGTCTGCGACTTGGGAAATTTTCAAAATATTCATGATCTCAAAAAAAATTCCGGAAATAATTTGACCTCTAGTGGTATTACTAGTGAAAACACCAACTGTCTTTCAATTCTGATTGGTCTATCAGCTTCGTGTTTTCAACGACGTAACCATGGATACCGATCGCAAAGCAAAGTTTGACGTTTGCCAAAAAAATTATTGTAGCTGTATACGTCAAAATGAGTCGTTTCGGTGGTACTTCAAACGAAGTTATAAACCAAAACATTGAAGAAAATATACCGAGTAACACAAGAAAATCTAAATCTTATATATGGAGACAATTTATGATGTTCTGTGTGGATCGCAACTACAAATTAGATGCAGAAAATAACAACGAAAGACTAGCATTCATTCTAAAAGACTGGACCTTCAACATGCGAAAAATTGATGGTAGTGAGTGATTACAAGGAGAGTGTTATTAAAACCATATGGAACACTACTGCAAAATTGGTACAAGAAAAATATTTCTGTGAGTATCAGAGACATATTGATCCCTTCAAAGATATAACCTTTAAGGAAGCGAGAGCGGCTCGTGATAGTAAGAGAAAATTGTTGCAAACTGTACCCGATAAAAGGAAAATGAGTTCTGTATTATGACTAATTGTGAATTATTCAAAAAATGGGTAGATTTGGGTTACCTAGATCAAATGTATTATTATTAAATTCCTTCCTCTCATTCACTATCACTTTGTTCGTGAAATAGTCTAATAAAATACCACTCGTGATTTAATTTATCTTATAAGTCTGTCTTTTATTTCTAAACTCAACTGAGATGCTTAAAGAAAACACCACTCGTCCTACGGACTCGTGGTGTTTTCAAGCAACTCAGTTTCGTTTAGAAGTAAATCGACAGACTTATCGCGAAAATTGAATCACTAGTGGTATTACTATTGATAATTTGCACAGACTATCAGCAAACGTTGCCGTGGTTGCATAGCCAATAAATCCAATAAACAGGAGGACCAACCCAAATTCTGAGCAGTGTCAAAATGATAACGTTAATATAACCAGTTGGAACTTATATCGAAATGAATAAGAATCGCTATAAATTGCGACATTGAAATGAATTAGAATCAGGCCTCTGGTCTAATCACTGTTTGTTTATAAATGACAACGGCTAATCATTTTTTGTCAAAACCTTTGTAAGCAGGTTTTTTTTCTTTGTGGTACCTAGGCATTTTCATTAGAGGAGGTGCTTATGGCTCTATTATATTGGGATTTGACAATTCCTTTCTTGATGTTTACGTTGTTCTTGGAGTGGGAATTTAAATATCTGTTGGTGTGGGTTGGTTTCCTGTAAATTTTGGTTGCATATTCTATGTCTTCTTTTATTAGCGCATCCAGAAAAGGAAGTGTATTATTGTTTTCTTGTTCCAGGGTGAATTTGATAGATTGTACTTTATTGTTAATGCCCATCAGAAATTTGTTGTCTCTGGTCCATGAGGTCAAATGGAGAACACATCGTCTAGATATCTCCACCAAACTATGTATGGAACTGGCCAAGACCCAAAAAGGGTTGTTAAGCCAGTGACGATAATGACTTTCTGAAGATTGATATATTAAATAAAGGATTTCTTTTCCAATAATATGTTAATCGTGAAAGTGAAATGATCCAGTATGAAGAAATAAACAAAAATGGCTTTGGTTCACACTTAGTCCATCAATGTCGAAGTATGGAGTAAATTAAAATAATACCTCTGCACCAAAGTAGTTACAAAATGATTTATAATCGTCACTGAACATTATAATTGATACCAAAAGAGTTTAAAGTAATTTAGCTAAATATCTAGCAATAAAAATATGAAAACGCACGGCAAGCATTGCTAGATAATTGAAGGAGTTATAAAAATGATAACTAGAGCACAATAACTAGATCACAACAAGAGTTATCAACTTTGAAAAATAAAGACATAAATGCATAGATGCTTGCACAAACAATTTAACACTACATTAATAACAGCAATTTTCACGAACGAAAAGAATTGGTTCTACTAATATTTAGACCATTTTGAGAAGCAGAATGCATAACGTATTTCATGAAGAAGAAGCAATTATGTGTAATGAGTAAACGAGGTTCAGAAAACCATATATACAGAGTGTTATATTTTTAACAATTGCTTTAAATGGTTCATTCTTGTGGCAACAGATATATTCGCAATAAAAATAGAGGCACAAATAAAAAATAATGGTTTAATACAGTCTGCCAAGACAGAATAAAACAACAAATGAAACGAAGAGGAAATGCTAGGAAACGCAATAGAAGAAAATAGGAAAATATTTCAATTACAATGTATACAAGTAATATGTACCTACACATTAAGTCAAGAAAATTAGCACGGAATAGAAATGAATCCAGCCTGATTTGCACATACAGTGGAACCCCGATAAGTCGGCCCCCGATAACCCGGAAGTCCGGCTAACCCGAACCGATTTTCATCAGACAAACATTTCAACAATAAAAATGTACTATCCGTTGCAAGATAACTCGGATGGAATTCCCCAGATTATTTTGTGCTGATATCGGCCCAGTCTCTTAATCTGGGGAATTCCATCCGAATTATCTTGCAAGGGATAGTATGTAATATAATCATTGAAAGATAATGTGTATTTGTGTAATTTGAACTATGTATACGATAGTAAAAAATGACTCATGGCACACGGCGGCGGCGGCAGAGCGACGGTCATTGTCTCGGATTTATCGGAAACAACAGGCACCTGTTATTCCTTTATTTATTTCAAACTGTCTTAGCATTGTTTAAAAAAGACTAAAAGAGTATTTAAGAAATTCTTTTTTAAACAATGGTCTTAGTTTTCACTGTTCATAACATCGTTCCGATTGTGACTTTATTGTTTGTAGTCACAGTATATAGACGTTCCACAGTAAAACCACTCCTCTGTCGGCGCTTTGATCTCAAGAAGTAATACCGGCAGTACGCAATTGGTAATTCACCAGTGGTGGATGCGGGTTTTCCCCGTTAAAATCCGTATGTTTCTATGAGACTAGCAATGGGAGAGTGGGGCAAAAGCGACTAAGAACATTGCGCGGTCGCCATGCGCGACTACAGATTTTACTTCCAATTTTTCGGAGAGTGGTTCTACTGTCCCTCTTTATACTGTGGTGAAGTACAGTCTTGTATTGTTTGCTTCCGTTTGCTTAGGTTTGTGTTTGCGTGTTTTTAATAATTTAGAACCCATCTATGAATCACAGATGGGTTTTAGAAAGGGTCTAGGAACTAGAGAAGCATTATTCGGAGTCAATGTTCTGACACAATGATGTCTGGATATGAATCAGGACATATATGCTTGCTTCATAGATTTTAAAAAAGCTTTTGACAGAGTTCAACATGAAAAGCTTTTATAAGACCAAAAACATAGATAGTAGAGATCTACAAATTATACCGAATCTGTATCAAAATCAGAAAGCAAGAGTAAGAGTCGAAGGAGAACTGACAGAGGAAATAAATATACTTAGAGGAGTTCGATAAGGGTGCATACTTTCGCCACTCTTATTCAACGTCTACAGTGAAGTGATATTTCAAGAAGCTTTATTGGATATTGTGGAAGGTATTTTGGTCAACGGAAATACCATTAATAATATTAGATATGCGGACGATACGGTCATATTTGCAAGTGACATGGAAGATTTACAGTACATAATGCAACATGTATACAATGCATGTGAAAGGTACGGACTGCAAATGAATCTCAAGAAAACGAAATCAATGATATTTTCGTTGAATACGCCGATCGAAAGAGTAACAACATATAAATATTTAGGAACGTGGCTAACCGAAGATGGAGATCAAACAAAAGAAATCAGATCTAGAATAGAAATGGCAAGAAACACGTTCATAAAATTGAAGAATTTACTTTGCAACCGTAACCTTAATCTAGAGATCCGCACAAGAATGCTACGTTGTTACGTTTTTTTTACTTTACTATACGGCATGGAAGCGTGGACAATAAAACAGTCTGAAATCAAAAAATTAAACTCCTTTGAGGTGTGGTGCTACGGGAGAATCCACAGAATATCGTGGACTGAAAAAGTAACTAATATAGAGGTATTACAAAGAATGAAGAAAGAATGTGAAGTCATAAAAACTGTTAAAATTGGAAAGATTCAATATCTGGGTCATATAATGAGGGGCGAGAAGTACGTATTACTTAGGTTAATTAAGCAAGGGAATATGCTAAAATATCCTGACTAAGAAATTTGAGAGAGTGGTTCGGTTGCAGCACATTAGAATTATTCAGAAGTGCGGCCAATAAAATTAAAATAGCGATGATGATTTCCAACCTCCGATAGGGGAAGGAACCTGAAGAAGAATAATTTAGATGTGTAGGTACCGTGCATATATTATATATTTCATGTTATTTCATAACGGAGTTTATCTATAAAGTATACCTACCGTATTTTATTAATTTTTACCATATTCTCCGGCTAACCCGGATTTTCGATAACCCGGATCGGCCACGGTCCCGATTAATCCGAGTTATCGAGGTTCCACAGTACCTAAAATGACATTCGGGTATACAAATAATTCATTGGAGGAGGGGAATTGATCCATGTAAATTAGGAACCACTTCAATTCGCTCCAATTCTCCAGACCGCTCTCCCCCCCCCCCCCCAACCCCCCATAGCAGGCTTATGCGCTATGGGCGCTATCGAGTACAAGGACTTCCGCATGATATCCTATCCCGAATTTAAGTAGTATTTTTCGTGGCTTGTGCCTTTGTTTAGTATGTTTACATATTTTTTAGTGGTCTAGGGCGTACTTCAGCTTCCGGGGTTCCATATTTAAATAGGACTTGTTCTATATTCTGAATCCTGAACCTCCGGTCACCTAAGTACGGGGTGATGAGTCTCGTCGTGACCCCGATGTATCCATATTATATCAATTTGAATGTTAATCCCTTATACCATACTTTGTCGAAGCCTTTGCTTATATCCAGGAAGGCTGCTCTTGTGTCTTGAAGTTAAATATATCTGTTATGTAATCTGTTAGTCTTCGTACTTGTAGTTCGGTTGGAGTGTTAATCTCTAAAGCCGAATTCTGCTTCAGGTATTATTCCTAGCGTAGGATTATTTCTGTCTCTGTTTGAAGTCTAGATTGCTATCTTTGCTGACTGCTAGAAGTTTGCGGGAAGTTATTATTTGCAGGCTTTAGTATCATGATTACAATTATATTATTTTACGGTTATACGCATTTGTTATATTTGTTAAATATACAATTGCTGTCGCTGGAAGATACTGCAGAGCCCTGTTTGTTATTCCATCTGAACTAGGTGCTTTTCTTAGTGAGCTTTTCCTGGTCAGCTCACCAATGTGGCATGAGCTGTGTGGTACATAGCGTCATCTTGTTGAAACCGCACGTAGTTAGTGTCCCAATAATCTAATTCATGCCAAAAGAAGTTGGAAATCATTCACCTGTAGTGCTCGCCGTTGACGGTGATGGTTTGGCTAACATCGTTCTCTAAGGGCCAAACCAGACAGGCCACTCTGCAGCGCTACTCTGTGGATCCACAGAGTGGCTGAAACAGGCGATTTTATAGCGCCGGTGGATCGCTGCGAAGTGGATAGTTTGGAAGGGTGCGGCATTTAATGTAATGAGTGAGAAAAAAGTAAGCTTGTTCAAATGATTAAAAACTTGCCGGTTAATAATCTTTTAAAAAAGTGTGTTCGTCAAAGTCAGTGTTTATAATGTCCATAGTTTTAAATATTTTATAAAATTTCTACCCTTTTGAAAAAATACCAATAAACTCCATAAATGGAATTAAGAAGAACCAGACAAAAGCAGCTATATCACAGAAAGAAGCACGTAAAAAATTAACCAGTACATCTGGTATCCTACAGCCATAAAATAGTTTGATACAATTGTCAACACAAAAAACACACAAAAATAGTAAGATTCCTATTACAACTGAGTGAACGACATCCTGTTTTAAGGAGATGATGACATTAAATATAATTATGTAGACATGGTAACTTGCAACCCTCTTTTAACTGATATCTGATCGTTTTGTTTTCTACAACAATAAAACTTTTTGGCAGAGGATGGGACCCCACTATTTAACATAAATAAATAAAGAAGATTGTGAGTATATGTTTTGTTCAGTTCAATGATAGATTCAGACGAGGAAAGTCTTCTTTCTCGTCAGAATGTATAATAAAATGTAAATATATTTAGAAAATATTGCTTACCGCATTTATTCTTTTCGATAGGGCTACCTTCTTTAAAATCAGGAACAAATAATTCAAAGATCTCGGGCCACGCTTTTCCTTTCAATGCCCTATAACTATACCCTCGGGTTCTTGTATCCCATATAGCCGGTCTGTTTTGGAATTCAATTAAAAATCTTTCGGAATCAAAATTCATTTTACGTGCTCACCGTGTAAACTCTCGTCAATAATTGTGGCAGTTACAAAAGTGGTCCGTCTGAATGGGTTTGTGCTGGGTGGCTGGCCACCCACTTCACATAAGAACCCACGGTCAATCATTCATCGGGAGCTGCTTTGTGGATCCACAGAGTAGCGTTGCAGAGTGGCCCTAAGAATAATTGCGCCATGAACTTATAATTCACATCAAACAGTGACGATTCCTGGATGGATTGGACGTTTTTTTTTGGCCGTTGGGCTCAAGTGATCATTCAGCCAGTGGCAAATGTGTAACCTATTCTAACTAAACTAACTACACTATTATTCTGGAAATTAAATGAAGAACTACGATGGGGAGAGGAACTAGGATTACTTTTCGCACCTAGGGGTCATTCAAGGTGACTTACAGACAGAAAGGGTAGACCACGGAAAATATAGGATAGGTAAAATATTTGGCAATATAACAGAGGTAACGAGCTTAACACCTACACTAAAGTTGTAAGTTACACATTTTAATAAACTTAAGAATAATTTTGTATACCTGATACATATTTAATAATACTAAATGGAGTAGATTGAAAGGGGGGTATAAGTTTTGCAATAATAAACTATTAATAAATTCCTGTCTTTGTATTTCAACTCCAATTACTCTTGGTGCCACAACACTGTCGGAATACTTGAATGTAACAGTGTATATCGTGTGAGGCGATTACAGCAATATTTTTTCCAATGCAATTCCCATTTTTCCTTAAAATTACTTTTAAATATCGTCAAATATTCTTGAGCTCCTAAATTGTTCTCCATAAGTATACTGTCCAGTTGTGACGCGTTCTTTGGCTAAGGAATCTACAACTTCATTTCCACGAAATCCTATACTTCTGAGCTTTTACCCAAGTGAACTTTAATTCGTATTGACTTTTCTTAATTTATGAATTTTTAATTTTAATTCTCTAATAAAAGGATTTATATCAGTAGCCACCACATTAATTGGGTTAGCGATGCATTTAAGAACCGAAAAGGAATCACTCAAAAGATGTATTTTTTTTAACTTGCATTTTTCGATATACAGTACTCGCAGGCTTTAATAATACCAATCGCTTCTGCAGAAAAAATGGAAGTACTGTTATTAAGTTTGAATTTTTCTTGAACGTCTGTTGATGGTATATAGAATACACACCCTGTACCGTCATTTCGTTTTGATGCGTCGGTATATATTTCCAGAAAATCTGGCAGATTTGCTACGCAAGCGGTTAAAGTATTTTTACTTATCAACAAATTAATTAATTTCTATTGGTTCCAACATTGCCAACATAGGTATCAAAGAATTCAGATTTATCGACTGAAATAGGTCTTTTTAAAGCACTATTTAGAGGACTTGTATTTCTAAAAGCCATACATAATGGAGGAGAAGGTTTTTTTGACCAATATTTGTTTGTTAAATCGTCCTTATTTAATAAAGCTATTTTATGTAATAGAGTAGGATTTTTAAAAGAAGACTTAATAATAAATTGGAATGCAGGATTGGACGTTCTTGAATCGCATATGGATTTTTTTATTTAGCTTAATGCCTCGACAACTACCTAATGGCCATTGGCATGGTACAGGGGATTTTGCCAATCAGGTACCTAGTGTAATGTGTAGTGTGTGTGTTGACTAAATGTCTTGTTACTTTAAAAAGTCGACTTCATTGTCTTTACAAAGAGACGCTAATAATTGTATCCGAACGTCAGCGGTCCCTCCGGTGATATACCGTTCCCACAAGGATATAAACTATTTTCACTTATTGATTTTTTTAATAAATGAAAAATTTCCTACCCCTGATGAGATTCGAACTCACGATCCCTGAATCCAAAGGCAGACCCTCTTACCACTGAGCCACAGAAGGGGTCGCATCTGGATTGATATCGCACAAATTCGACAAATATTCTGTTTGTTGACGTACTTATTCATAAAAAAATGGGCCCTATAGCTGAAGATAATTTTTTGATGAGAAGTAGTGTCAGTTTCCAACTCCTACAAAGCCCATTCAGCAAATATACGCCATTTTCTATAGTCGTTATCCTTAGCTCCTAGGTCCGTTGAATTTTTTACGGCCCAACTCCGACGTAAAGTTGACTGGCAACCCAGCCAGTTGGTTGTAAAAAGCTGAGTGTTTGTGAGCGACATAAAATCAATTGCTTCGGATTTCTCTGCACACTCTCACGGACAGCGGCTATGTTTACAGGCAAGAGACTGAATAAATGAGTCAATTTGACAGATTTAGCTTCATCAATGTAGCAACTACCAACTGTCAAATTTCGGAAGTCCTCATTGGAGGACCCTACATAAGCTGCTTTATTTGCTTGATTTCTTACGCTCTCTAAGTTTGTATTGTTGGATATTTCTATATTTCTACTCTCATATAGTCGAATCTGGAAACTTATTCGATTATTTCGTCGTTAAATACTCTATTTCATCCCCCTCCGGTTGGGTTCGCCTGTCACCACTAAAGATTTCGTTTACCTAAATGTAGATTTTTTTATTGTATATCTTAGTTTACTGTTGTTCTGAAGCTATTTCCTTGTGGCATTTTTTATAATCAACTATTTTAATGGGAATAAGCCACAATTTTACCAAAAAAATGATTTTATTAACGTTTCGAAGCCCAAATCGGGTTTCGTTGTCAAAATACAAAATACTACTAAAATAAACAAAAATGTTGTTGCTAAGTAAAAAAATTCCTCTAATAATTTATTTAATCTGACTCATTTATATTGGCAATTCAGACGTATATTATACATTTTAAAGTAGAAGACTTTAAAATGATATCGCCAATATTTATGAGTTGCGTTCCTGGGACGACTTTACTAAAAGATAGTTCATTCGATTACATGAAATCAATCCCAACTCAAGAATATCCGTCACAAAAAAATCATAGCATGTGATCTGTCTTTAAAAAGACAACCAAATGCAACGATGACAGTAAAATTCTCGCGTTAGAGATTCCATAGTAAATCACGAGGAAAAACCAGGAAAAAACCTCGTAATACTATCCCGACATCGTAAGTATTTGGTCTTACATTTAATTTACTTTCAAAAAACTAATACCAAATTCTGACTTTAATATGTTTAAATTTTAAATAATATTAATAATACATAGAAATACAATAAGTAATATTAAAATATAAAATTTGTACTAACTCGATATGTTATTGACTTATTAATCGTTGTATTTTCTTTCTATTGACTTCCTCTTTCAGTATGGGTAACCACATCCTACTGCATTCTACCGAGGAATTTGCGACACAATTGGTTTCATTTAGCATAATTAGAGCCGCTTCTTTGATTTTTCTCTTTTTACTATCTGATTCTTTCAGGACTATACTTGAATCTCTCCACTGAACTCTATGTTCATTATCCCATGCATGTTGACATATTTGAGATCTATAAAATTCTCTATTTTTAATATAAGACTGATGTTCACTTATTCTAACGTTTAATGGTCTTGATGTTTCACCTAAATAAAATTGTTCGCATTCACAAGGTATTTTATAAATGCAATTCTTTGTTCTTTCTTGTTCATTGTTAGGTTTAGTTTTAGATAGAATAGATCTCAATGTGTTTGTTGTTTTGAATGTTGTTGAAATGTTGAATTTATTTCAAATTGTTTTAAGTTTCTCGGATAGTCCTTTTATATATGGTATTGATATTTTCCTCGTATTATTTTTTGTGAATGTTGTAGGATCCCGTTCTAAGTTGTTCTGTTCCATTTGATCCAATCTTGACAATTCCTTATTTATAAAGGATAAAGGATAATCATTTTTTAATAAAACAGATGTTAAAAATTGTTTTTCTTCTAAAAATTAATTTTCGTAAACAAGTAATTTTGTATATCCATGTATTATTAATATTATTTAAAATTTAAACATATTAAAGTCAGAATTTGGTATTAGTTTTTTGAAAGTAAATTAAATGTAAGACCAAATACTTACGATGTCGGAGTATTACGAGGTTTTTTTTCTGGTTCTCCCTCGTGATTTACTATGGAATCTAACGCGAGAATTTTACTGTCATCGTTGCATTTGGTTGTCTTTTTAAAGACAGATCACATGCTATGATTTTTTTGTGACGGATATTCTTGAGTTGCGATTGATTTCATGTAATCGAATGAACTATCTTTTAGTAAAGTCGTCCCAGGAACGCAACTCATAAATATTGGCGATATCATTTTAAAGTCTTCTAGTTTAAAATGTATAATATACGTCTGAATTGCCAATATAAATGAGTCAGATTAAATAAATTATTAGAAGAATTTTTTTACTTAGCAACAACATTTTTGTTTATTTTAGTAGTATTTTGTATTTTGACAACGAAACCCGATTTGGGCTTCGAAACATTAATAAAATCATTTTTTTGGTAAAATTGTGGCTTATTCCCATTAAAAATAGTTGATTATCTTAGTTTACTGTTGTCCATAGTTACATTCGTTTTTAGGATTCTATGACTGATATATTAGATGTCTGTTATGTCTTCTTTTCAAATTCTTTGCAGTAAAAGGCCCACTCCTGAACTTGCATCTTTTTGTTTGTCCTTTTCGCTGTAAATTAATAGGATATTTTGGCATTTTGATGTTTCTTTGTCTTTCCTCCTAGCTTCCAAGAGTGCTGATATATCGATTTTGGGTAGTCATTTCGATCAGTATCTCTTGATCTTTTTGTCCACGATTTAATATTTCGACATGCTAATCGTAATTCGGTATTCTTTCCCGACTTCATTTTCCTTACTAGGGTCTTCTTCAAATGTTTCCGGCCCTTAAAACCCGTTAAAACTGGCTACCTTCCTCAATCATAAGTCATAAAAACAAGCGATTTTGTCGATCACTCTTGAGTTCGTAAGCAGGTAAAGAGATAAAAAAGAATGTGTGTGTACTTTGTACGCACGTAAGAAGTTATACTTCTATTATATGATTATATGATTATAAACGAAATTAATATACTTTTTATTTATATTTTATTTAAATATTAAATTAATTTATACTTACTACTTCTCAAACATTTTTATTAAAACAGTGCCAAAAATTAAAATAATAAAAAAATAAAACACACACAAGTACATTAAAAATGCCACAAATGATTTCTGAACATTAATTGTCGGAAAAATTTTTAACTAAATACGTATTTTCTGAAAATAAAATTATATAATAAATATACTCACAATCATAAAATGTATAAAAAAAAATAAAAAAATAAAAGTTTCTATTGGGATTCGAACCAACTTACCAAGCGGCTGGTATTTGCGTTGTATTTTGAGTCACCCGCATTAAAACTTCGCCACAGAGACAGCTTGTCATTATGTGCGAAGATCGTCTAACTAAACAGATTAACCTTTTGACATTTTTAACTTATGTAAATCAAATTATTTTGATTTTGAATTGAAATGATTTAGAATTGAAAAAATACAACAAAACATAGAGTAAGAAAACAATATAGTAGGTGAATATTATTTAAATAAAAGTATTACATACTACTTATATATTTTGGTAGGTTCAAGGTAGGTATCGGAGCCCGTATAACGACTAATAAATTTCGCAATCACTTGCGTCGTGCAAAGTGGCTATGTTCAAATATCATAACAAAATTTGATCAACTATTTATAAAACACTTACCAGTGAAAGATTCTTTAGCTCTGAATAAGCGAGATCTGCGGCACTCATACTAGTCACAGTTTGATGAGCTTTCACATTGGCATGCAACAATCATCTCTTCTATGTAAATAAGTCCAAAAATATAATATGAAAACTATTTAAAAAGGCAGTATAACCATTAAATAACTTTTTGTTTGTTTGTTTCTCTTCCAACAAATTTTAAAACGCAACAAGCATACATTATAACCAAACCACAGTCCCACTGCTGTGCCACAGCTGCCATATTGGATAATTTTTGTCATGTCATTTGAACATCCAATCAGAACAAAGTTATAATGCGCATGCGCCCGGTCGCTAGGTTTTCCCATATAAAATTTCACCGTCATTACGCCCGTAAAGAAGTATAACTTCAAAAAAAGAATGTGTGTGTACTTTGTACGCACGTAAGAAGTTATACTTCTATTATATGATTTCAACGAAATAAATATATTTTAAATAGTTTATTTGTATTTTATTTAAATATTAAACTAATTTTAATACTTACCACTTTCAAAACATTTTTATTAAAACAATACCAAAAATTAAAAAAAGTAATATGAATTGTCCGGGTTTGAACGCGGGACCTTTCCATCTCTAGTCGAATGCTCTACCAATGACCAACCACGGCTCTGTGTACATCGCTTCTCGGATATAATTACAATCACAGTGACAAATAGATCAAAAGTGAAGTATAAAATAAAAATGTTTTAATAATACTTATTATCACTCCCGAGGAAGACAAATGAAACGACACAAAAATTATAATAAATATATTGTTATGATCTGCTTTCTCTTACTTTTATAATAATTAGTATTTATTTAATTAATTAGTTAATTGTCGCAAATCATACATAAAATTTAAGAAAAATCTCAGAATGCCTTTTTATCATACAAAAAAAAGTAACTAAATTATCTTAGGTTATACTTATCCTTTCTCGTGGTTTCAGTATCTCTTAGTCTCGAGTCAACGGAGACAGTAGCAGCAATGGTCACCAAAATAACCAATGAGGAAGTGGCTCAAGCGCTTCAAAAAATAAAGAAAGGAAAAGCGGTAGGACCAGATGATATTCCTGGGGAAGTATGGAGAGCATTGGGAGAGACAGGAACAAGGTGGCTAGCAGGTCTATTTAATAGAATTATGGAAGTTGGACAAATGCCAGACGAATGGAGAAGCAGTATACTGGTACCTGTTTACAAAAACAAGGGAGATATACAACAATGTACAAACTACAGGGCTATAAAACTGCTTAGCCACACCATGAAAATATGGGAAAGAGTAATTGATAGACGGATACGTGAAGAGACCGAAATATCCGAGAATCAATTTGGCTTTATGCAGGGTAGATCAACAACAGATGCAATTTTCACTATAAGGCAGTTGAGGGAAAAATACAGGAGTAAAGAAACAAACGCTCATATGGTATTCATTGATCTTGAGAAAGCATATGATAGAGTTCCTCGAGAGATTCTGTGGTGGGCACTCAATAAGAAAGGAGTCCCTG
Organism: Diabrotica virgifera virgifera; assembly: GCF_917563875.1. NCBI lineage: Eukaryota > Metazoa > Arthropoda > Insecta > Coleoptera > Chrysomelidae > Diabrotica > Diabrotica virgifera. The sequence goes on along the minus strand of NC_065446.1, from coordinate 232,749,178 downwards.
GTGAATATGTAAAGATTGTGAGGGATATGTATGAGGGAGTAACGACTAGTGTTAGGACAGGTGTGGGAGAGACTGATAAATTTCATGTGAAAGTAGGATTGCATCAAGGTTCTGTGCTTAGTCCGTATTTATTCTCATTAGTTTTGGACCAGATAACAGCGAAAATACAGGGTAACATTCCATGGTGCTTAATGTATGCTGATGATGTCGTGTTAGTAGGAAATAGTGAAAGAGACTTAGAACAAAAACTGGAACAGTGGAGACAAGCTCTGGAGGAAAAAGGTTTAAAACTTAGTAGGACAAAAACAGAGTATTTGGAATGTTCATTTAAAGATGGAGCTACTACAAATAAAATGGTATCTTTGGATGGTGAAATGATTGTAAAAAGCAATAGTTTTAAGTACCTAGGATCGGTATTACAGAGTAATGGAGAAATAGATGGAGATGCATGCAGTAGAATTAGGGCTGGATGGATGAAGTGGAAAGAAGCGAGTGGTGTGTTGTGTGACAGAAAAATTCCAATGAAGCTGAAGGGAAAATTCTATAAAACAGCCATAAGACCAGCTATGATGTACGGAACTGAATGTTGGGCAGTGAAAAAGAAAGAGGAACAGCGAATGCATGTGGCGGAAATGAGAATGCTTAGATGGATGAGTGGAGTGACAAAGAAGGATAAAATTAGAAATGAGTATATTAGGGGAAGTCTAGGTGTGGCACCAATTGATGCCAAAATGAGAGAGCATAGGTTAAGATGGTTTGGTCATGTTCAACGTCGAGACGTTAACCACCCAATACGAAGAATAGCTGAAGTGCAGATTCCTGGAAGGAGTAGGAGAGGAAGACCAAAGAAGACCTGGGGGGAGACGATAAGGCAGGACATGTTGGTAAAGGGGATTAACATTGATATGGCCCAAGATAGAATTGTGTGGAGAAATGCAATTAGGGAAGCCGACCCCGCATAGGGATAAGGCAAAGAGAATGATGATGATGATTAGTTGATCCTTTTCGGGATAAAATAGGAAAAGGAAATAAATAGAAATACCATAAATAAGCACATACAAATATCTTTTATTATCAAAAGCAATACTCTGAAAATTTATCAATTAAATCCTGTGGGCATAACTGTCCCAATTAAACTCTTACCACATAAATTAATTTTAATTTAACAAATATTTATCGGTTTGTTCTTGATAACATTGATAAAACAAACTAAACAAAAAAATTTAGGTATGTATTCGCAAAACTACTTATACTTCCTATTAAATTTTTGAAATATTGGAATCTTAGCTCATATGCTTTTACTCAAAAAAAATTAACTTCTGAACATAAAGATAATTTATCAAATAAATTATTGACTGACCTTTTGATTCACACACAATGATGTCTCCTCTTGACCCAAACAGCTCTTCCTTGTTGATTATGTTAGGCTACCCATCAAAGCCCTCTCCGTTCTCAGCATCAATCCAGCAGCATACCAGCAACTAATTCTCCAAAACACGAGCCAGGCCTCTTTTGACCAGTACTCGTTAAAAAAACTCCAAAATTCTCTCCTCTCTTTCTCACAATAATATTCTCTCCCTTGGGCTTTACAGAATCAAAGAGGTATTTCTTCTCAATTTGATCTGTCTCTCGTTCCACTTTTGAGCTACACTCTTTACTATCTAACAACCACTGGTACTTGCTTCTGAACTGTTCACGAAAACTTTGACTGCCGATGCCGGTCACATAATAATCTCCTTTTCCAAACGATCTGAACATTCAACCTTCTCTCATCTCCATTCCAAATTTTCATTCGAAAAACCCATGCATCCTTCCAAACAAATACTTCTACTCATGATAATTACTTTTCGGGAATTCTACAAATTTACTTGGGGCTTAAACAAAGAGACTTAAACTTCCAACTTTCTCTAATATATAGGTAATAATTACCTGTGGCTTTTGGTCTCGCTCGTAACAAAGCAACCGTTTTAAAATTATAATCCCGAAACAAATTGTCTACTTACATCACTTTATTTACTAATGTCTTTAATTCTTCAGGGAAAAACTCATTAAGGATAAACCCACTGCTTAAAAGCTAACTTCTAATAAATAGTTACAAATCAATATACAGAGCGTATCAAATTTATGTGCCCGCGTTATATAAAAAAAATAAAATTTTTATTCTATCTGACAAAATGATACACAATAATATACAGGGTGTCCCGAAAAGATTAGTCATAAATTATACCACATATTCTGGAATCAAAAATAGTTCGATTGAACCTAACTCACCTTAGTACAAATGTGCTCATAAAAAAAGTTACAACCCTTTGAAGTTACAAAATGAAAATCGATTTTTTTCAATATATCGAAAACTATTAGAGATTTTTTATTGAAAATGGACATGTATCATTCTTATGACAGGAATATCTTAAAACAAAATTATAGTGAAATTTCTCCACCCCATAAAAATTTTATGGGGGTTTTGTTCCCTTAAACCCCCCAAACTTTTGTGTACGTTCCAATTAATTCATTATTGTGGTTCCATTAGTTAAACACAACGTTTTTAAAACTTTTTTGCCACTTAGTATTTTTTCGATAAGCCAGTTTTTATCGAGATGCGGCTTCGTTTTTAATATATTTACATAAAAATTTTATGGGGGTTTTGTTCCTTTACACCCCCCAAATGTTTGTGTACGTTACAATTAAACTATTATTGTGGTACCATTAGTTAAATACAGTATTTTTAAAACTTTTTTGCCCCTTAGTCTTTTTTTGATAAGTCCCCTTTTACCGAGATTTGGCTTCTTTTTCAAAATATACCTAAAAATGTAAATTATAAATAAATTTTCAGATTATGAACAGGTTTCTATAATCGTACTTAACCGTATACAAATACAGTTGAGTCCGCGAGTCTTTACCCGTGCGTCATTAATACCTGGCGAGATAAAACACATACTTTTTATCTAGCATCATTCTCTTCCACGCATGAAACTCATGACAAACCAGCTGCCGTTTGTTATTAAGTAAAAACACGTTATTTTTATGAACCATCTAGACTTAGTGCATTGAAAAGAGATAGGTACAAAAAAAGACGATTTGGTATGTTTTCATATTTTAAGCACAATTTGTCTGACGTTTCTGCTTTGTTTACTTTTGTGGCTGTCAGTCAGTTGAATTTTTTGCGGTTTTTGTCGAATTCTTGCGTTTTGAAGTTTCTTTATATTACACAAACAGTTGTTTTCACAACTAATTTTATATTGGGCTTTAAAATTTTAAGGTACCTAATTATATTTTGGCAAAACATACAAAGCTAACGTCATTCACACAGTAAAGAAATGATTTTGTTTAGATTTCCGTCAAAGTGAATAAAATAACAAAAATAAAATATGTTATTGAATTTTTTTATAAATTGTTTATTTATTTATTAATCCATAATAATAATAGAATTTATTAAGCTACTTCAAATGTAGCTGTAATTCTGCACAAAAATTTTAAAGCAAAAGTTACATTTGACATTCTATATATTTGATAACGTCAAATTTTATAATAAAACCCGTAATCGGAACAGTAGCCACTTTCTGTCAGTTGTTGTTGCGTGAAATAGGTTTCCGACTTATTTCGTATGCTTTAAATTTAAATGATGACGCACGGGTAAAGACTCGCGGACTCAACTGTATATGTGGTGGATTCGAAAAATATTCAAAATATCTCGATAAACACTGGCTTATCGAAAAAGTAATATGAGGTAAAAAAGTTTTAAAAACATTGTGTTTAACTATCGGTCCCACAATAATAATTTAGTTGGAACGTACACAAAAGTTTGGGGGGGGGGGGGTTTAAGGGAACAAAACCCCCATAAAATTTTGATGGGGTGCAAAAATTGCACTTTAATTTTTTTTAAGAAGCTGCTGCCATGAGAATGCCACATGTCCATTTTCAATAAAAAATCGTTAAAAGTTTTCGATATATGAAAAAAAGTCGATTTTCATTTTGTAACTTAAAAGGGCTGTAACTTTTTTTGTGTGCACTATTGTATATAGGTAAGTGAGGTTCAATGAACCTATTTTTGACCCCAGAATCCATGGTATAATTTATGACCAATCTTTTCGGGACACTCTGTATACTAAAAACACTAATATATTTGTTTTGCACCTTATTTGCGCTGATACATATCTACATAAATTGAAAGATTTAGCAACTACTTCCATACTGTCTGTGTGCGCATACGCGTAAAATAATAAAAATTCACTCTCAATCACGCCTAAAGAAGTATAACTTCAAAAATATTCAACATTATAAAGCACGAAAGGATGTGGTTTTTATAATGAAAATAGTACCAACGTTTTACATATTTTGGTTTCCAAAATAATTATTGATATTGATTCCTCAGCCCAACTCTGTATTTCGATTCTTAGTTAAAAGGTAAAACGATTTTTTGTGTAATTATAAAATCCTTATATTACGAAAATGTCAGCACACTAAACTATATTTAATTATGCCTAATGCACTTTAACCTCTAGTCAGTCAAGGTCTACACAATAATAAAAATGCTACTTTCAGCTCAGCTAAAAATGGAGACATTAAGCAGAATGCCGTCTTATGCATATTAATAGTTGATTGCATATTGTTTGGTGGACAGAAAAAAATCGAATATCTTTGTTTTATAATATTCGTTAAGTTAATTAATATTTATATAAAGCCACATTCTTGAATTACGAATTAATCAATGTGTAATATATTTATAATCTTGTAAGAAAAATTCACAAGGGCGATATGTTAAACAACAATGGTAGATGGCATTGACTTTTATCTTTTTTTCTTCTAACAACTACGCCACATTGGCGGGGACGTGACATTATAACTTTTTTATTGGAATAAATTATCAAGAATTTTCCGGAAAATCATCATATTAATACCAGTATCAAAAAATCTCATCTGATTCAAAGCTGTTCAAACTTACTTACTGAGTGGCTTTAAGTCTATCATATTAATGCCAGAAACTCAAAAGAACAACTTGCAAAATAAAGACATATTGCACTGTGATATAACGTGCATGAGTTATGAATTAAAAATAATTATAACGAACTTTTGATAGGGGGGCAAGCATTATATACAGGGTGTTTCATTGGTAAAGTAATATACGTTAACTGTATAAAGAGGATACTTAGGCGGTCTCAAAAATACCATACTTAATGGGTCTTAATAACAAAGATACTGGGTGTTTTATCTATTTTGCCATTTTCTTAATTGGTTCATAACTTTTTGACCACACTGTATATTTATTTTATATTTGGCACGCAAATATCATTTAAGGCGTACAATAAATTAATGTATTTACAATTGTAAAAAATCCAGGTCCGGCTTAAAAAATATTGGAAAAATGTTCCGACCCCAAAACAACACCCTGTACATTAATTTTTTTTAAAACGGATTTTTCAGTTGAAAATATAATAAAAAACTAAATTCAGTGGTATACTTTGAATTTTCGGCAAAATGATTTTTCTGGTGAAATTTGGAATTTGAATTCTGAAATTAAGTGAATTGCGAGAGCTCTAAGTAGAAAAAAATTAAATACAGCTTACAACTTGTCAACCACACTGTATATTGATTTTATATTTAACACGCGAATATTCTTTTAGGTGTCCAGTCAATTAATTTAATTACAATTATAAAAAATCCAGGTCCGCATTAAAAAATATTGTTTAAATGTTCCAACCCAAAAAAACACCTTGTATATTAAATTTTTTTAAAATGGATTTTGCATTTGAAATGTGTATGAAAAACAAAATTAGTGGTATACTTTTAATTTTCGGCAAAATGATTTTTCTGGTAAAAATTTGAATTTGAATTCTGAAATTATGTGAATTGCGAAGCTCAAAGTAAAATAAATTAAAATATGACTTAATTGTAATAAATACCATTATTTAATCTAAATTGGTAAAATATTAACATTTGCACACCTAACAATAATTTTTGATGACCCCATCTGTGGCTCAGTGGTAAGAGCGCCTACTTTTAGATCGAAAGGTCCGAATGGTCGTGAGTTCGAATCTCACCAGGGTCAGAAATTTTTCGTTTATTATAAATTAATAAATGAAAATAGTTTCTGTCGTTGTGGGATCGGTACTCACCGGAGGGACCGCAGACGTTCGGATACAATTAGCGTCTCTTTGCAAAGACAATGACGTCGACTTTGCAATGTAACAAGACACTTACTCAAGACACACAGTACACAGTACACATGACGCTAGGTACCTAACTACAAAAAGTTACCGTACCTACGTATAAAAAAAATAATTTTTGATGGTGGTAATTTTGAATAAGTACTTTAGTTTTGAATAGTGATTATGCTGCAAATTTTCGCTGTTTTGTTATAATTTTTAGCTATTTTGTTGATTAAAGTGACGTATTCTTTATTGACCCTTTATTATTTATTCATTATTTAAAGATGAATATTCGCCAAAAATTATTTTTCACACATAATAAAAAACACTAAAATATTAACATTTTACCAATTCAGATTAAATAATGGTATTAATTAAAATTAAGTCGCATTTTAATTTTTTCTACAAGAGCTCTCGCAATTGACATAATTTCAGAATTCAAATTCAAAATTTTACCAGAAAAATCATTTTGTCGAAAATTCAAAGTATACTGCTAATTTTGTTTTTCATCCTCTTTTCAAATGCGAAATCCATTTTAAAGAAAATTAATATACAAGGTGTTCTTTTGGGTCGGAATATTTACACAATATTTTTTAAACCGGACCTGGATTTTTTAGCGTGTTAAATATAAAATCAATATACAGTGAGGTTGTCAAGTTGTAAGCTGTATTTCAATTTTTTTCTACTTAGAGCTCTCGCAATTCACTTAATTTCCGAATTCAAATTCAAAATTTCACCAGAAAAATCATTTTGCCGAAAATTCAAATTATACCACTGAATTTAGTTTTTCATCCTCTTTTCAACTGAAAAATCCATTTTAAAAAAATTTAATGTACAGGGTGTTGTTTTGGGGTCGGAATATTTTTCCAATATTTTTTAATCCGGATCTGGATTTTTTACAATTGTAAATAAATTAATTTATTGTACACCTTAAATGATATTTGCGTGCCAAATATAAAATAAATATACAGTGTGGTTAAAAAGTTATGAACCAATTAAGAAAATGGCAAAATAGATAAAACACCCAGTATCTTTGTTATTAATGGAGTAAGATCCATTAATTATGGTATTTTTGAGATCGCCTAAGTGTCCTTTTTCTACAGTTAACGTATGTTACTTTCTCAATGAAACACCCTGTATACAATACATTATATAGCAAACATAATACAAAATTGATCTATTTTTTGTAAATTTCAGTCATTTTCAGAGTCAGGGCCCTATCAAATGACGCCCCTGGCAGTTCTGGATTATCTTAGAAAGATTTCATACAATCTGGAAATGTGAACGTCAATTATTTATTATTTTGTTTTATAACTATTTTTATTATAATCGAATTAATAAACTGAACCCTTTAATTTTTATATTGAAGCATTATCTAATTATTATTTAGGTTTATTACTAATTTGGCTTGACTAATTTTTTGGATTTGTTATAATAATGTTTTGGACAAGAATTCAATATTAAATTCTTGATGTTGTAATAAAATGAAAGGTACTCCGTTAAAAGGTAAAACTTTTTACTGGGGGTGTTTTCGCTGGGGCTGTTTTAGCCCAGGCTAAAACTTGGCCGGGGCTATTTTGTGTGCGATCTATTTTGTCGGGGCTATTTTGTTTATGGGCTGTGTTGTCAAGGCTATTTTGGCGGGACTGTTTTGACCGGGCCATTTTGACGGTTCACGCAAAGATCTTACATCGGTCCACATTGGGATCACTGCAAGTATGGTCTCTTATTCGTACGACCAGAATGGCCCGTAGTACAGACGATTTTAAGAAAAGAAGAAACAAAAATACAAAAACGAAGACTCTAAAAAGGACCCAAAAACTAACAAAATTACTTCTAAAAAGGGTGTCCGGTAGCCTGCGGAATTTCGACAATAAAAGGGGACGAATTGCGTTACTTTTACAGAAAATACCGAAAACTTTGAGATATCTTGGCAATACTTATCAGAAGCTTAAAGCTCAGAAACCTGTAGGAGAAGGAAGTTGGCCGCAAAGTACTTATAGACCAGTAAGGATCTGTTTGTAGGTGGATGTGAGATGTGGCATTCAGATTTTTGCGGATAAAGTTAGGTGATAACTTCGTTAATAATAATTGATTTATGCTCCTTCTCAAATATGCCCGGAACATTAATAAAAAAAACAAAATATTTAAAAATTTCGTTTTTTTTTCTACTTTTTTGCTTATAACTTTAAAAGGATTCATTTTGGAACAAAGTCGTATAGGAATAAAACAAAGATAATTAAATTTTCTATCAGATGCGATTGGTTAAAAATGTCTTAATTTATCACCCTTGCTGCAAAATAGCAATAAATATAAAATAAGGGGGCAAAACAAGCCTGTCCTTATTCAATGATTTTCCATCACTTAGGTTACACTTGGAACTTTCCTAATTCGCTTATAAAATTTTTGTAATGTGTTAAAACCGTACACCAAATTTTATTAAAATTGACTTACTAGATTTTGAATAATAATTTTGCAATCTAAACTTTTTTTTAAAAATTAAAATTTTTTAAAATCTTGCACAACAAAAACTAGAACATACAAATATTTGTCAATTTTTTACATATAAAGAAGCACTCCACCTATCTAATGCACTTTACAGAATTGAAATCGGATTGTTTAAGCAGCCTCAGCAATGTTTTAAAGTTATAAACAATTTTTTGGCTTATAAACAAATTAGTCCTGTGGCCAGGAGGGGGTGCTACGGGCTCCTTTATTTACTTACCCAAGATTTTTATGTATTTTTTGACCCATAGAACACGATTTTTTTGGGTAACAGTTGATCCGGATGTCGATAAGATTGTTATAAACAAAGAACTTGAGGAATTACATAACATCGATTTTTCGCAAAATAAAACATTTTTTTGTATTTCTTGGCTAATTCTAAGCAAAAAATGTTCTTACAAGTTTTTTCGTAGGATGCATAGTTTTCGAGATAAACGCAGTGAAACTTTCAAAAATTCGAAAAATTGCAATTTTTGAACGCGAATAACTTTTGATTAAAAAATAAAATAGCAATTCTGTTGACAGCATTTGAAAGTTTAAGTCAAATTATCTGGTTTTAATTATTTGCATTGCTAAAAATTAATTTTTTTATTATTAAACAAAGCTGTTTGTTTACAGTGGCGGCTCGTGACCTCAGTATGCGGGTAGGCTACACATATACTTCGGGTAGGCGACAAAAAATATCCTACAGTTTGTAATACATTTTGAGCCATCTTGCAATACTAAATGTAATCTATGAGCGCAACAATGTGTAAAAATTGCTTTTGGAGCATCTACTTTAATTTTTGATTGTAATCCGTTTAAAGAGCCAGCCATTACACTTGCACCGTCGTAAAATTGAGCAATTAATTTATTTTTGTAATCATATGGCTCAAGCACGTTTGAAATTAAACTATATAGAGCGTCTGCAGATCTATTATCGCTAACATCAAAAAACCCTAAAAATCTTTCTGTTACCTGACCAACTTTGTTAACAAAACTAATTGTTAAAGTACACTGTGATTTTACGGTTATATCAGTAGTATCGTCAGCTAGTATAGAAAAAAATTGACTTTCATTAATTTCTGTTGAAATTTCATTTTTTACGTAATCGGCAAGACAATCTATTAAATCATTTTGTATTGTTTTTGACAAACCCGTGAACACCCCTTCTATTTTTTAACATGATCCTGGATTTCCTGATCGCGTTTAACTACTAAATTAAAAATTTCTTTAAAATTACCCATGTTTGAAGAATTATGGCTCTCATCTCATCACGACCGCGAAATGTAAGTTCTTGTTTTGCTAAAAGAATTGTAACATCAATTTTTTCAACTTCTTCAATCTTTTTTAACTTCTTCATTATATATCTTATTAGATAGAGAAATATGTCCAGCGAAAGCACTGTCAGTAGTTTGTTTATTTTTTTCTAACCGTTTTAAATCTAAGCAATTGTTTAAATGTTCTTTCGAAGATTCATGTTTTTTTACACTAGCTGATAAATTTTTCAAATCTGAATATCCCTGACTCACCCAAACATTTTGCTTCAAATTTGAGAGCAACAGACAAGGCCAACAGAAAAGTGAATTTTTAAAATAACTTCCGCTTAGCCATTTATGATTTTCATACCATATTGTTTTAAACGATCTCGAAAATGGTTGATTGTCTTTTGTCTTATCTGTGGATAAAATTGTTAAATTTTGTAAAGGCCGGCCCATTGAAATAATTACTAATCTTTCTTGATTTTGGCGCCTTGAAAAAGGCGTCTCGATCAAACTGGATATTACATCGTTTAAAATATTCATATTCGATGACTAAAGTTTTTCCACCAATAAAACTAACACACCTACGTTTCAACAACGTCAAATATTACTTATTTTATTTATGTATCAAATAATAATTTACTATTCGAATAAATTGATAAGTTAACAATTAACCTCGCTTTAAATTTTTAATTATCTATATAATCTAATAACACATTATTCAGTTTTCATAAACAAATTTAAATTGTCCTACCTAGTTTTATTCAATACTTAACCTACTAATAACAGAAAAAATCAAAAAACAATTATTTTAAAACAGTTTCACAAGATACAAGAGAAGCAACTGATAAAATTTTGTAGGTCCGGCTATAAGACTCTGTGCCTATCCGCCCGTTCAAAATCGTAGAATACGGTCGCTATGAGCAGACCTGCAGCAGGCCTGCTCGCGTAAACAGAGAGAGATCGCACGTCAATTCGGTGTTGGCGTCGTTCTATTTCAGGCTACGTTCCCGAGTGCCTGACCAAGGAGAATATAGAATCTATACAGTACTACTGATACTACAAGGAGCGTACAATAATTATAACTACGGAGAAAATTTTTTGGATATTTTTAAAAATAATTTGGATAATTTTTGCTATTTTATTGTAGATATTGTGTCAAAATTTATAAATTACAATTTTGAAATAAGTAATTTATATTAATAATTTATATTATTGTACTACATTTGAAGAGGGTAGGCGGCGCCTACCTTGCCTACCCCGACGGGCCGCCCCTGTATTGTTTATAAGCCAAAAAATTGTTTATAAGTTTAAAACATTGCTGAGGCCCCTTAAATAATCCGATTTTAATTCTGTAAAGTGTATTAGATAGGTAGAGCACCTCTTTATATGTAAAAAAATTAGACAACTTCTAAATAGTCTACTTTTTGTTCATAAAGATTTTAAAAAATTTGAACTTTTTTAAAAACATTTAGATTGCAAATTTATTATGCAAAATCTATTAAGTCGATTTTAATGAAATTTGGTACACGGTTTAAGTATATTACAAAGAATTTTCTAAGCGAATTACTAAGGTTCTTAGTGCCACCAAAGTGGTTAAAAACATTGAATAACAACAGGCGTATTTTGCCCCCTTATTTTGTATTTATTGCTATATTGCAGAAAAGGTAAAATACGTTAAGACATTTTTGACCAGTCGTATATCATACAAAATTCAATTATCTTTATTTTATTTCTCTTCGACTTTGTTCCAAAACGAATCGTTTTAAAGTTATAAGCAAAGAAAGCAGAAAAAAATCGACGTTTTTCGAAATTTTTAAATATTTTAATTTTTTTATTAATGTTCCGGGCATATTTCAGAAGGAGCATAAGCCAGTTATTATTACTGAAGGTGTCACCTAACTTTATCTGCAAAAATACAAATGCCACCTTTCACATCCAAAAATAGACGTTTTTTCACAGATCCTTACTGGTCTATTATTCTTCCTCGTTATAAGCAATTATGCTTGTTCATTGGCGGATTAATACCTACCTCTATGAAAGGTTGTTACTCCATCTATTGCGCGGACGCGCGGTCGGCCGATACTTCTTCTACCGATTGGTGATTTTTCTCTTGCTATTAAAGGTATTCACCACATGGGTCTCCCCCATTCTGCTTACGCGATTATTCTTCTTCTTCCTTATTGTATGTATGCTTTAAAGCCTGCTTCTTCTTCAATATTAGCCTCCTAAATTTTTTAAGTTATCGCACCATCTTTTTCTTGGTCTCCCAATACTTCTTCGTCCATTTGGTGACCTATTTCGTGCTACTCGTACTATCCTATCCTCTGCTATTCTACTAATGTGTTCGTTCCACTCCTGTTTCCGTTTTGTCACCCATACATTTATGTCTTCTACATTGCATGATCTTCTTATGTTTTCGCTTCTCTCCCTATCCAACAGACTTTTCCCTGATATTCGTCGGAGTATCAAAAACCTCGGGATAACAAGTTTCAACGATTTTCATAATGAATTTCCATAAAACTCCAGGAGTCGACTTGCACACTGTGATACCGGGCACCAGGTACCTCATACAGGTTCGCCGACCCTATATTCCTGTTCAGTTACCTCGAAAACCCCCGAATATGAAAATTGAACTTTGGCAAATGCATTTTTTGCCTACAAGAATGCAATTTGCATTTGTGCCTCATGCCAAGTGTTCAAGAGTTTTCCTACAGCTCTTCCGAATCGAATGCAAAAGATTTCATAACGATCTGCCTTACTTTAAAAAAGTTAGAAGTTTAGACGATTTCAGTGCTTTATATCCTCGCCTACTACTATTCTTTATATATTTTTATATGCCCTGGGAGGGGTTTTAACCCCCCCTGGGTGCGCCACAATTATTTCCATTCTGTTACATTTTGTAAACTAGATTTATTTTATTTTGATTTTTAAATTTTAAACAACCTATTCTGGGTACGCCACTGGTAATAAATGTCACTTTGACATAAAATGTGCGTTTAAACGAGGTAAAAATTAAAAATCGGCCAGGTTCTAGAAAGGGGGTTAAGTGTAAACTATTCAGTGGCCGCAGTCGTACTGAAGGTATTTAATAGGTACTTATTGTAGATGTGTAAAAAAACCATATCACATGGAGATGTTTAATTGCAAAATTAACAAAGAGATATAACCACATTGTGATAAACAGGGGCGTAACAGCGGCCCCCGCAGCGTGAAGCTTGCGGGGGGCCCCAATCGATCAAGGGCCCCATCTTGTCGTCTGATATTATGTAAAAATCTGTTATAGGTATATGATTTTACTTTGTGTGTTTAAATTTAAAAACGTAAATTTCTAAATAGGCGTCTTCGGCAAGTGAATCATCTCATATCTAGAAACTTAATCCTTCCGATCTCACGAACTTTTATGGTGACGACAATAAACTATAATGCTTTGTACGTGACTATTGAAAGATTTGAGAATTGCAATTTGCCGAATTTTAGAACAATATTTCTAAATCTAAAAATGGGTTTTCTCTTTAATCTTTACCTACGTTTAGTATTTCGATACAATTATCCAGAGGCGTAACAGAGGTCCCCACAGTATGAAGCTTACGGGGGCCCCATCTTGTCGTCTAATATATGTAAAAATGTGTTGTTATATTATTTGCATACATACGTTTTTTAAGCAGTGCTGTATTGAAAATGAAGTTGTCTATCCGAATTAATAAAATTGTAGATATATTCGATGATAGTACATAGTGCACGAAGAAAATTGTTCATATCATAGAATAATACTATGTACTAATGTAATCATTTAGTAATTTTTGCTCTATTTTATTCTATACCAATAAAGATGAAAAATGTAAGTCGTCATAATCAATACACCAATAGGGCTTTTCATTCACAGTCATTTGTTTCGAGCTTCTGTCATGTGTCACATAATATTAATATATCTACGTCATACGGTATTGGTATATAACAATGATACAAACCAGAGCGTATGACGTAGATATATAATAGTATTATGTGACACATGACAGAAGCTCGAAACAAATGACAATCGATGAAAAGCCCTATAGCTCAGTAAATGACAGTTTTGGAGTGAAATTATCAGCGTCACGACGGACGTATTTGCTTGACAATTTGGATTTAGGTTCTAGTTACACCCCACTTCAATGTTGGACTTATGCCTTTGGTTGCTTTTACTTCGGGGGTGACACCCCTCCTTGGGGTGAAAAACATACGTTTAAAATAAGTCCGGAAACGCATAAATTGACTAATTATAAGCAACTTTTATTCTACAGAGTTTATTTATCTATGTTAATACTTTTCAAGTCATTTGCGAATGAAATTGTTTATTTTTTAACAAGAAAAGGGTTAGCTTCAGAAGGCTTTTTAGAAAATAACTCAAAAATAAGTATTTATCGAATTAAATATTAGATATCGAAAATATATTTGTAGCAAAAATGTAGTTTATAAGATACAAAAAATGGTGTACTTATTCATGTCTATCGACACAGCAAAAGCACAGTTGAAGCTCATGAAAAATTATTCTTATTCGTCCAATTCCAAATCGAATATTTCCACCTGGAATAACCAAAAAATGAAGCACTTTTCGGGAAAAAGTCATTAAAACTTTTTTAAATGTTTCAAAAAATTATTTTTATTTTTTATAAAAATTTCTAGCACCAAAACTATACGAGTTACGCTCAAATAAAGTTGGCCCCTTTTTTTGGTAAAAAAATCGTGAAAATCTGCCCCTATTTCGCACCCGAAATAAAATTTATCGTTAGCGCTTTACCATTTGCTTTAAATATTTATTGTTTATATGATCTGTAAGTTTGACCGGTTCAAAGTTCTTTATTTTGAAAAAATTTGGTTTCATAGTAAAAAAAGGTTTTTTTTGCAAAAATGCCTTTTTTTCAAAATAACTTAAAAAGTATTAGTGATACGAAGAATCTCAACGAGTAAAGAAATGTAGGTCTTGCTTTTATAAATATTTTGGTTTTATTTTGGTTTTTGTAAGACAAACATTGGTTAAGATATGGCTGTTTAAAATTTGCATATACTCGTGATTAGTGACTCGTTCAAGCCCTTTCAACTAGAACCCTTTTAAAAATAAGCACTTTGAACCGGTGAAACTTACAGGTCATATAAAAAAGTTAAGTAGTTTGTAAGGCGATAATGATTAGTTTCATTTGCGGTCCTAAATAGGGGGAGATTTTTACAATTTTTTTTACCAAAAAATGGGAGTAACTGTTGTTTGAGCGTAACTGGCTTAGTTTTGATGCTAGAAACTTTTGTAAAAAAGAATGTGTGTGTACTTTGTACGCACGTAAGAAGATATTCTTCTATTATATAGGTAATTTAAACGAAGTAAATATACTTAACAGGTTATTTGTATTTTATTTAAAAATTAAACTAACTTTCTTATCTACCACTTTCAAAATTTTTTTATTAAAATAACGAAAAATAAAAAAAAGTATGAAATAATAAATAATACATTTCCTAAAACCACTAATATATTCTTTTAATGACTTATTTGCACGGTTACAGATACATACATACCTATCTTGAAAGATTAGCAATGAACTACATACTGTCAGTGTGCGCAGGCGCGTGGTTGATGTACAATTTTACCCTCAATCGATTCGCCGCTAAAGAAGAATATCTTCAAAAATAAAAATTCTTTTAAACACTTGAAAGTTCTGAGTTTCCCAGAAAAGTATTTCATTTTTTGGTTATTTCACGTAGAAATATTCGACTTGGAATTTGACGAATAAGAAAATTTTTTTATGAGCTATAACTTTTCTTTTACTGGGTAGATAGAATACATTTTTGCTTCATTTTTTTTTATAAGCTAGATACATTTTTGCTAACAATATTCTATTCGATCAAATTCGTTTTTTTTTGTTGAACAATAAACATTTTTACTCATAAATAACTCGAAAAGTCTTAAGTTGACTATGTACTTGGGTGGTCAACTGAAAATTACACGGTATCGCCTTATTTTACGTTCATTTACTGGGCTGTAACACATAATATAGGTATTTGTTACACATTACGCATTTAGTAATTTTTTAAAGGGGGCCCATTTCCAATTCTGCGGGGGGGCCGACGGAGTTTGTTACGCCACTGGTGATAAAGTCATACACAAAAGATAATTGGTCGACAAATCGCCTACCGTGAAAAATCTGCTAGCGGAAAAGGGAATAATTTTATTAATCGGATTAACAGATCTCATAAATGTCAATATACGGTATAAAAAGTTTAAATAACAAAGAAAACCGGTGAAATATGTTAAAAAGTATCTCAAATTGTTCAAACAATTTATAATGACAGTTCTTAATAATGTAATTTATTCTCAATACGGACCTGTTGTGAGGTTTCTTTCCTCATCGCCTATTGATATCTGCCACCCAATAACTTCACCAAACTTTACAAAATGATTACAGTTAGCATTATTAACACATCCACATCCACTTGATGATGTAAACATACTCACCGACTTATCAAAATATGCAATGATTCACTTGACACCTGAGTTTCTTTTCGAGACTTTCCGCACTTTACAACAAAAAAGAGTACTGCCCGGGAGTTGTTCGATCACAAAACCATAAAAACTAACATGTTCCTTAAAAATTGTTTCACTAGCACCGAAGGAAAGTGTCCGAGTTTAGTTCGTGGCCATTTTGAAGGTTGTTTTGTATACTTTGAGAGAGCGACACGAAATTAAATTGTATGAAACCGCGGTCGGGTATGAGAGGTATGCCGAAGTGTTCACCTGTTCTGTTCCTGCATGGCATGGCATGGCATGGGGACGAGGAAAGGTCAGCGGAGAATACGAGTGCGAGTGCGACGTCGACCAGGAGAAATCGCGGTGAGCGCAGAGAATGGAATGTACGGGGGAAAACGATAACTACGTGACCATAAAAAGAGTTATCTGCTACAGGACGGAAAATCCTGAATTTTTCTTACTGTAGTCTATTATTAGATAGTGATATACTGTAGGTACTTCTTGTTTCTTATTCTGGCAATAATAGCGTAATAAGCTGCTATAGAATAAAATAGAATAGAATAGAATAGAATAGAATACAATAGAATAGAATAGAATAGAATAGAATAGAATAGAATAGAATAGAATAGAATAGAATAGAATAGAATAGAATAGAGTAGAATAGAATAGAATAGAATAGAATAGAATAGAATAGAATATAATAGAATAGAATAGAATAGAATAGAATAGAATATAATAGAATAGAATAGAATAGAATAGAATAGAATAGAATAGAATAGAATAGAATAGAATAGAATAGAATAGAATAGAATAGAATAGAATAGAATAGAATAGAATAGAATAGAATAGAATAGAATAGAATAGAATAGAATAGAATAGAATAGAATAGAATAGAATAGAATAGAATAGAATAGAATAGAATAGAATAGAATAGAATTAGAATAGAATAGAATAAAAATGTGCTTATTGTCACTGTCACTGAAAATTATACAATTTTATAGACGAAGCTTTCAAACAGTGGAAAAAGAAAACAATAACAAGTACAAATTACTAAAATTACACAAATAGCCAATATAAATAAAAAAAAGTAAAGCAAAAACAATATATTGCAAAATTTAAATAAATTGCAAATATCCAACCTTAAGGCCATCGGTACATACAGCTGGTTCAAAAAAAACTGATACGACTCTTAAAGCGTATTTTGTAGAAAGTTGGGCAGTGTATATTGAAGGATAAATACTCATTATTTAAATACTGTCACTGTCACTGCCAAATCTTAAAATTTTCAGATAAATTATTCTGTTCAACCTCAAAAATGGCTCCACATGCTGGCAAAGAACTAAAATCAAGAATTGTAACGAAATTAGAAGATGGTTGGTCACTATCTGCCGTAGCGAAGCAGAACAACCGTTTTTAATATTGATAAAAGATGGAGAGAACAAGACACTCTCGAAAGAAACAAGGTTTGGGAAGAGCTCTCTGAAGAAGACAATTTCATAGTTTCTTTCCCTTTCACGCAGATGGACCGAAGACAGCTGTTATCACTGCTGATGGAGATATTACAAAATATTAATTTTATTTTTTC
The DNA here is from genome assembly GCF_917563875.1 of Diabrotica virgifera virgifera. Lineage (NCBI taxonomy): Eukaryota > Metazoa > Arthropoda > Insecta > Coleoptera > Chrysomelidae > Diabrotica > Diabrotica virgifera. The sequence goes on along the minus strand of NC_065446.1, from coordinate 232,731,205 downwards.
ATACCTAAATTTAGTATAGTTTTGGTCTTCCAGATCCTCGCTTTCTTTCGAGAATTTCTTGTTCCCTCCATTTTTTATTAATAGAAACACTGTGGTTCTGCTTATGTTAAAATGTTTTGCTGCCTCTGATAGTGCCCAGTTATCTTTTAATTTGGTTGCAATTCTTGCTTTAATATATTCTTGCTTTAATATACATATTGTTAGTCGTTTGTTTTATTCCTCAATAATAATAAAAATGATAACAACAACCCTATTTTATGTAAAAACTATCACTTACATACTCTTTATAAAATGCAGACATTCAAAATAATATAAAAATCTAGAGCTTAAGGTGATACAGTAGCGATCAACAGGTAGCCAAAACGCGTTTCAAGATTGCGGCTGTAATTTTGAATATTTTTTCGAGATATTTGGTACACGTATTCGTAATATAATAAAGAATGGCGGTACAGAGCCCAATTTGAAAAATATATTAATATGTGGAAATTACTCTATAATTAAATACAGTATTAAAAAAATGAGCCTGTACCGCCATTAAGAAGAACAAAAAAATACACTTTCTTTAAATAAACGTTTTTATCCGATGCCTAGATTTTGTGTAATTTTGGAACTACTAATGAAATAAAAAATTTTAGTAGTTCCAAAATGACACAAAATCTAGGCATCGGATAAAAAAGTTTATTTGAAGAAAGTGTTTTTTTTTTGTTCTTCTGGCGGTACAGGCTCGTTTTTGAAGATATTCTTCTTTAGCGGCGAATCGATTGAGGGTAAAATTTGATTGATCAGCGCGCATGCGCACACCTACAGTATGGTATTAGTTGTTATACGGGCTCTGATTGGGTGTTGGTTCAATATGGAGGTTATCGGTAAACAAAAATCATTATATATAATAAAACTAAGTTGATAAAATGTGTGTGCCGATAAAACTTAAAAAGGATTCCCGATACGATAAAGGGACTTATATAGTGCAATAGCCCTTTATCCCCCCTCGAACAAGTAAGTTCCCGTTTTAACTTAAAGGGCGTATTTTTAAAGATATAAGGGCTTTTCCTAGCAAGCTTGGCTAGCCCTAGACCTGGCTCCTCCACCAAATTTTTAAATATTCCCAATTTCGCCCCTTCGCCAAACTTTTAAATATTCCGATATTAACATCATTATCATCATTATATATAATAAATATATATATTTTGGAGTTGAAGCGAGATAAGTTTAGTTATTCAAATTATTAATTATTAATTCTGAAAATATTTAAAAATTTAAGTTTTCAAATTTCGCGCCTTTACTACTTATGCTATAGCTGCAGAACTTATTGTTACGGCGGACGATAATGTCGAGTACATTCTAGAATGTGTAAAAGAAAATACTCTCGAACTTTTCCGAATATGCTAGAGCCTAGCTCTCTGAATATATAAGGGCCCGGTATCACCCGCCAGAGTTAGTTCGATTTGAAAAGCGATTGCGAAAGGAGCTGGAAGAAGTTATCTGTGAGCATTTATTTTGAAGTATCACGTGTCAGTATTTTTAATAGTGTGTTTAATTAATTCTCGATTTTGAAGCCGAGAAGAAAAAAGTCGTCTGTGAGCCTTTATTGTGAAATATCAAGTGTAAGTATTTTTAACCGACTTCAGAAAAAGGAAGTTCTCAGTTTGATTATTAATTATTTATATTAATTATTTTTGAAAAAATAATTATTTTTGAAAAGATAATTAATAGTGTCTTTAATTAATTCTAATGGTTGTTTTTCTTTTTCTTTTAATTGTTTGTCTATAAAATGTTTATTTAATTTATATTTTACAGAATACAATGCCTAGACGTAAAAAAGGAGGAGATCTTGCCAGTTCTGCAGCGAAACGGCGGAAACAAAAAGAACATAGAAGAAATGAAACGGAAGAAGAGCGCGAAGCACGTTTACAAAATCAACGAACTAGGATGAGAACTCTGAGAAGCACAAAAAATGAAGAAAGAAAAGAGAACGAAAGTATAGAAGAATCGAGAATTTTAAAAGATAATTTAACAAAGGACGCATTCCACTACGAACCGACGAAAAAATATTACAATCATAAACATGTTGTGATCGGAAAAATGGATAACATTTGCCAATTTTGCCACGAGAAAAAATTTAATAAAGAAACAGCAGGTCTCTGTTGCATGAATGGAAAAATTCGACTACCACCACTGGAAGCACCTCCACAGGAATTTCTACATTACATGACCGGGGAAACACAAGAATCAAAACACTTTCTTCAAAATATAAGATCATTTATAACTCCTGCTTTCAAATGACTTCTTTCGGTGTTACTTCGACCAACACTAATAGAAATGAATTTGAATATGTATTTTCAATTCAGGGGCAAATTTATCACAAAATAGGATCGTTACTGCCAATGCCTAACGAAGACTATAAATTTCTGCAAGTATATTTCATCGGAAATGAAGAACAAGAAATTGATCAACGATGCACAAATTTTAATGGATTGAGTCGCGAAATAATCCGAAATGTACAGAAGATCTTACACAGATACAATCAATTGATTTACATATTCAAAACAACATTAGACCGCATGATTTCTGATGACTATAAAATTGTAATTCGAGCCGATAAAAGACCACCTGGAGAGCACGAACGTAGATTTAATGCACCTCAGATAGATGAAGTTGCCATCGTAATTGTAGACAATGAAAATACAAGCCGTGACATAATTGTACAACGAAGAGGAAAAGGACTACAACGCATTGCAGAGACACACCGTTCCTATGATGCTCTTCAATATCCATTAATATTTCTGCACGGAGAGGACGGATACCATTTCAATATAAAACAAGTGCATCCTGAAACAGGCATAGAAACAAACAAAAAAGTTACTTCCAAGGAGTTCTATGCTTACCGCTTAATGATCAGAGACAATGAAACATACAATCACATACTCAACACTCGCCGTTTATTTCAACAATTTCTGGTAGATATGTACGCAAAAATAGAAGCAGAACGGATGCTTTACATAAGACTGAATCAGAAGAAACTACGCACAGAAGAATACATCCATCTTCGAGACGCGATCATGAACGACGGCAATATTGACGATATTGGAACAATGGTAATCTTACCCTCATCATACACAGGAAGTCCAAGACATATGCATGAATATACTCAAGATGCCATGACTTACGTAAGAAAATATGGACGACCTGATCTCTTCATAACATTTACATGCAACTCATCATGGCCAGACATCAAAGAACAACTAAAATACGGACAAACCTCCATGGATCGACACGACATAATAGCCCGAGTTTTTCGACAAAAACAAAAAAGATTTATTGAAGTCATCACAAAATACCACATCTTTGGAACCGTTCGATGCTGGATGTATACAATTGAGTGGCAAAAACGAGGATTACCTCACTCACACAATGTCATATGGCTACACGATAAAATTTATCCCACGGATATTGACAAAATCATCCAAGCAGAATTTCCCGATCTACAAAAAGATCCGGAACTGTACAACATAGTAGTGAAAAACATGATTCACGGACCATGTGGATCATTAAACTTCAATGCACCATGCATGAGTGATGGAAAATGTACAAAAAAATATCCAAAACCATACTTGGATGATACAAAAACTGAAGAAGACGGCTATCCGAAATATAGAAGACGATCACCGAAAAATGGTGGCTTCACAGCAAAAATAAGAATACAAGGCAAAGACGAATTGGAAATAGATAACCAATGGGTAGTACCATATAACCCACTACTTTCGAAAATGTTCCAAGCTCACATAAACGTTGAATACTGCAATTCAGTAAAATCTATTAAATACATATGTAAGTACGTAAACAAAGGTAGTGATATGGCAGTATTCCAAATAGTCCAAAATAGCGAACAAAATAACAGAAATGATGAGATTCTTATGTACCAAATGGGAAGATACATCAACAGTAACGAAGCAGCATGGAGGATTTTTAGTTTTCCCATACATGAACGCAAACCAGCTGTGCAGCATCTAGCAGTACATTTGGAGAATGGACAAAGAGTTTACTTCACAAGAGACTCGGCTAGAAAAATTGCAAGCGAACCACCTGAGAACACAACATTAACAGCTTTTTTCCAACTGTGCCAAACGGATTCATTCGCAAAGACATTACTGTATGTTGACGTCCCTATTTATTATACGTGGGACAAAACAAGGAAAATTTTTCAACGACGAAAACAAGGAATGCCAGAGGAGGGTCATCCAGAAATCATGAAAGCTGACACAATAGGTCGCTGTACATCCAAACAATGCCGAATGTTTCTATCTCCGGATGTTGTTACACGAAATACGGGGACCAACAAGTTTCACAGATCTCAGGACTATTAACGGCTACCTATGCCAGACGTACAGAGAAGCATGTCAACGCCAACGCTTAGGATTATTGGAAAACGATAACCACTGGGAATTAACACTACAAGAAGCTACACTCATAGCTTCAGCTGAACAACTTCGAGAGTTATTCGCCATAATTCTAACAACATGTAACCCATCGAACCCAAAACAACTATGGGACGCTTTTAAGAGGAGTATGAGTGATGATATATTGTACCAAATCCGACAAACTAATCCAGAACTGACTATAGAATTCAATGATGACATCTTCAATGAAACACTCATTCGCTTAGAAGATAAATGTTTAGCAATAAATAACCAGGCTTTAGTAGAACTTGGAATGCCAGCACCACAAAGAAATGCTTTCAGTGTGTTAAACTACGAAATTACAAAGGAAAAAAGCTACAACGTCAATGAACTGCTTGAATACATTGCTCACAACAAACCACTCCTCAATGACAATCAAAAAAAAGTTTACGACGTTATAATGGACCGGATAATTAACAACACTGGTGGAATTATTTACTTGGACGCACCAGGAGGCACCGGTAAAACGTTTCTACTAAATCTAATACTGGCAGAAATACGTGTTAAAAAACACATCGCACTTGCACTAGCATCATCCGGCATTGCAGCCACACTTATGGAAGGAGGACGAACTGCCCATTCTGCTTTACAACTACCGTTGAATATAGCAGAACAACAATTCCCGGTATGTAAAATCTCAGGAAAATCTGGACGGGGTCAATGTCTAAAACAAGCTAAAGTTATCTTATGGGATGAATGCACCATGGCCCATAAAAAATCACTTGAAGCAATGGACAGAACATTACAAGAATTGCGAAAAAACTCTGAAATAATGGGAGGAGCTCTACTCATACTGTCGGGAGATTTTCGACAAACACTTCCAGTTATTCCCAAGTCAACACCAGCAGACGAAATCAATGCATGCTTAAAAAAGTCACATCTCTGGTCACAAGTACAAATACTGCAATTAACAAAAAACATGAGAGTTGAATTATCAAAAGATGAAACAACAGCACATTTTGCTAAAATACTTTTACAAATAGGTGAAGACACATATCCTACTAACCAAACGACCGGCCTCATTGAACTCAATAGTGATTTCTGTAACATAGCCACTACTGAAAACGATCTAATCGACAAAATTTATCCAAATTTTGTTCAGACCTATACCAACGTAGAGTGGTTATTTCAAAGAGCAATTTTGGCTACTAAAAATAATGTTGTTGACGATATCAATTTTAATATTCTAAAGAAAATACCTGGTGAAGAGAGAATATATAAATCGATGGCCACGATGGTATCCAGCGAGGAAAGTGTCAACTTCCCCACAGAATTTCTGAACTCTTTACAAGTACCAGGAATGCCATTACACTGCCTTCGTCTGAAAATTGGATCTCCAATCATACTACTGAGAAATCTCAGCTCTCCAACACTATGTAATGGAACGAGGATGATCGTAAAACAGCTATCGAATAATATTATTGAAGCTGAACTTATTTCTGGAAAGAACAAAGGACAAACAGTATTTATACCTAGAATACCACTGATCTCTTCTGAATTGCCATTTCAATTTAAAAGATTGCAATTTCCAATTAAATTAGCTTTTAGTTTTACAATTAACAAAGCGCAAGGACAAACTTTAAAATATTGTGGCATTAACCTCAAAAAACCCTGCTTCTCTCACGGTCAGCTATATGTAGCTTGCTCAAGGGTAGGAAATCCGAAAAATCTATATATATATATATACTCCAGACAATAAAATGAAAAACGTTGTTTATAAGCAAATAGTGTAAAAAATGAGCGAATGTTTTCAATAAATTTTTTTACTATTACGTCATAGTTTATTTTTTTATTGCAACTACCGCGTAATCTCATATCAACTCCCGGGCGAAGCCGGGTATTATAGCTAGTATTGTATAATATTAGTTTTTATTGATGTGTGGACAGAAATAAAATAAAATTTATAATTATAGTGACTTTTTAAATAGTTTTGAAAAGCCGCAGGTACGTAATTCTAAATGTTTCAGTTGGAAATACCTAATAGTTTCAATACCTATCTATTTGGAAAATGTAAACAAAATAATGTAGTTACCTATTAGTAGGCAATGCTTTAATTTACATAATCTGATTACGAACAAACTTTCTACAAATCTTGATCTCATATATCGTTTTCTTACTCTATATTTTGTTGTATTTTATTTCGACAAAAATCAAACTAATAATTTTATTAAATTCATATAAATTTATGGTGTAAACGTTTAGTTTGTGTATATTCCCACATGACGTATACGAGAGTTTGGTGCAGTTTGAAATGGCGTCAACTTTCGTACGGCGCGGTAGACGTGAAGTGGGTTCAAGCCCCAAGCAAGTTATTATTTTTTTATTTTTTTTTATAGATTTTATGATTGTAAGTATATTATTATATAATTTTCTTTTTTGAAAGTGGTAGATAAGAAAGTTAGTTTGATTTTTAAATAAAATAAGTACAAATAACCTTTTAAGTATATTTACTTCGTTTAAATTACCTATTATATAATAGAAGAATATCTTCTTACGTGCGTACAAAGTACACACACACATTCTTTTTTTTTAATATTGTATTTAATTACAGAGTAATTTCCACATATTAATATATTTTTCAAATTGGGCTCTGTACCGCCATTCTTTATTATATTACGAATACGTGTGCCAAATATCTCGAAAAAATATTCAAAATTACAGCCGCAATCTTGGAACGCGTTTTCGCTACCTGTTGATCGCTACTGTTTCCTCTTAATAATTAGTACAATTAATGAATTAACAATGTAATCAGTTATTTGTTTGTTTATTTTAACTGACTTTGACAGTCTGTCATAATAAATATAATATAATGTCAGACCAATCTAATACACTGCTCAAAATAATCAAATCTTACTAAGAGTCGTATCAGTTTTTTTAGGAACCAGATGTACCTAATTCTCAAATATTTTACGGGTATCTCTACTTTTTCTGTCTTTACTCGTCAAATTACGTGTATAATAGTAAAATTCACACTGGTATGGAGGTATGGATATGTAAACATTACTAGAATGTCATTCTACTTGAAGATGTCATCATTAATTTAAAGAGATGGCTTTTGAAGGTTCTTGGATAACTGTTATTTGTATAATTGCAAATTATTAATTCAGTTAATAAATCTGAGAATTTTTTCACTAACTATGTACATATTCAGTGATTGTAATAATTTATATGTACAAAAAAAACTAATACTCAATTGAGAAAAGAGGAAAAGTGTTAAAGTGATTTTTAATAATATATTGTTACTATGGAACGCTTACAATTTTGAACATCCTTAACAACAAAATACTTGGATCACAGAATATATTATCCTGATGTATTCTCTGCTTGGATCTTCCACAAATAATAAACAATAAATAACTTTTTATTAAGTTCACGTCTTAAATCAATTATTTATCAAATACACTATATGTATATCAATATTATTTAATCAACAACTCAAAATATTCCCGATGCCATGTCAAATATTTAAAATTGTCACTGTCTGACTGACAGTATGCTGACAATATTCTATTCTACTGAGTGCGTTGTATGACAAAGATAGATTTGGAAATATTACCACGGACATTGTGTTCATTTTTTTCGAATCCTGAAAAGACCAATAAATATTTTTGAAAAATTTAAACGCAGAATGAAAGACTATATTATTACGGTGGACCGAAAGTCCCTTAGAATAAATAAAAAGTTTATTTTGAATGAGATATTTTAAATTAAATATCACACTCAATTTTCTCTTGGTTTTCACCCCTGTAACTTATTAAAATAAACATTATAGAAGTTTTCAGGGACTTTCGGCCCTCGCCAATAACGTAACCTTGCATTCTGCGTTTAAATTTTTCAAAAATACTTATTAGTTTTCTCAGGATTCGAAAAAAATGAATCCCCATTTGAATAGCATTGCAGCCGAAAATACGTACCCATCCTCTTAAGAAAGAATAAGTTTAATAAGAAGCTGCTACATATATTATATGATACTCAAATATAGATAAAAATACTACTTTTTTTTTATAAAAGTACTGTAATTTCTTAGTTATTGATTAAGCAATTCTTCTACTGAATAATATGGTCTTTCAGATAGATAGGCTTTTGTCATTTTACGGAATTTGGGGAAAGATGTTGCGTTGCAGATTTAAGTTACAGAGGGAGATGGTTGTATAGTTTTTTTGCAGAATATAATATAGATTTCTTTACCAACTCGGTGGAAGGGATAGGTAAATAGACGTCAAAGGAAGAATTTTTTGTGGAATAGTCATGATTAGTGTGACCAACTAGCCCGAAAAATCCGGGACATGGCCCGAATTATGAAGTCGTGTCCCGGCGTCCCGGACCAGGCTTCCGGGCCATCCGAATTTTCAATGTTTTGGTAAAATTCTATTTTGAAATTTTGAATATTCTTCTAAGAAATCATATCAAACTATACTAATAATAATAATAATAATATCGTATGGCATTTCTGCCGGGGAGATCCTTTCGGACAGTTCCGGCGCCATTTACATCTTTAACCCTGTTTCAAGTAACTAGTGCCGATGTACACTAGCCCAGGGGGACCGACGGCGTTACGTGCTCTCCGAGGCACGGTGAGACGGCTCGTGTCATTATTGGGAATGAAAATGGTTTGTCTTTGGCAGGGCTCGAACCCACGTGCACTGGCGTATGAGGCCAGCGAATATGCCGTTACTCCACGGCCGCTCACCATATCAAACTGAATTGGTAAGACAAAAAAAGTCGACAATTTCGAGAGTGTAATATTAAGATCAATGCACGGGGTGAGGCTTATAGATAAAAAAAAACAAATAAATGCATTAGAAACAAAACCAAAGTAAAAGACGCAGGAGAACATGCTGCCAAATTAAAATAGAGCTTCGCATAACACAGTGCCCGACTGAAGGATAAAAGATGGAATCATAAAATACAACAATGGAGACCGTGGTTAGGAAGAAGAAGCAAAGGAAGGCCACAAATGAGATGGGCTGATAACATAAAGAACTTTGGAAAACACAACTGGAAACGAGTGGCGCAAAATAGACAACACTGGATTGAATTGGGGGAGGCCTATGTCCAAAGTTTGATTTCTGAAGGCTGAAGAAGAAGAAGAATATTAATACCACATCCAAAACGCTGCATATCGTGGTATTTAGTATTATAGTTCTACAAAAACTCAAACTGTGAACTTTTTTTTCGTTTCTGTATTTTAATTATCGTCATTATCATTACAACCAATTATTGTGGCTTAACCCCATTAAAAATATCATTGTCAACATAAAAATGTTTAATAAATAAAATGATGATATGAAAATTCTATATTAAAAAAAATGGCCCGATTTTCATTGAAAATTCCCGGATTTCAGGTATTTTTTTTCAGCCGTGTCCCGAATTTGACTAAATAGGAGTTATAGGCACCCGATTCGCGTTGCCGTATGGTAACGCTGGGCTAAAATGGGTTAATTTAGGTATGCTCGGTTTACTTTTTTTTTTAAATCCTGTCTTTTATATGAAGCTCTTCCAGAATTATATGAATCTCCTAGTCATAATTAGTCTTGCTGGAAAGATATGTAGATGTTTACTAGGGATGCTTTCCATGTTTTGAAGCTATTTTCTTGTAGCTAATATTGAAATCAGTCGTTTCAGCAAAAGTTTTTGAAATATCTTTGATAAAATCGTCAACAGACTTCTCTTCATGATTTTTCTTCTGTTTCTTCTATGAGAGTAATCTGTAAAATTTGATATTGGTTAGAATCAAATTCAGTTCTAGATATGCACAGTGGGGCGAAAGAGCTGAAAACATGTTAAATAATGATTAAATCTCATTAGACGAATATGATTAAAACTCAACCAAAGTTAAATTACGGGTAATATATTCCCATGTATTCAAAACAAAGAAAGAAACTAGACAGGGCTGCATACTATCTCCATTATTATACAACAGATATTCTAAATATACAGGGTGTCCCCGAAAATAGTGCGTTACTTAAAGGTATAGGTAGAAGGCACCATGTAGAGCAAAAAAGTCTTATAACATTTTTTTCTAAATGCAACCGTTTGGCTAAAAAACCAAAATACATTTTGGTATGCAAATTGAAATCTGACAACTATGTACTTATACAAAAATCTAAACATAGACAATCACAATTCAAAAATAGTTGCAGCATTTTAGCCATAAGTATTTACATTAAACCCTGTCTTCATCCTAAACAAACAAACAAATTCTTGTTTTGTTGTGTAGCGTTCCGCTACGTTTACGAGTAGCCACTCCCGACAACCGTAATAATTAACATCGAATAACAAAAAGTTACCTTACGATCGAGGTAGGAAAATGAAAACAGAATTAGTGCTAGCTAACCAACGACTTAAGAAGGTCAAATACAGACAAATATGTGTTGGAGAAAAAACGGCAGATGTCATACATAAAAGAATAGGAGATATTCAATAAATCTATTTTGGAATTGCAATTACAAAGCAAGCTAAATATATCTGTAAAAATATAATATACCTAAAATGAACGTCTGCCGTACCTAGAGAATTATAAAATAGAACCAAGCTTTTAATATCCCACAAAGACAACTTATATGGAAAATGCACTAAGAATAACATTCCTATTAATTATCTGGAACGTAAATCTTCCCTAAGATGTGTATACTCATAGAGCCGCTTACCGTCTGATAAACCGGCACGTCCATAAGCCAACACTTGGAATTAGAGCTGAAGGAATTTCATCTAGATTGGAACAAAGATAAGTGTACTTAATTAATGTTCTCATTTATAGACCGAATTGTGTTCCGCAATATATTATATATTTATTCTACATTTGTTGTTAAGCATTAGATTATTTTTTAACTTCCCTTATCATATCTTTTACTATCGGTTGTGTCTACACAACAAATAATATTTTGTCAATTTTTCATCTAAATCTCAATGCATGTAAGGGAACATAAGTACTTATAGACCTAGAGCATTGGTCTCTATAGGGTTCATTACATAATAACTTAGGTATTGTGATAGATAATATACAAGTATATTAATACGGTATTATGAAGAATATCATCTGGTTCTGTTGACTAGCACTCACTATTGTTTTTCTGTCTCTTTATTGTTTGTATCTGAAAGAAACGTAAACTCATAGAAATCATTTAATAGTCGGAAACTTTTACGTTATCTGCTTATATCTTGGCAACCAAAATTTTAACATTACTCATATTCATTATTTATATTATTAATTAAATTTTACTATTATATATTCATCTTGCAAGCCAATGTTTTACATTATTATACATTATTTATATTTTTAGCTAGAAATTTTACATTATATATATATACATTAGTTACCAAAATCTTACTTTACATATATCTAGGTATTTTTTTTACACAATAAAAATAAGGTATACCTATTGGGTTTGTATCATTTCACCTGCACCTGATATCTCTCAACTATATGTGTTCATATAATATTTTATTTCAGGATTAAGTTATTTGGATTGTTTATATCTTTCTCCTTATTTCTCTCTCTCTCTCTCTCTCTCTCTCTCTCTCTCTCTCTCTCTCTCTCTCTCTCTCTCTCTCTATATCTCTCTCTCTCTATATATATATATCTCTCTCTATATCTCTCTCTCTATATATCTCTCTCTCTATATCTCTCTCTCTCTCTTTTCTAGTCTCCCACACTGTTCTATCAACGAAGTAAAGGCTCTAAAAGGCATTTACTTCTGGCGCCCATCTTTGGTTTATTGATCATAGGTCAGTTCTTTTCTTTTAAGTATTTCATTACTTTTTAATTTTTCTGGTTTCTTCCTTTATCACTATCTCTTTCTCCCCTAAACAACAGCACGAAAATAAGCCGATCTCCACTTCCTGAGCTTTTACGTCTCATCCTCATCCTCATAATTAATTTGTTATCTTCATTCTAATTTTAACTTGTTAAGCCGTTTCTCACTACTCCTTTCTCTTCATCAATCAAATTTTAGTACCAAAAAAAATATAACCCTACTATAAGGGTTACAAAGTGGCGCCCAACGTGGGGCTGTTGTTTTCATTTAGGTGGTGATTTAGTGTTAGTTACACTACATTCTCTTATTCAATTTGGTTATTGCGAATTATCACTTACAGTTTGTTGTTTTGGAATAAAAAAAAAAGAGAAAAAGTTGATAGTAGCAGTGTATCATTTTGTTTTTTTTTTTGAGAGAGTATACAGGTGTAAGGGAAATTATTTTAGAATAGCATTAATTGTTGGGTGGTATACGAACATAAGTTAAAAGGTAATATATAAATGTTTATTGAAGGTGACATTAATATTTAATAAACTGAATTTTTACATTTTTATACGTTACATATTTTTTGGTATCTTATAATTATTATGATATCCTGTACTGGCACTTGTATCCACACAATTATATATTTTGGGTTATAGGTATATGTTTATTAGGTTCTGATTTCTATCTCAATTTTAGATTACTGTATGCGATTAAATTTGCGGGCTTTGTGCCAGTTGTAAAATTTTTTTATTGAGTTTATCTATCTAAACTTCATTGGGGTGTTTTGTCTTGATACTGAAAGTTTCTTTTTAAAATGTCCACTTTTAAAGTTGATCATTTACTGGTAAAAGAGTTAGATTACGAGCTTAAAATCCGAAGTATTGATGTTACTGAATATCCTACCGTCGAGGCTAAACGCAAAATATTGCGTGGAGCTCTGCGACAGGAGAAGGAAAATAGGAGTTTTCGGCAAATTTCTTCCTCCTGTATTCCCTTTGACAAACATAAGGAGGAGATTGAGGACACACTGAAAGACCTTACCCAGAAAATCGGGATATTCAGGGGTACAATACTGGATCCTACCTTTGCTAGATTGTCGTCTAGAGTAGCTCATTTATCTGAACGAGTAAGTCGCTTAGAGTGTGATACCGATGAACAGGAATTATACCAGAAAACCGTCGCAGTCAAAATCTTGGATATTGAAGGTGACCTCGATGCTCGGGGAAACCCAGCTGCTACCTCCACTCCAAATGCACCCATACACAATGCGTCACCCTTCCCATTTTCTAAATCTGCCCAAGTTCATAAATGGGGTATTTCTTTTTCTGGTACAGGTGATCGTGATACTGTTGTCGCTTTCTTAGAGAAAGTTGAATGTTTGCGAATCTCTAGATGTATTCCAGAGGATGACTTATTTGCAGCCTCCGCGGAGTTGTTTACCGGTCCTGCGTTCACTTGGTTTATGAATAATCGCTCTAACCTTTCTTGCTGGAAAGATCTGGTGCAAAAACTTAAAGCTGATTTCCTACCATATTCCTACCAAGATGATCTTTTGGATGACATTAAAAAGCGGAAACAACTCCAGAATGAACCCGTTACTATGTTTATCAACAACATCCTTGGGTTGTGTAGTCGTCTTGACATTCCTCTCACGGAATCCGAAAAGGTAAGAATCATCATGAAATCTTTGTTACCCTCATATCACTCTCAACTAGCTCTTGTAGAAATCCGTAGTATCGACGAACTTACGGAAAAATGTAAGCGGTTAGAAGAAACATTTTCTTGGTCTAATCAATCCTCAACTGTAGTTTCGTCTCGTCCTTTCCCGTCTTCTAGTCAGAATTCCTTTTCACGAAATCGATCATGGCAAAATAAAGTACCGAAACACAATGTATCTACCGTTACCTCCACGATCGTATGTTGGAATTGTTATACTCAGGGACATGCCTTCTCTGCATGCCCAAACCCCAGATTGCGTCCCTTTTGTTTTGGGTGTGGCCTTGAAAATACCACTAAACCCAACTGTAGGAATTGTCAGGGAAACGGTCGTTTAGAGGATTGTACCCTGAGCCCTCCTCTGACAGTCTCTCCATCAGGGAATTCCGTAACTTCCATAAACAATACAGGACTCAACACGTCAAGCCCTCCCGTACCTTCTACCAGTCGAAAGTCGAAAAGGGAAAGGTATTTCGTCCAAAAAGACAACAACTTCAAACAACAACCTATCTCAAGATTAAGTTTTCTGAAGCAGACACCCTTTAATGTCGAATCAGATAATGATAGTGTTTCTTTCTCAGTATCTTCATTAAATCTCCCATCTCCTGGTCTCGAACAAGAACTTAACTCTGCGTTAATTCCGTTACCTTTACCTTCTTCCAGAAAAATTAAGGAAGGAGATACCTGTCTACCTATATCTCAATTTTCTGGCAACACCATAGTGATTGATAAAACAACCTTAGATTTAAATTCTCTATTAGTTAGGAAACATAACGATAATCGTCCGTATCTCCCTATCGAAGTATTAGGTCAATCTTGTTTAGCACTTCTAGACAGTGGTTCAAACATATCTTTACTAGGTTCTTTATCTCTTCGTTTAATAGACAACGATAAAGTCAAAGTTAACCCGATTTCTTCTCTTCAAGTATCGACTGCTGATGGCACTGTACAACCCATCACGGGAAAATTCGTAACAGAAGTCTCTGTAGCGAATATACGCAGAAATGTTACTTTTTATGTTATCCCCTCAGTGCAAAATTCAGTTATCCTTGGAATGGACTTTCTTAATGTTTTTAATAGCACACTTAACTGCTCTGATTTTTCTATGTCTATATCTTCATTTAATATTTCGAGCTTGAATGCCGTACAAGATTTTTCTAGTTTATCAAATGAGGAACAAAATCAGTTACAAGAAACTATCTCCAAGTTTAATTCTATCTCCTCTACGGATAAGTTAGGCCGTACTACCTTGCTTTCCCATTCTATTGAAGTGAATAATCCCACACCATTTAGGCAATACCAATATCCGATACCCCAAGCGTGGCAAAAAGATTTAGACCAAGAGATTGATGAAATGCTTAAACTTAATATCATCGAACCGTCTACCTCTTCCTATAGTAGTCCATTATGGCTCACGAAAAAAAAGAATGGATCATTTAGGGTCTGTTTTGATGGACGTAAGTTAAACAGCATCACAGTAAATCGGGATGCTTACCCGATCCCTCGAATTGATATTATCTTGAGCAAACTTCAAAACTCGAAGTTCATATCGTCTATAGATCTTTCAAAAGCTTTTTTACAAATACCTCTTAGTACTGAAAGTAGGAAATATACCGCTTTTGCCGTCAATGGTAAAGGATTGTTTCAATTTGTAACAATGCCTTTTGGGTTAGTATCTGCTCCCCAAACTATGTGTCGTCTCATGGATATAGTAATAGGTCCTCAGTTAGAGCCCTACGTGTTTTATTATCTTGATGATATCTTGGTAGTCACCCCGGATTTTTCTACTCATATCGAAATTTTGAATAAATTATTTGTCCGGTTAAAAGAGGCCAATTTAACGGTTAATCTTGATAAATGTCAATTTTGTCGACCAAGTTTGAAGTTTTTAGGCTATATGGTTGATAACCAGGGTCTTAGGACAGACCCTGAAAAGGTCGCCGCTATAAGAGATTTTCCCATCCCAAAAACTACCACCCAAGTTCGCAGAATTTTAGGCATGTGTGGATATTATCGTCGGTTTGTTCCGTCTTATTCTACCTTACTATCACCCCTTACTGATCTTCTGAAGGATAGGAAAAAAGGCCAAACGATTATTTGGACTCCTGAGGCCGATGAAGCGTTTAGGCGCGTTAAAGATGCACTAACGAGCGCTCCAGTCATGATTTCACCTAATTTTAACGAACATTTTTATCTGATGACCGATTGTTCTAACACCGCTTCTGGTGGCGTGCTATTTCAGGTGAAAGATGGCTCTGAACACCCAATAGCTTATACAAGTAAGAAACTGAATAAGGCGCAGAAAAACTATTCGACTACGGAAAAAGAACTCTTAGCTATTATTCAGGGTTTAGAAGCTTTTCGTTATTATTTAGAGGGTCGTAATTTCACGATAATTACGGACCATAGTTCTTTGGTATGGCTTCACAGCATGAAAAACCCTTCTCAGAGACTTTCCCGATGGATATGTAAACTGACTGCCTATTCGTATAAGATTGTCCATCGAAAGGCAGCCGGAGTAGTGGTTGCTGATGCTCTTTCCCGTGTTTGTGATATTAATGTTTTAGATCTATCTTCATTAACTCCTGATGCGTGGTATCAAAATATGGTCGATAAGGTTACTCAAGACCCACAAAGATATCCCGATTTTAAGGTGGAGAACAATGTGCTGTACAAACACATTTTAAGTCCTGTTGAGGTATTATCGAATATGACCGAATGGAAAATAGTTGTACCTACGCCAAACAGGGAAAATATTTTGCGTATGTGTCATGACGAAGTTACTGCTGGCCATTTTGGTTTCTATAAAACTTACCATCGTATTGCTGAGTTATATTATTGGCCTGGCATGCGCAAATCCATTAAAAGGTACATCTCTAAATGCATAGTTTGTGCTACTTGTAAACCAAGTAACTTACCACAAGCTGGTCTTATGGGTTCTTTTAGAAATATTAATTTCCCTTGGCAGATGATTTCTCTCGATTTAATTGGTCCATACCCTCGTAGCTATACAGGAAATACTTATTGTCTCGTAGTAGTGGACTATTTCACCAAATTTCCTTTGGTTTGCCCTCTTCGGAAAGCCACAGTCCCAGCAATTATTAAGTATTTGGAAGAACAAGTATTTTTAGTATTTGGTGTTCCTCAAATTGTCTCCTGTGACAATGGGCCCCAATTTATCTCGAACGCTTTCAAGACTCTTATGTCCAAATATAGGGTGCAGAAGATTTTCTATAATGCTGCATATCACCCTCAAGCGAACCACTCAGAACGTGTAAATCGTAGTATTGTTACCGCTTTAAGGTCTTATACATTTGAGGACCATAGGTCGTGGGATCAATACATTCATTCTGTTGCCCAAGCCCTAAGGACTTCCACTCACGAGGTCACTAAATGTTCTCCCGCGTATCTTAACTTTGGTCGAAATGTTCCTCTCTCAGGCGATTATTTTGGTTTAATTTCCGATAATGCAACTACTTTACCACAAGTTTCTGAGAATCTTCATCGACTAGAGGATCTCCAAAACCTACCCCCTATATTTGCCGATATTCGGAAGAGATTGAAATCTTCTTATTTACGTTCCCAGAAATATTATAATTTAAGGAAAAGACCGTTACGTTTTTATCCTGGAGACCGAGTCCTAAAACGAAATTTTGTGAAATCAAGTAAAAATGATGCCATAGCGACGAAATTTTGTCAGAAGTATATTCCATGTACGGTTTTAAAAGTCATATCGCCTCTTGTCTATGAACTAAAAGACAATTCGTCCAATAAACGAATTGGTCGTTTTCATGTCAAAGATCTCCTACCTGATAAAACAGTCATGGATTCTGAGTCCTAGACCTCAGAGGATGATTAGGTATTAACTTGCGTTCTGCATTAATTTTGGAACCTTTTATCGCAGTCTGCAACTTGCTAGTTTCCTAAAAAAACTCTTATTTTTGCTATTTGGTAATTATTATTTTTACCTCTGCTCTTGATTTTACCTTGATAGTTAAGTGTTCACATATATTATGGACTCAGCGTTTGCACAGGGAATGTCATAACATTTGTCTGGTGTAATAAATGCATTATACAGGGTATTCCATTATTATCACTTCTCAAAATATTAGACTGTTATAGGTAAATTGCTTTTAAATATTGTCTTTTCACTTTTATTAGTAAATTTTGTTGTATATGGGTATATAGGTGTATCTAAGCATAATACGTGGGTTCGAATTCGTTGATCAAATTCCGGACTAGATCGTTAGCGGATTTCGTAATCCATGCTATATTTTGTGATGGATGTACTTTTACCTGGAGTCGCTATGTGGCGAATATGGTCGTTGACCATCTTCGGTTCTGTAGCATAGATTAAGTCTTCATCAAGTTATACAATGGATTTTTTTCTTGTACAAGGCGATAACCCAATACCTTTAATATTAATTTCGTTGATGGTTGTTATATCAATAATTTTGGAAAATACATTCATTAGCTGTTGTTTAGTGACTACTCTAATATTTGATTTTCGTTTTCTTACGCATTGGTCCACTATAGTAGTCCAGTTCGGACCTCTTCTGTCATTGATTTTAGGAACTGATCTATAAATATACGGTTTCAGATGAAATTGTTTGATTTTGGTTCTTAAATTTTAGTTTTACCTTTGAGAAATTTTAGTTAAGAACTTACTTGTGTTGATGCTTATACATGTGTTAGTATAAAAATACACTGATTATCAAACGTTTTGGTATATCGTACACTGAAATCAGCTGTAGCCTTAGGCTATAGATTTATCGGATACAGATATTAAGTTAGGTTATCTTTAGGTTACCTTTCAATGATTATTACCTGTGATTATATTAAGTCAATTCGGGAATGGATTATGAATTATACTGACGGAACCATATTTGGATGGATACGATAATGGCTATCCATTTGTGGAACTGTTTTGTTTGTCCATTTTTTTTTGTTTTGCTGTGCATTCTTAACTACCTGGTTTATATCTGCATTGGATATATAATATATTTAACTTAGCGTATCGTACTTCACTTTATCTTATCTTATCTTATCTTACCTAAGAGAGTTATGTTACATCTCTATTTCCTTACCTTAAGTTATCTTTGATACCATGTTTTGAATCGGTTGGAAAATATCCTGGTTACTCTCGGATGAATATGTCAACAATAACTTTTGTGTTCATCTTTGGATTAACTTAGGTGCTAATATCCAAATCGATAGTGAGTCCGATAGTGAGTAAGGCCAAATTTAATGGTTCTTTATGTAGTTGGGTGGATACTTTGTTTTAGTCAGGAATATTTTTTTTCTAGTACCTTTAGTTCACGTTGATCACAATTTGGGGTTACGTGTAATCTAAGCCTTTAATGTGAACGATTTAATAAGTTTAATTGATGTAAGTAATGGTACAACAAGAATAACTATTAGTAAACTTTAAGATACCTAGTATACGGTTCATTCGTAAATAAAGTCTGGATGCAGATCATCAGACTAGTCCTTGTCTACGTTAAGGAAGGAAAAGTTCCTTTCTCGCGATCTCCGTAAACCATACCGGTTCCGGAATCTTGGGAACTTACCTTGATGCACTCTTGTGTTGGATCCACACAAGTGTGTCATACTTTTGTGCCCGCACTCTTCCATGCTCGGAAGCATGAGAAGTGTTGCCTTTTATTTCCCTTGTGTAAATATGTGGTATAATGTGGATGTTTACCCACTTTGAGCCAAATTCAAAATTAATGTTTTAGGTTAGATTAGATTAGTTAGTTGATGTACTAATCCTATCTTTAACTTTGTGGAGTGGTTGTGACTGTAACTATAGCTACAACTGCTAGGAGCTACTACTCCTGACCCATATTAAAGTACTAACCCTGCCAAGAATAAACTTCGTTTTGGTTTTTGCCAGAATAATTTTCTGAAGGAAAATTATATCGAGTGGAGGGGGAATGTAGCGTTCCGCTACGTTTACGAGTAGCCACTCCCGACAACCGTAATAATTAACATCGAATAACCAAAAGTTACCTTACGATCGAGGTAGGAAAATGAAAACAGAATTAGTGCTAGCTAACCAACGACTTAAGAAGGTCAAATACAGACAAATATGTGTTGGAGAAAAAACGGCAGATGTCATACATAAAAGAATAGGAGATATTCAATAAATCTATTTTGGAATTGCAATTACAAAGCAAGCTAAATATATCTGTAAAAATATAATATACCTAAAATGAACGTCTGCCGTACCTAGAGAATTATAAAATAGAACCAAGCTTTTAATATCCCACAAAGACAACTTATATGGAAAATGCACTAAGAATAACATTCCTATTAATTATCTGGAACGTAAATCTTCCCTAAGATGTGTATACTCATAGAGCCGCTTACCGTCTGATAAACCGGCACGTCCATAAGCCAACACTTGGAATTAGAGCTGAAGGAATTTCATCTAGATTGGAACAAAGATAAGTGTACTTAATTAATGTTCTCATTTATAGACCGAATTGTGTTCCGCAATATATTATATATTTATTCTACATTTGTTGTTAAGCATTAGATTATTTTTTAACTTCCCTTATCATATCTTTTACTATCGGTTGTGTCTACACAACAAATAATATTTTGTCAATTTTTCATCTAAATCTCAATGCATGTAAGGGAACATAAGTACTTATAGACCTAGAGCATTGGTCTCTATAGGGTTCATTACATAATAACTTAGGTATTGTGATAGATAATATACAAGTATATTAATACGGTATTATGAAGAATATCATCTGGTTCTGTTGACTAGCACTCACTATTGTTTTTCTGTCTCTTTATTGTTTGTATCTGAAAGAAACGTAAACTCATAGAAATCATTTAATAGTCGGAAACTTTTACGTTATCTGCTTATATCTTGGCAACCAAAATTTTAACATTACTCATATTCATTATTTATATTATTAATTAAATTTTACTATTATATATTCATCTTGCAAGCCAATGTTTTACATTATTATACATTATTTATATTTTTAGCTAGAAATTTTACATTATATATATATACATTAGTTACCAAAATCTTACTTTACATATATCTAGGTATTTTTTTTACACAATAAAAATAAGGTATACCTATTGGGTTTGTATCATTTCACCTGCACCTGATATCTCTCAACTATATGTGTTCATATAATATTTTATTTCAGGATTAAGTTATTTGGATTGTTTATATCTTTCTCCTTATTTCTCTCTCTCTCTCTCTCTCTCTCTCTCTCTATATCTCTCTCTCTCTATATATATATCTCTCTCTATATATCTCTCTCTCTATATCTCTCTCTCTATATCTCTCTCTCTCTCTTTTCTAGTCTCCCACACTGTTCTATCAACGAAGTAAAGGCTCTAAAAGGCATTTACTTCTGGCGCCCATCTTTGGTTTATTGATCATAGGTCAGTTCTTTTCTTTTAAGTATTTCATTACTTTTTAATTTTTCTGGTTTCTTCCTTTATCACTATCTCTTTCTCCCCTAAACAACAGCACGAAAATAAGCCGATCTCCACTTCCTGAGCTTTTACGTCTCATCCTCATCCTCATAATTAATTTGTTATCTTCATTCTAATTTTAACTTGTTAAGCCGTTTCTCACTACTCCTTTCTCTTCATCAATCAAATTTTAGTACCAAAAAAAAATATAACCCTACTATAAGGGTTACAGTTGGATTTTCAAACATGGGGTGGTACAATTATTTTGCAGGTGTACCTGTCTGATCTACATTTGTGGTGTCAATAAACTAAATCACAAACAGTTCTTGTACAGTGATGCCAAATTAGTTAATTTTATGAAAATAAAAGTTCGCTTATATGGCGAACAATGTAATTTTTTTGGAAAGGGTTAACTTTAGAAAAAAATGTCATAGGACTTTTTTGTTCTACATTGTGTATTATATCCATACCTTAAAGGAAGGCACTATTTTCGGGGACACCCTGTATAATGACGAAAGTTCTAGACAAATGAAGGAACAAAGGATATAGAAGGCATAAAACCAGTAACCTGCCATACGAATATGACACACATACATATAACAAGGAATACTACTGGGAATACTTAGCTCAGGATGGTCAGTGATCTTATTTTTCCCATTGTTACATACGCAGCTGAAACATGAACTCTCAAAAGTATGGATGGAAACAAGATCGAAGCCTTCGAAATGTGAGCCTATAGAAGCCGACGCGTGTCCTGGATAGAACACAAAAGCAACCTGTCAATTCTGGAAGAGCTTCATATAAAAGACAGGATTAAAAAAAAAAGTAAACCGAGCATACCTAAATTAACCCATTTTAGCCCAGCGTTACCATACGGCAACGCGAATCGGGTGCCTATAAAAATATTCCTAGTGTATAAAATTTGTCTTTTGTAACGCAGGTGATGATGTAGGTTGCTTCAGTAAGATTGTCGGAACACATGTTTTCTAATTTAGTTGTTTTTTGTGAATTTAGTCGTTGACAAGAGACGTTTGTAAACAGCGAATTTTTTTGGTTACGTTCAAAGTGGACATTTAATTGAAGAAAGTAATATTATTTGGTTACGTTATAATTTTTCGCGTAATTTCGTAATAAATATCAAGTAAACAGATGAAACTTTAGTAATAATGATTTAAAATACATAAAACTATTATTTGAGATGCAGTTATAGTGACTGTGATATTGTATCCATATGGCAACGCTAGGTCAATACGTTGCTATTTAATTATTTCTATATTTATTTTTTCAGGTGGGGTTTCATTTTAGAGGAAGCTCTCCAAATGTGGGTCAGATACACATAGAACCTTCTGAGCCTAATATTCAAACATACGAAGAGTCGGGAGGCGAAGAAGATGATTTCGATATAAATCTATTACCAGGAAGGCAACTCTCTGTAAATGCTGAAGTTGTATTATACAATAACCAAGGAATATATGGTAATATTGGCATCGATGATGAGGTCAACAAAGATGATAAATCATGTACAACGCCGCGTGGCGCGCATTGAATCAGACAATAACTTTTTTTGGATATTTGTATAATAGTGGCATTGGTCAGTATAATAGTGGAATGGGTAGAACTGACCTAATGGACAGAGATGTCAGTCGATATAGGATTGCAATACGTTTGAAGAAATATTGGTGGGTGATATGGTTAGCTGATGTAACGATTTTAAATGCTTGGATTATTCATCGATTATCTGTGGGCACAGAAAATGTTAGAGCTGGACTTCAACCGTGAAATTTCAAATATATATCTATCTCGATATGGAACTGCGTCTTAAGGGAGAGGAAGGTACATCAAGAAATAGTATTTCCTTGAACAGAATTAGTGATGATTTGAGGTATGATGGAAGAGATCATCTTATGGTACCCACCTCAAAGAAAAAAAGAAGAGATGAGCAGGTGAAGGATGTTCGTTAATTGTTCGTACAGTGTGCAAAAATGTAATGTCGCGTTATGTTTGGAATGTAATATTATATTTCGTCAAAAATGAGTAACAAAGCAGAATAAATGTTTTTAACATGCATGTGTCAGTAATTTTCTGAAATAGTCTGTGCAATCTCATAAAGACTTAACGTTGCCATAAAGCAACGTGAATTTTTGAAAAAACTACAAAACTTTTTTTGAAAATTAGAAATATTTTGGTTAAATTTAACTCATTGTGGACTAGCTTTAGAAAAAATAGACATTTTCGAAAAAAAAATTAATTCGGGCTTTTATGGGTTAACTAGGCCACATAGCAAGAAGAACGGGGATCATGGAACTATTGGTAGTAGAAGGAAAAGTAGAAGGTCGAAGACCAAGAGAAAGATCTCCAACACGATGGGCAGGTCAAATGAAGATTTTGGTGGGAAAATCCCTACATGAAGCCGCGTGTTCCTTAAAAAATGTTTCACTATTAAATTAGGGGAGTGCATATAGATTTTCACTTCGGAAAAAATCAAACAAGATAGAACTTTTTCTAATTTCATTAACAAATGATTAATATACAACATATCAAAAAGTTCTACTCGAGAAGTGGGTGCTTCATTTTTTGTTAAACAAATGAACTGCGAAATTAGATGTTTTTTTAAATAATTCCGAAAATATAAACTTTAGAAAAAACTGACTTGACCATTGAAAAATTTAGCAAATTTTACAAAAAACAAAAAACACTGTAAATTAGCGTTCGGAGAAGTGCATGGTTGAGTTATTTTAATGTAATTCTTTAACTAATGGATCAAATGAAATTTTACAAATTGGACATGAAAGAAATGGGCATAAGTACGATGTGAGCGGAAAGTGAGACTTACATGAATTTTGTTTAAAAATGATTTAAAAATGTGTAACTAATACAATTTTTCTTATAAAACTCTCAGTTTTGCACAACATACCTTTCAAGCATCTTACTAAATGATGTTTCATTCAAAAAAAATCTCAAAAATTTAATTCAAATGATACGACGTCTCAAAAATGTAATTTTTGAAAACTTCGTAGTTTTACAGAATTACCACCACTTTAAGACGGTATTACTCAAGTTTAAACAGATTTATTACAATTTTATAGGTGCTTTTTTAAAGCTTGGGATCTAATCTTTAAAATACACTAAATTATTTTACTTTATAAATGAACTAAACTATTTCTTTTTGAGAAAATTAAGAAAGATAACAAAAAGGTAATAGAAAAACCGAAAATTACCAGCTAAAAAATGTTTATACAAAGTGATCAAAACTTTTTTCTGTAAAACTTACCTAAAATACATTTAATAATAAGCTTCAACAATAATAAATGATCAACAAAAAAATTGTTTTCAAGCTCTTATACAGTTACAGTATGTCTGTGTAACTTGGAACCTATTGATAACTTTTTTATTATCAGTTTTACGAAAAAAGTTATTCGTTATAAAATACTCTGCATCGTATATAATCTAAGACGCAACCATCAAATATCAAATTTTATTAATTTTATACGAGGTATGTAAAAAATATGAATTTCACTCAAGAGTAAAGTACCTTTATATTTCACAATATCAGAAACTGTTATAAAGAAAAGTTGTTTCTAATTAAAAAATATGTTACAGTGTTCAATAACATCCTTCTAATTAATATATTGTGAATATTCATGGCACTTAAATCTTAGAAAAATTCATATTTTTTACATACCTCGTATAAAATTGAAAAAGTTTGATATCTGATGGTTGTATCTTAGATTTTAGACCTGGTAGAGCATTTTATGAAGAATATCTTTTTTTCGTAAAATTGATAATAAAATAGTTATCATACCTAATTGTAATAAAATGATGATGGGTACCTATCTGTAATTTGAGAAAAAATTGAAATTTTCTTTTTCGATTAGAATGATGTAATTGTACATCAAAACATGGTTTTTACTTTCAAACAACTTTTCCTAATAGCATTTTTTGATATTCTGGAATATAAAGGTACTTTACTCTTTAACGGAATTCATATTTTTGACATTAACTCGTATAAAATTGATAAAATTTGATATCTGATGGTTGAGTTTTAGATTTTTGACTATCCATCGAATTTTATGAAAAATAACTTTTTTTCGTAAAATTGACAATAAAAAATTTTTCCATGTGGTTCCTAGCTAGGCAGACATACTGTATAAGAGCTTCTGTATAAGAATTTTCAAATTTTAATACCATATTCGGATTCAGCATAATCAAAAACAAAATGGAAACATATTTGATGTTTAAGTAAAATGATGAATTCAATTATATTTTTAAAATTATTTATACAAAACAATTATTGTTATTGTTTAAACAATTAATAAACAATTAGCGGCCAAATATGCGAGTAGAACTTTTTACTTTAACATGTATATATATAAACTAACAAAAAAAGTTTTAGAAAAATATAAGCTTGTTTGAATTTTTCCGAAATTGTAATGCATGTTTTCGTTCTAAATGCACTCCCCAACAAACTTATAGGCCAATAATATTTTAGCTCTTCACGATTTTTCCCCGCCTGTCCTCTGTTGGGTGGACTGAGTAGATCAGCAGCGGGTTGCTGGCCCAAGCACGGATAAAGGAGGAGGGTTCGAGGGTGAGGCTAGCGACCTACCACGGTAAAAACGAAAATACTCATAGAACCGATCACCAAGCCTCGGATACCGGACAGAATCATTTCAAGACGACTTTAGCAAAGAATAGTACATACTACGAAAAAGGATAAAGAATTAAGAATAGCATGCTGAAACATTAAGTCATGGACAAAGAGAGACCTAAAGATACTAATAGATGAAACGAACACCCACAAAATAGATTTATGCGTGCTCTCCTAAACCAGAAGGAAAGGGAAAGGAACTTCAAAATACCAATATTTCCTACTCATATACAGCGGAAAAGACAAGGGGACTATGCTAGCACAGGAGTGGGCCTTATAATCCAGATGAAATTTGAAAAGACCATAGAAAATATCGAATATATCAACCATAGAATCCTAATGACGACTTTGAATATGGAAAACACTAAACTCCACATTATATCAGTCTACGCACCAGATATAAGTAAACCCGAGGGGGAGACCGAAGACTTCTACAATAAAGAACATGATATCATCGACAAGATGCAGAAGAAAGAAAAAATAATTATTCTTGGAGAACTCAATGCAAGAATAGGAAACGGCAGCATAGATAATATCAAAAAGCGATTCGACGAAGATACATTGAACCAAAATGGAGAATACCTTGTTGAATTCTGTACCCAAAATTTATTGAGAATAAACAACACGTTTTTTCCACACAAACGCAACACAAATACACGTGACAAAACACGCAAGGCCAACAATCAGCAATAGACTTTATAACAACAAATAGAGAAATAATACCTAGACAAATACTAGACGTAAGAGCTTTAACATCACCCAATATCGGAACAGACCACAAAATAGTGCTTGGAAAATTTTTGCTCAATATACCACAAAACAAGAAAAACCACCCAAGTACTTAGAACAACTAAACATAGAGTCTCTAGATGATCAAAACACAAAATGGCTGAATAAAAGACGTTTAGGACAAAGATTTGAGATAAACCCAGTACAGGTGAAGGAGTAAATGAGACGTGGGCAAAAATAGAATATAATATAGTACAAGCCACAAAAAAACGCACAGGAGCCAAAAAAAAATGACCTGAATGCAACAAAAATATCAATGCCCTCGTTTAATACTGAAATAAGAGATCTAGCATACGAGAAGAGGAAAGCATACCTACAATACTGCTGTAACAAAACACCAAACAATTACCAACAATACAGAGATACAAGAAATTACATCAATTCTAAGATAAGGAATATAAAAAGAGAATATCGGACACCCTTTGCCAAAGAAATGGAACACCATTTGTATGGGGTGCAAAGAAAAGTTTGGAAAATACTAAAAAGTAGGAAAAAACCCATTAACGATTATAAAAGTTTAAATGAAATAGAAGCAAAAAAAATGGACCGCATATATAGAAGAACTATATAAGGAAGATACTATAACACCTGAAGAAGAGGAATTAAACAGGAAATGAACATGTATCCAACCGTTGATTGAGGTACCTCAATCAACGATCCAACATAGACACAGAACTAGAAATTACAAAAGAAGAAATAAGGAATAACATATGTAAATTAAAAAACAGAAAAGCTCCAGGACCCGATGGGATACCAAATGAACTCATAAAATACGGAGGAGAAACGTTAATCGAAAACGTAGAGATTATCTTTCAAGAAATACATAATATGTAGCCAGCATGTACCAGACCAGTGGTGGACGAGTAAAACAATACCAATACACAAGAGAGGAAACAGCAAAGACTCTACCAACAACCGTACCATCACCTTGTTGAGCACAACTCTTAAACTTTTAACAAAAATACTTGCTAATAAAATAAATGAAGAATACACAATTAGTGAGGAACAACAAGGTTTTCGGAAAAATAAGTCCACAATAGACTCCATATTCATAGCCAGACAAATTGCTGAGAAAGCACTAGAATATAATAAACCTGCATTTATGTGCTTCATCGATCTGACTAAAGCTTTCGATTGTGTAAGACTAGAAGATGTGCTAAGATCGCTAAAGGAGAAAAATCAGCCCAACAAGATGATAAGGATAATTATATTAAAGACAATAATACGAAGGACAAAACCAGAATAAAAGTCGAGAATGAACTAACATCGGAAGTAGAAATTAATCAACTCGGGAATCAAACAAGGGGATAGCTTGAGCCCATTGTTTTTTAATTTAGTAATGGACAGACAAAATCATAGAAAACATTAAAAGTACAGTAAAAGGATATAAGAATGAGGCTGGAAGGGAAAGTACGCATATACAAATCATGTGTAAGACCAATCATGACGTACGAGATAGAAACAAGATGTGACACAGCAGAAACCAAACGATACTGAGAACATCAGAAATGAGAACGTTGATGTCAATAACTGGGAAAACACTGAGAGACAGAATACCGAACGACAGAATAAGAGACCTTTGTAACATACAAGAAATAGTACGGTGGGAAAACTTAACTTCCGATAATCTAGAATAAGTTTTTTATTATTATTATTTAGCTTAATGTCTCGACAACTAATAATGGCCATTGACGTGGTAGGTAGGTATCTACCTACCTACAGTGATTTCGCAATCAGATAGATGGTGTAATGTGTAGTGTATGTGTTCAGTAAATGTCTTGTTAATACCTAGACAAATACTAGACGTAAGAGCTTTAACATCACCCAATATCGGAACAGACCACAAAATAGTGCTTGGAAAATTTTTGCTCAATATACCACAAAACAAGAAAAACCACCCAAGTACTTAGAACAACTAAACATAGAGTCTCTAGATGATCAAAACACAAAATGGCTGAATAAAAGACGTTTAGGACAAAGATTTGAGATAAACCCAGTACAGGTGAAGGAGTAAATGAGACGTGGGCAAAAATAGAATATAATATAGTACAAGCCACAAAAAAACGCACAGGAGCCAAAAAAAAATGACCTGATTGCAACAAAAATATCAATGCCCTCGTTTAATACTGAAATAAGAGATCTAGCATACGAGAAGAGGAAAGCATACCTACAATACTGCTGTAACAAAACACCAAACAATTACCAACAATACAGAGATACAAGAAATTACATCAATTCTAAGATAAGGAATATAAAAAGAGAATATCGGACACCCTTTGCCAAAGAAATGGAACACCATTTGTATGGGGTGCAAAGAAAAGTTTGGAAAATACTAAAAAGTAGGAAAAAACCCATTAACGATTATAAAAGTTTAAATGAAATAGAAGCAAAAAAAATGGACCGCATATATAGAAGAACTATATAAGGAAGATACTATAACACCTGAAGAAGAGGAATTAAACAGGAAATGAACATGTATCCAACCGTTGATTGAGGTACCTCAATCAACGATCCAACATAGACACAGAACTAGAAATTACAAAAGAAGAAATAAGGAATAACATATGTAAATTAAAAAACAGAAAAGCTCCAGGACCCGATGGGATACCAAATGAACTCATAAAATACGGAGGAGAAACGTTAATCGAAAACGTAGAGATTATCTTTCAAGAAATACATAATATGTAGCCAGCATGTACCAGACCAGTGGTGGACGAGTAAAACAATACCAATACACAAGAGAGGAAACAGCAAAGACTCTACCAACAACCGTACCATCACCTTGTTGAGCACAACTCTTAAACTTTTAACAAAAATACTTGCTAATAAAATAAATGAAGAATACACAATTAGTGAGGAACAACAAGGTTTTCGGAAAAATAAGTCCACAATAGACTCCATATTCATAGCCAGACAAATTGCTGAGAAAGCACTAGAATATAATAAACCTGCATTTATGTGCTTCATCGATCTGACTAAAGCTTTCGATTGTGTAAGACTAGAAGATGTGCTAAGATCGCTAAAGGAGAAAAATCAGCCCAACAAGATGATAAGGATAATTATATTAAAGACAATAATACGAAGGACAAAACCAGAATAAAAGTCGAGAATGAACTAACATCGGAAGTAGAAATTAATCAACTCGGGAATCAAACAAGGGGATAGCTTGAGCCCATTGTTTTTTAATTTAGTAATGGACAGACAAAATCATAGAAAACATTAAAAGTACAGTAAAAGGATATAAGAATGAGGCTGGAAGGGAAAGTACGCATATACAAATCATGTGTAAGACCAATCATGACGTACGAGATAGAAACAAGATGTGACACAGCAGAAACCAAACGATACTGAGAACATCAGAAATGAGAACGTTGATGTCAATAACTGGGAAAACACTGAGAGACAGAATACCGAACGACAGAATAAGAGACCTTTGTAACATACAAGAAATAGTACGGTGGGAAAACTTAACTTCCGATAATCTAGAATAAGTTTTTTATTATTATTATTTAGCTTAATGTCTCGACAACTAATAATGGCCATTGACGTGGTAGGTAGGTATCTACCTACCTACAGTGATTTCGCAATCAGATAGATGGTGTAATGTGTAGTGTATGTGTTCAGTAAATGTCTTGTTAATACCTAGACAAATACTAGACGTAAGAGCTTTAACATCACCCAATATCGGAACAGACCACAAAATAGTGCTTGGAAAATTTTTGCTCAATATACCACAAAACAAGAAAAACCACCCAAGTACTTAGAACAACTAAACATAGAGTCTCTAGATGATCAAAACACAAAATGGCTGAATAAAAGACGTTTAGGACAAAGATTTGAGATAAACCCAGTACAGGTGAAGGAGTAAATGAGACGTGGGCAAAAATAGAATATAATATAGTACAAGCCACAAAAAAACGCACAGGAGCCAAAAAAAAATGACCTGATTGCAACAAAAATATCAATGCCCTCGTTTAATACTGAAATAAGAGATCTAGCATACGAGAAGAGGAAAGCATACCTACAATACTGCTGTAACAAAACACCAAACAATTACCAACAATACAGAGATACAAGAAATTACATCAATTCTAAGATAAGGAATATAAAAAGAGAATATCGGACACCCTTTGCCAAAGAAATGGAACACCATTTGTATGGGGTGCAAAGAAAAGTTTGGAAAATACTAAAAAGTAGGAAAAAACCCATTAACGATTATAAAAGTTTAAATGAAATAGAAGCAAAAAAAATGGACCGCATATATAGAAGAACTATATAAGGAAGATACTATAACACCTGAAGAAGAGGAATTAAACAGGAAATGAACATGTATCCAACCGTTGATTGAGGTACCTCAATCAACGATCCAACATAGACACAGAACTAGAAATTACAAAAGAAGAAATAAGGAATAACATATGTAAATTAAAAAACAGAAAAGCTCCAGGACCCGATGGGATACCAAATGAACTCATAAAATACGGAGGAGAAACGTTAATCGAAAACGTAGAGATTATCTTTCAAGAAATACATAATATGTAGCCAGCATGTACCAGACCAGTGGTGGACGAGTAAAACAATACCAATACACAAGAGAGGAAACAGCAAAGACTCTACCAACAACCGTACCATCACCTTGTTGAGCACAACTCTTAAACTTTTAACAAAAATACTTGCTAATAAAATAAATGAAGAATACACAATTAGTGAGGAACAACAAGGTTTTCGGAAAAATAAGTCCACAATAGACTCCATATTCATAGCCAGACAAATTGCTGAGAAAGCACTAGAATATAATAAACCTGCATTTATGTGCTTCATCGATCTGACTAAAGCTTTCGATTGTGTAAGACTAGAAGATGTGCTAAGATCGCTAAAGGAGAAAAATCAGCCCAACAAGATGATAAGGATAATTATATTAAAGACAATAATACGAAGGACAAAACCAGAATAAAAGTCGAGAATGAACTAACATCGGAAGTAGAAATTAATCAACTCGGGAATCAAACAAGGGGATAGCTTGAGCCCATTGTTTTTTAATTTAGTAATGGACAGACAAAATCATAGAAAACATTAAAAGTACAGTAAAAGGATATAAGAATGAGGCTGGAAGGGAAAGTACGCATATACAAATCATGTGTAAGACCAATCATGACGTACGAGATAGAAACAAGATGTGACACAGCAGAAACCAAACGATACTGAGAACATCAGAAATGAGAACGTTGATGTCAATAACTGGGAAAACACTGAGAGACAGAATACCGAACGACAGAATAAGAGACCTTTGTAACATACAAGAAATAGTACGGTGGGAAAACTTAACTTCCGATAATCTAGAATAAGTTTTTTATTATTATTATTTAGCTTAATGTCTCGACAACTAATAATGGCCATTGACGTGGTAGGTAGGTATCTACCTACCTACAGTGATTTCGCAATCAGATAGATGGTGTAATGTGTAGTGTATGTGTTCAGTAAATGTCTTGTTAGTTAGTAAAGTCGACTTCATTGTTTTTACAAAGAGACGCTAATTGTATTCGAACGTCTGCGGTCCCTCCGGTGAGTTCCGATAATAGGTATATAAAAATTAATATTCATCCATATCCTAAAAAGTTACTACTATGCAACATGCTCCAATAAATTATTGATATTAAATATTACATAATGTTTTCACCAATTTCCAATTAATTTTAAGTTCTTATAGATTTTGCTTTGCTCTTTGCTCAATCTAGTTTATATTTTAAGCGGATTTGATTTAGAGTTTCTGACGACAGCTTGGAGGAGTACACACAACCGACACAACCTAATATTTGCTACCTAAATTTAGGCAACACACATTACCAACATTCCTTAACAACAAAAGGAAGGATGGCACCAGCAAATGATAAGATCGTTACTTAGCTAAACAAGGAAAGACAATCAATCTAAGGTGGAAGTGGTCGTTAGTTTAAATTTTTGTTTATCGCTTATCGGTAAACCGTTTTATGAGTCTGGGTGGTATCTTTACAGTTCAATTTTTTTTACATTTTTATTTTAAATTATTGTTGCGCAAGTAAAAAAAGTGTAAGTTTTATTGATGAAAGTGAACTTGCAAAGATAAATCTGTGAAAAAATTTAGGGTTCAGAAATTCCCTACCTGTTACTTGTTCTTGTTTACTACCTGTTGTGAAGTTTCGGTTACACCTGTTTCGCCGTGATTTTTTAAAAGTGAAGTGTTTAAAATGACTGCGTTGTCTTGGAAGAAAATAGAAGATGAAAACGGGTTTCCTTATTATTATAAGTAAGTTATTAACATATTTATTTGATATTTTAATTCATAAAATTAAAATTTATATAATATTGATTTAACCCTTTATTTTTAATAGTAAATGAAATCATGTCGTCATTTATTTATTAATGCAGATCTTTTTATTATTTAATCCTTGTTTTTTATTGCATTAACATTTTTTTATTATGGTAAAATATAGTAAAATAAAAATTGAAAATTAAACTTGATATTTTTGGTACTGTATAAGCGTTCTACCATCCGTAAATATAATTATTATAACATTTAGCAGGATAGTGAAATCTTATAAATTTGATTATGAGATTAGTACCATTCCATGCGCTTTATACACTATTTTTTTCATACAGTGCGGTGGAATAAGTGTTGCCCCCCCTGGTAACTTGTTTATTTTAAGAATATAAGCAAAACGCTCGGACAGGTCGATTTTTAAACTAACCATAGTATATTATAGCATCAACGTTTCGAACTTTACGCGATCCCTCTTCAGGTGACAGCCATAACTTTGATTTTTTTAAATGGGAAAGTACATTATGTGACACCTTATTTAAAAGCTGTTAAAATACTGAGTTCAAAAATGTATAATACTTTAATCCTGTTTGAGAACGTAGGCGCAAAATTTCGGTCGAATTCTTTCTAAACGCAATCATTTTTTTCGAATCCTGAAAAAACTAATAAATATTTTTGAAAAATTTAAACGCAGAATGAAATATTGTTGTAGAATGCAGAATGTTTATTTTAATAAGTCACAGTGGTGGAAAAAAGAGAAAATTTAGTGTGATTTTTAATTTCAAATATATCATTCAAAAGAAACTTTTTGTTTATTCTAAGGGACTGTTAGCCCTCGGTAATAATCTAATCTTTCATTCTGCGTTTAAATTTTTCAAAAATACTTATTAGTTTTCTCAGAATTCGAAAAAAATAAATGCGTTTAAAAAGAGTTCGACCGAAATTTTGGGCCTGCGATCTCAAAAAGGATTAAAGTATTATACATTTTTGAAATCACTATTTTAAAAGCTGTTAAATGAGGTGTCACATGATGTACTTTACCATTTAAAAAAATCAAAGTTATGCCTGTCACCTGAAGAGGGATCGCGTAAAGTTTGAAACGTTGATGCTATGATATACTATGATTAGTTTAAAAATCGACCTGTCCGAGCGTTTTGCTTATATTCTTAAAATAAACAAGTTAACAGGGGGGGGGACACTTATTCCACTGCACTGTATGACTAATTTTTTTTAAATGCTGTTTTAATTTAGTTTAATTGCCTCGACAACTAAGGCCATTGGCATGGTACAGTTGATTTCGCAAACATATGTAATGTGCAGTGTGTGCTTTGAGTAAATGTCTTATTACTTAGTAAAGTCGACTTCATTGTCTATACAAAGAGTCAAAGAGATGCTAATTATATCCGAACGTCTGCGGTCCCTCCGGTGAGTTTTCCGATCCCACAAGGATAGAAATTATTTTGTTCATTAATTTTTAATAAAGAAAAATATCGTACCCGGCTGGAATTCGAACTCACAACCCTTGGATCCAAAGGTAGGCTCTCTTACCACTGAGCCAGAAAGGGGATTATGACTAATTTAGAAAGAATTAAATAGATAATAAATATAGACTTAAATATATTAAATTAATATACAAACATCTGTAACTGAGTTGTACCTAGATACATAGATACACATGTAATCCACTGGCGAAGCGTTCATGTAACCACTGTTACCATTGGTAACAGTTAAAAATCTTGCAAATAAATATTTTATGACGATGACTTGGATATAATTCCATTTACCAATAATTTTACCAATAGAAATATATTATTATATTATGTGTTAATAGTACCTAATTCAGTAAATAGCCAACTAACTACTCGTAGACACACGAAAATATTGGCGAGTTTATGTGACTCAGTTGCACTTTATTATACTCTGTTACCAGTTTCATTTGTGGTTACAATGGTTATATCCTCGCTGTCGCTCGGGACCGGCTAGTGTCTGAAAATTTTGAAGGAGCGACGGCGTAAGCACGCTGTGTATATCAGTAGGTCTGTTACCAGATTTAAATTTGGTTACAGTACCTATAAAAAGTGTGTGTGCAGTTAACCATGGATGAGTGTCGCTGCGTAATCGATCAACTACTTGAAAAGTAATTATCCTTGTACCTATAATTTTGAAGAAAAAAATGAGATTATTGAAAATGAAAGACCTATTTTAAACAATTTAAAAAAGGAATCAAAAAAGTAGTTCGATATTTTAAATTTAGTTGGTACAGTGAAAATCCTTGGTTATGTGGTTGCAAGAAAAATAGACTGTATTGTTGGCAGATACATGTAAAGAGGATAGATTTGGCTAGGGATATGCCACTCAATGCATCGGGGTGTAACGTCGACATTGGATTGAGTGGTCTAGCCATCTTTGTCAGTCACATGTGCGAGCTCGCTTGGTTAAAAGAGATAGATAGACCACTGATCGACTGTTTCCATGCTGTTTCCGTGTTACGCTTTTTTGGTGACTATGCCAAGTCTAGGCTTAATATGTCAATGATTGTTGGCCATGTCTTCTGGTTTCTACAGAAAAATGGGTGCACGACGTTCACAATTTAAATAGTTTTAGAGTTTTAAAAAGGAGACATGAAATTTCTCCGTTACCTACATGTAAGATGTATACCCAATTTGATTCAGTTTAGCAAAACAAGAATCGAAAGTTCTCTTAACCAAGCTTTCAAAGCAAATATTGCTAAACATAATGAGTTTGTTAAAAAAATAGCTAGGTGTATCCTTAGCACACTTATAATAGATACCGTATGTTTTTTGGCCAAACAAGAATTAGCGTTTCGTAGTCATTTTGAGGGCGACGACTCTGACAATCGAGGCAATTACAGGGAATTGTTAACATTAATTGCCAAAAAAGATCAAAAATTTTGCCAACATTTAGAAACATCAACTGTTTTTTCGAGAGTTTCAAGTGATAAGTATACAAAATGATATTATTGAAGCTATATATACATTTAGCCATATCTTCATTTTTTTTAAATAAGGTTTTTTGCATCTGGTTTTGGTAACACTTTAGAAAAAGTCACATGTCGCCCCTGATGTAATCTTTATCAAATTGAGAGTTGTATGACTGTATGGCAAGGGCGGATCCAGGACCGATTTTCGGGAGGGGCCATGAACTTTTTTTTGGGTTGGAGGGGGTACCGGGGGCAGGGGCTAATTTTTAAAAATTTAGGGTCACAATGGTGAGTTTTAAGGCTCTTTTCACACACTTTTAATTGCCATAAAGTCATTCAAAACTTATCGTTAAGTAAGTATTATAAAAGTCAGTGCCTATTCCTACACATTTCTTCAGATCTAAATGCAGTTCTTTTAACAAGTTTAATACTATTTTTTCCAATGCTTCTCCTGTCAGGCCTTGTTCTTCCCCTCTTTCTTGATTTTCACTAATTATTTTTATGTTCTCATAAGCGTCAATGAACTTGACCAATGACCAATCTTCACGAATGTTGTTATTTTGTATGTATCTCAAATTTAGAGAAAGCTGTTTCACGTGAGATACGTCGGTCGTTTCGTGAAATATGACAGAGTAATAATTTGCACTTTGAACCTGATTCAATATTTGTTGAATTATTTCTTCACTACAACATGTTATTAATCGATTTTGATTGGTGCTACTAATGTATGTTGCTCGGGAAGATGCTGTGGACAAGAGTCTTATCTCCTGATGCGATTTTAAACCTTCACAATTCCCTCATTGCTAGATCCAGCATCTGTATCCAGAAGCAGAAGGCCATCTACACGATGGCCTCTTAGCGGAATATTTTGTCGACCTAAGAACACTGTAGACTCTACTATTGGTCGTAGTCTTTCTCTATTTTCTTGTATCTGTTTAGACTTCTGAGAGTATATCTGGTTAATGACTGCCTTTTGCGAGATGCGATAACTTTGTAGAAAATCTAGCTCAACCTGAAGGCACTCATCGTGGTTCTGATTGATGTTTTTTCATGGGATTGTATCGCTCCGTCGTTGCCCATTACTTTGACGAAAGCTGTTAAACGTTTTGTGACAAGGCTTTGGACTGTCATCTCCTTTATTATGACCATAATGAGAAAGTACCAATCAACTTCTGTGTTCTAAGTGCTGGTGACCCAAGTAACGCTTCATTTCTTTTTCATTCTTTGTGTGTACAGAGTATAGAAATTGATACGAATTTGATGGCTACCAATCTACTAAGATTGTTCTAACCATTGGCACTTTGTAAAGTTATCAACATTTTGATTTACACAACATCCTATGTCATTCTTGAAGCTTACTGCTTTAAAAATAAATCAATGGGAAAATGCCCAGTAGCTGGCTGTATACCATAATTAAAAAATCATATAGAAGTAAAAACTTCGTTTGTACAATGGTATAAAAAAGTTTATTAAAAACTATTAAAAGTCATCCAAAAGGATTTGCAAAAGGTTTTCGATCTAGATCAGATCATCTTCAGTGCATTCTGCTTAGTACATGGAACTAGCAACCTTATGAAATAGGTAACATAGAGAAATATGGTTTACATGATAACTATATAATATTTATAGCGACTCCAAAACTCGAAAGGAGTTTTTATCGAGCAGGGAACCATGTTGCTCTTTGAGCACTCCTAACACATTTAATCTTTTAACATCGACTTGGAGTCGCTATAAATATTATATAGTTATCATGTAAACCATATTTCTCGATGTTACCTATTTCATAAGGTTGCTAGTTCCATGTACTAAGCAGAACGCACTGAAGATGATCTGATCTAGATCGAAAACGTTTTGCAAATCCTTTTGGATGACTTTTAATAGTTTTTATTAAACTTTTTTATACCATTGTACAAAACGAAGTTTTTACTTCTGTATGATTACTTACTGCTTTTGTTCAATTCTAGTTCAGAAGATATATTTATCCCCTGTTTTGTACATATATATGTTTTTGAAACTGAAAACATTTAAACTGCAAATATGTAAATTTATATTATTTTTATTCTCGGAGGGGGCCATGGCCCCCATGGCCCCCTCCCTGGATTCGCCCTTGCTGCATGGACAAGCAAAGTAGGTACAATGGAAGAATATATTATTTAATTAATATTTTTGGTATTGAAGGAAACATTAAGAGTATCATATTATAATCAATGGGTTCAAAAATAACAAAAGAGGGGAAAAATAAAAAAGCTGCAGAGATGATAATGAAATGAAGAGGAAGAACTACAAAAAGGATGTATACTCTTATCAAAAGGATATGGGAAGCGAAAAATATGCCCAAAGATTCAACCAAAGTTTTATTATGCCTCATATGCCAAAAGGGGGAAAACAAGAACACAATTATGAAATGTTATAAAAAGATTAGACAAGTCAAAATACATGATACTGGGAAATATAGAGCAAAAAAAAGAGGGCTACTTTACTTTCATGTCTAATGAATCAGTGAAATATAATTTCGAAAGAGTGGTCCATTTTACATACCTACCTGAGGGTTATTATAGAAGAGAAAGGTCAGGACATAAAATATTCACATTCAA
Organism: Diabrotica virgifera virgifera; assembly: GCF_917563875.1. NCBI lineage: Eukaryota > Metazoa > Arthropoda > Insecta > Coleoptera > Chrysomelidae > Diabrotica > Diabrotica virgifera. Next base: position 232,692,574 of record NC_065446.1, on the reverse strand, counting down.
CAATCCTGAATTCATGACAGGTTCTAGATTAATAGAAGCTAAATGTTCTTTAAAGAAATAATCTTTTTATTTTTAACACAGATATTTTTATTATTTCTGATATTTTTATATTTTTTAATTTCTAAAATGTGGCTTTAACTTTTCAGCAAGTCTTCTGGTGCTAAGCAATGGGACCACCCTAAATTTAGTGAAATTGGACAAAGACTTGATGACTGCAATTATGTTAAATATTCAATCTATAGAGTTGCTCTAAAATTTAGAGTTTTACAGAATGCTTTGTATAGTAAGATACGTTTTTTCCTTTATGTTAAATTTTATATGATTAATTTTTAGTTATTTATTATTTTGTTTATTTTTATAGTGACATTACATTCATTATTATGTGAATGTATCTTAATTTTTGACATCCAATATAATATTCTGTTCAATAAGATTTGCAGTTCGATAAGAAAACACAATTTCATGGTTTGAAAATAGATTTAATGTCCGACTGGTATATTATTTGACAAATAATGACATTATTTCGAAGTCAGTTAAATATGATATAATGCCCTAGGGCGTTATTTTGAAAAATAATGCCCTTGGGCGTTAAATTTAAATAACTAGTTAAATACTGTTAAGTTGACAAATAAAAACCTAAGTAAAACTATGGTTACCACAATTACGTTACAACTATTGCTGCTAATAGCCCGATCAAAGAACAATCTGACCTCAAAAAAAATAAAGGAAGGATGAAAATTTGGGAATAGGTAGTTGAAATTGTCTATTATTATATAAGAAAAAGTTTACAATTTTATATCCCCTCCATTTTACAAAAATGGAGGGGAATACTCCCCTCGCGAAGATGAAAAAAATACATTCAAAATAAAACCGGAATTGGATAAAATGACTAATTCTTAACAACTTTTCTTCTATAGAGTTTTTTCACTAAGTCAATACTTTTCGAGTTATTTGCGAGTGAATATGTTCATGTTTAACAAAATAAAACATGTTTTTGGACGGTTTTTCGGAGATAACTCAAAAAGTAAGTACTTTAGCGAAAAAAATATTCTTATCAAAAATATAGCCCATAAAAAATTGAAAAAAATGGTGTATACATGAGGTATGTGGACCCAGTAGAAGCAGAGTTGCAGCTAATGAAGAGTAGGCTCTTCTTCGTCAAATTCCAAATCGAATATTTCAATGTGAAATAACCCAAAAACGGAGCAATTTTAAGGGAAAATTCATTTTAACTTTTTAAAGTGTTAAAAAAAAGCTTATTTTTGTTTTTTAAAAAAACTTGTAATATTAAAAGTAAGTGAATTACGCTCAAAATATTGTTGGTCCCTTTTATTTTTTTGGAAAAAATCGCAAAAATCACCCCCTAATTAGCATCACATATACATTTTAACATTACCACTTCACAAGTTAATTTGTCTATGTATTATTTATATGATCTGTAAGTTTCATCGGTTCAAAGTGCTTCGTTTTGAAAAAGCTGTAGTTAAAATGGCCTGAACGAGTAACTAATCACGAGTTTAGGCAAATTTTGAACAGCCATAGCATAACCAATTTTTGTCTAACAAGAAAACAAAAAATCAAAAATATTCAGAAAAGCAAAACATACATTTTATTACTCTTTGAAATTTTTGGTATTCCTAATTGTTTTCAAGATATTCCATAAGAAATTCCATAAATAATTACGATTTTTTTCAAAATAAAATAAAATGTTTTATTTTAAACCCAATTTTTTTCAAAACTGAGCACTTTGAACCAATGAAACTTATAGATAATATAAACAATACATAAGTAAAGTAACTTGTAAAGCGGTAACGATTAATTTTATTTGAGAAGCTAATTAAGGGGTGATTTTCGCCATTTTTTTACCAAAAAATAAAAGGGACCAACAATATTTTGAGCGTAACTCACTTACTTTTAAAGTTAGATGTTTTTTTTTTAAAACAAAAATAAACCTTTTTTTAAACAAGTTGTAATGAATTATCCCGAAAAGTGCTCCGTTTTTTGGTTATTTCACATTGAAATATTCGATTTGGAATTTGACGAAGAAGAACCTACATTTCTTTAGCTGCAACTCTGCTTCTACTGGGTCTGCAGACCTCACGCATACATCATTTTTGTCAATTTTTTATAAGCTATATTTTTACTAATATTTTTTTCGCTAAAATACTTACTTACTTTTTGAGTTATCTCCGAAAAACCGTCCAAAAACTTTTTTTTTGTTTAAAAATATACACATTCACTCGCAAATAACTCGAAAAGAACAAAAGTTACTTAGAATTAGTGATTTTATCCAATTCCCGACTTATTTTGAACTTATATTTTTTCACCCCGTATTTTCAAATTTTATTAGGGTATTATAGATAATAACGCTTTCGGTCAACGTATATACCTCAAGCGTTATTATCCTTATAATACCCTTGGTACCTTAATAACTATTATTATTCAGTATATTCTTCACACATGTTCCAATGAGATTACAATTTATAAATTGCATCCTTGAAGATAGAATCTGGAATGGCTGCAATATATTATGCCTCCACAGCTTATGACCTCATCATTTGATGAAAAGCTCTTTTCATGCATGAATTTTTGTAGGTATTGAAACAAATGGAAGTCGCTAGGGGCCTAATCTGGCGACTGCGATGAATGCTCCAACCAGGACCACATTTAGGCCAATTGACGCCCTAGGCAATTCTCTAGTAGCCGCCCTTTTAACATGTACCATTTTTTGTACAATATTTTTGCCGCCCTCTCATAATTTACCACCCTAGGCAACTGCCTATATTGCCTAATGGATAAAGCGGCCATGGCTCCAACAATTTAAACTGTAATTCATGGATTTTAGCCATTGTCAAAATGCTCATAATGGTGCATTGTCCTGATGAGAAATGATTTTTTCTTCTGCAAACCAGTTCTTTTTTCACGAATTTTTTTTCTTCAGCTGGCCAAAAAAGTTACAATAATATTCAGAATTTTGTGTTTTATTAGTTTGAAATGAACCTTCACTTACGTTCATATGAAGAGTGTACCAACATATCAAAAAAATTATGCTAGTAGCAATGCCCTATCTTATCAAACAGCAAAACTTATCGAACAGCCTGTTACTTAATTTTAAAATAATGTTTTATACACATATAGGTATAGTGTCAATGATAATTTTTAGTGGATGATGTTCCTCTATCCATAATAGCAGGAGTTTTTGAACGACACAGATTGGGAGCCAATGAAAGTTCTCTTTGTCTGGAAAGTTGCGAGTTGGAAGCTGTTCTATCGGACATTTATTTTGCTTCTAACAAAAAAAATCATACCAACATTGACGTAGATTTTGCTACAGAATTGATGCTTAACTTTTTATATAATGTATATGATAGGTAAGTTGTATTTTCTTGTATCTATTAAACTATAAGGCAGGCCGCACATCAAAGAAACATGAAACGTAAATTACGTTTCATGGAAATAAACCACTGCTAAACAAATATACGTCCGGCCATTTATGAGACTCTCCGAAAATAAAAATGTGTCATGAGCATGAATCACACTCATTTCATTGGTAGGCGGACTTTGAGATTTGTTTAGCAGTGTTTTAGTTTCATGAAACATGTTTTTCGTTTCATGTTTCTTTGGTGTGCGGCTTGGCTTAGGGGCTAGGATTCTTTTTGAAGACAAATTAAATCCGAGTGCTTATATGGTTCTTTTTACAGCTTGTTTTTAGTGTCCCTCTTTTACAATAATAAATAAAATCAAGAAAAGTAAAAAAAAATCAATAATAAAACAAGTGAAGAAGAAAAGAGGGTACAAAATGGGCAATAGAGAGATAAAAATACTCTGTTACGCTGATGACACCGTGTTTGTAGCAGAGGGCGAAGACGACCTACAAAGATTATTGCACGAGTTCAACATTAACGCAAAAGAAATTAATATGAAAATATCAGCCCAAAAAACAAAAAACTTACTAATTGCCAAAGAACCAATAAGATGCAAATTGGAGTTAGACAATCAAATTATACAACAAGTAATAACTTTCAAATATCTGGGAATTAATCTATCAGCCGACAACAATACCGAAGAAGAGGTAAAAGACCAAATAATTAAAGCCAGTAGAACGGCCGGATGCCTAAACGACACAATTTGGAAAAACAAACACCTAAGAGTGGAAACAAAGGCCCGAATATATAAGTCAGTTATTAGGCCAGTTATGACTTACACGGCCGAAACAAGACCAGATACAAGCAAAACACGAAGACATCTGGAAACCCACAAAATGAAGATCTTAAGAAGGATTGCTGGAAAAAGACTACAGGATAGGGTAAGCAGTGAGGAAATAAGACGCATATGTGGGGTAGACAATATAAATACCTGGGTAAAGAACAAAAAATAAGAGTGGAATGAGCACATAAGCAGGATGTCTGAATCAAGGATAGTAAGAATAACCAGGGAGAAGTCACCGTTAGGCAGGAAAAGTATAGGACGCCCAAGGAAAAGATGGAATGACAATTTAGGGGCAGAATGAAAGGCACCGTTGAAGAAAAACAGGCAGTACTGCCTATATAAAAGAAGAAGAAGAAAAGTTTTGACAGACAAGAAAATGTATGCCTCAATATTTCTCGATGTTCAGCAGGCTTTTGACAAAGTCCGTCACCACAGCTTGCTATATAAAAAATTAATATCTTTAGCATAGGCATATAATACCTAGACTGCATGCTGCAATCTAAAGCTGTGCGACAGATAAATGTGTTTGTATTTAGGGTAGACATCTCTTTCTAATCGGTGGGGTTTATCGAATGACGTTGGGTTTATCGACCAAGTGACTTTCCCACTGTCGCTGATTTGATAAACCCCGCCGATTAGAAATATGCCTACCCTAAATACAGACATTTTTCTCCGTCGCACTGGTCGCACAGTTTTAGATTGCAGCGCGTAGTCTAGGGAACGTTACTTTCTGTCCCGATTAAACCCCGGTTTTACTAATTTTGCATGACAAAATTCCTCTAACCGGGGTTTAATCGGGACAGAAAGTACCGGCCCTAGGTATTATATTATGTCTATGATCTGTCTAGCTATATACGTTAGATTAGGTACCTGCATACATCCATTATAAAGCTGAAGTTCAAAAAGTTTCTCAACTCTGGTGGAATCATAATAGGAACAACTATTGCTTATAATCCTCAAGGAAATGGTCAGGTAGAGAAGTTGAATTCTACTGTCTGGAAAGCTATACAACTGGCCGGTGAATCACATGAAGCACCTATTGAAACTTGTGAACAATGGAAATAAAATACCATCATGGCTAGCAGAATCAGGACATGTCTTCATCATCGTGGCTAGCGGAGGCAAATCCTGACTACTCTTTTGTTAAGCTGAAAGACGGACGCAAGACAACAGTGTCTACTCGTCCTCTGGCTTCAATTGGACGAGGTGAAGGAAAAATACTAGATGTACCAGGTCAAGAATGAGTTACGTTCGAGCCTCAATGATTCCTTCTCCAACTGTTATACAACCACGCCAAAGATGCAGCTCTGAGCAGACACTCATATTATATCTTCCCTTCCACCACATTCATTACTTCGTGAAGGTTCCTCAATATATTCTCAGCGAAGCTCATCGCCTCATTCAGGAGCTTCTAGGAGATCTAAGAGTTCATTATTTACCACGCTATTTAGAAGACTATAGTGTGGGAGAATAGTGCGATATTAACCTTTTTGGTGCTGCATTAACTGTAGATTTAGAAGAGGGGTCACCTGAGGGTCCGTTTCGAAAACTTATGACACTTCCGGGGACCGGATTTAATGCTACCTGTGTCTGGTTGTTCTGATTCGATTTCTTTGCAGATTTTTTTTAAAACTATCCCCTATATACAAATCAGAAGGGTGCTGGTCGAAATTTTTCGGGCAGAAATTGTTTAACAATTTTTTTGAACAAATTCAAATCATCGCCTTTTTTGCCCCCGAAAATATGTTTTTAGCATTTTTGGGTCATCTTAAATAAAAAAGATCATGTCATTTTCCCAAAACTTGACAGCTTTCTGGTTTTAAGCGATTTAAAATTTGACAAATAATGCGAAAATAAGCATTTTTGAAGCTTGAAAACTCATGTTTAAACTATTATTTTTGCGGTTTTCAAGTGCCTAAATTGAAGTTTAAACATTCAATTTCAAGATTCTGATGAGTAATCGGGGCTTATTTCAATTATTTAGACCGTTGTTTTTAATTGTTAATTATGCGCGATAATTCGCGCGAAATAAGCCCCGATTACTCATTAGAATCTTGAAATTGAATAAATAAACTTTAATTTAGATACTTGGCCACTGACATATGAGTTTTCAAGCCTATCGAAAATGTTTATTTTCGCATTTTTCAGATTTTAGTCCGTGATAATTCGAAAACTATCAACGTTTCAGAAATATGACAAGAGAAATTTTTTGTTTAAAATGGCCCAAAAAAGACAGAAAGGTAATTTTGAATTTGTTTAAAAAAATTGTTTCGCCCGGAACCCTTCTGATTTGTTTAAAAGGGACATATTTGAACAGGAATCCGCAAAAAAAAACGAATCAGAAAAATTTTATTTTGGACACAGTTAAGAATTTATATTGTGAATGTTAATGACCCTTTCTTTAAATCCAGTTATTGAAACCGAGAAATTAAAAAAAATAATCCTAGTACAAAATGGTAATTAACATGGTATCTTTTCTACCTTAGTTTCAATGCAAGCTGTTTGTTGCAAACTTATTAAATCTGAAAACTATTTCAATTAAATGCACAGCTGAAAAGTACTCCCACCTAAATCGACTTATATTAGAAAGGAAATGGATATAACAAATGCACGTGACAATTTTATATAGCAGTTTACTTATATTCAAAATTAATGATTATAATAAGTATGTATAACAATAAGGAGAAAACTCTACAAAATTAAATTATCAGTGAGCAAAATGACATTTTTTATTATGTACAACCTGCCTGAAGTTTTGAGTGAGTTTAGTGCAACTGATTCTTATTAGGGAGTTAAGATATCTGTTAAGTAAGATATCTGTTAGCTGAGATCTGTACCGATTTTTAATAAAGTTCATTCTTGATAAAGCGGTTTCGCACACATAAGTTGAGCCAAACGTAGTACACGATTTCATGGCCAAAACATTTTCAAAATTACCAAACACTATATTCTTAATTAAATCGCGGTCCGCACAAAACTAGCCCACGGTCCGGATGCGGACCGTGGTCCGCCAATTGGTGACACCTGATTTAGAATATTGTAGACAGCAATCTTTTCTTCTCAAAGTTTAACTTAAATAACTTGAACTAAGTTCATTTTTTAGACACAGGAAAGGTAAAATCCAAGTACTATCCATAAAACTGACATTGGCAATTCTTAGTAATTGTGAAGTTAAAGACATGTACAGATATATATTTCAACAATGTGCTGACCACAATAATTGCATCACTCGACAACGACTTCAGTCGTTTTTATCAAAAATAATTGAAGTCACTACATATTTACACGAAGATGCAAGTTATGGCACCAAACTTATTAATATTTCGCTAGAAAACTGTTTTATGAATGTAAGTATGCAAACTAACTAGCCCAGTAAATGAACGGGAAATTCGGCGATACCGTGTAATTTTCAGGGGCAACTCCGAATTGCATGAAAATTTGGATTTAGGTTCTACTTACCCTCCACTTCAAAGTTGAGATTGTGTCGTTGGTTGCTTTTACTTGGGGGGTGACAGTCACCCCTTCTCCGGGGTGAAAAAACATACGTTCAAGATAAGACCACAAATGGATAAATTAACTGATTTTAAGCAACTTTTGTTCTATAGAGTTTTTTACGTAAGTCAATACTTTTCGAGTTATTTGCCATTGACAATGTTGATTTTTCGACAAAAAAAACTACGTTTTTAGACGGTTTTTCGCAAATAACTCAAAAAGTAAATATTTTATCGAAAAAAATATCTTTAGCAAAAGTGTAGCTTATAAAAAACCCAAAAAAATGGTGTATCAGTAAAGTCTATCATCATCATCATTCTCTTTGCCTTATCCCTATGCGGGGTCGGCTTCCCTAATTGCATTTCTCCACACAATTCTATCTTGGGCCATATCAATGTTAATCCCCTTTACCAACATGTCCTGCCTTATCGTCTCCCCCCAGCTCTTCTTTGGTCTTCCTCTCCTACTCCTTCCAGGAATCTGCACTTCAGCTATTCTTCGTATTGGGTGGTTAACGTCTCGACGTTGAACATGACCAAACCATCTTAACCTATGCTCTCTCATTTTGGCATCAATTGGTGCCACACCTAGACTTCCCCTAATATACTCATTTCTAATTTTATCCTTCTTTGTCACTCCACTCATCCATCTAAGCATTCTCATTTCCGCCACATGCATTCGCTGTTCCTCTTTCTTTTTCACTGCCCAACATTCAGTTCCGTACATCATAGCTGGTCTTATGGCTGTTTTATAGAATTTTCCCTTCAGCTTCATTGGAATTTTTCTGTCACACAACACACCACTCGCTTCTTTCCACTTCATCCATCCAGCCCTAATTCTACTGCATGCATCTCCATCTATTTCTCCATTACTCTGTAATACCGATCCTAGGTACTTAAAACTATTGCTTTTTACAATCATTTCACCATCCAAAGATACCATTTTATTTGTAGTAGCTCCATCTTTAAATGAACATTCCAAATACTCTGTTTTTGTCCTACTAAGTTTTAAACCTTTTTCCTCCAGAGCTTGTCTCCACTGTTCCAGTTTTTGTTCTAAGTCTCTTTCACTATTTCCTACGTTCTAAGTCTCTTTCACTATTTCCTACTAACACGACATCATCAGCATACATTAAGCACCATGGAATGTTACCCTGTATTTTCGCTGTTATCTGGTCCAAAACTAATGAGAATAAATACGCACTAAGCACAGACCCTTGATGCAATCCTACTTTCACATGAAATTTATCAGTCTCTCCCACATCTGTCCTAACACTAGTCGTTACTCCCTCATACATATCCCTCACAATCTTTACATATTCACCAGGGACTCCTTTCTTATTGAGTGCCCACCACAGAATCTCTCGAGGAACTCTATCATATGCTTTCTCAAGATCAATGAATACCATATGAGCGTTTGTTTCTTTACTCCTGTATTTTTCCATCAACTGCCTTATAATGAAAATTGCATCTGTTGTTGATCTACCCTGCATAAAGCCAAATTGATTCTCGGATATTTCGGTTTCTTCACGTATCCGTCTATCAATTACTCTTTCCCATATTTTCATGGTGTGGCTAAGCAGTTTTATAGCCCTGTAGTTTGTACATTGTTGTATATCTCCCTTGTTTTTGTAAACAGGTACCAGTATACTGCTTCTCCATTCGTCTGGCATTTGTCCAACTTCCATAATTCTATTAAATAGACCTGCTAGCCACCTTGTTCCTGTCTCTCCCAATGCTCTCCATACTTCCCCAGGAATATCATCTGGTCCTACCGCTTTTCCTTTCTTTATTTTTTGAAGCGCTTGAGCCACTTCCTCGTTGGTTATTTTGGTGACCATTGCTGCTACTGTCTCCGTTGACTCTACAGGCTGTCTGTCAAATTCTTCATTTAATAAGCTGTCAAAGTACTTTCTCCATCTATTTTTGACATCCCTTTCGTGAACTAGTATTTTATTATTTTCATCTCGGATACATCTAATCTGATTAAAATCTTTTGCTTTCTTTGCTCTCTGTTTGGCTATTTTATATATCTTCGTTTCGCCTTCCCTGGTATCAAGTTGATCGTATAGGTTTGAATACGCTTCTGCTTTAGCTTTTGCTACTGCTACTTTCGCTTCCTTTTTGGCGACCATATAGTTTTGAAGATCTATGTCCGATCTGGTTTCTTGCCACTTTTTATATAATTTTCTCTTCTCTTTTATGTTTCCTTGTACTTCATTTGACCACCACCAAGTCTCCTTATCTTCAAACTTCTTTCCTGACGTTTTCCCAAGTATTTCAAGTTTTTCAAGTATTTCAAGTTTTTCCCCAGTAAAGTCTATCAATCAAATAAAAACAAAGTTGTAGCTCATGAAAAATACGTTCTTATTCGTCTAATTCCAAATCGAATATTTCAAGGTGAAATCACCGAAAAATTAAGCACTTTTCGGGAAAAACTCATTTAAACTTTTTGAGTGTTTATTTTTGAAAGGGTTATAATTGAGAAAGCTTGAATGGGTCACTAATCACGAGTGTATGCAAATTTTGAACAGCCATATCTTAACCAATTTTTGTCTTACAGAGAAACAAAATGAAACTAGCATATTTATAATAGCAAAACCTACATTTTTTTACTCTTTAAGATTTTTATTATCACTAATACTTGTTAAGTTATTTTGAAAAAATGAAATTTTTCAAAAATTTTTAGAAATTTTTTTTTAACTATAAAACCGAATGTTTTTAAAAATAAGCACTTTAAACCAATCAAACTTACAGATCATAAATATAAACAATACACATACAGTTAAAATAGATGGTAAAGCCAAACGAATAATTTCATTTAGGGTGCTAAATAGAGGGAGGATTTCACGATTTTTTTTACCAAAAAAAAGGGGCCAACTTTTTTTTCAGTGTAACTCGCTTATTATTGATGCTGCAAACTTTTGTAAAAAACAAATAATAAGCTTTTTTTCGATACTTTAAAAATGTTAATAAGGTTTTCCCGAAACACACTTCTTTCTTCGGTGATTTCGCGTTGAATTATTCGATTTGGAATTAGACGAATAAGAACGTATTTTTCATGAGCTACAACTTTGCTTCTGCTCAATTTGTAGACTTTACTGGTACACTATTTTTTTCGTTTTTTTATAGGCTACACTTTTGATAAAAATATTTATTTCGATAAAATATCTACTTTTTGAGTTATTTGGGAAAAACTGTCTGAAAACGTAGTTTTTTTGTCGAAAAATCAACATTTTAAATCGCGAATAACTCGAAAAGTATTGGCTTACGTCAAAAACTTTATAGAACAAAAGGTGCTTAAAATAAGTCAATTTATCAATTTCCGGCCTTATTTTAAACACGCTTTTTTCACCCCCCGAGAAGGGGTAAATGTCACCCCCCAAGTAAAAGCAACCGACGGCAGAAATTCAACTTTGAAGTGGAGGGTAAGTAGAACCTGAATCCAAATTTTCATGCAATTCGGAGTTGCCCCTGGAAATTACACTCCAAAACGGTCATTTATTGGGCTAAACATTACATATAAATACAGTGATAAGCGTGCTAATAACCGGCACGTTTTCTTGAGATAAAAAGAAATAAAACTAGTCGAGCTGGGAAATTTAGCGATAATAATCTATTAATTTACATCATATTTCTTGTTTCCCACCTTTAGACGTATCGGACGAGTTTGGCAAATACCACTGTCACAGTGACAGTTTTAGTTGACATACTCCTCTGATACGTGTAAAGCTGGGAAACAATCAATATAATGTAAATAAAAAGGTTACTATTATCGCTAAATTTCCCAGCTCGACTAGTTTCATTTCATTTTATCTCACAACTTAATACGTTTTCGATCTTTTGTGCTATTTTGCCAGTTATTAGCGCGATCATCACTCTATAGGTGAATAAACAAAACAAAAGGTTATTTCATACATTCAATACATCTATTTTTTTCCTTATAATAAAAAATCATGTAATTTCAGTCTCCAGGTTTTGTCGGTATCAACGAATCAATGTTCATTTCATGGGTCGACAACAATCCAAAAATTTTGTCATGGATGCCAGTTCTTCAGAGAATTAAAATAGCAGAACCAGGTGAGTAGCTATTTTATAGATTTACGAGTAGGTTATAGCAGGTTCACGCCTTTTGTTCGTTATAATTAGTCTGTTTTTTTCCTTGTCCATAATTATTTTTTATAAGTCTTCATATTTTTATCTCCTTAAGTACGGGATGCAATAAAACACCTAGAAAATAATAAATCTTCAGGAAGTGATGGTATACCCGTGGAACTTATTAAATGCGGAGGTGCTACGCTGACTAATCAAATAGGTATATAAAGTAATACTGAGAGCCTGTAATGAGGAACAAATCCCGGAAGAGTGGTGTATTGGAATTGTTTGCCCGCTACACAGAAAGGTTGATCAATTGGAACATAGAAACTATAGGGGAATAACTCTCCTTAATACAGCATACAAAATTTTTTCGAGTATCTTATATGATTTTAAATCGGCCTATGATAGTGTGCTAAGAAATAAATTGTATGAAGCCATGGATGAATTCCACATCCCCGATAAACTGATAAGATTGGTTAAGGCTACAATGCGTAAAGTTGCCCTAACAAAGCATTCATTCTCATTCATTATTTGATTCAGATTCATTCAGTCAACATGTAGGTTCACTATAGGGCGATTATTATCAAACTTTTGATAGAGTAAATACTCTATTCGTTAAATTGTATTAACACTCCCGGGCCTAGCGTTGAATAAAGCTGTATATTTGGGGATTGGTGTTTCGCTTACACTCAGAAGTTCAACCTTCTCCTGCAACGGTTTAAGGTTCATGTAGCTGAACCTTTTCACCCTCCACCTTCCTTGTTAACTCTATTTTTAACTCAACCAATCTCTGTTGTTCTACATTTTTAAAGGATATACATGTGGAAAGAAGGAATAACTTGATATATCGAGTTTCGCTTCATTTACAGGACAGCTATTTTTATATAAATTGTCTCTTTATCTCAAAATTTATAAAAAATATATAAAAAAAGAATGTGTTTGTTTTAATTTTTTTTAACACCAAACTAATTTTGTGCTTACCGCTTTCAAAAAAATAAAAAAAAAGTATAGGATTGCTCCGAATTCGAACTCAAGACCTCTCGATCTCTGGCCGAATGCTATACCAAATACGCTACGAGGACTGTGTCTATATCGGTTCGGACGTACCTAATGACAATTCACGATAACAAACAGTGAAGTATAATAAATATACAATAAAATGTTTTAATAATACACTTACTCCTGAGGAAGACAAATCCAAAGACACAAAAATTATAATAAATATATTTACTAAAAACACTAATATATTCTTTTCACACCTTTTCTTGCACTGATATATTTGTACATAACTTGAAAGATAGCAACTAAACGCCATACTGTCTGTGTGCGCATGCGCGCAGTATTATGAAATTTTACTCTCAATCGCGCCTAAAGAAGTATACCTTCAAAAACTATAGTTAGTACTTTTTGTACAGCTTGAATACCAGTTATTTACAGTGTTATGTCTAAGTGAAATTCTTTAAGATATCAGAGTTATGGTTTTCTGAACATACCAGCTTTTGC